>NC_045596.1:202700968-203405709 GCF_009762305.2 Zalophus californianus
GCTGGGCCGAGAGGGGTCTGGGCGGCTCCCCTCCCCGGCCGGAGTCCGCGTGTGGTGTAAAGTGAACTCGGCCATCTGCGTGCATCTGGCACGGCAGCAGTTGCCCCTCGCGGGGAGAACTGAGGGAACCGTCCCGCCGGCTCAGACGGGGGTGCCAAGTTCCGGGGGGGGGTCCCTACCATGGTACAGCACACACACGTGAGCGCTCCAGGCTGGATGTCTGTGCCCCTCCGGGCTCACTTGTTCAGACCTAACCCCCAGCGGGACGGTTCGGCCGGGGGCCTCTGGGAGCGCGCGCTTCCGGAAGAGACCCCGTCTGTGAACCGGGAGGAAGCGGGCCCCCCACCCGACCCCGGAAAGCCGGGCCCGCCTGTAGAACTGTGAGAAGGAAATGTTGGTTAAGCCACCCCTTCTGTGGTAGTTTTTATGACTGCCCAAACTAAGACACACATATAAAAGTTAAAATGAACTAAAGGATGGACACTGATTCTCTGTAATTTCTGTCTTCCGGCCAACCCGTTCTTTTCTTCAGGTCTGTTTGCATGGAAGATGTACGCCTCACAGAGAGAGGTCAGTATATAGACTTGTGAACACTTCACGCAGATGTATCGATGTGAATATATACACGGACACATCTAAACGACCATGTCTTGTAGCTGCGCATACTGGGGGCGGCGCGTGGTAGGGATTCGGATTTGTGCGCGTGTCCTGCTGGCAGCGTTGTTTCGGGGCCTGTGGCTCCATCCAGCCTTGCCTGGCTCAAGCGCAGACGTCCCACACTCTGTGTCCCTGAACCCGCTGCGGGTGGGCATTAGTTTTGACCCCGTTTGTGGGGGTGTTTTCTTGTAAAGATGTGCTTGCCTCTGAGTCCTGGGCATGGCTCTTCCCTTCCATCCACACGGATAACCCAGGGGGCTGGTCCATGGTCGGGGTACGGAGAAGAGCTGTGAACACTGGTGTGAGTGACCCGATGGGCAGATCCCTGCAGTGTCAGAGGCAGTTGATGGCAGGCATTTTTGTTGTGGGTTAGGAGCTCCGAAACGTGTGCGCTGCCATGTTGTGCGCGTGGAACGAGTGCTGAGGCCACGGGTCACATTGAGCCGCAGGCTCCCCCCGAGGGCACCTGCACGGGGCACAGCCGGACAGAATGCAATTTGGAGAGCAGACCGTGTGACGCACTGCCACTTCTCTGCTTCAGGGGTCTCGCCCGAGCCGCCCTGACAGATGAGAACTGTCCGTGGGCGGCTGTGCAGCCTGCCTCGCCCAGAGAGGCCTGTGGCCCCCAGTGCTGCCTCCGTCCTGGGTTTTGTGTGGAAGTGGCCGCAGCCCGCTGTGCTCCTGGCATCTCAGGGAGGCTCTATTCTCCAGGAACGGAGCCGGGCTCCTGCCTCACCGTGGATGGAGGCTTAGTCACAGGGACAGGGCAGGGACAGGGCAGGTGGGCGCCATCCGTGTCACACTAACTGGGACCCAAGGGCACTGCTGCCCCTTGTTCGCCACTGGCCCTCAGTGTACAGCTGCTTGTCCCCATCCTGCCTTAGTGTCATCTGAATGGCCTTTTAAAGGTGGGTGTTTGGGCGGGCAGAGCTCAGGGGCAGGCTGCCCCTCTTGGCCCAGGGCCGTCTGCAGCAGGAAGGCTGGCCGTGCCCTCCACGGCCTTCCCAAGGCCCACGCTCTGGGGGTGCTGAATGCGCCATCAGAATCGTCCCTGTGGCCTGACGGCGCGGTTCTGTGAGAGGGCCAGCCACTCGTCAGTTTGGTTATGAAATCCGTTTCTCCAGGATTACCAATTTCTCAATAACTTCAGAGTGTCGAAACCTAAGCCTCTGGTGAGTTCTACCATTTAGAATGGTCTGGGGAAAAGTTAGGCTTCTTAAATGCCATCATGATTGAAACCTTGGCCTGGCTCCTCGGAGACACAGCAGACTGTGCCGTCCCCGCGGGGGACACTCTGGAGTGGGGAAGGCAGGCCGCAGGGTAACTGCTCTCCACGGTCTGCAGCGGGCCAGGCTGGGGGTCGCTGCTGCTGGCCGCAGCGTGAAAACCTGGACTTGCGCTCTGCTGCGATGGAGGACGGGGCCCCTGGGTTTCACGGGCGCTCACCTCTTTTCCATCTACAGCAGGAGATGCATGCAGTGTGAAGCGATTCTAGGGGTGAGAGGACCCCTTGCACCAGATCACACCCCGGATCGCACAGCTCAGGCCTCGTGAGATGAACTGAAACGCTGACCTTGAACTGTCACCACATCATTAATGAGAACAGTGTCTTCCTAACAAGACATTGGGATACCTGGCCTAACAAAGATTTTTAGTTTTCTGCCCTCACCTATGAACTTAAATACCTTTAAAAAGTACGCACATTAAATAGCTTTTGTGAAGCAAGGACGTGTCGACATTACACAGCATTTGGGCTGGACCGGCACCTGCAGTGTCTGCTGGGCCCGTTAGTCTGTAGTGTTCAGGTCCCGTTTCCTCATTCTCTGTCTGGATGATCCCTTGTTGACAGTGGGGCATTAAGTTCCCCACTATTACTGTATTTCTGTTAGTTTTTGCTTAATGTGTATAGGTGTGCTCCGATGCTGGCTGCATAAATATTTACAATTGTCATGTCTTGTTGATGGACTGACCCCTTCATTATTATATAATGATCTCCCTTGTCTCCTTTTACTCTTTTTAAGGTCCATTTCGTCTGATCTAAAGAGAGCTACTCCTACCTTTTTTGGTTACCACTTGCTTGAAATCTCTTTTTCCACACCTTCAATATGAGTCTACGTGTGTCCTTAGGACTAAAGTGAGTCTCTGGTAGGCAGCACATCTTTGGATCTTGTGTTGTTATTTATTCAGTTGTTATATATCTTTTGATTCGAGAATTTGACTTTTTCATATTTAATTGTTGGTGGACAAGGACTTATTGTTGTCATTATCTTGATTGTTCTCTGGCTGTTTTATAGACACATTGTTTCTTGCTTTTTATGCTGCCCTCTTTTTTTATTTTTTGATGTCGTTTGGTATCAGTGTCCTTTAACTTTTTATAATGATCTTTTGTGTGATTACTGAAGGTTTTTCCCTTGTTATCATGAGGATTTTGTGAAACAGTTTACGGACAACTCCAGCAGCTTCCTCAACCTGACACTCCGTTCCCCGCCCTCTCACGCTGGAGGCTGTTGGGGCTGCAGTTCACGTGTTTCTTACATAGTGTACCCAATCACAGAATGTGCTAGTTCTGGTCATGTTTACTGTATTTTAACCTTTGAAGTTGTAAGTGAATTATGTACCACCAGGACTGTACTGCAGAACCGACCAACTACAAATTTACCTTGACCAGTGAGTTTTATGTTCCCTGCTCACGTTGTTATGATGTTAATTGGCATTTTGTTATTTCTGCCTAGAAAACCCCGACTGAGCATTTCACGGAGGGCAGGCCTAGTGGTGGGGAGCTCTGTCCACCTTTGTTTGTTAAGGAAAGCGTGTATCTCCCCTCATTTCTGAAGGACAGCTGTGTCAGCTCTAGCATTCCTGGTTAACAGGGTTTTCTTTGTCTGTAAATACTTTGACTACATCATCCTGTTCTCTCTTGGCCCCAAGAGTTTGTGCTGAGAAATCACCCCGTATAAGGCTGGCTCCTTCTGTGTACCTTGTCTGTTTTCTCTTGTTGCTCTCAAAGTTCTTTGTCTTCGACCATGTAATTATACCGTATCTCACCGAAGCCCTATTCAGGTCCGACCTGTTTGAGGTCCCCTGGGCGTCCACTTCTGTCCCAGGCTTGGAAGCTTTCAGTCATTATTGCTTTAAATATACTTTTCTGTCTCTTTCTCTTCTCCTGGAATTCCCATAGTACGGGGACAATTCCCATAGGCTTTCTTCACGCGTTTTTCTTTTTGCCCTTTTAGTTGGATAATTTCAAAGGTCACTCACTCTTCTTCTGCATTGTTAGGTCAGCTGTTGGAGCTCTTGAATTTTTCTCCTCAGGGATTATTCAGTTCTAGGATTTCTGGGTTATTTCATGGTTTCTTTTTCTTCGTTTTACTTTCACATTTTGCTTGTGTGTTGTTAAGAGCATGCCTCTGAGTTTTCTGTGTGATCGTTCATAGACATCGTTTCGTGTGTTGTACTCAGAGCTTGGCATCTTGTGGGGCCAGCAGGACATGTGCTCGAGGGTGTGTTCTGGATTTCGTGCTGCCTCCAGAGGTCATCTGGCCTCTCTGAACGTGTGTGGCGATGAGGCACTTCTGCTAAGTCGCTCCAGCAGAAAGAATTTTGGTCGGTTTTGGATGATTTCACAGCTTTTTTCCTCACGGGGCATGAGGTGAGGTGCAGCTGAGGTCGGGGCAAAAGGGACGCCTTTTTCTGTGCCGAAGCTCATGTTCTCGTTTCCGCAGCCCAACTTCTTGGGTACCACTCGGACTATAGAACATCATTCTGTCTTCGTTTTTCTGGCTGTCACTTCTCCGAGCCTGACCGTAGTTGTAAAGAACTCTGGAGCCCCGATCCTGTGTGTTCGGGAGGCGCTGGGCCCGTCTCACCTTTGTTACGGGGTGTCCTGCCCCTGGATGGGACGAAGATGCCTGACAGATACAGCCCGCACTGGCTCTCCAACCCAGGAGAAACCCAGGTCCTCGCGAGCACACCCAGTTGCGGGCGTCCTTTAGAACGGTGTTTGGGATGGGGGCCCCTCTGAGGTCCGGCTGGGACCTGTGGGGTGACGGCAGTCGCATCCAAGTGCGGCAAGTGCAGCCAGTGTGACATTCCCTCGGGCCCTCCCTGGCACAAGGTGCAGATGCCGGCGTGGGAGCCTGCCATCGAGCCCGGCGTGGGGCACGTGTCTTTAGGACCAGAGTCGGGGGCTGAGACGACCCCCTCCAGGCCGAGCCCGGGTCTGTGTGCCCCATGGTGTCATGGGCGCCCACGTGGAACTCCTCCAGCCACGTCTGTGTCTCTGCTGCATTTATAGTCTTACCGCGGTCGTTTGTGTGATTTCTGCCTCTTCTGACTGCTCAGCTGCCCCGAGACAGTGTTGCTCACTTGTCCCGATGACTCGCGGTGCCTCTGAGGTCGAGTCCCGCCGTGACCCTCCCTGGACGCGTGTGTGCTGGGCGGTGGAGTCTCGCTCTCCTGTCAGTGGCCCGTGTCAAGGGGAGGCGAGGTGCAGGTGGAGGCTGGCCATTACGTGGCAGGCCGTCTTAGGCGGGAGATTTGGGTCTGGGGCAGGCTCCAAGACTCTTCCACACGGGGGGGGGGGGCCTGGGGGGAAGAGCGCCCCGCGCTGCGTGCGCACGTGCAGCCTCCCCGGGCTAAGGACGGCGCTGCGTCTCCGACCCCGTGAGCGTGAACTGGTCGGGGGAGTGGAGGGGACGGGGAGGTACTGGCGGCCCCACGCACGGAGCGCAGGGAGGGGAGTGTGTTCTGTGTGCCGAGGGTTGACTCCTCGGACTGGGCGTTTAGGGTGCTTCCCTCGGGGTTCCGTTTGCTAGCTGCGTGGTGGAGGCCGACTTGCCCTTCGGCCCCGGCTGCGCCCCCCCCCCCCCCGCCAGCCCCCACGCCTTACCGAGAAGCGGTGGACGCCCGTCGCCGTGGGAGCCGAACGCGTCGGGCACGCTGGTGCGACGTGATCCCCACGCCCGTCCGGCTGACATCCATCTTGTCAGAAACGTTTCTGCCGTGATGGGAATGCCTGGGGTCCCCCCTTCCCCGCGGCCTGGCTGCCGTGCTCCGTCCCAGCCGGCGTGCACCTGCACACCCCAGGGCTGGTTTCTCGGCGTTCCGGACCTGTCCCTTCCCCCATACCTCCTGCAGCCGCCAACTTAAGTTCTTTGCGGACGAGTGTGGTATTTTGGTTTGGATTCCACGGGCGCGTGAGATCAGGTGGTACTGACGTCTCTCAGCACAGCCGTGTCCGACGGTGGGACCCCTCGTTGTTCATGGCTGAGAAACGGCCCGTGTGTGCGCACGGGACCCTTCCGCCGGCCCTGCCTCTGGGCATCTGCTTCCTTCGCTGTGAGGCCCCCCGCCAGGCAGGCTCCCCAGCCCCCGCCGGCACCTGCTACCCCGTTTCCGGCCGAGCCGCCTTCACCTGTCAGGAGCCTTCGGAGGACGTCTGCGGCTGGTGGGCTCCCAGGCGACTGCGCCCAGAAATGCTGTGCATGGTCGGCGTGAACGGGGTCTACCCCCACGTGGCGTGTGTCCTCGGAACAACCGCGGGGTGGGGGTGCCGTGGCCACTGGCGGACCGGCCCCGGGCAGGTGAGACGAGGAAGAACCTCAGCCCTCAGGAGGCCCGCTGTCCTCGCCGCCCGCTCCTGTGAGACGTGTCCGACGAGTCTTTGACCGGGCAGGAGCCTGTGCGCACCCGGCTTCGGGGGAGGCCCCCGAATGCGGGGGGGGGAGACCGACGAGTTAGCACTGCGAGGTCTTGTGAGCGCCCGGGGAGTTGTGCGTCCGCGAGGGCGCTGGGCGGCAGGAGCGCCTGGGACGGAGCGGCCGTGCTGCTGGGGGTGGTCCCTGGTCCGTGTGGGGCCCCCAGGCCGGCAGGTGCCTGCTGAACCAGGCCCCGCGGCAGAGCCCGTGGAGAGATGTGGCCTCCCCAGACCTCGTCAGGGAGCGAGCAGGAGTGCGTGCAGGGAGGTCCCTGTGGGAGCCTGGGGTCCTGGCGCCCACCCTGCGGCTCCTGCGCGCGGGGCGCACACCCACCCTTCCCTCTGCCGGGGCTGTGTGGGCCTGCGCAGCGTGAGCGCTGCTGCCCCGCCCCGGCCCCGCCCCGGCTCGCGCCACGCGTCTGCCGGCCTCCCGCCCTGGCCCCGCTCCGCTGCCCCGCCCCGGCCCCGCCCCGCGCCACGCGTCTGCCGGCCTCCCGCCCTGGCCCCGCTCCGCTGCCCCGCCCCGGCCCCGCCCCGCGCCACGCATCTGCCGGCCTCCGGCCCTGCTGCCCCGCCCTCGGCACCCCCGCTTCGAGGCTGCCTGCGTCCGCCCCCGTGAGGCAGGCTCCTGAGGCCTGTCCCTGCGCGGCCCTGCCCGGTCCCCACGCCTGGTGGCTCCGCGGGCTGGCGACCCAGCCTCTGTGGCGTCGGACTCTCAGACGCCGAGGCCAGCATCGTCGCGCCGCCTCCTGGTCCAGTGTCCGGGGTTGCTTTAGGCCACGTTACGTGTGTAACGTTCCGGAGCGTCAGGGTCCCCGTCGTCCAGGCCCAGCTGTACGGCCCCGGGTGCCCAGTGGGTTCATGGGGGCCTTCCCTTCCCTCCGGTCCTTCCTGCTTCCTAGCGCAGAGCCAGACGCTGAGGGTCAGACACAGCCTGCCGTGTGTGCCTTCCTGTCCCGCCTCGGGCCGCGGGGCCGAGCAGACCGCCGCCCGGCCTGTTCCCGAGCGAGGCGAGCCGGGCCCGGCCGCGGGCCCTGCAGCCAGGGGAGCCGCCTGTGTGCGCGGAGCCGGCAGAGCTGTCGTGCTCGCTTGAGGCTCCAGGGTTGCTGGATACGGAACCGTCTTGTTTCTTTCCTCCATCGGAGCTGACCTTTTTCTAACCTCCTGTTAGGTTCAGGGAGCAAGTTTCCGAGGCTGGAAAGAAGTGACTTCTCTGTTTAATAAAGACGATGAACAGCACCTGCTGGAAAGATGTAAATCCCCCAAGTCCAAAGGGTAAGTGTCCGTGGACTCCAGGGGGAGGGCGGTGAGTGGACAAGAGACGCGCTGTGCTCATTTCGATGCTGTGGCAACAGAAGAAACTAGGAAGTGAGATGCGCTTCTGGGGCAAGGTCACGGGGGTATGGCCGTCACTGGCACCCGGAGAGCTTCCGGGACAAGTGAAGGAAGGTTTCGCAGACCAGCTCTCGAACTCGGAATTGGAAACACTCAGCCTTCAGGCAGCCTCTAGCCATGCATGAGAGGTTTACTAACTGCAGAAAATCAAGGGGGAGAAAAGTTAAAAATGCAAAGGATTGGTGAACTGTAAAAGATTGTAGAAAATTGAATATATTGAAACTGACATGTTGTTCATTAGACACAGAATTTTTTTAAGTATATTTAAACATGAAAAGATAAAGTCAGTGAGAGCCGAGTGGGGTTGCCATTGGCGTGTCTGACGAGACGTGAGCCTCAGGGGCCCTGGCCGCGGACAAGGAGCTGCTGTGGGGGCCAGGGGCGCCCAGGCAGCCCTGCTCCAGCCCCACGGCCGGGACTCCTCCTCCTCACCCTCCTGCCCGCCCCACGGAGGGCTGTGGGCCTGGGCCCCCGGGGTCAGCATCTGTGGGGTCCCCCAGTCCAGCGCACGGGACTCTTGGGGGTGCAGCCTGGGCTGTGCGGGCACCGTGGCGCCCCGGGGATGCCCCTGCTCTCGGGCTGGAGGGACAGCGGCCTGTCCCCCACCCCCGGCCCCCTCGTGTCTGAATCTCATTTGTGTTCAGCAAATTACCCACTCACTGCTCTGTGTGTATGTGAATAGCTGTTGAAAACGAGTTTGATAAATGGATATTTATCCCCATATTTCTTAACTAGGACCCTGCATTTCCTGTTTTCTACTTTGCTCAAATACTTGAGTATTTCCTTGTGTGAAAACTAGCTCTTTGCTTGTGTACGGCCGAGTATGGTACCTTAAAATACAGCTTTCACGGTTTCCCTAATACACAGTGATGAAGTTTTCTTTACTAATTTTAATTAAAATTCCTTATTACAGATTTGTGGTCACTTTCTAAATGACTTAAACTTTTTAAAGAGCGTTAGGTATATACGGCGGACACTAACTGAGGCCCTGAGATCACTGGGTCACCAACGCTTGGCTGTCTTGTCTCCCGCAGAACTAACTTGCGGTTAAGAGAGGAGTTGAAGACAGAGAAGAAGTCTGGATTTTGGGACAATTTGGTTTTAAAACAGAGTATTCAGTCTAAGAAACCAGATGAGATTGAAGGTTGGGAGCCCCCAGCACTCGCCCCTGAAGATGTGACGGCCGACGCGGGAGACGCGGCGAGCGGCCGCCCCCCTCGGCCAGGCTGGGAGGAGGAGGGCAAGGGCCGTAGCAAGTACAGCAGCCTGGCGAGCTCAGGGAACAGCTCCCGCTGGAGCCTCCGGTCGGCCGGGAGGCTGGTCGGCATCCGACGGCAGAGCAGGGGCCACCTGACCGACAACTGGGAAGAGCTGGAGTGACCGCACGGGGCCGAGTGCTCTCCAACCACAACTGCTGACGCGACCCCTGCGTCTCCCCCCCCCCCCGCCCCCCCATGCCGGTCTGAGAGTTTGCGGTCTCACTCTGCGTTCGTTCCCATGCCCGCTGGCCCCTCCCACGTGGACGAGAGCAGAGTACCCTCTCTGCCCGCCCGTGTCCGGGCGTTCCTGCCCGCGGACTGACGGAGGAGAGCCCCAGCCGGTGGCCGCCTCCTGGGAAACGTCTGCCCCTTCTGGTCGCAGCGCCGTCAGACGCGGCCCTGTGGGCTGCGCCCTGCTGTTCTCCCCTGTGTGCCCTGTCTCCCCCCCTCCCCCGCGACCCCCCGTGTCCTGCATGTGGTGTCCGTGTGTGTCCACGACACTCGACTGTAGTGGCGGGGCCGGGCTCTCTTCCCAGAAGCCCGTGATCCAGCTGTGAAACCAATCTTCCAAAGGTTATGTTAAATTGTGTTCAGCCTGGCAAATTAAACCTTTTTTCATCTTAAATACCAGGAAAGCAAAGGCTACATTTGATGCAGCACGAAATGCCACTCTCCGCAAAGCATCTTCATCACTTGCGCTGGGAGGAGGAGTCTCCTGCGTGCATGGACGACGGGGACAGTGGTTCTTACTTTAGGGTTCATCTTACTCGTCCTGAACGTCCACGTCCTGATCTTCATGTTCTGAAAACGCGCTGTTCTGTGATTGCAGGTTAAAGAATACCATCAAGGTGGATCAGGTTGAGCAACTTGATTCTCTGAATTGTTCTTGGAAAACACTAATTTGCTGATGGCGTTAAAACTGTATATAAAATACTGCAAGTGCCTCTTTTCTATAATGTGCAGGTGTTTGGTTTCCAAAGTGAGTCAGTTGCCGTGGCTACTGCCGGACGCCCAGGAAGGATGGGCCGCGCACCGTGCTCGGGGCTCCTTCGCAGCACGGCCGCGTCCACAGGTGGCGCCACAGCCGCCTGAGGCAATGGTGGTTTGGAGGAAAAGGTTTAGGGTGTTTCTGAATAAAAACAGAAACCTCCAGTGACACTGTGCATACCTCTCGTGAGAAAACACGGTCCCCCATTGGCTCCGCGTGCACGTCTGTGCCGCGTAGCAAACACACGTGTGGGAACCCACGCAGGCCCGGTGGCGGGACTCCTGATGGTAGAGCGTCAGTCTGTCCTCCATCCATCCGTCCATCTGTCCACCCATCTTTTTTTACTAGAAGAAGCCTACTTGACTGAGTTTTGAACGGGGGGGCATGTTTAAGTGGCATGAAAATAAAGATCGGTTTGTTAGAACCTTGAGATGCTGGGGGTGTGTCTGGTGATGCTGGTGGATGTTGGTGGAACAAGTCCTCAGGGAAAGGGCTCAGTAGGCAGCGGTGGCCCTGCGTCCCCTGCAGCCGCACCCACGCGGCTGTGACCTGGGTGCGTGTGTTAGAGCCCGAGCTGAGGCGCAGGGAAGGAGGCTCTGTGTCTGGGACTCTGGGCGCGGGCAGAGCAAAGTCAGGACCCCGAGACCCGCTGCAGGTCGCTGCACCCACGCGTGGCGACGCCAAGTGCCTGTAACTCACCTCCGTGCAAATCGGTGACGCAAGGCTGACGACAGTCCTTCATAATATGGTTTCTCAAAATCTGAAGACAAAGCCAGATCGGAATTGGAACGTGCACCGTAAATCACATTTTTCTTATCTACCGAGATTAATGTTAGAATAACCTTTTTCTTCTGTTGTATCTGATTAAATGAAAATAAGTATGTCTGCGGTTTTTAATTTATTTATTGGTGTGCTTTGGGAGAGAAGTATTTTTTCTGATAGAATTTACCAAAGCAACTTTGTGTTGTTCATGGCTTAACGAGAGAATGTGGTTTTTTGACTTTGGGGTTTTTGTTTGCATTCTGTGAACACACGACTTCACTGTGCAAAGAGCGAGCGCTCCGTGCTCCTCCTGTTGCTTACTTTGTAAAAGGAAAGTGATTGGCTTTGAAGAAGGTAGAATTCATTCTCAACGCTGAGGTTTTAAAAAAATAAAAGTATCGTTCATTTCCTCTTTCGTTATTAGTCTGCATGGTTATTGGCAACGGCTTCGAGGTGACTGCTTACGGTGACTTGAGTCACAGAAAGCTGATGGCACTTTTCTTGATACCTTAAACCTCATTTAAAAGTGCAAACAATACACGTAGACTATTTCATAAATGACCAATTTCAACCAAAGTTTTTGGGATGTATCTTTTGCATATTTGAGCCGCCTGCTTCCACTGTCCTGTCTGTGAGGAACCAGGGGGAGCGCCTGTGCTCTGGGCGGAGTTTAGGGTCAGGAATTAGAGACGCACCCAGCTGAGAAGCCAGAGCATCCGAGCAACAGTACTTTTACTTAATCACCCTTCTCTTTTGAAAAGATCACCGTCTCTTACAAGAAAGTCTGTGAGGAACAGTAGCCTGTTCCAGAGGAGACAGGTGCGTACCTCAAAAACTGGGGACGCGCGCGGCCAGCCGAGCTCTGCCATCTGGGGATCTCCGGGCGCAGGTCCTTCGGGGAGCGAGGCGTGGGGGGCACTGCGCCCGTTCTGTCCTCGGGGGTCCTTCCTTGTCTCAAGGGAGAGCTAGTCCACGTCCTGTCAGCGAGGGGGCCTGGGGACCCTGCCTGGAGAGTGGGGTCCCCGTGTGTCCAGGGAGCCTTCTCCGCCCGCCCCTTCCAGGTTACTTCTAGCCACTTCCCGGCTTTCTGGTTGCATGCTCATTCTTCAGTGGGTATTTCTTGGCCTGAACAGAAGACCAGCAGGGCCCTCTATTCAGGAAGCTTTGCAGATTAATTGGCTAAGACAGTTTTTCTAACTTTGTGATCCTTTTAAACTAATGTTCAGAATCACCCACTGGGTGGAGCTGAACGCCAGGGTGGGCTGCAGGGGGAGCCGAGGAGGCGTCTGCCTGACCTTTCCCGCGGGATTCGGTGCACTCCCCGGGGCGGGGAGCCGTCTGTCCCCACGTTCTGGTCCCCTGTGGCTGTGCCTGGCAGGCGGCAACCCCACCAGCTGGCCCTGGGCAGGTCCTCGCCCCCAGACCCCACCTGCCAGTTCAGGCGCTGGCTCACTGGCGCCGGGCCGTCCCATAGGATCTGTTCCCCGGCCCAGCCTGGGCCTTCCTGCAGCCCTGCTGGAGCATCCCAAGTACAAGGGATTCACGGGCGTGCCCCCCACCCTGCCCCCCGTGACCCCTGTGCTGCCACCTTCACAGAAACCAGGGCCGAGGGTGGTTTGTGTGCTGGTCAGACTCCCCGGGGTCGTGGGATCCGTGCTGTGTGGGTGGACGGTCCCCTGTGCCCACGGAACGTGTTTCCCAGACCCCCAGCCGAGACGGTGGAGACTTGAAGCCCCAGGGCACCGGGAGCCCTGCAGACCGCGCACCTGGAGCTGGTAACTGATGAACCGGGTGTGGTGGTGGACGTCATGTGGACGCTGTCCCTCCCAGATACCCCGCGTCCCCACAGAATGCCTGTGACGGACGGAGGCAGGGCGGTGGTCAGGCCGCAGGCCACTAGCGTCCTCTGGTGCCGTGGCCGTGAGCCCGGCGACCACAGGGACTTCAGCGAGGGTCCGTGCAGAGACCCTCCGGCGGGTTTGAGGAGCGCCCACACTGCGTGCTGGCCCGCGCAGTCCCTCAGTGTGTCCCCCACTTGGCCACCCAGCTCCTTCTCCATGTCGGTCTGCCCGTCGGCCTTGAAAACCACTGACACTTCGCTCCCTGCGTCCCCTGGGGGCACCCGGCCGGCTGCTTGTGGCGGCGGCCGCAAGGACGCCTGGCACGCGTTGGGTCCGGAGTAGGGTCTGCGCTGTGCGCCCTCGGAACGTGGTCACGGGATCACAGAGCCCACAGGGCCGCAACAAGCGCGAGGCCCTGGTGGAAGGGCTGCAGCGACGAGGCTGCACCTGGAGGTCAGTACGCAGGCCGGCCAGGTGCCGCTTCCGTCAACAGGCCTCTAAACTCAAACTTCCTGTTCCGAGTGCTTCCATGTCGTCGGGATGAAGCCACGCCGGTGCCGCTCCACCGACGAGCGGTGGCTCTGTGGCTCCCAACTGCCCTCCCTGGGGGTCTCCTCGCGGCTGAGGGCTGGCTGCGGTCCCCAGCTCTGCTGGGACGCGGCAGACGCGGTGTCTCCAGGGGCCCAGGACGTGTGCGGCGCAGCAGCAGGGCGGGCGCCCCCACCTCGCGGTGGACAGCACCCGCGGTCCCTCGTGGCTCTCCCCCTTCTCACCTTCTGTGACGGGCAGCGCGGCAGTGACTTCCACCACAAACACCAGGACGCTGCAGCCCCAGGTGCTGTCCCTGGCACCACCAGCCGGATTACTGATCCTCTCCTGACGCCCACACGCAGAGTTCTCCAACTGGCCGGAACATGTCTTTTTAGCTCCTTTTAACTTTTCCCTCAAAAGCGGGACACAGTGTGTGAGCTGTTAAATGCGGTATGTTAGGGGTTGCGTGTCCTCATGGCAGTGGAGGCCGGGCTGAAGGCTGCCGGGTCCCGCTGATGCCCTGGGGACCGGGCTCCAGGCAGCACCACCGTCAGGACGCGCCACATGTCTGTGTGGCCTGTGGCCTCCTGCAGGGATCGCACAGCCCCCGGTGCCCCGCGGGCTCCGTCAGCCTGCCTCCCAGAACGGTTTGTTGGAGAACCTCCCGAGGTTCAGATCTCGCCGCGAGGCCCTCACAGCCTCTGCCTCTTGGTCCACAGTCTCTCCCATGTGTCCAGCAGCAGCTGTGCTGGGCAACAAGCCTGTCACCTTGGGCGGATACATTTACGTTATTAAAATGGTTTTCCAGAATTGCAGGTGAGATGCAGTCATTTGGGTAGAATTTCACCTTTCCAAATAAATGATTATCATTGATCTCTTTGGGATCACGTCTATTGAATGTCATTTCCTTAGTAAGTCAAAATTAGTGTTGGGGTTTTAGGAAAATATAGGATTTTAAAAAGTACAAAGTTTAATTTAACTGTATTTTCAAGAAAGCTGAACGAGTCTGGAAGCGGAGGGGACAATGGGAAATACCAATCACTCACTGGAGTTTTGAGAAGTGAGGTGTGTTTTTCCTTTGGAGACTAGAATTTCAAAAGTCTCCCCCGTGGAGACTTCAGAACTGGTGCAGGAGGTGAGACGGAGACGCCAAAAATTTCTGTTCTGTAAGAAGTCTTCCAAGCATAACACGTAGAAGCAGCACATGAGAAAGCTCAACCAGTGAGGAGAACCCATCAGGAACACACAACTCCAGGGAATCATATTCTTGTATTTCTCTCCCTTTATGTTTGGGAGCCTAGGTGTCTTCAAAAGTAATGTAAAATATTGGGAAAATCTATCTAAATATGAATATTTACCTCAAAGAATTATGGGTAGCATTTAAAATTTTCTGTGTAGGGGTGGAGCAAGATGGCGGAGGAGTAGGAGACCTAGATTTCGTCTGGTCTCAGGAATTCAGGTGAATAGGGATCAAACCATTCTGAACACCTACGAACGCAACAGGAGATCGAAGAGGAGAGTAGCAACAACTCTCTGAACAGAGAAGCGACCACTTACTGGAAGGTAGGACGTGCGGAGAAGTGAATCCGAGGCGATATTCGGGAGGATAGACGGCGGGGGAGGGGGCCTCCGTCGGCCGCTTCTGGCAAGTGCTAGAGCCGCGGAGCACAAAATCGGACCTTTTAGAAGTCGGCTCCGCGGAGGGACGTCGCTGTAGTGGCTAAGCGGGGGGTGGAACCCTCGCGGGACAGTGTGGTCTCAGGACCCTCGGGGTCACAGAAAGACCGGGGGAGCCTGAGTGCGCCAGAGCTCCCAGGGATCGGAGCGGGGAAGCCGGCTGCAGAGACGGAGCCGAGGCGCGGGCTCTCAGCTCGGGGTTGCCATAAACTGTGATCCGCGGCCCAGTCGGGCCACTGCTCCTCCAGCAGGGACCCAACAAGCGGCAGATCCGGGGAGACTCCCCTTCCTCCCCCGGGAGGAGCGGCGCGGGAGCGCACCGCAGGGATCTGCTGGGTTTGGAGACTCCACACGGGGTCGGGAGCCAGAGATAGAAATGCTCAGTCACAGGCCGGGTGAGCACGGAGTGCGGCCGGAGACTGGGGAGACGGGAGTGACTACTTTTCTCTGGGGGCGCACTGAGGAGCGGGGCCCCCAGTTCTCAGCTTCTCCGGGTGGAGATTGGGAGGCTGCCATTTTCGCTCTAATCCTCCAAAGCTGTACCGAGAGCTTGCAGGGAACAAAAGCTCCTGAGAGCAAACCCGAGCAGCTTGCTTAGCCCGGACAGACAAGGGTGGGGCAATTCAGCCTCCGGCAAAGACATTTGGAAACCACAGCAACAGGCCCCTCCCCCAGAAGATCAGCACGAACAGCCAGCAAGCCAAGACCAAGTTTACCGATCAAGGAGGACGGGAGAACTCCAGCACTAGGGGAATACTGCACATAGAATTCATGGCTTTTTTTTACCATGATTCATTAGTTCATCAAAGTTAATTTTTGTTAACTGTTTTTTTTTCTTTTTCCCTTTTTCAACCAACATCTTATCAATCTCTTTTTAAAAAAAATTTTTTTTTTATTTTTCATTTTTAGAGTCATATTTTATCCCTTCATAGTAGTTACCCTTATTTTTGGCATATATATATAAGTTGTTCTCTCTTTAAAATTTTGAGATACAGTTTCTTCTAACAGATTAAAATATACCCTAAATCACTAGTGTATGGCTCTGTTCTAGTCTCCTGCCTGATCACATTCTCTCCCTTTTTTTTTTTAAATCTTTTTTTCAAACAACTTCTTATCAAGTCCTTTTATAAAATCTTTTATAATTTTCATCTTTACAGTCATCTTCTATCCCTTCATTGTATCAACCCTTATTTTGTACATATATGACTTTCTTCCTTTAAAATTTTAGGAGGCACTTTTTTCTAACAGACCAATATACGCCCAAAATCTAGTGTGTGGCACTGATCTATGCACTAGCCTGATCATATTTGATCACATTCTGCTTTTTTTGTATTGTTCTGTTTTTATCTTTTTTTTTTTTTTTCCTCTTTCTTTTTTCTTTCTTTTGCTTTCTTTCCCCCGGTTTCAGGTCTTTTCTGATTTGTATACAGTATATTTGCTGAGGACGTTGTTAACCTGTTAGCATTTTGTTCTCTCATTCATCTATTCTCCTCTGGACAAAATGACAAGACGAAAAAAATCACCTCAGCAAAAAGAACAAGAGGTAGTACCGTCAGCCAGGGACCTACTCAATACGGATATTAGTACGATGTCGGACTTAAGAGTTCAGAATCATGACTTTAAAGATACTAGCTGGGCTTGAAAAAAGCGTGGAAGTTATTAGAGAAACCCTTTCTGGAGAAATAAAAGAACTAAAATCTAACCAAGTCAAAATCAAAAAGGCTATTGATGAGGTGCAATCAAAAATGGGGGCACTAACTGCTAGGATAAATGAGGCAGAAGAGAGAATCAGTGATATAGAAGACCAATGATGGACAATAAAGAGGCTGAGAAAAAGAGGGAGAAACAACTACAGGATCACGAGGGCAGAATTCGAGAGATAAGTGATACAATAAGACGAAACAACATTAGAATAATTGGGATCCAAGAAGAAGAAGAAAGAGAGAGAAGGGCAGAAGGTACATTGGAGCAAATAATAGCAGAGAACTTCCCTAATGTGAGGAAGGAAACAGGCATCAAAATCCAGGAGGCACAGAGAACCCCTCTCAAAATAATAATAGGTCAACACCCCGACATCTAATAGTAAAACTTACGAGTCTCAGACACAAAGAGAAAATCCTGAAAGCAGCTCGGGAGAAGAGATATGTAACCTACAATGGTAAAAATATTAGATTGGCAACAGACCTATCCACAGAGACCTGGCAGGCCAGAAAGGACTGGCAAGATATCTTCAGAGCACTAAACGAGAAAAATATGCAGCCAAGAATACTATATCCAGCTAGGCTGTCATTGAAAATAGAAGGAGAGATCAAAAGCTTCCAGAACAAACAAAAACTAAAGGAATTTGCAAACACGAAACCAGCCCTCCAAGAAATATTGAAAGGGGTCCTCTAAGCAAAGAGAGAGCCTAAAAGCAGCAAAGATCAGAAAGGAACACAGACAACATACAGTAACAGTCAGCTTACAAGCAATACAATGGCACTAAATTCATACCTTTCAATAGTTACCCTGAATGTAAATGGGCTAAATGCCCCAATCAAAAGACACAGGCTATCAGATTGGATTAAAAAACAAGACCCATCCATAGGCTGTCTGCAAGAGACTCATTTTAGACCCAAAGACACCCCCAGATTGAAAGTGAGGGGGTGGGAAACCATTTACCATGCTAATGGACACCAAAAGAAAGCTGGGGTGGCAATCCTTATATCAGACAAACTAGATTTTAAAACAAAGACTGTAATAAGAGATGAGGAAGGACACTATATCCTACTTAAAGGGTCTATCCAACAAGAAGATCTAACAATTGTAAATATCTATGCCCCGAACATGGGAGCAGCCAATTATATAAGGCAATTAATAACAAAAGCAAAGAAACACACTGACAACAATACAATAATAGTGGGGGACTTTAACACCCCCCTGACTGAAATGGACAGATCATCTAAGCAAAAGATCAACAAGGAAATAAAGACTTTAAATGACACACTGGACCAAATGGACTTCACAGACATATTCAGAACATTCCATCCCAAAGCAACGGAATACACATTCTTCTCTAGTGCCCATGGAACATTCTCCAGAATTGATCACATCCTAGGTCACAAATCAGGTCTCAACCGGTACCAAAAGATTGGGATCATTCCCTGCATATTTTCAGACCACAATGCTTTGAAACTAGAACTCAATCACAAGAGGAAAGTCGGAAAGAACTCAAATACATGGAGGCTAAAGAGCATCCTACTAAAGAATGAATGGGTCAACCAGGAAATTAAAGAAGAATTTAAAAAATTCATGGAAACCAATGAAAATGAAAACACATCTGTCCAAAATCTTTGGGATACAGCAAAGGCAGTCCTGAGAGGAAAGTATATAGCAATACAAGCCTTTCTCAAGGAACAAGAAAGGTCTCAAATACACAACCTAACCCTACACCTAAAGGAGCTGGAGAAAGAACAGCAAAGAAAGCCTAAACCCAGCAGGAGAAGAGAAATCATAAAGATCAGAGCAGAAATCAATGAACTAGAAACCAAAAGAACAGTAGAACAGATCAACGAAACTAGGAGCTGGTTCTCTGAAAGAATTAACAAGATTGATAAACCCCTGGCCAGACTGATCAAAAAGAAAAGAGAAATGACCCAAATCAACAAAATCATGAATGAAAGAGGAGAGATCACAACCAACACCAAAGAAATACAAACAATTATAAGAACATATTATGAGCAACTCTATGCCAGCAAATTAGATAACCTGGAAGAAATGGGTGCATTCCTAGAGATGTTATCAACTACCAAAACTGAACCAGGAAGAAATAGAAAACCTGAACAGACCTATAACCACTAAGGAAATTGAAACAGTCATCAAAAATCTCCCAAGAAACAAAAGCCCAGGGCCAGATGGCTTCCCAGGGGAATTCTATCAGACATTTAAAGAAGAATTAATACCTATTCTGCTGAAACTGTTCCAAAAAATAGAAATGGAAGGAAAACTTCCAAATTCATTTTATGAGGCCACCATCACCTTGATCCCAAAACCAGACAAAGATCCCATCAAAAAGGAGAATTACAGACCAATATCCTTGATGAACATGGATGCAAAAATTCTCACCAAAATCCTAGCCAATAGCATCCAACAGTACATTAAAAGGATTATTCACCACGACCAAGTGGGATTTATCCCTGGGCTGCAAGGCTGGTTCAACATCCGCAAATCAATCAACGTGATACAATACATTAACAAAAGAAAGAACAAGAATCATATGATCCTCTCAATAGATGCAGAAAAAGCATTTGACAAAGTACAGCATCCTTTCTTGATCAAAACTCTTCAGAGTATACGGATAGAGGGTACATACCTCAATATCATAAAAGCCATCTACGAAAAACCTACAGCGAATATCATTCTCAATGGGGAAAAGCTGAGAGCTTTTCCCCTAAGGTCAGGAACGCGGCAGGGATGTCCACTCTCACCACTGCTATTCAACATAGTATTAGAAGTCCTAGCCACAGCAATCAGACAACAAAAAGAAATCAAAGGCATCCAAATCGGCAAAGAGGAAGTCAAACTCTCACTCTTTGCAGATGATATGATACTGTATGTCGAAAACCCAAAAGACTCCACCCCAAAACTGCTAGAACTCATACAGGAATTCAGTCAAGTAGCAGGCTATAAAATCAATGCACAGAAATCAGTGGCATTCCTATACACCAACAACAAGACAGAAGAGAGACAAATCAAGGAGTCGATCCCATTCACAATTGCACCCAAAACCATAAGATACCTAGGAATAAATTTAACCAAAGAGGCAAAGGATCTGTACTCAGAAAACTCTAAAATACTCAGGAAAGAAATTGAAGAAGACACAAAGAAATGGAAAAACGTTCTACGCTCATGGATTCGGAGAACCAACATTGTGAAGATGTCAATGCTACCTAGAGCAATCTACACATTCAATGCAATCCCCATCAAAATACCATCCACTTTTTTCAAAGAAATGGAACAAATAATCCTAAAATTTGTATGGAACCAGAAGAGACCCCGAATAGCCAGAGGAATCTTGAAAAAGAAAAGCAAAGCTGGCGGCATCACAATTCCAGACTTCCAGCTCTATTACAAAGCTGTCATCATCAAGACAGTATGGTACTGGCACAAAAACAGACACATAGATCAATGGAACAGAATAGACAGCCCAGAAATGGACCCTCAACTCTATGGTCAACTTATCTTTGACAAAGCAGGAAAGAATGTCCAATGGAAAAAAGACAGTCTCTTCCACAAATGGTGTTGGGAAAATTGGACAGCCCCACGCAGAAGAATGAAACTGGACCATTTCCTTACACCACACACAAAAACAGACTCCAAATGGTTGAAAGACCTAAACGTGAGACAGGAGTCCATCAAAATCCTAAAGGAGAACACAGGTAGCAACCTCTTTGACCTCAGCCGCAGCAACTTCTTCGTAGAAACATCACCAAAGGCACGGGAAGCCAGGGCAAAACTGAACTATTGGGATTTCATCAAGATAAAAAGCTTTTGCACAGCAAAAGAAACAGTCCACAAAACCAAAAGACAACCCACAGAATGGGAGAAAATATTTGCAAATGACATATCAGATAAAGGGCTAGTATCCAAAATCTATAAAGAACTTATCAAGCTCAACACCCAAAGAACAACTAATCCAATCAAGAAATGGGCAGAAGACATGAACAGACATTTCTCCAAAGAAGACATCCAAATGGCCAACAGACACATGAAAAAGTGCTCAACATCGCTCGGCATCAGGGAAATCCAAATCAAAACCTCAATGAGATACCACCTCACACCCGTCAGAATGGCTAAAATTAACAAGTCAGGGAACGACAGATGTCGGCGGGGATGTGGAGAAAGGGGAACCCTCCTACACTGTTGGTGGGAATGCAAGCTGGTGCAACCCCTCTGGAAAACAGTATGGAGGTTCCTCAAACAGTTGAAAATAGAGCTACCATACGATCCAGCAACTGCACTACTGGGTATTTACCCCAAAGATACAAATGTAGGGACCCGAAGGGGTACGTGCACCCCAATGTTTATAGCAGCAATGTCCACAATAGCCAAACTGTGGAAAGAGCCAAGATGTCTATCGACAGATGAATGGATAAAGAAGATGTGGTATATATACACAATGGAATATGATGCAGCCATCCAAAGGAATGAGATCTTGCCATTTGCAACGACGTGGATGGAACTGGAGGGTGTTATGCTTAGGGAAATAAGTCAATCAGAGAAAGACATGTATCATATGACCTCACTGATATGAGGAATTCTTAATCTCAGGAAAGAAACTGAAGGTTGCTGGAGTGGTCGCGGGTGGGAGGGATGGGGTGGCTGGGTGATAGACATTGGGGAGGGTATGTGCTACGGTGAGCGCTGTGAATTGTGTAAGACTGTTGAATCACAGATCTGTACTTCTGAAACAAATAACGCAACATATTTTAAGAAAAAAGAAAAAGAAGAAGATAGCAGGAGAGGAAGAATGAAGGGGAGTAAGTCAGAGGGGGAGACAAACCAGGAGAGATGATGGACTCCGAAAAACAAACTGAGGGTTCTAGAGGGGAGGAGGGTAGGGGGATGGGTTAGCCTGGTGATGGGTATTAAAGAGGGCACATTCTGCATGGAGCACTGGGTGTTATGAACAAACAATGAATCATGGAACACTACACTAAAACAAATGATGTAATATATGGTGATTAACATAACAATAAAAAATTAAAAAAAAATTTTCTGTGTATTGGCTTTTCAAGAAAGCTTTTTACAATGAATATCTATTACTTTTGTAATAAAAAAGAAGGTAACAGCTATTTTAAAAAGTAAAATGGAAAGTGTCACACATATGTAAAAGAGAAGAAAAATGTAAGGAATGGGTTGGCAAAACTACAGCCTGTTGGCCAAATTTGGGCTACCACCTGTTTTTTCCTGGTCCACGAGAATTATTTTTCCATTTTTAAATGGTGAAAAAACTTAAAAGAATCCTCTATCATGACACATGGAAAGTATAGGAAATGCACATTTCTGTGTCGGTGAAGTCTGACTGGAACACAGCACACTCCCCCTTGCACAGGCTGCTTGCATGACGGTGTTGCAGCTGAGAGTGCAGAAGGAGGCACGTGGCCCACAAAGCCCAATAATGTTTGCAGAACAAGTTTGCTGAGCCCTGGTGTAAACTCCTGTGTGTGCCATCCTTCTAGGCTCAGGGATGATCTGATTTTGTTTTATCTAGGTACTCCTGATTGCAAGCAATGATGTTAAAGTCAATCCCAGACATCCTTTAATTTCATCATCTTCATGTTTAAATAAAAAATAGTTGAGAATTCATCAAGAAGATAAAATAATTATAAACATACCTGCAGCAAACAGTGACAGAATTGAAGGAGGAAATAGGCAGCTCCAGGATACCAGTACAGACATCAATCCTCCACTTTCAATAAGGGATAAAATGCACGAAATGATAATTTACTACACACATTAATAGAATGAAGGGGAAAACATGATCATTTCCACTGATGCAGAAAAAGCATGTGATTTAAAAAAACACTCAACTAACTCCGAATAGAAGGAAATCTGCCCTGACTTACTAAGGAGCATATAAAAAGCCCACAGCTAACCTTCTACTTGGTGACAAAAGACTGAAATTTTCCTCTAAGGTCAGGAACGAGACAAGGATGTCCACTTTCACCACTCCTATTACATACACATCCTACTAGAAGTCCTCACCACGGCAATTAGGCAAGAAAAAAAAAAGGCATCCTAACTGTAAGAAGTAAAACTAACTGTTTATAAATGATAGGATCTTGTTGGTAGAAAACCCTAAAGATTGTACCAAAAAAATCCCAAGAAAACCAAAACCACCACCAAAAAGTGGAATAGACAAGCTCAGAAAAGTTGCAATATAAAATATAATGTAAATAATAATATATTATAATATAAAAACAACAGTTGCATTTCTATACGTGACCAATGAAAAACTGCAAGGGGAAATTAAGAAAATCCCATTTATAACAGCAACAAAGAATAAAACAGGAATAAACTCAACCACGGAGGCTAAAGTATTGTACGCTGAACACTATAACGTGCTTAAAACAATTAGAGCAGACACAGATACACGGGAAGACCTACTGTGCTTGTGGGCTGTACGACTTACTAAGATGACAACACCACCCAAGGTGATCTATGGATTAATTGCACTCATCAAAATCTAGCAGTTTTTGTAAGAAGAGAAAAAATCCTGGCCTCTTGTAAAAAAATTACATGGCCTCTCAAGGGATCCCAAATAGCCAAAACAATCCTGAAAAAGAATAAAGTTGGAGGACTGACATGCCCTGATGTCAGAACTCACTACAAAGCTACAGTAATGAAAATAGTTTGGTCCTGTCATGAGAACACACAGACAGACTCAAAGACCAATGGGACAGCACAGAGAGCTCAGAAACAAACCGCCACATGCACAGTCGTGATTTTCAACAAAGGTGCCAACACCATTCAGTGGGGGGAAAGGCAGTGTTTTCAACAAATAGTGCTGGGAAAACCGGATGTCCACATGTGAAAGAATGAGGTTGGGCCTTACCTTACACCACACACAAGTATTAACTCAGTGGACCAAAGGTCTAAACATAAAACCTAAATAAAACTATAAAAGTTCCGGGCAAAAACAGAAAGTTTCATGACCTTAGATTTGTCAACCATCTCTTAGGAGACAAAAAGGTCAGCCAACAACAGAAAAAAGGGAAATGAGCTCCATCAAATTAACACTTGCATGCCTTAAGGACACAACACTGAAAAGGCAACCTTCACAATGGGGGAAAATACCTTCCACTCACATACCTGTAAGGTGTTGGTATCTACAATATACAGAGAACTCATGTAACTCAACAAGAAAACACACAACTTGACTAAAAAAATGGGCGTAGGACTTGAATAGACCTCTCTCCAAATACGACACACAGATGGCCAACAAACACATGAGAAGGTGCTCCGGACCACTGATCACCAAGGAGATGCAAATCCAAACCAGCAGGAGACACCACCTCACACCCATTAGGGTGGTCACTGTACAGCAACCACCCCAGAAAGCAAGTGTTGGCAACAACGTGGAGAAACGGGGGCACCTGAGCACTGCTGGTGGGATGGAGAAGGGTGCAGCATCTGTGGAACATGGTGTAGCAGTTCCTCAAAATATGATCAGCTTGGAGTTAGCATCTGATCCACCAATTCTGCTTCTGGGTATCGATCCAAAGGAACTGAATGGAGTCCTGGAGAGATACTTGCACACCCATGTCCACAGCAGTCCACAGGTGGAAGCCACCCAGTGTCTCTACAGACAAACAAAACAAGATGCGGTCCATCCATGCAAAAGAACAGGACTCAACCCTAAAGAGTTAGGAAATCCTGAGACAGGCCACAGCATGGATGGACCCGAAGGACATGATTTAAGTGCAACAAGCTGGTCACAAAAGGACAAGTACCGTAAGATTCCAGGTATATTCTGCATCCAGGGTAGTCAAATCTACTGAGATGGTAGATGGCGGGAGCCGAGTGCAAGGGACCGGAAGTTAGTGTCTCATGGGGATAGATGGGTGCCGAGGGCGGGCAGGTCCTAACGGCCTTCCTAGTGCCCTGTGCAAGCCCTCGGGCATTTCACTGGGCAGTGTCTGATGCACGAGGTAGGAATAAGGGTGGAGGGTGGGGTCAAGCATGCACCTGCACACGGTTCATGAAGGAAGTAACAGTATATTTCATAAACACAAGATTTTCTGCCTCTTAAGACTGGTTTTCAGAGGGCAGCACCCCTTACTGCTGGTCCTTATGGAGCCAAGCAGCAGAGTCCCTGTCATGGCCGTTTATCTTAGGGTGGCCTTACCTCTGAAAGAGAAAGGATTTTCCAAGACAGGATTCCAAGCTGCTCCTCAGTAACCACGACCCTCAGAGTTCTACTAAATGTTTAAAGCAGAATTAATACCAGTCCTTCACAAACTCTTCCCCTAAAACAGCAGAGGGACCACTTCTAAGGCAAACTCATCCTAAGTCTGCCAAGATGTATCCACCCTGACACCAAAACAAGACGAAGACAGCACAAGACCATGCAGGCTGATGTCTACGCAAAAGCCTCAGTGTAATAGCAGCAAACCAGCAACTCTGTACAAAAAGGACAGTTTACCACCACAACCAAGTGGGATTTCAGCCCAGAATGCAAGGATGGTTCAATGTACCAAAATCAACCAATGTGGGGCCCCTGGCTGGCTCAGTCAGTGAAGCATGTGACTCTTGATATCGAGGCTGTGAGTCTAAGCCCCACGTTGCGTGTGGAGATTACTTAGAAATAAAATCTTAAAGGAACAAAAATCAACCAATGCCATCACCGCACAAGCAAGATGAAGGATGAAACCACATGACCTCAACAGATACAGAAAAAAACAGGACAAAATCCAATACTCTTTTATGATTTAAAAAAATCCTCAAAAAAGTAGGACTGGAAGGTTAAGCCCCAACCTGATAAAGGCATCTTTGAAAGCACACAGACAACCTCAAACTCACAGAGGAAAGACAAAGCCTTCCCTCGATGGAAACACGACGGACGTCTGCATCTGCCACTGGCTCGGCACCACAGGCTCCAGCTTGTGAGGAATCTACACACGACCACTAGACTGAGCTCAGCAGGGCCACAGGCACGAAACACACCAGCATTTTACGGATTCTAAGGACCGCATTTACGGCACACGTTGTATGCAGTCAGATCATAAATGCTGTCCTAAAGCAGACCCAGCTCCCGGTACAGAGACCTGAACGGTCAACAGTGCCACGTCGTGAGGCGTTCAGAGGCCACCTCAGTCCTCTGTGTCCACAGACCGGGTGAGAAACGTCTTTTTGTGCCTTGAAAGGGGTAAGGAGAGGCAGCATCTGGATGGGCTTCCTGGCTGGTCGCGCCTACTGGGGCCCCCCAGGTGCACGTCCCATCTCCGGCATAAGCGGACGCCTCAGCCTGGCCCTGTCAGGGACTGGAGGCACATGAGACGTGCTGCGGGGTCTCCAGCTCATGGTGTCCTCGGCTCTCCGTGTCCCCACCGACCTCTGGCAGGCCTCCCAATAGATATAAGTACCATTCCGGTGTGTGACCTCATGACAGTTCTGCATCTCGCCCCTTCCTGTAGGTGACTGATGGCTGTCTTGGTGCTGTCCATCTTCTGCTTACCCTGTGGCCTCTACTCATTCCCGTCTCTTCCCTGACGCCGCCGAGAAGGCTGCCACCATCCCCAGCTCGCCCAGGCCTCCCTGCACCTGCAGGACGTGCTAGCAGAGTGGAACGGCTGGGCTCCCCTCTGTGCTACCAACACGTGTTTGGGAAAAAAGAGAGCAAACTTCAGTGTCCTTCTAAGAAGAAACAATACCAAAAAAGACTAACACTGAAAACAGGCAAAGGACACACGTTAGGTAACTTACCGAAAACAAAAACACACGGTCGATAATACCAAGAAATGTGGACTCACTTTGTCCTTCGGGCAGGAAAACGGCACCGGGGGAAGGGCTCTGCAGCAGCCATCACTCAGGATGACCCTAACAGCTCACACGGGCGGCCTGGGCACCCTCAGACCCGTGGCGCCATCACCTGGGCTCCGCTCATTTGCCTCAGGGGCGTGATGGCCGCACACCAGCCGGGGAACAGCAGGAACCAGCAGCACTCTGCCGGCCATGACGGTACGCGGCCAGTAAGACCCACGTTTTCAAACATGCTTCTGAAAACACGGCTGGTTGTCAAATGGAAAGGGGAAACAGACGCCCTGGGTTCCACGCCACATCTAGAGGGCAGGACGTTGTTGGCCCTCAGCACCAGGTCAGCACAGACAGCGACACTGAAAAGCCAGAATCTTTATTTACAAACACGCAAAACCGCAAGCCATTTTAATATGCTTAGAAGAAGAAAACATTAGAGGAGAAAGGAGCAGTGACTTTCGGGGGTTCACACCGCTCTCCCACAGCGCGGGGGTGGGAACTGCTCTTTGTAGCAGGAACAGTGGTCTCGGGGGGCAGGGTGATGGGGGACTTGTATATTTCATAACACCTTTATTTTCAAAATCATCTAAAATAGACATGCATTATTTTAAAAAATAAAACAATCTTTTAAAGGATTAAATCAACGATATCAAAACCACAGACACTACTTTTTCAGGAAGATGCAAAATCGATGAAGTCAAATGAGTCAATAAAGATGATTTATTACTTTGTCTAGGAAAGCACTTCCAGGACAGTGAAGGGGAGGCTGCACTGGGCGGTCCTACCACCCACACCATGGCTGGCCACAGACTGACCACGGACACAACGGTACCACACGCTGCCCCCGGCGCACTTCGCATTTGACGAGGACTCACTTGGACACAACCAATGCAGTTAAGATACATATTAAGAAAAATAAATATTCTGCACCCCGTATTTACAAGGATCAACTGTTCTGTCCCCTGCCCCTAATTACTACAAAATCAGGAAGCTATGATTTGACAATTAAGCACAGTATTAGCTGTTAGTGTCAGTTTGGCACAGACGTGGTGCTAAAAATCCAGAATCTTACTGAACCATATTTATAAACACACAAAGTTGCAAACCTTAATGGCCTTAGATAAAGAGGATTTTTTTAGAGAAAGCAGGAACGATTTTACTTGGGTTCCCCAACCGCTTTCACAACAAACCAACACCCCTGCCGTGTCCAGGTGGGGAGCGGGGAGGTGTGTTGTCTGTGTTCGTGTCACTCCTTGGAGACAGCACAGTGCGGCGAACCCCTTCCACTGGGAGGGCGGGTGGCGGGCGGGGCGCCTTCAGAACTTGAACAGGTCGATGAAGTGCTGTGGTGACACGGGCATGAAGCAACTGTCGGGATCGGTGGCGGTGCAGGGGTGCCCCGAGTCCTGCAGGAGCAGAGGAGAGGCGTCACCACAGAGCGCCTGGCCCCATCACAGTGCTGTGTGGAGCACGCAGACCCGCGTTCCAAAGACAGCCAGCCACGGGGAACTGTCAGTAGAGACAGGTGGCCCAAGCCAGAGGGCCCGGGACCGGGGTTTCTCTGCCTCCCTGGCCTGGCCCCACACCTCCATTCCTGTGCTGTTCCTCTGCTCCCCTCCTGGTGCCCCCCAGGAGCTCGCACTCGCTGGAGACCGGGATCCTGTTCAACAGGAAGAATGACTAAGGGAACAGGTGCTCTGTCCCTAAGACCGACAAGCTTAAAAGGAGGAGGAGCCTAAAGAGCACAGGCCGGGTCAGCCCGCGAGGCACCTGCCGTGGGGCACCAGTACCTGAATGAAACCTCACGGACACGACTACAATTTCCCCCTCAGGACAATGTCCCCCCAAGGACATCCCGAAAACGGCTCGTAGGGGCAGTTCTGGCTGGCTGGGAGCATGCATGGACGCGACACGAGGCCTGGTCTAGCACAGAGGTACCTTGAACAACAAAGCAAGGCGGCAGTCCTTTGAGATCGTGGAGAAAGAACCAGGAGGAGTGCAGGGAAGGGAGGGAGAGAAAGGAAAACCAACGTTAGAGAGAGAGCAGGCTGCACGGGCATTAGCTGGGACAGCAATGATCTACAAACGCAGGTGAAACCATCCGGCAGTGACGACGTTTGCAAAGCCAGCACGTCGAGCATGAGGACCCGACCGTCCTGACACCAGGCCCGGCACTGCCCTTGCCTTGGGAGCCTCGGCTGAACACTGGCCAGGCTGCAGCCCGAACCACTCACGACTCCCCAGAGCACACGCAAAGCGAGGCTGAAGTCTCCAGTTTGTACCGAAAACATCTGTAACATATTCTGGAAGGTCATTCATTCTCCCTCACATCCCAGCATCTGGTTTGCCAAGTGCCCACCGTCCATCGTAGACACTTTCACTCTGGCTTGTCTGTGCTTTGTCTGCGCCCCAGCCACAGCAGCCCACTGCCTTCCCCACACGTTCCCCAGCCACCCACCCGCCCCCCGCGTGCCAGCCATCCATGTGTCCTGTAGACACAGCATGCGAGCAGGCTGGGAGCCTGCTGCTCATCGCAGAGCTGCCTGTGACCTCTCCCGATCCTGCCCGGGGCCCCGGACCTGATGCAGACGCTGGTTCTGCATGTACTTTGGTGGCAGACACACCACGACAAAGGTCCTAGCCTTACCTGGCTCCCCAGCCTGCCCACACCAGGCTTTCACTGGTGTTTCGTACAGAGATTCGGTTGCTGCCTGTGTAAGAACTGAGGGAGGGCGCCTTCCCAGGGGCCTCCTGAGGCCCTGAGACCAGATCCCACTCAGGGACCTACTGCAACGGCACCATGAGGGCACCATTGTGGGTTTGTGTCGGCCCCACTGAGCCCCAGAGGCAGGGACGCAGGGAGCGGTGAGCCTGGTCCCAGTGGGTGAGACCCCCCCGCCCATGCTCCTCTGCTGTGTGCGATGTGCACGCAAGCCTCCCCTCGTGCCCCAGGGCTGGTGACACAGTCCCACCGTGCCCGCCTGTGGCCCTGCTCCCACCCCCGACACACCTGCCACTCCCTCACCCGTCGGACCCAGGCAAGAACACGCCTGCTCATGGATGCTCTGCCCTCGAGGGACCGTGTTCTACAACATGGCTGTGACTGCAGAGCACAGAACACGCACCGCTGTTCCACTGTGACACCGGAGCCCCACTGAAACAGACGGCAGGGACCTAGAGATAAAACCCCACGTGACGCTGCTGACCTTCCACGTCCTAAGTAAACCATTCAAGTAACGCAGGAAGCACCCTCCATGCCGCTGCATTCATGGCTCGCCGCGGACAATCTGAAAACCGCAAGTGACGCTACCGCCAATGTATTTGGAGAGGAGAAAAACCTCAAGGGGTTGTCTCCTTTCCAACAACGCAGTTTGCCATGTGATCCGTCTGACAAGTTACAGATAAACGCACAGCAAAAAGCAGAGCAGGGATGCTGCTGACCAGGCAGGAGCCAACGGCCATCCCCCCAAGAGCACGGGGGGCCACTCCCACGCAGGCGCACACACGGATCGTGCTCGCCGGCGAGCAAGCAGGGACATCGCAGGACATAATGTATTCGCGGTCAAGGAGACCGTGGGAACACATCCCAGGATGGAGGAAAATGGACTGTGACATGAACTCCCCTCCGACCGCAGACAGACGGAGCCCCCGTCTGTGCAACGGGAAGTCACAGGGTGAAGGGCTGCCCGCACCCCAGGGTACTTGGATTCCAAGTGTGAGTTGGGAGACACTGGTTCAGTTTTGATCAAATATGAAAACCGCATGTCGCTCTGAGAGGCCAGGACCTCCCTGCTGCAGGGGCTTGGCGTGGGGGGGAGCTGCGAGGAGGCACCCGCACGGGGTCCCAGGGGCACAGGGCAGGAAGCCAAGTGTGGGGCACCTGCTCAGAAACGTTCTTACTTTATAAAGGACGGGGACGCTTTGGCCCCTTTTTCTCAGGCTGGCAGGAACGTGGGACCGCCCAGAACCAAGTGCCAGGGGCCCCAGTGTCCCTGGAGACCCACGTCCCCGAAGCAGAAACAGACGCTTCACTGCCCGACGTTTCTGACTCAAGCTGCAAGCTGTACGGTTTACTCCCGTGAATCTATTCCCCCGCCCCGATACTTGGTGAAATCAATCTCACGTTCTCATCACAATTTCCCATTCTTTCTACCCTTACACCTAAAACAGAGGCAAAGAATCTGCGTGAGCCCCACTGAAGGCCCGAGGCGGTTACCTTCCAGAAGAGGATGCTGCAGTGACGGCAGAAGTGCAGGGTGTCCCCGTACTGCTCCCGGGGCGGGTAGTGCTTCTGGAGCGCGAAGTACATCAGCTTCCACTCCACGTGGCCCTTCTCCGACAGGATCAGATGTCTGCAGAACTGACACACAGATGCTGCTGAGCACCTGCACGTGGCTTCACAGCACACCGGGGCCACGTGGCATTTCAAGGGCCACGGAGTGCACGAGCTCAAACTCCCGTGGACTGAATCGGTGAGGGATGAACCACGTGCCCCACGGCGTGTGCAGCGGACAGCATGTGGCAAGTGTGAGCACCCTGGTCTAGAATGACGCCCGTGAACTGTATCAAGGTAAGATCACGTCACATACGTGAGGTGTCTAGGACTTGTACCTGGAACAGGCGAGGGACACTTGTCTCTGCATGAAAAACACAACCTGATCGAAAACGGGGCAAAGGACCTGGTGCCGAGAAGGCCAGGGCACCACACCCCATCACCGAGGACGCAGACGAGGTGCCACGGCACGCCGCTAGCTCAGCCACAATGAAAAAAAAAAAAAAAAACAGTACCGTGGACACCTGGGTGGCTCAGTCATTGGGCGTCTGCCTTCAGCTCAGGTCATGACCCCAGGTCCCGGGACTGAGCCCCGCATCGGGCTCCCTGCTCCGCGGGGAGTCTGCTTCTCCCTCCCCCTCTGCCTCCGCCTTCCCCCTGCTTGTGTGCTCGTGTGCGCTCTCTGTGCGATAAATAAATAGAATCTTTAAAAAAAACCACCACCCGGTAACCAGGAGCACTGGTGAGGGTGCGGGGACGCCGGAACCCGTGTGCTTGGTGGCCAGCAACGTACGATAGTGCAGCCGCTGGGGACAACGGCGCGGCAGCTCCTCCAAATTTTGACTCAGCTGCCACGGGACCCAGGATTTCCACTCCTACGTGCACACCCATGTCCACACAAAAACGTGTACGGCAGTGTTCACAGCTGTAGAATTCGTCAAAGCCACAAGGTGGAAACGACCCTGACGTCCACCAGCCATGGAGCGGAAACGGGGTCCGTCCGCAGACAGCGTGCTGACCAGCCCCGGAGCGTGGTGGGGCGCTGCAGGCTGCGGCCGGGGTGACGGGCAGGCGGCCCGCAGCGTGGTCCCACTGGGAGGGGAGGTTTTCCAGACCAGGGAATGGTGCAGGGACAGGGGCCGCTGAGGGGCCGCATCAGGCTGGTGCTTGCTGCCGAGGAGACGCTGCAGCATGTGAAGAAGCAGGGCGGACAGGATTCAGCCTTGGGAAACGGGGTCTGCCTCCTCTGCGGAGAAGTCACTTCTCTGTCCACCGCCCTCTGGACCCCTCACACCAGCCTCCTCATCTGTGCCCAGGGCGTGCGCTTCTGAGACCCGCTGCGCCGGGCCAGCCCCAGCGCCCTGGCCTCTCCTTCATCCATGCCTGCGCTCTCAGCCACCACCCTCCTCCCCGCCGCTGACGCGGCTTCTCTCCACTGCAGCAGGCCCCTCAAACAAACCCTCTGCTCCCAGCGCTTCCGCCGCCCTTCTAAGTCCGCCGGGAAAACCCCAGGACGTGGGGTGGCCGCTGCAGCCTCGTGCACAAGACTCTCAGAGCCAGAGGCACCGGCTGTTTTCCCAAGGACACCGCACCCCCAGGCCCATCCTCTCAGACTGACAGCCTCCCCTGGGCCACATATCCCTGATCCCGCCCTCTGCTCTTCTGTCAGGGCCACGGGCAACCCCGCCTCTGATGTGCTGCATCTGGTGCCCCCGCATCCCGGCCCCTGCCGCCCTGTGCATAGCAGGTACCCCACACATGTGTGCAGCTCTCACGGAGCCCTGCGTGAGGAGTGAGCACATCGACACCCAGCAGCTCACACAGGAAGGCGCTTCGAGCCAGTTCCCACCCTGTGTCTGCAGGCACGGGGTGCAGGGAGGGGAGGCTGGGAGAGCCGGGTGCAGACGCTGGGGCAGGCGAGGGACGCATGCCAGCCTCCCTCCCGGTGACGCGTCCCGCGCACCGGGGCCCGAGGCTGCCACACTCACCTGCTTCTCGGCAAAGTGGTACTGACAGAGTTTCTTCCACAGACGCCTGTCCTCGCTGAGCATGGACAGCGTCGGGGTCACCTGGCCTAGTGTGACGATGTCCCAGCCATCGGAGAGTCTGTACAGGATGTTGTTGAGCATGTGCAAAGGGAGGTCACTGAGCGTGAGGCCGTCGTTCACCTGCTGGAATGGAAATGGACAGGGTTTCACTGCATGGGATGCCCAATAGCGCCAGGCTACAAGGAGGCCTAGCAGCCCGCTGAGAGCGTGTGCTTCAAAATGCAACACAACCAAAGAGACACAACCGAAGTGTCGCTGTCCCTCACACTTGGCCACGTGAGCCCTGAGCCCCCGTGTCGAGAGATGGGCAGGCCGCACGGGGACCCCGGAGGAGAGGCGGGAGCAGAACAGAGGCCGGTTTGTGCCCTCGGCTCCTCCAGACCCTGTCCATGTGCAGGATGTGCTCGTCAGACACGACACAGAGACCCCGCGTGGAGAGATGGCAGGGTCCTAGGACAGAGGAAATAAAGCCACCGATCTGCTACCAAGGCCCTGTCCAGCTGTCAGCATCTGGTATTAAATGTAGAAGCCACATCCTCCCTCCCACAAGCCTGCGGGTGTGTCCCCGAGAAAGGGCGCAACGTGGTGGGCAGAACCCATGCGTCATCCTATCAGGAGGGAGGGGAGGACACATGGACAGAAGAGGGGAGCACAAGGCGACAGAACTGGGGGGGCCAGAGGGGCGGTGGGCGGACGACAGTGTCGCAGCCTCGGGCTGGGCACGCACCCACCCCACCGCGCATAGAATGAGCCTGCTCGGTTCTGTGGGCTCGGGGACGCCTGCACACCGGGCCACAGCCTCATGCTTCTGACGTGGCTGACGGTCCTTGTCCCCAGGGGTTAGCCCTGAGGACGGCTGGCTTCTTTCTGGTTTCTGCTCTCTTCGGTGACCCCAGCGCCCCCGCACACAGCACACATCCACGGAGAAATGACCAGAGCGGGGCTGCAGTGAGGCGCTTAGAGGCTGGCCGTGCCGTTTTCCATGTCCTTGCCGCTGTGGCGTGGCCATCCTGTTAAGAGAAATGCTCTCCCGGCACTGTGTGTGTGTGGGGACCCGGGAGGAGGCGTCCTCTGCCCCCCGACGGGGTGACAGGTCACGGCTCATCTTGGAGGATGCCTCAGCGGCAACCCCTGGCCGTGGGGTCCTTGGCAACGGCTGCCCATCTGGGGAACAGCTCGGCGCCCGAGATGTCACCGTGCAGCGTGGTCATGCGTGTCTCTTCGGGTCCCACCATCCCACAGGCACATGTGCCTGTGCCCCCGATGGCCTGCACGGCGTGAGCGGGTGACAAGGGGCTCACACGGAGCAGGTGTGACCACAGGGTCTTGTGGGCTGGCCCACAGCACAGCACAGATTGCGCTCGCGTGTGCCATTCCTGGCCAGGTCTTCACGCCATTACGGAAACGACGGAGACGCATTCTAAACGGCTGCTTCGTGCCTCCTCCTTTGAAGAGGAGCTTCAGCGTCAGAAGGAGCTTGTGAACACCCCGCTGCAAACATCCTGAGGCTTGTCAGAGTGTGAGGTGGTAGGAAAAACCCTTCATGCACGAGGCGCGAAAACCCAGCGCCACGACACGGTCTCCAGCCCTGAGGTGACCGCTGACAAGACACACAGCCACCACACCAGCAGCTTCTGTCGAGACGGCTGTGACCAGTCCGACCTGAAGGGGCACGAGCGGCCTGCTGGACAGTCCATCGGGGGCGCGGGGCCTTCAGCTCAGCCCCCCACTGCCTGGCTCAGCCATTTCCCGCCATGAACCCCTTAACCACGTCGCCGTGCGCAAAGAACATGGCTCTAGGAGGCCTTGCTAGCGCACCAGCCACAGTGCTCCCCGCTCCCGTGGAAGCACATCTGTCCTCACTCAGGTCCCTCATGCTGCTGTAGCTCCTGGGGGACCGAGGACAGAGGACCTGGCGCGTGAGGGGCCATCGAGGGCTGTCCCACCCCCCGCCCGTCGCTGCCTCGGGGAGCTCTTGCCACCTTCCAGCACACAGCAGCAGCAAGGGGTCTGTCTCCACGGGCTGGACCCCAGACTCAGGCCCCAGGACTCTCGCACCAAGGCCCCTCACGTGCACGAGCTGGCCTGACCCTAGGACATGCACAGTCCCTGCTGTCCTGCCCAGGCTGCTCGGCTCCCAGCACACGGTGACCCCCCCGAATCCAGGCTCCCGCCCATCTGGCCACACAGTTCTCTTCCCCAAAAGGCTTTTGGTCCCTGGTTTTGCAGTGGCCACTGGAGCTGCCTGCACCAGCTCACGGGGCCGTGTCTGTGCGTGTGAGGAGTCAGTGTGACCGCAGGAGACACCATCACCCCCAGCTGGGGCCGCAGGGCACAAGGCCACGGGAAAGCCAGCTCCGAGCAGCCGGGCCCCGGTCAGGACGAGTCCCCACCACTGCCCTCTGTCTGTGCCGCCTCCGAGCTGGTGTCAATGACAGAAAGACGCTAAAGGAGGCCAGCGGCTTCTAGCCTGCCAAGGCGAGGAGAGACCCTGCCTCTGCTCTTTCCCCGCCGGCATGCACGTCAGCCCAACTCCCTCCCGCCCTCCTGCCCTGTGCTGAACGCACACTTCTCTCCAAATGACACACTTCCCAGCCTCAAGCTCCCGTGCTGACCACAGACCCCAGTTCACTAGCTGCGGTGGCCAGCCACGTGAGGCACGACTGGGACGTGGGTGCGTGGCTGTCCATGTGGTTTCCACACTGTGTGCGTGTCCACCTCACAGACGGACCTTCCGACCACAGCCCTCAGCCGTGGGGGACACATGTGACGGCTCGTCTGGACCCACCTCACCAACGCTGAACGCAGGATTCCTCGCTGTAACTTCAAGGCATAATTAGGGAACCTCTACTCTTCTGTAAACCTGTTCACATGGCAAATGGCTCAAAGCTGAGGCTTCCCACAGTCACTCCTGACAACAGCTGCTTTCAGGTGGGGCCCGGGACGCAGGGGTGAGCACGCACCATCACCACGCCAGGAGGGCAGTTTGGAGAACAATGGGTCGCCTCTCGGGCCCTGAGAGACACGTTCCATTTCTTCTTTCTCTTACAGAGTCCCAGGGAGGCACAAAATACCCCCGAGACGCAGACCTGAGCTGACAGCATTAACACTCTTGCAGGTGAAACTAGTTCCTGGCATAAACCCGAGCAGAACCAGCGGTGTGACCTGCACCATCTTCTCCCCTAGTCTCCCCCATTCACTCTGCCCAAGAACCACACACGACCCCGGAGGACAGCAGGAAAGGGGGCAGCGCGGACCCTGTGTCGCACAGAGTCACTGGCAGAACAAGGCAGCCGTGACTCGTGGGCGGGTGTCTTAGCCCCAGATGTCTCATTTTCCCCGGAAGGCTCATCACCCGTCCCCTTCTCCATGACGACCATCCCCACAGTCTGCCCAAAAGCAATCTACGCCACCACAGGGCCTTCTGGCCCAAATGCACCTGAAAACAAACGCTCCAACAAGCGGGCAGGGTCTTTCACGCGCCCCCGCGGGGGCTGACGACTCTCGCGTGTGACCCAGAGCGCGTCCCGCACCTTAGTGACCTGCAGGTTCTGCAGCTGCTGCTGCCAGTGGAGGATGGTCTCCAGACGGCAGATCCAGATGTTGATGTTTCCCACCAGCACGGACTTCCCAACGCCCCGGATGAGGATGCACAGGGTGGAGCTCAGGTCCTGCAGGAGGTCCTTGATGAGGCGGGGGTTCTGGTGGTCATCGAGGACTGGAACGCACAAGAACACAGACTGTGGGAAGGTAAGAGAGACCCAGTGCCACGCCCGTCCACGCAGCACCCAGCGTGGACACACCACGGAAGAGGAAGGGGGTCCCGACCCGCGCCCAACGTGTGCGAACCCAGGGGCCGTGGTGTTGACGGGACGGACCCCGCATGACTCCGCTCAGAGCGGAGGGGTCAGAGTTCGATGGGACGGGGGTCAGTGCGGGACCACAGGATGTTCTGGTGGCAGGTGGAGAATGGGCTTCATGCAACCAAACTGTGTGTTTAAAAATGATTAAAATGGTAAACTCAGGGTATGTGTATTTTACCACAATAAAAATAATGAACTAATTTCACTGCGACCCCAAACGGGCATCATTTCTGAGACACAAGTGTGATGAAATTTAAAAGATCTAAATTTAAATTTAAAAGAACATCAAATATTGCCTAGTGTGACTCTAGTTGCATCAACAATTTTGGCTTTAAAATTGGCAGTGTCTGTTTTCCCTTACACTCATCCCAAGGAGCTTACACACGTGATCAAGTCACATACATGCATAAACTCCTGGTGTGAGAGTTAAAGTTCCTTTACTATCGGCCAGGGATCGATCGAGACAGACTGAAGATAAAGCCACAGGCTCATCTGAGGCCACGCTGGTTATGGAGGTGTACGGCTGCGGCGACAGGTGAAACTTCCCTGAGACCCAGGGGTTCTTCATCCTCCTGTGGGAACAGCCCATCCCGATACGACGGCGTTACGTGGACGGAGGAATGAAGAGAAGCTCCACCTCCTCACACTGCACTTGTTATCAGACACGTCAGTCACCAACTTACCCTTCCGGACAATTTTGTCCAAAACGTTGAAGTAGTTCTTCTGCGCCACGCCGCTCAGCGACGTTAACTGGGATTTCGCAATTAGCTGCAGGAGCTGAAGGAGGAAGGGACGCGCGTTACTTAGTCTGGAGGCAGAAGCCACAGGGACCTGCCGCCACGCTGGCTTGTCCTCTTCAGAGACCCCGCGCCTGTGGCTGTGGCGTTCGGTCATCTCTGAGGGTGGGACATGGTTTCGAAGGGCAGATCCCAGGGGACTTTTACCTCAGGCAGGTTCTCCTGAACGTTGTCTTTAACCGTTCCTTGGGCCCACCCTTCCCTTCGCATTCCAACCACAGGGCTGGGCCCCGGGGCCTCTGCAGCTGAGGGGACCTTCTGTCTCCCCTTCACGCCGTGTCCTCCTTCCTCGTCTGCCCACCGCTGCCCCTGCGTCCCTGCCCTGTGCCCCCGTGCCCGCTCCTCTCGGGCCCCTCACCCACCCGCCAGCGCCTCCCGAGCCCACCCAGACCCATCTCCTACTCCCCACACCGTGCACTGGGATCTGCCTCCATGGCCGCCCTCCTGACAAGACGCCGAAGTGCCAGGCGGTGGCGTCACGGCTCCGACGCGCCTCTGCTCAAGCTGCGTCCTGCACCGGTTCTGAGGGGACCCCAATACTGCTGCCCAGAAAAAGCTGCTCTCCGCACAGGGAACCCAGAGCCAGGCCTCCCTGGCCAGGTGGGAGCACACCTGTTCACTCCTCACCAGACTGTTCCTGCCCCCCAGTCGACGCCGCTTTGAGTAATTACGCCTGCCTCCTGGTTCCACGAACACGGATTCCCTACCTGCCCTCCCGCTCACCTTGCTGGTTTCCAGAGGGAGAAAAGGAACACACACACACTGCGGACGGTACAATAGGACGATCACGCAAGGATCTTCGGGGGAAAAGCATCTAGCAACGCTTCTGCAAGCGTCCCCCGCTGCAGTGGTCCGGACACACGCCGCAGGGCACAGCCCACAGCTCCGGGCACATCAAACTGGACACGCCTGAGACAGGCCCAGTCCTTCTCCCGGCTCCAGATCTTATCACCCACAGGTCACCCCCACCTGCCAGCTTCAGAGAGCCTTCCGTGATGTAAAATTTCATAATGTGATTTTTAAAAGTTTTCTCAATCTTGCACGTTTAACAAAAAAAGGAATGTGACCGAAACTCTGTAACACAGAGCGTTCTAACCAGCCGTCCTGAGCCTGAGGAGAACCGTGACCCCGCAGTCTGGGCTGGTGTCCTGGGTTGGCTTCAGGGCCTGAGACACCCCCTCCCCCTCCCGTCCCTATGCTCAGAGGCCAAGGGGCGTCCCGACACAGACTGCGTTTGAAACAAGCCTCCCGTTTGGGGATCAGCTCGAGCGCACGGTTTGTGAGTCGGAATTCCCACTTCTTGCTTTGTCCCTTTTCTCCCCTTTCCCAAGGACTCTTGTCTTATTCACAGACTTCTAGAAGCGGCAGAAGGACCGCTATTTCCTTTAAATTATATTGTGACGCAATTTACAATGTTACTCTCGTTACCAGACCCCTCGGTGGCCCCGTCATCATGCAGGTTGTCTTGTTGACAGTATCGGTGTGGGGACAGAGCCGGGCTGGGTCCCTGCAGACCCATGAGATGGACCTTTCAGGTTTCTGGAGGACGTGCTTCTGCCCTCTAAAGAACAAAAGCCCACATTCCCAGTGTTCCCACGCCGAGACATACCCGTCTACCATGATCATCAATTTATGCTGCATCACTAAAAATGTCAGACCTAAACATCGAATTTAATTTTGCTGAGGTCAAAGTGTCAAGTTAGTTGAAGAGCGCTTTCTTTGACTGAAAACCGGTGTCTCTCACAATACTGAATGTGAAATACGAGTATCTCAAAATTACATACAATTTTAATATACAGTTTTAAACAGACACAAATCATAAAACTATCTTCCAAAGGTGATAGAACGATAAACAGGAAAGTCGGGAAAGGGTCAACCTCCAAGGAAGAAAATGAGGCCAAGAAGACACTCACGGACGGCGCGTCGGCCAACACACCGTTAGGAATGTCCTACTTGCCCAGTCACATGCTAGACACACACGCTCACGGTACTGTCATATTGTAGTAAACATATTCTTTACTAAAGTAAAACAAAGAAGGAAAACAGGCATCGGCATGAGGCCCCACACTGTCATCTTGGTCCTTCCTCTTTAATGAATCTTGTTCTTAGGAGAACTGACATATTTTGCTAGTAGCTTTAATCCAACATGTTTATGGGGACATGATTTAGCAAACACCTGGTGTGGTCGCCTACAGCTGATTCCTGGATCGGCAGTAAGGAAGATTTAAGAAAAATACATCTTTTTTGTGCTAAGGAACACAGAATACATCTTTTTGTGAAGAATCTTAAGTTTTATAATAAAGAATGAACTTTCTCCGTTTCTAAATATCCAGTTTTCTTGAAAAGAGGAGGAACTGTAGATTCGGTAAAACAACCAGTAAAAATTTAATTATTTTAGAGTATCCTACAAGCCAGCTTGTACCTTCGCCAGAATTTGTGGTGAATATTTAACAGCGGTAGGAAATAACTGGCCTAAGTCACCAAACAATTCACATCCACAGTGGCTCGTTCGACCCTCTGTTTGCCCACTATGGGAAGAACACGCAGCCCCTGATCTGCAGGTGCTGGTTGTGGTGCTTGGCGGGGAGCGGGGCTCCCACATGGCGATCACTCACCTGCAACCAGCAAAGGTGTAGCTCAAGAGGACTGGGAACCTTAGAGTCCTTTTCAACAGCTTGAAAGGCCACCATTTCAAGATGTCATAGGACACATTTAGGAAAGTCACTTGTTTTCCTTGAGAGGGAAAGTTCTTAAAACTAAGAACAGCAAGGTCTCCATTGTCGGGGCAGTGGTGTGTGTGTGTCCCCTGGCCCCTCCTGTGCCCTAAGGCACCCCTCCCCACCTGCCTCCCACCCTTACATCTTGGGGCATAAATGGCCCTGTCCACAGCTGTGGCCCCTTTGTCTCGATCACCCTGAAGAGATCATCCCAACACAGCCAACATGGAGCAGGGTACCATTTAATGAACGTACTCCCCACAACAGCCTTCGGAGGTTCAGAAATGTGCCCGGGGGCCCCGGTAAATAAATGAGACTGAACCCAGACAGACAGCAAGGCTCCCTGCCCACCACCCGCCTCAGCCCCTCCCTGCGCACCGTGGCGTCAACTGGGGTTACTACACAGTCCTTGGCCAAGGTCAGGAGAGAGTTCAGAAACGTTCGCATCACGAGATATTCTAGCCACAGAGGTCTTTCTCCTTGTCTTCATGACCCCACTATTTAAAGGATCTGTGAGACACTCCGGAAACAGAGGAGGCCATCCTCCAAAGCAAGTAACACTGGAACACACATGTCCAGGACAAGGGGGCCGAGGCCGCGAGGGTCTCTGGGGAAGCAGCCGCCTGCAGACAGAGGGACCAGCTCCAGGTACCAGGAGTCCACGCGGCCCCCAGCGGCCCCCACAGTGGGGGAGGCGGGCCTTTCTTCTGGAAGCTGATGAGACAGACATGAAAAGCTGAAACAGGGGGAAACAGAAACAAATGACCCCCTGATAAAACCTTCCTCCAAGAGAAGAAAAAATTCTCTTAACTTCAAAACTAACTCAGGACACAGGCCCACCGAGGAAGAGCCCAGTGGGTGCCCCCGGGCAGTGGCGCGCTCTGCTCCCCGACTGTCCACACCCCGTCAGCAAGGGTCCCAACACCGGCCCCAGTGGCATCAGGGTCGTCACCCCTTCCCCAAAAGTGAAGGTTTTCACAGGTTCCACTACTTGTCCTCCAGCGTTGGGTCACTCTGTAGCCGTGGCTGTGAACCTGCCGTCACCCTGGACCTGGACATCGGCTGCACCTTCCACGTGACACCTCAGGAGAGCCTCCCAAGCTTTCCGCAGCTGAAACGGTCCTCCCTCAAAACACCTGTGAACAGTCGTGCTCGGGCCCTCAGGGAAGAGTATACACAAAACATGGCTGTTCTTCCCGCGGGTCAAACACCCCGCAGTCCCGTCAGCCTCCTGCTGGAGCTTCCCATAGCTACTGGGGCCACGCGCCAGGCACTGGGTGCTGGGAACATGGGACACCCTTTGTCTCAGCTCCAGAAGCTTGGAGCCAAGCCCTGCAGCTGCCCGGGATCCACAGAACCTGCCTCAGCCCGCCTCACCCCAGCTCCTGGGGGACCCCAGGGAGGCCCTTTCCCCCTCACCTTGGGGCCCCTGGGGGAGGCCCTTTCCCCCCTCACCTCGGGCTCCTGGGGGCTCCTGGGGAGGCCCCTTCCCACCTCACGCCAGCTTCTCATTTTAAGGCCCCATGTGGACATAGACTTTTAGAGTTTGCTGTTCAACCCGGCAGATTCACTACTTAGAAATATTTCCTAGAAAAGCATGATAATTCTGATGATTCGATTGCAGCAGTTACATGGAAGGTCAGAACAAAGTACCCACCAGTAAAGGACATAAACGAAACTCCAAAACTCTGAACTTTTCATGTGGGCACCGTGGGCAAGACGTGGGCCTTTTGGGGCATCCTGGGGGTCTGGCCCTCCCGCCCGTTCACACTGCATCTTTCCTTGCGGGGGGGAGGGGGCAGAGCCATGCAACCCTGACCTGCTGTATCCTCCTGGTCGAGTTACTCAACCACCCCTTACAGAAATCTGGTTTCCACCATTTAACTTTCTTCTGAGCCAGGAAGCTGCTGAGACACTCTTTCAGAATACCGTGTGCACTTCTGGAAAATCCCACCTCGCCAGTGAAACGCTGCTATCGGGGGACTCTCGGTCCTGTGAGACACCATCTTGTCTGAACTAGACTCTCCCACGACCCACCTCTCAAAGACTAGCCTCATGGCTTTGTTTGTTAGCCGTGTAGAAACATGTATAAACATTAACATTTGCTCATCCCCTAGTGTGACTAAGGGATTAACAAACTCCTTTCACAGGAACCCAGGATGAGTCAGGGCCTAAAGAGACTACAGACAGGAGGTCTGCAAACAGTCCCATCCCCGGCCACGCCTGTTCCCCAAGCAGGTAACGAACCCTGGGGAATGCTGAACGTTTGTTAGCAATATTGCTAAGTATTTCTGTAATTAAATCATGGAGGGTGCACTCAAGTTTCATAAAACTAGGAAGAACACAGTACGCAACCCCATCCTCGATCTCATGAAAGTGCCCCACAGAATTCCAACAGGTGAGCGAGGGAACAGCTTCCTGAGCCAGGTGACACAGCCTCATTATGCTGGGAATTACGGGCTAACACAAGCTGGAAGAATGTGAAATATTTCAGAATATTAAATTTACCATCACGGGGAAAAACGGATGATCCTGTGAGTGGTTTTAAGTAAAGTTTAAGTCAACTGAACTGTCCATACGTACGACATGTCCAATTACAGGTTCACAGGGAATTAAAGTGAAGAACCAGCTCTGATGCCCCCAGAAGGTGAACAGCGGGCATCTGAGAAAATGCAGGACAGGGCAAGGAGTGCACGTGTCTAGGAAGGAGTCCAAGCCTTGTTCTCGGTAGCACAGACCAACATATGGCATGGTCCTACCTGGGACTTAAAATTCTGTGCGTCCCCACAAAAGTATAAATAGGCACACACACTTGTGTACAGAAGAGAACATTTCCTGAAGAATACCTGAGAAATGAACAGTGGCCACCCGTGGGGTAGGTGGGGCCACGGGGGGGGGGCCTGCCCACCTGTGCGGGAGGAGGGGGGGGAGGGGGGAGGGGGCGGCTCACAGCATCCCACGGCGGTGTGCAGCTCCCTTCACGAGCACATACTATCTTCTAACTACAAAGCGATTCCGATAAAAACTATCCGATTAGCGAGTCAGCACGTGGAAGCGGAAGAGAGTGAGTGATGCGCCAGCGATGGCAGAGGCCTCAGCCGTCTGCAGGAAAGAACCATGGACCTCAGGCACATGCCCCCTGCAGCCCAAGTGAAGGCGTAAACACTTGATGCTTCTGAGGGGACTTCCCCCAAGGAGTCCCTACTTTAGGAACACAGCACAGCTAACATGTTTGCAAAGTTCGACGGCTGCCGCTTTCACAAACATCCTGAAAAATGCACACAGCCCTTCAACCCGTGGCTGCCCCTGCCACCAGCACACCGCCCTGCTGTCCACGGCGTCGTTCTGGTTCCCAGAGGCACCGTCCGTCCCAGGGTGCGGGGCACGGTCTGTTCTCCCAGTGCTATGGGAGGGCCTGGGAGCCCGCAGGCAATAGGAGGTGGAAGAAGGTTACATCCACAGGAGACACGACCTGAGCTCCCAGCAAGGATGGACCAGCTCTGTGTTAGCCGGCCCTGGGTCTGTACCGGCCGCCGACCTAGGCTGCCAGGGCTCTGACAGCATGCCCTCACTCCACCGTGATGGAGGTGGCCTCACACAAGTACTGGGGCTCTGCAGTGAGCAAAGCAGGCTGAGTCCCTACGCTCCAGGTGACCACCCACACAGGAGGGAGGCCATGCCCGGGGCAACGCCGGGCCTGTAATGGCCTGTGCCCGTCCCCCTCAATGTGGCTTCACTCACAGACAGGACCAGTGTTTATGGCAGACTGTGGCTGGAATCTGGTGCAGAAGATTCTCTGAAATTGCCAGCTTGCTGTTTCCAAGTGCCTGGTTAATCTTAAGTAAACTCTTCAAAATTCCATCAAATCTGTCTTCATTTTACTGAAAGTAAGCTCATAAAACTGACCAAAAATGCATTTACCTTACTTATGCATGACTTATAAATGGGATAAATGAAACGTGAGCTGAATTATGGATCAGATATTAAGAGTTGCTCACTCAGGGGCACCTGGGTGGCTCAGTTGGATGGGCGTCTGTCTTCAGCTTGGGTTGTGATCCCAGCATCCTGGGATCGAGCCCTGTGTCAGGCTCCCTGTTCAGGGGGGAGTCTGCTTCTCCCTCTCCTGCTCCCACTCCTGTCAAATGAATGGATAAAATCTTAAAAAAAAAGAACTGTTCACTCACCAAGGGTCAAATCTAAGCTGTAACTTGACTTGTCGTTTTTTCCTTTATCAATAAGGAAATTTCTCAAGGTATATTATGAAATAACTGCAAACAGTTGATAAGAGAAAAACTACTACTGAGTGAAATATTTCAGTTTGCATTGATTTTCTGGAAGTAAATTTAATAGCTCAATACATTATGCTAAGGCTTTTGGTAAACCGGCCAGGACAATTTTCGCAAACTATTAAAACAGGAAGAAGCTGGTTTTGAATTAGAGATAGGTGTTAAGAGCAGTGTGACACCATGATGACCAGTTAGCCTGAAGCTGATATATGGCAGCACGTTTATGAAAAGCAACGTGGGCACTAGTGAAGAAGGACAATGACATGGCCCGCCGGTTGCAGGTGGCCTGAGCATGGGTGGACTCCCCAGTGCAGGTGTCCATGTTGGCCCAGAGCAAGCACTGGTATCCGGACTTAGCTCCCGGCTGCCTGATGTGGGCACACGCACCTGCCCACTTACACGAATTCAGAAGCCTGTCCTGGCGCAGGAGGGGTGGGACTGGCCCCCATTGCCCTCCCCAGGTCCTCTCCACACAGTCACTCCCCACGGTTCCCACCAGCACCAGGGGCAGGAGGGACCCAACGGCTCAGCCCCGATTCTAAGTCAGCTACACGTGCTTGAAGAACACGGCATCTAAAATTAATTTTCTCTTCTCCTTTAAAAAGTGGAGTGAGTACAGCTTGGAAAAACAACACTCATTCCTCAAAATCCGACGAAAATTGTGAAAAATTATTAAAGTAACCTAGATATAAAAACATTAAAATATTAACAGATAATCCCAAGAATGGCTTATCAGGAGACAACTTAGTTTTGATTTGCGTTTTAATTTTTTTATTTTTATTTAAAGTTTTATTTATTTGACACAGAGAAAGAGAGCACAAGTAGGCAGAGGGAAAGGGAGAAGCAGGCTCCCGCGGAGCCCAGAGCCCGACGCAGGGCTCCATCCCATGACCCTGGGATCATGACCTGAGCCGAAGGCAAACACTGAGCCCCCCAGGCGCCCTGGATTTCTGTTTGTAGAAGACATAGAATTTCACACCTAACACAGTGAGAACGAAGGCCACACGTCCACTCCAAACTACGTATCTTTACCTCAGCAACTGACACCATTTGTAATTGGATGCTAAACTGATAATAATTTTTACTAATTAGTAAAACTAATACTAAATTTTATTCAGAAAACATGTAATAATTATTGATTAGTCTCAGTTTAAAATTGCTAATTTCTAAGGGAACAAGAGAATCTCATACAGAATGTTGAAAAGTACATATTCTTTAATTTCTTTCATACAAATCCTCAGGGAAACCATCACTGAATACCTTTAGAAACATAAGGAAATTCAAACACAATGCCACCTCACGCCTTGTTTGTATGTGTTCCAACATTAATGGGTGCAGACAGCTCAGCATTAATTATGGGAAGAAGTCCACGAGGATCCTCTTAGCTGCTGACTAGGAAGAGTTGCTATAAGCATGTAAAGCAGCACAAAAATCCCAAGCAGAGGCTCCTGCAGACAAGGTTGTCTACTGTCAGTGAGGTCAAGTAGCACGTGCCCCTCTCCGGAGCGCATGCCCTGCTGGGCAACAAGGAAAGCGCCCAAGCACGCAGAGGAGGCCCCGCATCTCCATGGAGGAGAAGGCAGCGAGCGGAGTGGGGTCCAGGGGTTCCCAAGCAAATCCAGAGATGAAAATACAGAATGCAACTGGGGGAGAGCCGGAGAGCCGGCGTGGGTGGAGAAGGTGCCAGAGGGCGGGCAGGGGGCTAAGATCCACAGCATGTCCACAGTGGCACGTGCACTGATGCATCGCTGAGCGCTGGTTTCTGTCCCTGCTCTTAGCAGAAGGCGTACATAGCAAGTGGGTTTTTGGAAGGCAGCCCTGCTGGCCTTTGAAGGGGGTGCCAAGGGGCAGGGGAAGGGGGTGAGAGGTGAGGATTCCCACCAAGCAGTGACTGAGCCGGGCAAGCCTCACGCATGTGGCCTCAGCACCTCCCCGGGTCACCAGGCTCCTCACTCACCATCTCCGCGGGACGATACAGAGACATGTGGTACTTCCAGGAGGGCACAAGACCATTTCAGTCAGCAAGGCACGCAGTACATTTTAACTTTATACTTACGCATTTTTTATGTATCAGAAAACAACCAGCAGAGGAAACATACAGTTTCACAGCCCTTACTGCTGGGATGAGGCTAAAAAAGGTATTTTCATTTTCAAAAAGATGAAAGACCTCTTCAGCGGGTAAGAGTGTGGCATGCAGATGGAACGAACAAATTGTGAGGAGGTTCGGGTGATGGGAAGGACAGACTCTGGCCCACGGACCCGCTTCGTCAGAGCACAGAGTGCTCATGCCCTTGCGGAGTCCCAGCTCCGACCCAGCAATGAAGTCCCTCTACCTCGACATGAAGGTGCTCAAGAGCGGCAAGGACACAACTCAGGTCGTCCTGAACTCTAAGAGGGTGTGCAGAGAAGCAATTACTGAACAGAGACCTCTGTGCTCATGCACAGTTTCCTGGCCACTGAACTCTCGACACTCTGAACCAGATGAGTCCAATCGCAGTGCCTCACCCAGAGAGGAGCTGAGTGATGGACATGCCCCGTTGGCCAGGGTGCACATCAGGATACACCCCATCGGCCCAGAGAGCGGGACTCCCGAGAAGCATGGGCAGCAGAGGGGCCCCCCCACACTGGTCACACACGGCGCCCTGGCAAGCTCTGACTGGGGCCAAACCAAACAGGTACTATTGCATCAGGTGTAAAGTGATTTAACCCCAGTATTTCTGTCCTGCCACTAACACTTTTAATTCCCTAGAAGCCGTTAAGGAAACTTTGCCTATAATACACATTACATAAGATATATATTCTTTTTGAGCCAAGATAAAAATGTCTTCTACAAATAGATCATTAGTGCAATCAAGGCACAATCAAGGCTTCTGTGGAGACCCACTCTGTGTCAATCCCCTTTCTCCTACCAGCTCACTGCTTGTCTGTGGAGCAGAGCTCACCCTTCTGGGGGACACGGAGTAGAAAATGCAGGTGAAACCATCAGGTCAGAGTCTCGGGAAGAGCCTGTACTCACCCCCTGGGTCTCCCACGGCAATGCACCTGCACGTGCGGCCAGGTGAAACTGGCAACGTGGGGCAGCCCCGGGGAAAAAGCGCGTGGGAAGAGGGGCACCAGCGTGGGAGAAACCCCCACTATTTCTGTCTCCTCCTGAGCTCACTCCTCGTGCTCTGCCTGCATCAAAAACACAGCTTAGCACCAGCGCCAGAAGCGTCTTGAATACGTACACTCGTCACCTTCAAAACCCAGCCCATCAAGTGTCCTCGAAATGGTTTTTGAAATAGAAGACTTACTTTGACCACGTAGGTGAACCTTCGAATATCCTGAATTGCACTTGAGAAGTCTAAGCGATTAAAAGCCTCTCCCAAAGTACAATAGCCGTGCCTCTGGAAAAACAGACACAAGACAGTTGAAATCCATAATTAGCCAATTAGTCAAAATAAAGTGACAGTTAATGTCTGTGCAAATTTTTTCTTAAATTTTTGCAAAGGGCATTTGTTTTTACGATGTAGTCCATGTTTAGATTAGCATGGAGTAAAATAGCAATGCTAAATATAAGTCGCGTATAGTGAAGACACTATGCTCTGCCATCTTACAGCACTATGGACACGACAAAGAAATACTTATTAAATGTCTCGTTGATTTCCCTTGTGCGGACAAGCTGGGAAACTGAAATCACAATGCGATGTGCTCTGGGCTAAGCACCTACAGATGCACAAACCATGTGCCCGGCTACTGTGACGATGTGCCCGCTAGGAACACCCAATTCCTCTGCAGGGAGCCCCGTGCAGACCCCACGGGTCTGGAGGGTGCCCTGCGCACCGGACCAAGGCCCAAGGCCCAGGGCTGGGGGAGTGACTGTGTGTGGTTTCCAGGTGGGGAGCCGAGGGGATGCCTGGCAGTGACACCCAGGAGCTGGTCGTCTGACCCACAGGAGCCAGAGCCCAGGGAACAGATGAACACATGGGACGTGTTTTCAGTACTGAAAACATTGCCATCTATTTCAGCTGTGTGTCCCTCATGATGGGCCCTACAGTCTACACTGGTTTACACAGGGTTGTACACTGGGTGTCAGGAGTCATTTCAAACTCAAGCTTCTGCATTTGAAATCCTGAGAGTATACAGAGATTTTCAAGTCATAGTTGTGGGGCTAGACGAGCTGGTGATAATCCTAGAAACATGTAGTGACACAGATTACCCTCGCCTCTTGAACGGATGGCGGGACAGGAGCTGGCAAAACAGCTGGAGTGCACACCTGAGTCTCAGACCAAAGATGCCCCGTGAAGGTTGATTTGGTTTTGTGCCCAAATCCCAAGAACAGTCTTAATATGTGCACAAACCAACAAAACACGTTTTTAAAACAATACATGTTATTAAGGAGTATCGACTATATGCAAACTGTTCTCCTGGGAGCTGTGAGGAAGCAAAGGTTAATTATAGATGATAATCTGAAGGCAATCACCGCTGACATTTCTTTCTTCTCCATGAACGGAACTCTAAATACTGGTATAGACAGAGACCCCTTTCCAGGCAGCCACCCATGCCACAGCGGCCTTTTCTTTTTTAGGGAATTAAATCTGATTTACAGACCGCAAAACACTTGTTTGGGCCACACGAGCCTGCCTGCGTTTGGGGGGCCTGGAACCACATGTGGAACCTCAGAGGCTGTGGGGCAGCCCCACTGGGCCACGCGGACGAGCAGTGGCGATACCTGGTCCATATCAGGTGCTCAGCCCAGAGATGCAGCTGAGTGCAGGGAGCCCAGACCCTCCCGAGTCTGGCTGTGTCCCTGCCGCAGGGCCCACGCAACACTGCTGCAGACTCATGAGAAGTTTCCCTTTGCTGCTTATGCTCTTCCGAATGGGTCTCTGCTCTGTAACGGGTGTGGTAACACAGAGCAGGGGAAGTACTGAGTAGTCCGTTAAGCGCTCCTCTGACGGGTCTCGCTCAGCGTGTGTGTGAGCCGGGGAGGATCTCAAACCCACAGCAGCCCAAACCACCACGAACTAGGCCAAATCAGTCTTCCGGCTCAGAAGCTAGCCCCTAAGCTTCTGGGGAGCGGGGCCACACCGGAACATCGAGCAGTAACCCTCTGGAAGGGCTAACTTACACCTGTGCTAAACAACCACTTCCTAGACTATGCTCCCCGACTTCGGCAAACAAGGCAAAGGAAGAGTTTCTCAGGCCGCAAAGGGAAGGAAGCACCCCTGGGTACTGAGCACAGAAGAAGGAAGCAGAGTCGAAGCGAACGGCTCCGAGAAAAGCTGCAGCCAACTTGGCAGAAGCCAGGAGCGGGAGGGTTCGCACTGCTCTGGACAGGTTCGGACTTCACCACCATGTCACAGCAGTTCTAAATGGGGGCCACCCGTGTTCTCAGCGCCCCTAATGCACGAGAGCAAGGACACATGCCCACAATCCCAGAGGCTTCTGGGGAGACGGAGGGAGAAAATGTCAAATCCTTGCTCTGAACAGCCCTCAGATTGGTAGTGGGGGCACCAACCACGCACCGCACCTGCGCGCGCACACAGGCACACACGAATCACCACCTCAAAGATCCTAGGTTTCCATCTGCTAGAACGTGAGCCAGAGAGTTGATACTGCAAGAGACAGAATTTATTTAATATGACATTACGTATTCAACAGAAACAGCACCGAATACTCTTAATTATAACAGAATACTTACTTCTCTTGTGCTTTCTTTATGGACATAGATCCATTTCTCACGATAAAAACCTAGAATAAAAATTAACTTTGTTTTTAAAATCTGGCAAATCATTTAAAATGAAGATTTTTACGGAACTTCAACAGTTGTAAATGGTAACAAAATTATCTGACTTATCATATAGATGAGAGATGCTATCACTTGGTTAAATGTCAACAGAACGGCTTTGTTTCCCCGACATCAGTTTAAGAGGTGCTGAAACATCTTTACATGAAAAATGACTTAAGACAGCACCACATCTTTGCAACTTAGAAGAAAACTAGCTCTATGAACAACTGCAGTAATATCAAAACATGACTATAAAAATGTGATTGGTCATTAATTCTGGCACCCTAACAATTCTTCTTTTTCTACTACAGTCTTTTTCATGTAACTCAGTCCCAAAGCTTCAAGGACCATGACGACTCTATTCTCCACAGTACCCTGTCTTTTCCAGGAGGCTGAATACCCTAGGACCGCTGCCAAGGACTCCTGCTTGTGCCGCAGCGGGGAGTGGGGCCTGTCGCGCAGGTGAGCCACCGCCAGGAGGCTCCCTACCCCGCCCGACTGCATTCCCAGTCCAGCTCTGGCAGGATTCCAGTCAAGTGCCCTCTAGCCTCCTTGCTTGGGAGTGAACTGGTAACTGAACTCACGACCATTTTTCAGTCATTCCAGATGCACGATTGCTTTGTGGGCTTTGCTATTGTTTGTTTTTGCAGATCTTACTAACTAAATAGTGAAGCTGCAAACGGTCTGATAACCAAGTCAGTAGGCAGAGAGAACTGTCACTCACGTATCGTCCTTTATCTCTTAAGATAGCATTGTCAAAACAATTTAGTATATCAGTACATTAAACAAGTAAAATACCATAAAATTGTTAATAAAAATGATCTTACATTGAGTATCTGTATCATTTCTAAAATGATCCTTTTTCCTCTTTTTGGATGTGTATTCCTGCTCTTCATTACTGAATATTTCTTCATCGTCACTATTTAAGATACTGAAATAAAGACACATTTTATTAAATACTTTCACAGGGAGATCTTCATTTGGCTTTTCTTTTATAAAAAAAAAGATAATATTGGTTTGCAATTCAGGAGACCAAAACAAAAATCGTGTTGAATTCTGAAAGCAACCAGTAACTTTCAAAGCAGCATATCACAAGTCTGAGGTTACAAAGCTAATGTCTCATCTGTTGTTTGCGGTGAGGAATCTGAGATTTGCCCCGGTTCTTTTGAGGATGTCAGACCAGGTAGGGCGAAACACGATCACACTCTCCCAGGGGTTCTGGTACGTGCAACCAAGGGAAGCGCAGACTTCAGAGATTTCACTACAACACAGACATTACAAACAATACTACAAACACTTCGAGAGCAGGCTATGGGAGAACAGGAGGCCTGACGTGGACTCATGACGTGCCAATTCCTGATTCCACATTCCCTGCATCCCCTCCAGGCTCAGACTTAACCAAAACCACCACTGCATAGGAACACTTTCTTATGAAGCATCAACCAAACAATGCTAACTGTCAAGGCACTTAACTGAAGGCAGGTGAAGGAAAATGTTCATTTTCCTATTTAAATACATCTAATTAAAAGCTTTCCCAATTTTTCTTTTTCTTCCTTTTTTTTTTTGGCTAAAATAAGGAAACAGAATTTAAGGCAGTAACTCAACAACTTGAACATGTTTTCTTTTAAAGGTAATTTATAGTTAAAAAAAAAATAACTGCATACAGCAGTCCACCCCGTCCAAAGTAAAGGTGCACACAATTTTTATTTTCAACACACTGGCACTGGGTGGGTTTTGGTCTGGAATCCAGGGGAGGCTCCGTGGACAGGCGGTGAGCCGGCGGGCGGAGGTCCGGGCCCGGCACTGAGGCTAAGGGCTGGCGCTGCTGGTTCCCAGCACGCTCGACAAGAAAGCAGTGACAGCTCCACCACGCGCCGGGGAATCCATTCATCACATCAGGAGACCAGACTGCTCTGACAACAGCGGTCACTCAGCAGGACGGGCACAAGTGTGTTGACAGAAACATGCAGAGCATCCCATCCGGTGGTGGGCACCACAGAAAGGAACTCATGGACACGGCTGGTCCCAGGGTGTCACACTCAGTCTTACATGGGTCGGCTGTCATTGACTCGATCCTGAATGTGGAAGCTCAGCTTTTCCTAGAGTCATGGGCACACCGAGGAAGAGCAGCAGCGGCTGCCACACAGGCGACAGCCTGCAGGACGAGGGGGCAGAGCAGGCGGGCCCTGACCCGACCCAGACCCTGCCTCGGGGAGGCCCTCTGAGCCCCCGCATCGGCCGGCAGAACAGTCCCATTCCATCCCACGGACACGCGGCAGGCCTGGCTGGGGGAGCCGCGTCCTTCCAGCAGGTGTATCACAGACGGTGCGAGCGTGGCCCCTGGGGCTCCCCACGCTAGCGCACAGAACGTGGAGTCCACCCGCGTGGCCATGTGGGCAGTGAGGTGCTCATTGGACTCAGGCCCCGGGGCACACCAGGCATGACCCCCCACATGGTCCACGCGGATAATTAAGAGAAAATGCCCACTCTACGGAAACTTAGTTGCCATTTTCACAAAGTGTATCTTCAGTGGTTTTTATACTGTCAGGTAAAAACATACACATATATAAGTGGGTAAGAAAAATCAATGCTTCCAAAATTAAAATCAACACTTGAAACCATGACTTCAACAGTGCTGGATGCTGATAGCATCGTTCCATTTCACGTGCACATAAGCCACTGAGCAACCGAGTTTCATAGGAAATGCTCTTATTTATTACATCTGGTTTCACGAGTGAGATCAACATCACCAACCTGGATTTAAAAGTCAGCAGAACTTCAACAACAAGACCAAACAACTGGATTAAAAATGAGCAGAATGAACAGACATTTCCCCGAGCAAGAGGCACTGGTGGTCAGCAGGCACATGAGAAGATGCTCCCCATCACTGGTCACGAGGGACACACAGATGCAAACCACGGTGAGCAGGCAGCTCCCACCTCGTAGGACGCCTACCATAAAGAGCCCGGAAAATAACCAGTGCTGGCGAGGATACAGGAGCCCTTGTGCTGGTGGGAACGCAGCAGGGCAGCGTCTTTAGAAAACATGTATTTGCAGCAACTGCTCCAGAAACTAAGCACAGAACCACCACCTGATCCAGCAGTCCCAGTTCTGGACAGGTCCCTGAAAGAGCTGAAAGCAGAGTCCCCACAAGGCACGGGACACCCACGCCCCCTGCCACCTGGCAGCGGAGGGCCACTCATGTCTGCACACGGCTGGACGAGCACAACAGAAGGTGGCCCACACGCACAACGGGGCACCATCCCGCCCAAAACAGAAGGGAATCCCGGCACACACTAGAGTTTGGGGGAGCCAGGAGGACACCATATGAGTGAAACAAGCAGTCGTAAAAGGACAAAGTCTGTGTGCTTCTGAGAATCTGAGGGAACGGGTGGAGTCAGAAAGCAGCGGGGAGGGAGCCGGTCCGGGGACGGAGCGTCGGGGCTGCAGGGCGCGCGGTGCGGAGGGCGCGGTGACCGCGCAGGACGGCGTGCGCGAGCTTCCTGCCGCCAGCACCGGGAGACAGTGAAGTCAGGCGCGGGGCGCCTTGTTTACCTCAACCCTCACGCCATCCCTCTGCCCACCCACATCGCGGCCCCGCTGCCGCCTCACTGTTCTGAGGTAAGCCCCACAGGGCATCGTCCGGGGGCAAACATCTCAGGATGAGCTCCCGCCAGGCAGGGTGAGGCTGTCCCTGTCACCCGCAGTGAGCGCACCGTGGCTCCCACCACGTGGTGACGCCGCGCGCTCGGCCAGGAAGCCCGTCGGTCTGGAGCTGCACCTGCGTCTCACCGACTCCCCACTTCTTCCGAAGCGCCCACTTTCTTCTGAGTACCACAGACACTCACGGCATTCGGGAGAACGCGTATCTCTGCTCCTTCCTGGGATTCTGCTTAGGACGGGACGCCGTGGCGCCCCACCCCCACTGCCGAGGTCAGGGCCCCACACTGTACGGAAGCAGGTGTGTGTCCCACGGACGGGGCCGACGGGTGGCCCTTCAGAACGTGTCTACGTGCTCAGCCCGGTTCCTGTGCCACCTTGTCGGTCCTCAAAGAGGTCTCGCGCCCCTTCTCTACCTCTTCCCCTTCCTCCACAGGGAATGTCTGTTCGCTGGACGTGTCCAAGACATCCCTCGCCCTCTCCTCCGTTTCAGACGTCGTTTCCTCTTCTTGCTGCTCAGCCTGGGTGCTTTCCACTCCTCCGCCTCCCTCATCCCTGACCCGTCCTTCTGCATCCTCTCGTCTGCTGTGGACCCCTCGGCGTGGTCTCCATTTCTGTCACTGTGTTCTTCAGCCCCAACTGGCTTTGTTTTGCATTTCCTGTCTCTGCTGAAGGTCTGAGTTCACCCACCCTTCCCTCCAACCGAGTGAGCATCTGTACGACCGACAGACTCTCCCTCGGGCACACCGCTCACCTCTGCGTCAGGTCGATCTTCCACCGACGTTGTGTCTTGTTCTTCCGGAGCACAGTCCTCTGTCGACCCATCCTGCTGGACTTTCTGTGTGTTTTTCTGAATCCTAAGCCTGAGGGAATGGTATTATGCATGCCGGGTGACTGGCGGGACGGAGTTGTGGCTGGCGGAGGCTGGGGGCCGTGGGGCTCTCCGTGCCGGGCCGCCCTGTGGGATGGCCAGAGCTCCAGCGGTCCTGGGCAGGGACAGCCCCGACGCTCCCCGCGCAGAGGGTACTCTGGCAGGACAGCTGGAGCTAAAGCAGCTACAAACGGAGGGGTCCCAGGACCTCCCCCGTGTGGGCACCCTGGAAGGACAGTATGTGTAGGGAAGCGAGCACAGGAGGATGCAGGCTCTGGGCTCTGGTGCAGGGGGCGCCCGGCGGGACAGCTGAGGCGGGGCTGTGCACAGAGTGCCCTGGCGGGACTGCTATATAGCTGAAGTGGGCACGGGCTGGGGGGTCCCTGGACTGTCCATGCAGGGGGCATCCTGACAAGACAGCGGACGGTGGAGTGGGTGCAAGCCGGTATGGCCCAGGTGCTCAGCACAGGGGGCGCCCTGGTGGGGTGGCTGGGAGGCCCTGGAGCAGCCGAGCAAGGCATAGGAAGCCAAGGTGGTGAGGGTCTGGAGTGTTCCAGGATGCAGTAAGCACCGTGCAGGGGTGCCCCAGTGTGCACGGTGCAGGGGCCACCTCTCTGTGGAGTGGCTGGGGCTGGTGTGGGCTCAGGGACCTGGGCTAGGAGAGGCGGCAGGCCGGTCAGAACACCTGGACCCTGCTCCCATCCACACTATCAAGGGGCAGGGGAACGTAAGCCATGACGCTCACCAGCCCTAGCCCCAGAGAGTTCCAGAAGCTCTCCACAGTCTGGTACAATTTTAAGGGTGTCTCTTTTATAAGCTAGTTGACCTTTTCAACTGTGGCTTTTTTCTGTGCCCTGGGGCGGATGCATGTGCTCAAGGTAGCAGTTCACAGCACCAGGGGTGGGGGGTCCCTCCACCATCATGTCCTCCTCTGTACACTCTCTGCATGGTCTCTAGCTCTGTTGTACAGAAGTTGCTCAGTCAGCCCTCAGTTCTTCTTCAGGAGGAATTGCTTGGTTAACAGCGCTGGATTTGGGGTGTCCCTGGAGGTGGTGAATTCAGGGTCTTGGATCAGAACCAATCCTGAACACAAACTGATCTGGAAACAGGACCTTTGGCGATGGAATTAAGGGAAGGACCTTGAGATAAAATCATCCTGGATTAACCATGTGGGCCCTAACTCCAAGGGCAGAGGGAAAGCCACAGGGAGACCGGCAGGGAGAAGGCCGTGTGACGGTGGAGGCAGAGACTGGAGTGAGGTGGCCACCAGCCAAAGGACGCCAGGACTGCGGCAAACACTGCAAGCTGGGGATCCCCCTCAGAGCCTGTCTGCACCTGCATTTTGGGCTTCTGGCTCTTATACCACTGATGTTATGGTTATGGCAACGGCAGAAAACTAACAAAATGGCCGACGCTTTAAAATTACTTGAGGTCAATTATTGATCTTAAAAGCACTACCAACTCTACTATCAAATACACAAGATGTTGGGAGAGATAACTCAGCAGACGTGATGCCTCACTGGAAACATAAACCAAAGCAAACATCAGATACAAAATGTGGTCACTTTTATCCCAAACGAAACAAAGCACAATGAAGCCCTCAAACATAATCGCTGACAAATGATTCCAGGCTGACGTCCTCTGGCATCTCTGTCAGAGTCCCTGAGCTGTGTGTCCTCGTCGAAGCAGCAGACAGACGGCATTTAGCTCCTCTCCCCAACAGTGCCACAGTCTCTGCTCTAACAGTTCCTGATGACGGTTTTCAGTTTTACATCAATTCATCAATGGCTGCCTGTTAAACTTGGGATTTTTATCCACACATTTTCCAAAAAAAGATCAAGGGTTATATATTATCTTCTCCTGCTGGACAAATGTCCACATTTACCCATTTTCCTATTTAAGGTCACTCTTGCATCAGCAATTAGTCTTTCTTACAAAAAGATATTAAAAGGAAAAGTCCAATTTATTTAAGTTTTTAAGAAAAGATTAAAAGCTTGTTGTTAGGACTAACACTTTATTCCTGAGTATTTCCCACAACACACTGAAGGACTTTGACGCAGACGTGTTATGGGAAGGGGGCGTCCGGCGGGTGGTTGCCATGCAGCCCCACGGTTCACCCAGCAAGGAGACGCACTGGGCCCCACACATCACGTGGTTTAGTGAAGGAAAATGTGGACTTGCAGAGGTTCCGGATGGAGTTTTCCCAGAGATGGGCTGGTGGGTACTCCAACTCCAGCGGCTGCGACATCTGTGAACAGGAAGCGTAAACGCAGGGCGGGCCAGTGCACTCTGGCCCTCACTGATGCCCTGCACACACAGAGCAGACCACCGCCGACAGACTCCCAGCACCAGCCGTGATCCTCACACAGCCACCCACCCTATCAAGTCCCCCCACCTCACGTCACGACGCAGGCCCTGACCTGTAATGAAGAAGCAGACCCCACAGCAGTGGTGTACCAGGGATCACAGGCCAGGAACAGGCTCAGGAGAAAAAGTCAAGAAATTCAAGTGAGCCGCAGATATATCATCTAGGTAAATGGACATATAGGGTAAAGCCCATGACAAAATTTATGAACGTGCACCAACACAGGAAGCGGCGAGACCAGGAGCTTAGTGAGGAATCCATTATAGAATCCACGCTGGAACAGAATGCTGGAGACAAATGGGACGAGACAGGTAGAGACAAATGGCTATCCAGCAAATAACATGTATTTATTTGTAGGACTATGCGGCGCAGCACGGCGTGTCATGTCATGTGACAATGTCCACAGAGAACAACCACTAACAGTGTGGTGCAGGGATGGGGCGTGAGATCAGCAGCAAACCGCATTATTTACTGTATGGAGCCGACAGTCAGGAACCAAACGGAAGGAAGGAAGTACGATACAAAGATTTTTACTATCAAGGTGAAAATAAGGGGAAACGATGTCCTAAGTACTGAAGCAGTGAAGGCGAGCAAAACGCAAGATGACAGGCTCTTCACACGTATGTATGAGAGACTATTCACGGGCACAAGGGTACAGATCCGATGACGTCTGGAACACTGGGAACTGAAGCCAGACGGAGCAGGAAGTGCAGGGGGCCCGGCTCGGCTTTCAGAAGGAAAAGAGCTAGGGATGGGCTCACCAAGCAAAATCAGACACAAATACCGAATATGAGAAGCACACCTCTGAGAAGACGGGAAACATACATCAGAATTCATGCGACCCCAGAAAAACAACTGTCACAGGAAATCACAGCATCAGGTACATGTAGTTTAAATATATAAATATAGATAAAAACCTAACAGAAGTAAATAACTTAGACATACAATTTAAAAAGCTAGAAAAAGAATTACTAAAGATAAAAGCAAATACCAATAACTAGAAAAAAGGTAGCACTAAAAAATCCAAAGCTAGTTCTCTGCAGAAAACAATCAGCAAGATAAACCACAAGATAGCTTATCAGAAAAATAAAAGTACAAATATTTAAATTTCACAATGACAAGAAGAAAATTATCAATGCAAACAGAAAATTTTAAGACCTGTAAAGGACTATATTATAAAACGCTTTATAAATTAGTTAGAAGAAATAAAACTGATAGTTTTTTAAATACATAAATTTGGTAGACACCAATAAGAAATTGGATTTTTTTCTTAGAAGGCAGGGATGTTAATTATAAAGTGCACCTGAGAAGCAGCCAGGGGAAGCGACTCGTCCCACTGGTTCTGAAACACATTGTAAAACCTCGTGAAAACTGCCTCTGCTCTGGCTCAAGGTGGCAACACAGGAGGACCCTGAACTCAAGGCCTCCCCTGCACATATCAAGGCTCTCTGGCCTATGGAACAATTTCCTCAGGGGTAGAAAAAAGGCTGAGCAACTCTTACACATTGAGTGAACGAGAAAAACCTCCACAGGAGCAGGTGGGAGAGGCTGAGACCCAATCTTGCTATAAACCCTAACCCAGCACAGCAACACACAATTGGGAGCAAATCACAACCACAAGCTTGTCCCTGAGGAGCAGAGGATTTGAACCTGCCTGGGGAACCCTGACATTTACAGCCTGCATCTGAGACAAGCCCTCAAAATGTCTACCTCGGAAAGCGACGGACACAAGGCCGAGTACAGTGAGAAATGGCTCTCTCTGTGCAGACTCTCCCACCCTGCGGCCCAGCACAGACTTTGTGGGAACGAGGCTTTTCTGAGCTTTATAAGGCACTGGCCTGGGGGGGGTAGGCCTACAATCTAACACACACCTCGGGGCCAACTGACACGCCCTATGGAGAGAGGGGCTGGAGGGAACATCTCTGTGCTCTCCTGCCTCACCTGGAAAGGAGATTGTCCACTCATCCAGCAGGATGCTTTCTGTGGCTGGCGCACAGGGGACACCGCCAGATCTCCTGGCTCTGGTAGCCAGCAGGGCTTGAGTTGGGGTCTCTCAGCACCATATACATTCACATGCTTTAAAAATGGATGCCCACGAGTCTGGCTGCCCATCGGCCTGAAGGGAGGTGCTGCTTGAGATCCGCCCCCCTGGAGCAATGACTGGTTTTGGCACACTCTCAACAACTGGTAGCTGGTAAGAATCAAGAGGCTGCCTGGACAGTCACAAAGATCTGCAAGGTAACCAAGACTGAGGGCAGGGTTGACTATGAAGTTGCATCTCCTAGACGAGCCCAACCCATTAAGCCTGGGAGAGCTGGCGGTTTCCTCTAATGCATAAAAACCCACACGGAGAGTCAAGTAAAATGAAGAAACAGAGTTGTATGCATGAAACAAAAAAAGATAAAACCTGAGGAAAAAAAAACCTTAGTGAAACAAAGATAAGTAACTTATCTGATAAAGCATTCAATACCTGATACAGAGTTCAAAATAATGGTCCTACAGGTGTTCCCTGAGCTCACAGGAAGAACGGCTGAACAGAGAGACAGAAAACGTACGGAAGTACTAGGAGTCCCAGAGCTGAAGACTACAGCAGGAGGGGCCCCACAGCAGACTCACGGAGAAAGCAGGACAGAGGGTCAGTGGGCAGTGGAACTCACCCAATCAGAGAAGCCAAAGGGAAAAAGAATGAAAAAAAATTAAGAGAGCTTAAGGGAATTATGAACACCACCAAGTGGACCAACATTCTCATTACAGGCACCCCAGAAGGAGAACACAGGGAAAAGAGGGGAGAAAAAACTTATTTGAAGAAACAATGGCTGAAAACCCCCTTACCCTGGGGACAGAAACAGACATCCAGACCCGGAAGCTCAGAGAGTTCCCATAAGAAGAATCCAAAGGGATCCACACCAAGACACACTCTAACTCAATTGTCAAAGTTAAGCAGCATGAGAAAAACCATTTGTTGTATACAAGAAAACCCTCTAAGACTACCTGCAGATCTTTCAGTAGAAACTGTGCAGGCCAGAGGGAGTGCCATGATGTATTCACAGTGCTGAAAGAGAAAAGCGGCCGAGAGTCCTCTACCCAGCAAAGTTGTCCTGCAGAACTGAGGAGAAAGAGTTTCATAGACGAGCAAAATTTAAAGTATTTAATTGCCACTAGACTAGCCTTACAAGAAGTGTTCAAAGGACTTCTTCAAGCTGACATGAGAGGGTATTGTTTAGTAATAAGAAAAATACGAAAAATACGAAAATAAGAATAATAGAAAATAAGATATAAAGATAAAAGACATAAAATAAGAATAAAAGAAAATTATAAGAAGAAAAATACAAAAACATGAATCTCACTGGTAAAGGTATATATATACTAAAATCCAGAATACTCTAATATTGTAAAAGTGCTTGGTTAATTACCAAAAAAGCTAATATAAAGACTTAAAACAAAAATAGTAAAAATAAGTATAATTATTTAATAGATACACAAGATTAAAAAATGTAAATTGTGATATCAAAAACATAACAGAGGTAAAATATAAAGCCTTAGAATGTCTTCCAACTTAAGTTGTTATCACATTAAAATAGACTGTTATAAATATAAGTTGTTTTATGTGAGCCTTGTAGTAACCACAAAACAAAAACCTATTGTGGAAACACAAAAGATTACAAGGGAGCAATGGAAGCATACCACCACAGAAAATCATCAAATCACAAAGGAAAAGACCCAGAGAAGAAAGAAACAAGGAAACTACAAAACAACCAGAAATTAACAAAATGGCAGTAAGTACATACCTATCAATAATGACTTTAAATGAGGAAGGACTAACTTCTGCTATCACAAGACACAGAGTGGATATGGATATCCAAATGGATAAAAGAACAAGACCCATGTGCGTGTTGCCTACAACAGACTCACTTCAGATGGAAGGACACACACAGACTGAAAATGAAGGGATAGAAGAAGATAGTTCATGCAAATGGAAATCAAAAGAAAAAACTGGGGTAGCGATATACACCTCGTAAAACAGACTTTAAGACAAAGACTACAATAATAGACACATTCCAACAAGAAGATACAACATCTGTAAGTATCTTTGCATCCAACACAGAAGTACCTAAATAAAGAAAATATTAACAGATCTAATAATCATAGAGGATGTAATACCCTCATTTCATCAATGGATAGATAATCTTCACAGAAAATCAATAAGGAAACAATAGCTTTAAAGGACACATGAAACCAGATGGGACTTAACAGGTACACACAGAACATTCCCTCCAAAAGCAACTGAACACACATTCTACTTCAATGCACATAGAGCGTTCTCCAGCATAGATCACATGTTGGACCACAAAACAAATCTTACTAAATTTAAGAAGATGGAAATGATATCAAACATGTTTTCTGACCACAATTGTATGAAACTAGAAAGCAGTAAGAAAACTGAAAATTAAAAGATGTGTAGAGTTACAACAACTGGTTATTGCACAACCAATGGGTCTAACAAGAAAATAAAAGAGAAGAAAACTTACCTTGAAACAAATGAAAACGGAAAACAACACAGCAACACATACAGCAGTTCTGCAAGGGAATTTCAGAGTGACAAACGCCTACGTGGAGAAATTAGAAAAATCTCAAACCAACTTCACATCTCAAGGAACTAAAAAAGAACAAATGAAATTTAGCAGAAGAAAGTAAGTACCAAATTTCAGGGCAGTTATAAGTGAAATGCAAAATAAAAAGACAGAAAAGATCAATGAGACTAAGAGATGTTTTTTTCAAAACATAAAATTGACAAACCTTTGGCTAGACTCACCCAAAGCAATCTACAAACTCAGTGCCATCCCTATCAAAATTCCAAAGGCATATTTCACAGAAATAGAACAATCCTAATGTGTGTATGGAACCACAAGAGATTGTGAATTGCCAAAGCAATCTTGAGAAAGGGGAACAAAGCTGGAAGCATCATGCTCCCTGATTTCAAACTATATCACAAAGCTGTAATCATCAAAACAGTACAGTACTGGCACAAAGACAGACACAGAAATCAATGGAACAGACTAGAGCACGCAGAAATAAACCCTCACGTATGTGGTCAATTGAGCCAAGAATGGCGAAAGGACAGGCTAATCTTTAATTAATGGTGCTGGGAAAACTGGACAGCTTCATGCAGAAGAATGATATAGGACCACTACCTCACACACCCACCAAATTAAGTTGAAACAACGAAAGACCTGAAACCATAAACTCCTGGAAGGAAACACAGGGGGTTACCTCTTTGACATTCATCGGTTTTAGGAATGATTTATTTTAATCTGACACCAAAAGCAAAGGGAACAAAAGCAAAAAAAACAAGCGGGACACATCAAACTAAAGAGCTTCTGGACAGAAAAGGAAACCATTCACAACATGAAAAGGCAACCTAGTGAATGGGAGAAAATATTTGCAAATCATATACCTGATATGCAATTAATATCCAAAATACATAAAGAACTTTAAATAAATAAATAAATAAATAAATAAATAAATAAAAACTTTAAACTCAAAAGTTAAAAAAAAAGTCCAATTTAAAAATGGGCAGAGGATCTGAATAGACGTTTTTCCAAAGGAGACATACAAATGGCCAGCAAGTATATGAAAAGGCGATCAAATTATCAAAAATGTATATAAAGGGGAGTGGCAAGATGGCGGAGGAGTAGGAGACATGGATTTCGTCTGGTCTCAGGAATTCAGCTGAATAGGGATCAAACCATTCTGAACACCTACGAACTCAACAGGAGATCGAAGAGGAGAGTAGCAACAACTCTCTGAACAGAGAAGCGACCACTTGCTGGAAGGTAGGACGTGCGGAGAAGTGAATCCGAGGCGATGTTCGGGAGGATAGACGGCGGGGGAGGGGCCTCCGCCTGCCGCTTCTGGCAAGTGCTAGAGCCGCGGAGCACAAAATCGGACCTTTTAGAAGTCGGCTCCGCTGAGGGATGTCGCTCCAGTGGCTAAGCGGGGGGTGGAATCCTCCCGGGACAGTGTGGTCTCAGGACCCTCGGGGTCACAGAAAGACCGGGGGTGCATGAGTGCGGCAGAGCTCCCAGGGATCGGAGCGGGGAAGCCGGCTGCAGAGACGGAGCCGAGGCGCGGGCTCTCAGCTCGGGGTGGCCATAAACTGTGATCCGTGACAGTCGGGCCACTGCTCCTCCAGCAGGGACCCAACAAGCGGCAGAGCCGGGGAGACTCCCCTCCCTCCCCCGGGAGGAGCGGCGCGGGAGCGCACCGCAGGGATCTGCTGGGTTTGGAGACTCCGCGCGGGGTCGGGTGCCAGAGACAGAAACGCTCGGTCACAGGCCGGGTGAGCACGGAGTGCGGCCGGAGACCGGGGACACGGGAGTGACTGCTTTTCTCTGGGGGCGCACTGAGGAGAGGGGCCCCGAGTTCTCAGCTCCTCCGGGTGGAGATTGGGAGGCTGCCATTTTCACTCTAATCCTCCAAAGCTGTACCGAAAGCTTGCAGGGAACAAAAGCTCCCGAGAGCAAACCCAAGCGGCTTGCTTAGCCGGGACTCACAAAGGTGGGGCAATTCCGCCTCCGGCAAAGACATTTGGGAACCACGGCAACAGGCCCCTCCCCCAGAAGATCAGCACGTACAGCCGGCAAGCCAAGACCAAGTTTACCGGTCAAGGAGAACGGGAGAACTCCAGCGCTAGGGGAATACTGCACATAGAATTCATGGTTTTTTTTACCATTATTCATTAGTTTTTCAAAGTTAATTTTTGTAACTGTTTTTTTTTTTGAATTTTTCTTTTTCCCTTTATCAACCAACATGTTATCAATCCCTTTTTTAAAAAAAATATTTTTTATTTTTCATTTTAAGAGTCATATTTTATCCCTTCATAGTAGTTACCCTTATTTTTGGCATATATATATAAGTTCTTCTCTCTTTAAAATTTTGAGATACAGTTTCTTCTAACATATCAAAATATACCCTAAATCACTAGTGTATGGCTTTGTTCTAGTCTCCTGCCTGATCACAGTCTCTCCCTTTTTTTTTCTTTTTTTTTAAATCTTCTTTCTTCTTTCAAACTTCTTATCTTACCAATTCCGTTTATAAAACCTTTTATAATGTTCATCTTTACAATCATCTTCCATCCCTGCATTGTATCAACCCTTATTTTGTACATATATAAGTCTTTCTTTCTTTAAAATTTTAGGAGGCACTTTCTTCTAACAGACCAAAATACGCCCAGAATCTAGTGTGTGGCACTGATCGATGCACTAGCCTGATCATATTTGATCATATTCTGTTTTTTGTTTTGTTTTGTTTTGTTTTTGTTTTTATCTTTTTCTTTTTTTTCTCTGTCTTTTTTCTTTCTTTCCCTTTCTTTTCCCCTGGTTTCAGGTCTTTTCTGATTTGTATACACTATATTTGCTGGGGACGTTGTAAACCTGTTAGCATTTTGTTCTCTCATTCATCTATTCTCCTCTGGACAAAATGACAAGACGAAGAAAATCACCTCAGCAAAAAGAACAAGAGGTAGTACCATCTGCCAGGGACCTACTCAATACGGACATTAGTATGATGTCGGACCTAGAGTTCAGAATCATGACTTTAAAGATACTAGCTGGGCTTGAAAAAGCGTGGAAGTTATTAGAGAAACCCTTTCTGGAGAAATAAAAGAACTAAAATCTAACCAAGTCGAAATCAAAAAGGCTATTGATAAGGTGCAATCAAAAATGGGGGCACTAACTGCTAGGATAAATGAGGCAGAAGAGAGAATCAGCAATATAGAAGACCAAATGATGGAAAATAAAGAAGCTGAGAAAAAGAGAGATAAACAACTACTGGCTCACAAGTGCAAAATTCGAGAGATAAGCGATACCATAAGACAACACAACATTAGAATAATTGGGATCCCAGAAGAAGAAGAAACAGGGGGAGGGGCAGAAGGTATATTGGAGCAAATTATAGCAGAGAACTTCCCTAATGTGGGGAAGGAAACAGGCATCAAAATCCAGGAGGCACAGAGAACCCCTCTCAAAATCAGTAAAAACAGGTCAACACCCCGACATCTAATAGTAAAACTTACGAGTCTCAGAGACAAAGAGAAAATCTTGAAAGCAGCTTGGGAGAAGAGATATGTAACCTACAATGGTAGAAACATTGGATTGGCAACAGACCTATCCACAGAGACCTGGCAGGCCAGAAAGGACTGGCATGAGATCTTCAGAGCACTAAACGAGAAAAATATGCAGCCAAGAATACTATATCCAGCTAGGCTGTCATTGAAAATAGAAAGAGAAATAAAAAGCTTCCAAGACACACAAAAACTAAAGGAATTTGCAAACACGAAACCAGCCCTACAAGAAATATTGAAAGGGGTCCTCTAAGCAAAGAGAGAGCCTAAAAGCAGCATAGATCAGAAAGGAACACAGACAATATGCAGTCACAGTCACCTTACAGGTAATACAATGGGACTAAATTCATACCTTTCAATAGTGACCCTGAATGTAAATGGGCTACATGCCCCAATCAAAAGACACAGGCTATCAGACTGGATTAAAAAACAAGACCCATCAATATGCTGTCTGCAAGAGACTCATTTTAGACCCAAAGACACCCCCAGATTGAAAGTGAGGGGGTGGAAAACCATTTACCATGCTAAGGACACCAAAAGAAAGCTGGGGTGGCAATCCTTATATCAGACAAATTGGATTTTAAAACAAAGACTGTAATAAGAGATGAAGAAGGACACTATATCCTACTTAAAGGGTCTATCCAACAAGAAGATTTAACAATTGTAAATATCTATGCCCCTAACATGGGAGCAGCCAATTATATAAGGCAATTAATAACAAAGGCAAAGAAACACATTGACAACAAAACAATAAAAGTGGGGGACTTTAACACCCCCCTGACTGAAATGGACAGATCATCTAAGCAACAGATCAACAAGAAAATAAAGACTTTAAATGACACACTGGACCAAATGGACTTCACAGACATATTCAGAACATTCCATCCCAAAGCAATGGAATACACATTCTTCTCTAGTGCCCATTGGAACACTCTCCAGAATTGATCACATCCTAGGTCACAAATCAGGTCTCAAGCAATACCAAAAGATTGGGATTCTTCCCTGCATATTTTCAGAACACAATGCTTTGAAACTAGAACTCAATCACAAGAGGAAAGTCGGAAAGAACTCAAATACATGGAGGCTAAAGAGCATCCTACTAAAGAATGAATGGGTCAACCAGGAAATTAAAGAAGAATTAAAAAAATTCGTGGAAACCAATGAAAATGAAAATACAACTGTTCAAAATCTTTGGGATACAGCAAAGGCAGTCCTAAGAGGAAAGTATATAGCAATACAAGCCTTTCTCAAGAAACAAGAAAGGTCTCAAATACACAACCTAACCCTACACCTAAAGGAGCTAGAGAAAGAAGAGCAAATAAAGCCTAAACCCAGCAGGAGAAGAGAAATCATAAAGATCAGAGCAGAAATCAATGAACTAGAAACCAAAAGAACACTAGAACAGATCAACGAAACTAGGAGCTGGTTCTTTGAAAGAATTAACAAGATTGATAAACCCCTGGCCAGACTTATCAAAAAGAAAAAAGAAATGACCCAAATCAACAAAATCATGAATGAAAGAGGAGAGATCACAACCAACACCAAAGAAATACAAACAATTATAAGAACATATTATGAGCAACTCTATGCCAGCAAATTAGATAACCTGGAAGAAATGGGTGCATTCCTAGAGATGTATCAACTACCAAAATTGAACCAGGAAGAAATAGAAAACCTGAACAGACCTATAACCACTAAGGAAATTGAAGCAGTCATCAAAAAACTCCCAACAAACAAAAGCCCAGGGCCAGATGGCTTCCCAGGGGAATTCTATCAGACATTTAAAGAAGAATTAATACCTATTCTCCTGAAACTGTTCCAAAAAATAGAAATGGAAGGAAAACTTCCAAACTCATTTTATGAGGCCAGCATTACCTTGATCCCCAAACCAGACAAAGATCCCATCAAAAAGGAGAATTACAGACCAATATCCTTGATGAACATGGATGCAAAAATTCTCACCAAAATACTAGCCAATAGGATCCAACAGTTCATTAAAAGGATTATTCACCATGACCAAGTGGGATTTATCCCTGGGCTGCAAGGTTGGTTCAACATCCGCAAATCAATCAACATGATATAATATGTTAACAAAAGAAAGAACAAGAATCATATGGTCCTCTCAATAGATGCAGAAAAAGCATTTGACAAAGTACAGCATCCTTTCCTGATCGAAACTCTTCAGAGTATAGGGATAGAGGGTACATACATCAATATCATAAAAGCCATCTATGAAAATCCTACAGCGAATATCATTCTCAATGGGGAAAAGCTCTCCCTAAGGTCAGGAACGCGGCAGGGATGTCCACTATCACCACTGCTATTCAACATAGTATTAGAAGTCCTAGCCACAGCAATCAGACAACAAAAAGAAATCAAAGGCATCCAAATCGGCAAAGAGGAAGTCAAACTCTCACTCTTTGCAGATGATATGATACTGTATGTCGAAAACCCAAAAGACTCGCCCCAAAACTCCTAGAACTCATACAGGAATTCAGTCAAGTAGCAGGCTATAAAATCAATGCACAGAAATCAGTGGCATTCCTATACACCAACAACAAGACAGGAGAGAGACAAATCAAGGAGTCGATCCCATTCACAATTGCTCCCAAAACCATAAGATACCTAGGAATAAATTTAACCAAAGAGGCAAAGGATCTGTACTCAGAAAACTATAAAATACTCAGGAAAGAAATTGAAGAAGACACAAAGAAATGGAAAAACGTTCCATGCTCATGGACTGGAAGAACAAACTTTGTGAAGATGTCAATGCTACCTAGAGCAATCTACACATTCAATGCAATCCCCATCAAAATACCATCCACTTTTGTCAAAGAAATGGAACAAATTAATCCTAAAATTTGTATGGAACCAGAAGAGACCCCGAATAGCCAGAGGAATATTGAAAAAGAAAAGCAAAGCTGGCGGCATCACAATTCCAGACTTCCAGCTCTATTACAAAGCTGTCATCATCAAGACAGTATGGTACTGGCACAGAAACAGACACATAGATCAATGGAACAGAACAGAGAGCCCAGAAATGGACCCTCAACTCTATGGTCAACTTATCTTTGACAAAGCAGGAAAGAATGTCCAATGGAATAAAGAGAGTCTCTTCCACAAATGGTGTTGGGAAAATTGGACAGCCACATGCAGAAGAATGAAACTGGACCATTTCCTTACACCACACACAAAAATAGACTCCAAATGGTTGAAAGACCTAAACGTGAGACAGGAGTCCATCAAAATCCTAAAGGAGAACACAGGCAGCAACCTCTTTGACCTCAGGTGGAACAACTTCTTCCTAGAAACATTGCCAAAGGCAAGGGAAGCAAGGGCAAAAATGAACTATTGGGATTTCATCAAGATAAAAAGCTTTTGCACAGCAAAAGAAACAGTCCACAAAACCAAAGACAAACGACAGAATGGGAGAAGGTATTTGCAAATGACATATCAGATAAAGGGCTAGTATCCAAAATCTATAAAGAACTTATCAAACTCAACACCCAAAGAACAAATAATCCAATCAAGAAATGGGCAGAAGACATGAACAGACATTTTTCCAAAGAAGACATCCAAATGGCCAACAGACACATGAAAAAGTGCTCCACATCGCTCGGCATCAGGGAAATCCAAATCAAAACCTCCATGAGATACCACCTCACACCAGTCAGAATGGCTAAAATTAACAAGTCAGGAAACGACAGATGTTGGCGGGGATGTGGAGAAAGGGGAACCCTCCTACACTGTTGGTGGGAATGGAAGCTGGTGCAACCCCTCTGGGAAACAGTATGGAGGTTCCTCAAACAGTTGAAAATAGAGCTACCATACGACCCAGCAATTGCACTAGTGGGTATTTACCCCAAAGATACAAATGTAGGGATCCGAAGGGATACGTGCACCCCAATGTTTATAGCAACAATATCCACAATAGCCAAACCGTGGAAGGAGCCAAGATGCCCACCGACAGATGAATGGATAAAGAAGATGTGGTATATATACACAATGGAATATTATGCCGCCATAAAAAGGAATGAGATCTTGCCATTTGCAACGACATGGATGGAACTGGAGGGTGTTATGCTGAGTGAAATAAGTCAATCAGAGAAAAACATGTATCATATGACCTCACTGATATGAGGAATTCTTAATCTCAGGAAACAAACTGAGGGTTGCTGGAGTGGTGGGGGGTGGGAGGGATGGGGTGGCTGGGTGACAGCCATTGGGGAGGGTATGTGCTATGGTGAGCGCTGTGAATTGTGCAAGACTGATGAATCACAGATCTGTACTTCTGAAACAAATAATGCAATATATGTTAAGAAAAAAAGAAGAAGAAGAAAATAGCAGGAGAGGAAGAATGAAGGGGAGTAAGTCAGAGGGGGAGATGAACCATGAGAGACGATGGACTCTGAAAAACAAACTGAGGGTTCTAGAGGGGAGGAGCGTAGGGGTATGGGTTAGCCTGGTGATGGGTATTAAAGAGGGCACGTTCTGCGTGGAGCACTGGGTGTTATGCACAAACAATGAATCATGGAACACTACATCAAAAACTAATGATGTAATGTATGGTGATTAACGTAACAATAAAAAAAATTTTTTTAATGTGTATCAAAAACAATGAGATTTTAAAAATTTTTAAAAATACAATGAGATACCCCCTCGCATGTGTCAGAATGGCTAAAATCAACAACACAGGAAACAACAGGTGTTGACAAGGATGCAGAGAAAAGGGATCCCTCTTCCTACATTGTTGGTGGGAATGCAAGCTGGTGCAGCCACTCTGGAAAACAGTACAGAGGTGCCTCAGGATGTTAAAAATAGAACTATCATGCGAGGCAATCCCACTTCGGGGTATTTATCTGGATAAGATGAAAACACTAACTCGAAATTACGTCTGCACCCCTGTGTTCACTGCTGCATTATTCACAGTAACAAGGCCATGGAAACAACCCAAGTGTCCATCGATGGACACACGGATAAAGAAGGTGGGGCATAAGTATATACAACAGAATATTATTCAGCCATAAAACATCATGAAGTCTTGGAACTTTCGACAACACAGGTGCACCTTTAGAGCACTGTGCTGAGTGAAGTCAGTCAGACACACAAGGACAGACACCAGATCATCTCACTTACATGTGGACAAGTGAGGCTCACAGATAGTGGAGCAGAGACTGGTGGTGTTGGTCGCCGGCCGGTAGGTGGGGAACGTGCAAAATGAGCACCAGGGGTCAGAAGTCACCAACTTCTAGTTCTAAGATAAGTAAGTCCTGGAGAACATGAGGTCCGGCGCGGCGACTAGAGTTAAGGGTGCCACACTGCACATTTGCACGCTGCTGACAGAGAAAACCCCAGAAGTCCCCATCACAAGCTACATGCTCCCTAGACTGTGGTGGTCATTTCAAACTACAGACAAATATCCAATCATCACGCTGCACGCCCGAGACTTCTCTAATGTTGTATGTCAGTGTATGGAACTGAAACACAGGAAGCAAAATCCGATCAGTGAGACGCGGATAAGGAAGTTACTGATCTAGATCAGTGAAAAACGAGGTAAGTCCACACACACTGACGCAGAACTACTTCCAGGAAATGAGCAGCAGCAAGAAAGGGTGACGCGCACAGTCCCATGAACACACGTTGATAGCAGGAGCATGCACAGAGACCACCTCGTTGGAACATGCAAGATGCGCCCACCCTGCACCCTGGGAACCCAAGCCCTGGGCACCGACTCTACAGAGTCTTGTGCACATGGGAACAAGAGAACCCCATTCCCCAATGCTCCCTGCTTGCCTCCTCCCTGCCAGCACACACACTGCTCAACCTCTCAGCCAGCCCTGGGAGTGCTGGCTGCAACACACACACCCAGAACCTGCACCTTGTCACCTCGCCCAACACCTCCATCCTCCCCATGCTACGACCACCTCTCTCGCAGGGATCACCTCCCCCAGAACCTACACCTTGTCACCTCCCCCAACACCTCCATCCTCCCCATGCCCCAGGGATTTACCGTGAGTCTCTGCCCTGCCCTTGCTTCCCTGCAGCCCATTTCTAACACAGTGGGTAGAAGGAGCCTGTGAAAGCCTGACCTGAACTAAGTTCCCCTCTGTGGAGCACCTGTGACCGCCACCTCCCTTGGGGAGAAGCCCACGTCCCCACAGCACAGGAAGAGTGTCCCCATGACTGGCCCTGGCTCACTCCAGCATCTGGTGTCCTGCTGCCCCCCCGGGAGCCTCCTCTCAACAGACCTCTTCCTCAGGGAGCACCCCCGTCCACATTTCCGTGTACCCCCTCCTCCCCCTTACGTTCTTGCCTCCCACACCGGCTCTTCCCCCTTGCAGCACTCGTTATGTGGAAGGAACCACACGCTACACTCATTTTGTCCACTTTCTGTCTGTCACACCAAAATGAAAGCTCTGTTGGGGCTTGGGTTTTGGGTTTCCATGTTCTGCTGCATTCCGCACAGAGAACACCTTGTGTGCTGAGCGGGTACAACAGCACGTGAAATAAGAACCTGGCACCTCTCGGGTCTGGCTCATGGGAGGGATCCGTCCATGCCCCCAAGGGGCAGAGGTAGACTCAGGCGCACTGCTCCCAAAGCAGCTCTTTCTGGAGGGGACGCGACAGCAGCGGCGTCCTTCTTGCCTGCAGGCAAGTCACTCCCCCGCCCTCACGGTGAGGTGTCTGGCCAGGTGTCTGGCCACGGTGTAGGCGCGCTGGGGCTAGGAGGGCTAACACGGCTCTGTTGGCAATGGGGGAGTTAATAAAAATCTACCAAGTCTCTGACTCCAACACCTGAAGTGTGCTGCATAAAAGGAGCAGAGCTTCAGGATTCTGAGAACAAGCGTGTTGTCTTCAGATTCCCCGGGGCGACACGAGCTCTGGTTGCCCCCAGGAGACTCAGAAGTCAGAGGAGAAGGAAGGAGCTCTGCCGGAGCCCTCACCAGGCTGGAGCGGTTGCACGGTGCTGGCGGCCCATCAAGCACAGAGCAGAAGGTCAGTGAGCATGAGTCTCCCGAGTCAGTGGAAGAACGAGGAGATGAGCAGCTCAAGAAACTAGGGCGCGAGAAAGGGACTGAGTGAGCTGATGAGGGGGAGGGTGGGAGAAGTGAATTCACAGTGGCCTCATGTGCACCCTGGGGGGACTCTCCCTCTTCCCCTGCCTAGCTGCTCACTGTTGGTTCATTTAGGGGTAAGCATTTGCTAAAAAAAAAGAATGGAAGTTTAGGGTACTGGCAAGAGCATCCCCGAAACAATGGGTCACGGAATATAAGCTGGACAAAGAGACACGAGGGGAGAGCGCGGGCAGGGCAGGAAAACAGGTCAGTAGAAATCACTGTTTCAAGACCGGGGTGCCGACATTCACGGCTTTGGACTGTGGGGACGGGCCTCCAGGGGAGAAGAGAAGAAGGCCCGGGAAGGAGGGGTCCCGCCCTGAGTGGCCAGGCTGCGTGAGTGTCCGGACAGATACTGAAACTATACTGGGTGAGAAGCAGTGTCGGCTGCAGAAAACGTCGGCGATGCCCTCGGACATCCAGACAAAACACAGCAGCGCTGCGGCTGGTCACCTACACAGAAGAGGGCGAGGGCCACAGAAAAGACTGTGGCTTTTCACACTGCATACGACAGCACTGTACTGTCCTTGCTTTGTAACTGACAGAAAATGCAATATGAAAACAAAGTCAGGGACAGGCATTCACAACCCACATGAAATCATTGCTCAGAAAAGCAGGACCAACAAATACTGCCTGAAACACTCATCGCTGAGGCTGACGCTGAAGCTCACTTATGTTTACGTTTTTCTTTCCAGCCACTGAAGAAACAACCTAAGGAAGGCTGTCCCAATAAAGATCCTCAGGGAGAAACACCAAAATGACGGTGGTGCTTCTCTGACTACAGAAAGGGGCACGGGAGCGTCTCCTCACCCAGGCGCTGTGGCTGAGAGCAGCTCTTACTCCAAGGGCCAGACGACCGCACAAGCCCTCTCCATCATGATTGGAGACCCGTTCTGCATTCTCGTAAGGGAACCAAAAATACAGCCTCTTTCCTTTTTCCTTGGGGAGACCCACCACTTAAAAATGCTTTTACAGAACTCAACTACCTTCGGATATCCTGGGAACTATTAGAGTTGACGATACTTTCTGCGGAGCCCAGAATTTACAATGCCTTCCATTGCTCCACCCACTGAGAACCAAATGACCAAATTAGCCTTAAAATACTCAAACTTGGGGGGCGCCTGGGGGCCAGAGTCAGAACAGCATCCAACTCTTGATTTCAGCTCAGGTCATGATCTCAGGGTTGTGAGTTCAAGCCCCACATCAGGCTCTGCGCTCAGCACGGAGTCTGCTTCTCCCTCTCCCTCTGCCTCTGCTTGTGCTCTCTCTCAAATACACAAATCTTTAAAAAAATACTCAAACTTGGATTGGAAACAATGGTTAAGGAGAGGTCAATAAAAATAATGCAATGAAAAGGTTTCATAAACTCAAAGGGAGAAAACCCTAGAAACGTCACCGTTAAGGCAGAGCTGAGCACACCCCCTCTATCACACTTCAGCCTCCCAGGACGAGGAGTGCCCTCCATCTACGGCCTCCTCCGAGCCTCGAGTTACTAACAACAGCGCAATCTGATGGGGAAGGCTATGAATGCTCGAAGACACGCAGTATCCACATGCTCTTCTTCAATGCCTTCCCTTTCCAAAAATCATCCAAGATCTGTCATCAGAAATAAAACTGTGTGCCAACCACGCCCTGATGGAGAGATCGAGCCACATTATTACTAAGTACAGTTCTCCCCAAGGCAAGACCTCCAGGTCTGTTTGGGGCCCCCCTTCTCCTTGTCCAGTCTGTTAGCTATTCTCTGGCTGATTCCACCCAGCTGTATGGACGCTGCGACGGACACACACTCACCACCCCTCACCAGTCTGCGTCTGTTAGAATCCCGAACTGGCTGTCCCCTCGTCAACGTGTAGCCCAGAGGATCTACCTCGTATCGGGCGTCCACAGCTTAGTGACCAAACCTCCTCAGAAGGGGTGCAAGATGGACCCCAGGACATCACAATGTGCTCTGCAGTACGGGACGTGATAACTCTACACATCTTTCACAAGAAGAACAGAGCACGCAAATAGGGGTTAATATTTGCTCTATCACCATTAACCTCTGTAACATCATGAATGTTGCTTCAAAAAGCAGCTTAATCAGGACTCAAAGTGTGAATGGATTGGCTACCCCTGAACTGATCATGCTGAACTGTGTGATTTCTTACCTTTATCCTCCGAACTTTTAATCCTAAAATGAGGTGAAAAGAGAACGGGAATATTTAAAGGTCTTCTATTTTCATGCCCATTACAAAAAAAAAAAAAAAAAAAAATTAACAAAGTTGGTTAGAATCTTGATTGCCTAAATGATTTTTATGACAATTTTCCTAGTTTTAGAAAGCGTACCCTAAACCAAAGAATTGGGAGTGTTATTTCTCAAAGACATTCAGGGGAAGAGAAGGTCATTTTATACAGCAATCTGAAATGGTGGCTATCTATATTTTATTTTCTTTATCAAATTTTAGGTTCAAAATTAAATTGCTTTTTCTTCCAGGGAAAGAAAAATATCAGACATTTGCTGCAGTTCTGGGTCATCCGTGGCTTCTCCCCACAGGTTTGGATATGTATTTTTGTGGAAAGAGGAAAAAGGAGGAGAAAACCAAAGAGAAAAGGTAGAGTAGGGAAAAAGAGTCTACTAGGTTTTCAAGGCAACCGGACGTCATAAAGGAGTGTTACCTAATTCTGCCTTCGCTTTGCCCGCTGGTGGGCGGTCCACAGTTTCTGTCAGATAGCTGTGTCCGTAAGGGCACCCGGGTATTTTTCACCGCACGTGGAGAAGCGCCTGTTAGCAAAGCTCACTACTTCAGAGGACTCTGACAGCAGTTTGAAGGGGAGCAGGAGAGGGGAGAGTTTGTGGGGCTGGGGGAAAGGAGACAGACGGACATGGAGTTTGTTATGCAAAGAAAACGGCTCTGACTGTATTCTCTAATTCTATGTGTATATAGAAGACATTTAATTCTTAGATGTTTAAAATGTGTGGGATGAAGGGGAAAAAATGCATGAGGAAAACACCCACAAACATGCAAACTCCTTAGTGTAGGAGAAGTGGCAGGTTTCCTACACTACAGTTTTCTCAGTCTGACACGTCACAGCCTGTTGACCCGCCCTAGAGTGGTGACCGCAGGATCCTCCACAATTCACAGTCATCACTGGGAGTCCATGCAGACACCAAACGTTTCTAGATGTATTCAACCAAGCTCAAATTTAAATAATTTGTTATGAAAACTGTAAGATAAAAAGTAACTTTGAAAATTCACAGCCATGTGACATTATCTAAGACTAGTAGCATATATAATTACCAATCTTATATAAAATTTACAGCCATGAATATTGAATAAAATTCAGAATGGCAGAGAAATGCCACAATATAAGTTCAATAAATATAACACGTTATCTTTATTATAATCTGAAATATAAATTAATTTTTGCTTCAAATACTGCAAAAACCAATCTCTAGTCTAAAGCTACTAAATTTCGGTCAGAAAATCATGTGGCCTGAAGCAAAAATAAACTATTGGGACTATATCAAAATAAAAAGCTTCTGCACAGAGAAGGAAATAATCAGCAAAACTAAAAGGCAGCCTACAGATGGGAGAAGATATTTATAAATGACATATCAAATAAAGGGCTAGTATCCAAAATCTATAAAGAACTTATCAAACTCAACACCCAAAAAACAAATCCAACTAAAAAGTGAGCAGAATGGGGCACCTGAGTGGTGCAGTCAGTTATGTGTCCGACTCTTGGTTTCAGTTCAGATCATGATCTCAGGGTTGTGGGATGGAGCCCCATGTTGGGCTCTGTGCTCAGCAGGGAGTCTGTGTGAGATTCTCTCCCTCTGCCCCGCCCCCACACACACTCATGTGCTTGTTCTCTAAAATAAATAAGTCTTTAAAAAAAAAATGGGCAGAATGAATAGACATTTTTCCAAAGAAGACATCCAAACGGCCAACAGACACATGAAAAGATGCTCCACATCACTCGGCATCAGGGAAATACAAATCAAAACCTCAATGAGATACCACCTCACACCCGTCAGAATGGCTAAAATTAAGAAGTCAGGGAACGACAGATGTTGGCGGGGATGTGGAGAAAGGGGAACCCTCCTACACTGTTGGTGGGAATGCAAGCTGGTGCAACCCCTCTGGAAAACAGTATGGAGGTTCCTCAAACAGTTGAAAATAGAGCTACCCTACGATCCAGCCATTGCACTACTGGGTATTTACCCCAAAGATACAAATGTAGGGATCCGAAGGGGCACATGCACCCCAATGTTCATAGCAGCAATGTCCACAATAGCCAAACTGTGGAAGGAGATGAAATGCCCTTCAGCAGATGAATGGATAAAGACGTGGTCCATATATACAATGGAATATTACTCAGCCATCAGAAAGGATGAAATCTTGCCATTTGCAGTGATGTAGATGGAGCTAGAAAGTATAATGCTAAGCGAAATCGGTCAGAGAAAGACAAATACCATAAAATCTAACTTGTACATGGAATTTAAGAAACAAAACAAATGAGCAAACGGGGGATAAAAAAAGAGAGAGAGACAAACCCAGCAAGACTCCTAACAACAGAGATACACTGCTGGTCACCAGAGGTGGGGGGGAGATGGTGGAAACAGGTGATACAGACTGAAAAGTACACTTATCATGATGAAAAACTGTAATAAAATGATAAAAAAAAGAAAAAATCAGATTGTCTGTCAGTTAAAAATACAGTTGGTAATTATGCAAATGCCAAATAAAAACATAGAGTGAAATCACCTACTCGACCCTTAACACTTTGAAGGAAGAGGGCCTGAGATCTCCCCACAAGCACACCTGTGATACAGACTGCCACTCAGCACACCGTGCTTCCGAGTTTGTGCAGTCTCTGTCATCTGGATGCATGGCTACGTGACACAGAAAACCCCCAGCCTCCTCTGCATCTAGTGCTCTTGCCGATGAGGTGTGCACAAGTGCAATCACGTCCCCTCCCCTTCTACCCTACTGACCGGGACACAGATGCCGTGTGCGATACCCCACCTCGGGCTGTGCAGAGGAGGCTACACTCAGCACAGCAACCACACAGAATGTCCTTCCATCCCGGAGCAAAGTCACTACACCAGCTCAGGCTTCCGAGGGAGAAAAGCGCATTTGTCTTGTGCAAGGTCTCAGACAGATGCTGCCAAAACTGATTCTTGATATCCTGAGGTTATGGGGTTAACGCAGTCCCTTTTTCTCAGATTACTGGCAGGATAAAATGTCTTCAATAGAGGAAAGTAGCACCTATGGGAAGGTTCCAGACCATCTACTAGGCTCAGTCTTCAGCTAAATAATGTGTGACTTCTCATCAGCCTTGCATATGGGCAAACGCAGCCAATGACAAGTTATGGCGCTCTGTAGGGACTTCACCATACATGTGCAGCAGGCAAAGGACGGGGCTCTGTGCGGCTGTAACTTACATGCTGTGACTGATAGTACGAGGGTTAGTCTCTCTTTCCAGGTCCCGACTCCAGGATTCACATCTCTTCCAGCCATCTTCTGTCTTAATCCAGCTCCATCCAGGAGATCTCCAGTCCTGACCCAAAAATGGCATAGTTCTCCTGTAAAAGAAGTAATTTAATTTTTTTTAAAGATTTTATTTTTTTAGTTAATTTACAGAGAGAGAGAGACAGCGAGAGAGGTAACACAAGCAGGGGAGTGGGAGAGGGAGAAGCAGGCTTCCCGCCGAGCAAGGAGCCCGATGCGGGGCTTGATCCCAGGACCCTGGGATCACGACCTGAGCCTAAGGCAGCTGTCCAACTGACGGAGCCAACCAGGTACCACAGTAATTTTTTTTTTTAAGACTTTATTTATTTGACACAGAGAGAGAGAGAGCAGGAGCAGGGGAGCGGCACGCAGAGGGAGAGGGAGAAGCAGGCTTCCCGCTGAGCAAGGAGCCCAATGTGGGGCTCGATCCCAGGACCCTGGGATCATGACCTGAGCCAAAGGCAGACGCTTAACCAGCTGAGCCACCCAGGCGCCCCAGAAGTAATTTACTTTAAAAAAATGTATGTACAATTAACAGGTTTCCTTTCACTTATTCCTTAATTTTAAAGACTAAAGTTCTTAATATTTAAATGCCTCCATATACACTAAATGCTCAGGATAGACTGATGGTAACACAACACCTCGGCCATACGAACACGGCAAGACAGGATATGCGCCGGTGGACTGACTAACCTGATACGGCGTCATGTCAGGACAGGCTTACCAGAGGTACCATCTCAGCTTGTACCTGTAGAGCCAGCAGGAGTCAGGCACTGAGGAAGAACAGGGAGTAGTACACCAAACAGAAAACACTCTGCACCAGAAATCAGAAGCAATGGAACACGAAACATATTCCTGGTGAGCACTGTACGTTCTTCAGTTTGGTTGAAGCTTACGGTGTGAGACTGGGCGTAGGGGGTGGTGAGAAGTGAGAATGGGAAGTGATCAAGTCAAAGGACTGGACTTTTCTCTGAGGGCAGCAAGAGGGCCAGAGAGGAACTTCAGCAAGTAAAGGATTTGATGAGATTCAAGCTTTACAAAAGCCTCGGGCTCACGCTGTGAGGATGGAAGCCAGAGCTGCCCAGGGCAGGGGTGGCACCGGAGGGAGGAGGAGTTAGGACCGGTGGCTACTGAACACTGGCCACCAGAAGGTCGAAGTGTGGCTGCACTGGAGGAGAGAGATTCTAGAAGCATTCAGGAGGCAGAGTTCAAGAGCAATCAAGGACTTCCGTCTTGCATGCTGTCTGTCTGGCTCTCTCACGGACTCCAAGGGAGCCAGCTGCCATGTGCTCAGCTATCCCAGGGAAAGGCCCACGGGGCAGGCACAACGTGCCAGAAAGGCTGGATGTGTGAGGGGAAACCAAAGATAGCCAGGTTTAGCTTCTGGCACCTAGAGATGTTGATTCAGTTTTGGACAAGCCTGTTAGATTTGCTGAACCCATGGTGATAGGCACTATCCTGGAATCCATGTGTAAGAATCCAGGTGTAAAAATTATGACCTTAAATATGATGACACAGACATTATTACTTTCATGAAGCTTGCAATTTGGTGAGAGCAAGACCTCAAATACTAGCTCTTCCATTGTCTCTCGGTTCTCAACCCTTGCTGTGCATTAACATTAGTCTTGGAAGCTCTTAGAAAATACAGTGCTTAGCTTCACCCCAGACAATTAAATAGGAGTATCTGTGGGCAATGGGAATGCACAAAGGAGCTCAATAAACACCGCACGAAGGAATGCATATACAGATCCATCGCTCGGGAGAAAGGGGAAGGCTGGAGAACAGGAAACTCATGAACATTCAGGTAGAAGCCAAACCCACAGCAATGATGCCAGAGAGAACACATAGAGCCTAGGGAAAAACGCTGAGGGAGGAGGACATCTGAGGCACAAGCGATCAATAGGAGCCCAGAAAGGGAACTGAGAAGGAAGAGCCAAAGAGGTAGGAGGAAGGGAGTAGGAAGTCAAGAGAAGAACGTATTTTAAGAAAGGAATGATTGACAGAGAGGGAAATACTTATCAACAAGCTAGCACAGTAAGAATTGACAAGTACACGTTGGATTTAGCCTCAAAAAAGTAGCAGATAACTCAACCAAAAATAGTTTCAAAAATGTGTTATATTAATCTCACATCCAAAGTAGACTTGGAGCATTTCGCTAATGTGGAGTATTCCTAACAGAGTACCTGGGAGAAAGAAGTTTTCAAATATAATCTCCCAACTATATTTATTATAACTAACAAAAAAACAGGCTATTAAGTAAACATTTATACTGGCTTAGACTCTGAGACAAAAAAATTAGAAGGAAATTCTAAGTCTTCAACAGTATTCCTGGGTCAACTCTAAGTGCTCCCTTCCTTAATGAAACTTGATTTTCCAGGAAGAACATCTTTAACAGTCACATATTCACTCAAATTCTTATTTTAGAAGATACTTAAAATCATTATTTAAATCTCAGCACTATTTTTGTAAGTATCATCTTTTAAGATGTTTGAGACAGAGAGAAAGAAAGTGAGAAAGCACAGCGACAGAGGGAGAGGGAGCAGACTCCCGCAGAGGAGGGAGCCCGACGCGGGGCTTGATCCCAGGACCCTGGGATCGTGACCTGAGCTGAAGGCAGACGCTTCACCGACTGCGTCACCCAGGTGCCCCTGTAAGTAGCATCTTACACACTTGTTTCAAACTACCAATCACCCTAAAATGCAGGAGCTACTACCACGTCCAGTCAGTTCATCGTTATCTAAAGCTGTCTCCAGTAGTATGTGCGCCTACCAAAGAAGGCAAGTGCAAACCATGATAAAGATGCTGCTTAAAAGGTAATTTAGTCTCATAAAACACATACGAGAGAAGAACGTCTGTGAGGACCATCTCCGACAGTTGCCAACATTATCTCCTGGTATCATATACGGTGGATTCAGAAAAACCTATATTAAAAAAAGTGGCAACCATGCAGAACACTGCTGCACAGACCAAATATAGACTACTCCCACGACAGTTAAACACAGACCAAACGTGTTATTATGCTATGTGTCCCTTCCCTGAAGGTGTACTATCTAGTCCAAGAACTAAAAAGACAACAGCCATATCTTCTTTACCCATTCATCAGTTGATGGCCATTCGGGCTGTTTCTATAGTTTGGTTCTCATGGGTAATGCTGCTAGAAACATCAGGGTGCAGGTGCCCCTTCAAATCTGTATTTTTGTTTCCTTTGGGTAAATACCTAGTAGTGCAACTGCTGGGTCGTGGTGGGGGGTGTGAGCTAGATGGGGGATGGGCATCAAGGAGGGCACTTGTGATGAGCAATGGGTGTTATATGTAAGTGATGAACCACTGAATCCTACTTCTGAAAGCAAAATTATATTATATGTTAATTACAATTTTAAAATTTTTTGAAAAAAATAGGTAACAGCAAATAAGAAAGCTCACGAATAATATACATAAATATATTCAAAAGATTTAAAAAATGTATATGTATGTACTGAATGAGCAGTAAAGAATAACTAGAAGAAATTCAGAGTAAAAAGCAGACCATTTGGGACCTCTGAAGAAAAACCAGGGCATCATCTTGGCCTTAAAGCACAGTTAGATCTTAAGTAAATGGAGAGACCAGGGGAAAAAAATACCAATCACAGAAATGGTGGGCAAACAAACACGTGACACCTTTGAGAATAACAAACAGAATAGGCTGGCTGAAATAGAGAAATCTTTGGGAAGGTTGGTAGGCAGTCTGGAAAGGTGACTGGAAGCCAGATCATGGAAAACTTGTATGTCAAAGCTGTTTGGACTTTATTCTCCAAATAATTAAGAGTTTTGGGGCAATGTAGTGATAGGAGCAGTGCTATTCTGAGAATAACCTGCCAGGTCCTGTGCGGTAGATGAAGTGGGAGAATGGAGGCAGACAGCACAACTCAGGCAACAGAAACTTCCTGCCAACACGTCAGCTAACAGACTGTCTTAAAACATGATGACGCACAAACATTGCCCTTGTCTATGTAGGCACTATGCCCACAATGCCCACTCACCACTTAAGACACTTCTATTCAGGCCCCAAAAGCAACTCCTAGAACATTTAAGCGAAGTTTTCACTGTAAAGAGTGAGCGCTTGGTGTTTCAAGTAATATAATCAATTCTTTTGCAACTACCTCTGTGAGAAATGAATATGGTTAGCCTGATAGTTCAGGTGCCGTTTGTATTTATATGGATTGGAAGGAATGAAGCCCAGCCCCATGGACCATGGAAATAAAAAACAGGAATTTCCAAGGTTTTTATCTTCAACACAGATGAAAAGATTTGTTTTGCGTAGACGTGTGGATTCCATAGATGTGACATATGTTCTTTGCATCACAATGAAGCTTTATTTTAAAGTATAATCCTATACAGTTCATGAACTAAGGCAGACTCTGGAAGAAGAGTTACCACAAACAATAACAAAATCCATCAAGGGAAAAGCAAGAAAAAAAGACAACGTGCAATTCGAAAGGCCTGGTATCAAATTTTCAAAAATACTCCCAACCTGAGGCATCTAAATTTGCAGATCAGAAATATGACTGCACTTCTGGAATGATGAACAACCCATCACTTTTTATGGAAATTTATTTATCTGTCCTGCTAAAAGACTGAATTGCTGTAACTTTATGTTTTAATTAAAATCACATTTGTTTTGAAAAATTTCAAATACAAAAATAAAAGCAAAACTTACTCTTCAAAATCAAGCACAGAAGAGCAACTCCTCAAAGGGCAGCTACTCAGTTGCAAATAGCTGGTACGAATTGCAATTTCATGCACGTTTCACTCTAACTGATGTCAGAGAGCATCCGGGGCTAAGTCTTACAGATCTTCCCTTAATCTGTGTTGTAGGTGGCATGAGGTGGAAGCACAGGACTTCTCCAAGTTGACTGGCCCGTGGGAACTCCCAAGAGAAGAGACGCAGAACCAACCAAGAAATGTCTTCCTCCAACAAGCAACCCTCCTTAGCTAATGATAATCTTAGCACACACTTATGAGACCTTAGTATGAGTTAGGCTTCCTCTGAACAATTTACCTGCACCATCTCAGCCCCCACAACTGCCCTGAGACAGAAAATGTCACCATCCCCCTTTTACAGCCTTAATTCTCCATTTTATAGAAGAAACTGAGGCACAGCATCTGGCAGAGCTGGGAATCACATTTCTGAAGTGTCCAGGGCCCATGCTCTATCACTATATTTTTATAACAGCAATTTGTGAGCACCCTGTGAAAAGAAAAGGTCATAAAATTGTGGGTTTTTTTTTTCAAAAAAGTGTTACCTTACATTACATAAGTCACCAGATATGGTCTAAATTAATGACTGATCTAAATATAAAAACACTAAGGAAAACATGCCAGGAAACATAGTCTAATACATTTTAAAAGGCTATGTGTACTTTGCTGTTTAAGTTAGATGACAGGAAAGGTTGAGTAACCAGTACTCTGGAGCCATGATTAGGTTCATGTTCCAGACAATAAAAGCAGTAAGTGTAGAGCTAAAGTTAATGCCATGCATGGTACACCCAGATAAAAAGAAAGTTACAACATAACTAATAGTTTTGTGTTTAGCAAAAATAGGTGGCAAATGAGTTTCTTTTCCCCTTATTCCTTATGTTTCAATATAAACTGAGAAAACTTTCATTGCTCTGTGATAAGAAAGAATGGTCCCCAATTTCATAAGCATTCGATCTCTTTTACTGCTTTCTTATCCTTACAAGATTTCCGAATAACTTAGGGTCAAACGTGAATATGGTTTTTAAGCTGGAGGAACTTGGTCCAGAAAGAACATCAAGAAGCAGTGAACTGAGGGCTGACCATAAGAAATTTCCTGTGAGAAGGCCTGAGAGGTGGTCACAGATGCTTCAAAGAAACAGAGACGAGGAAATAAAGAGGGAGAAATGCAATCTGAGGAGTATGAATTCTTATGAAAGAATGAAAAATGTGTCTTCTGGTTAGGGCTGGAGGATACAGATTTGGAAGAGGCAAGAAAAGAGGACTTCACAGATAAAAGCAAGGATTCTTTAGATGCCTGAGTTTTCAAAAATGAGTTTGAATAGGCCCACAGAGAGCAGTGGAATCCAGGAAAGAAGGGTGAAAACGAACTTATGGTGAAGAGAAGGATGCAGAGCCCAGGCATCAGCTGCCAGTGCAGGCAGGCAGGCTCCTCGAGGACGCTGGAGCCATGCACGAGGACCGAGGGCCAGGCACGGGGAAGAGCTGGAGCCCTAGAGGAGTGGGGACCGAGGGCCAGGCACGGGGAGGACACGGGAGCCACGGACGAGGGCTGGGGACCCATGGCCAGGCACGGGGAGGATGCTGGATCGGGGACCGAGGGCCAGGCACGGGGAGGACACGGGAGCCACGGACGAGGGCTGGGGACCCATGGCCAGGCACGGGGAGGATGCTGGATCGGGGACCGAGGGCCAGGCACGGGGAAGAGCTGGAGCCCTAGAGGAGTGGGGACCGAGGGCCAGGAAGGGGAGGACATGGGGGCCACGGACGAGGGCTGGGGACCCATGGCCAGGCACGGGGAGGATGCTGGATCGGGGACCGAGGGCCAGGCACGGGGAGGACACGGGAGCCACGGACGAGGGCTGGGGACCCATGGCCAGGCACGGGGAGGATGCTGGATCGGGGACCGAGGGCCAGGCACGGGGAAGAGCTGGAGCCCTAGAGGAGTGGGGACCGAGGGCCAGGAAGGGGAGGACACGGGGGCCACGGACGAGGGCTGGGGACCCATGGCCAGGCACGGGGAGGATGCTGGATCGGGGACCGAGGGCCAGGCACGGGGAGGACACGGGAGCCACGGACGAGGGCTGGGGACCCATGGCCAGGCACGGGGAGGATGCTGGATCGGGGACCGAGGGCCAGGCACGGGGAGGACACGGGAGCCACGGACGAGGGCTGGGGACCCATGGCCAGGCACGGGGAGGATGCTGGATCGGGGACCGAGGACCACGCACGGGGAGGACACCGGAGCCAAGGACGGGGACCGAGTGAGAAGCTGGAGCCGCAGCCGAGGACCGGGGCACCGGGGTCGGGCAGCAGGTGGGGCGCGGACGGGGACCGCAGGGCGGAGGCGGCAGATGCCCCCGGGAGAAAAGGGCTCGGGGCGCGCGGGGGGGGGGACTGGTTCGGACACGCTGGCGGGAGGGGCTCCGGGAACCGTCGGAGGACGCGCAGCCCCCGAGGAAAGCTCCCGCGGCGCGCGAGGCCAGGGCGCGGCGAGGTCGGGCGGCGGCAGAGGGGAGGCCGCGCCGTGCGGCCGAGGACCGCTCCGTCCCCACCCGGCGCGCCCGGGGCCCCCGACCCTACCTGGCGCGGGGAGGGCTGGGGAGGGGGTCACCGTCCCCACCTGGAGCGCGCGCCGCCTCAGTCCCCGCCCGGAGCGCAGACGCCCTCTGTCCCCACCTGACGGCGGAGCGGAGGTTTATTGCCGGAAGTCGCCCGCCGCCTGCCGGGGAGCCTGGACCAGAAGCCCCGCCCCGGGCCGCGCTGATTGGCAGGTGCGGCTCCGCGTGGCCGTGTTGCTACCCTGCTCCCCGAGGCCGAGACGCGCGCGTGCGCAGTGGGCCCCGCGCCGCCTCCTTCCTGCGCGCGCTCCGTGGGTGCGGCTGGGTGCGCGAACCCGCGGGCGTGGTGCGGGGCGGCGGCGTCGCGTGGGCGGGCGTCCCGCCTCCTACCTGTGTTTGTGCGGGAGGAGCCGGGGAGGGCCGGGAACCGAGAGGCCGTCCGCGCCGTGGTCACCGCGCAGGTCCGCGGGCCCCGGTCTGCTCCAGGGTCCAACCCCGCGCCTGCTCCCCGAAACCACCTGAGCCTCAGCAATGCAGCTTCCGTTGGCCCACCGAAGCCCCGTGCCCCCGTGAGCTTTAGTCCTTAACCTCAGGCTCGAGCATTTCCCGTATATGAACAATTTAGAATATGCACATCTTTCAGGAGGGTTGGAAACGCCCGGGAGGGCCAGCTCGCGCGTGTGGGCTTCTTCCCCAATCTGGGAACAAGGATGTGGGTGTCAGCGGGCGGCAAGGGTAAGGTCAGCGGGTCAGGAGGCAGAGCTCGGCTCCAAGCCGGACTCGGAGGCTTGGTCCAGGAGCGGCTGCTGATGAGCTGTGGGCCTACAGAAGGCCTGAACCACCCTATGCCTCATTTTCCCCGCAAGTAGAGCAGGAGTGCTACTTACCTCACAGGGTTTTGCTGTTTTTTTTTTAAGAATTAAATGACTTAACATATGCAAGATATTTAAAACGATGCCTGGTGTATAGTGAGCTATATAGAAGTATTTGATCTTAGTATTTTTGTATGTGGAACACATTGTGGGAAGCACAGTAGGTATTCATATTTTGAAAAAATGCTTTTTAAATTATTTCTGATGTGCTTATTACAGTAGCATTCTTTGACTGCATACTTTTAAAAATTTGTTGTGCTGTATTTGCTAGTAAATTCCTATAATTGGAATTGTTGTATCAGGGGTAACTGCATATAAAATTTTGATAAATGTTGCCAAGCCAAAACCCACTACACCACCATGGGAGCCATAAGAAGAGTATTAAGTTTAGCCTAATTTGCCAACATCTGTGTAACCCCTTGTGAGTTACGGGGCATACTGAGAGGAGGCAAAGGTAACAGGAACCCGCAGAGTAGAAGCTGGAGTCCCCACACAGTAAGGAGAGCCACAAAGCCATTCAGATCAATTCTGGTCCACCAATCTCTGAGAGCACACTGTGCTCCAGTTACTCCATGCTTACCACACATGAGCATGTCCACTGCCCTCTGGAAAGCCCGCCGACCGAGGAGGAGACAGGAGCAGGGCAAGGGAGACTGCTTCTACGAGGTGGAGGTGTGGCTGGGGGTGCAGGAGTCATGGGAGAGGTGTGCTCAGTGTGCGGAAAGTGACCTGGGAGAAGGTGCCTGCTTACCTGAAATTGTACAGGCACTCAGTTCATCTACTAGTATCTATTCAAGGTGAGGGAACATGTCACATTCCTTTGTCTGCTTTAAAATAACCCAATTCTGGTAATATGCAAGGATTTGGGAACACTGACACTCGTTGCAGTCTTTCCCCCCAAGTTGGGGTCTCTCATAGCAGCAAGCCAGGGCAGTCACTGGTCACAGGCCATGCTGGGTACCTCCAGGCCTCACTGGAGGCCTGGGGTGATGGCCAGCACAGGGACCCCCCTGCTTCCTGAAGTACACTGCACAGCCATCTCCCTGACCTCCCCAGGGGCCGCCCAGAACAGGGCGAGCATCCCCGGTCCTCTTGGCACGAGCTTGACTTTGTCCCCTTAAGGCTCAGAGATGGTCTCTCCTCCTGTTCCCCTCTCTGGAACACATCTATGTCATGGAATCTCTCTGCAGCACATGAAGGCTGATTCAGCTTTCCTCACAGCAACAATACCGAAGTAAGGAAAACCAGACCAGATCAGCAAAACAAATCCCCATCACCTTATGTAGTACCTAGTGTCTCCAGAGTCTGGGTCGTGCAGGCTCAAGCAGGCACCGTGAGAGATGCTCTGAACACACACCTGAAATCTGCAGGTGTCAGGAGCTCACAATTCAAAGCAGATATAGGATGGCAAATACGCAGTGAGAAAACAGGGCCACAAAGACCACAAGGAGGTTCAAAATGAGAAGGGCACCCAGGGGCAGAAGCAACCCCCTCTGATGGAGACGCCTCCAGGAAGCCCTGGGAGGTCACAGGGGCGCTGAGTTTCAGAAGCCAACAGGCCATAGCAGGGAGGCAGGACGCAGGGTCGGGCCATCTTTTTGTTTGCTTGTTTGCTCTTGGTGTCAGGTCTCCTTATATGTCAAGTAGGGATTAGCATAGAATTTTGGGGGTTGTAAACTAAGTTGGTGGCCAGGAGCACACGGTAAGTGTGAGACGTCAGAACGGGGAGGCTCACATGAAGACAGCAGACCCACTCACAGCGTCTCATCCACCAACTTCTGAAGCTCTGTACTTGACAAAACATACCGATAGTAGCCTCGTTCAGCTCTGAAAACCTGTCTGTGCAGCCTAGCTAGCATGATGCCAGCTGGACGTGATCCTGGATGATCCTGGACTGACGGCACACACTCGGGAGTTCAACAGACGCGGGATGGTCGTCTAGATGCCTGGACGTGTGACTTTGGGCAATTACAACCTCCTGAGCCTTGGCTTCTCACCTGGAAATGAAGCCACTGGTATCTACCTCTAAGGCTATCAGGAATGTTAAATATTACGATTCGTATGCATTCACCAGCAAACTTTATTTGTCTCTATCTTTCTTGCATGTTTTGGGCAGTGAACCAATCGGCATGTAAAAGGTAAGGCTACTTAGAACTCTGCTTATAGATATATTTACATTAGTACATATGGCCCAGCACATTCCAACTCCTAGATATTTATCAAAGACAAATCCAAACATGTTCACAAAAAGCACAGAGTATTAGCGCTGTACTCCTAGTGGTAGTGGTCAGTGGAACCTAGAGATCTATCCACAAAATAGTATATTAACAGACTGTGATGTATTCATGTGTTAGAGTACTACTCCCCCGTACAAAAAAACTATAAAATTGCTACATGTAACAACACGGATGAGTATCACCAATATTATCTTAGTAAAAAGAATGCAGACACAAAAAAAGAATGTACTGTAGGATTCACAGGATTCATTCATATAAAATTCTAGAATAGGCAAAACTAACATATGGTGATAGAAATCCCATCTGTGGCGGCTTCTGGGGGCAAAGGGAAGGGACAGAGGCAACTTCCCGAGACTATGGAAATGTTCGTTGTTGTTTGGTGCAAGAATGTGAACGTGTTAAATCTGATTTCCCATTTCACTCTGTTATACCTCAATAGGCCAATATGTATTTTACTTTGGGAGCAACATTTTGTCTCTGACATTCTTAGATCTTACACAACATATTGAATTAAAAAAAAAATCAAACCAACAACTATGTTGAGTGTTTACCCCACACCCAGAATCATATGAACAGTTGTAGGGATTGAAGAAAATGTAGAAACCCTCCTTAACCTCTAGGAGCTTGTGCTCTATGATTAAGGACGCAAGAATCATACTTGAGAACTGTTGAAGAACAATCCAAGACTTAAATAACAATTCAAAAGAACAGAAGGAAGGGCCAAAGCAGTTGCATAAATGGGTAGTAACGTTTATAGGGAATTATAGGTACAAAGAAATCTTTATAACAGAGGAGAGTCCAAAGAAGATACTAAAATTCACTTTGACAAGTGGGAGATAAAAAGCATAGTTTCATAACTGAGTATGGAATCCAACAGGATGACATCTTTTGTAACATCTCTTAGAGACACTCATGGAGCATCTGGGTGGCTCAGTCAGTTAAGCAACTGCTTTTGGCTCAGGTCATGATCCCAGGGCCCTGGGATTGAGTCCCTCATCAGGCTCCTTGCTCAGTGGGGAACCTGCTTCTTTCTCTGCCTGCAGCTCCCCCTGCTTGTGAGCTCTCTGACAAATAAATCAAATCCTAAAAAAAAAAAAAAAGAAAAAGAAAAAAGCCATACTCACTTTCCTCTAATGGTAAATCCTAGAGAGCAGATACCTCAACCTTGAAATGAGGATGGTAGATCTCTAAGTACCTCCCAGCTCCGGTAACTTGAATTTTTATCCACAACTTGAAGGGAGCATCTGCATGAGGTCCCATGTTGTTCTTGGCTAGTCCACATGACCCAGTTCCTCAAGATTTGGATCAGCTCCCATGTCTTTATGCAGCAACAACACTGATAATGACACTATTAAGTGGGTAACCTTTACTTAGCACTCACCACACGCCGGGCTCTGTGCCAAACGCTCTGTTTGACTTATGCCAAAATAACCTGCAAGTTCGATCCTATTATCACATCTTGAAGATGAGGCCTCTGAGTCTTCCAGGAAGCTAAGCACCTTGCCAGGACCCTACAGGTTGGTGGGAATGGATCCAGGGTTGACTTCTGGCTCCTCTGAAACTGCTCATCCACCATCCCTGGGAAGTGCCTTCCCCCCCTCCCCCAGGCCTCTGGGTATTTGTTCTCCTTCCCATTCACTATACAACCGTAATATCTTGTAACTCCTCGGTTATTTAAATCCCAAGCCAGTCCCGCCTCTGACTTTTAAAAAAAAATCTCAGTTCTCCATCAAGACTGTAAGCTCTCTGAAGGCAAGGACTCAAGTCTTCTGCATTGTTGGAGCCCTGAAAATCTAACTCTCTGTGGAGAGGGCAGAGAAGTGCAGCAGACTGCTACTTGATCTGGAGCACTTGGAACTACTGGATCTGCACAACACAGCCATTGCTGAAACCCTGCAACGGGTCCAGCCTTCAGAGTCGCTTCTGATATGGTGCTGACATTAGCATGTCACCTGTGATGATCTCCGTGACCGCATGTGCTGGTTTTGTTTCTGTATTGCGTTCTGTGAGATCTGAACAATGAAGTAAACTAAAAATAGATTGTTAGAATGGAGAGACACCTTGGCCAGGTAGCCTAACCCCTCCGTGGAGATAAGGCCCCCATCTTCATGATTCCCATGCAGCAGAACCCACACTGGAACCAAGCTTCCTACTTTTCCCAACATAATAGATGGGTTTCTGTGTCTGCTGTCATCTGAGCCTGAAATTCCTAGATCCTTCTCCCTATGTCCAAATGCTAGACCACTGTGGGTTGAGCTTGGTGGCTAAGGTGCCTAAAGCCTTTAACAACAGCATCTCTGGGCACTCCCTGGGCTGGATCCCCAACTGTTCCAGACTTCAGTCTCTTTAGGTCACCCTGGTCCCTTGCCGTCATTACTCTGTCCCTCTGCTTTATGGGGGGATGACTGACCATATCCTCCTGGGAGGGAGCAGAAAAGTGCAGCCCTAGGGTAATGGATGAGCAAAGTCTATGAAGGGGGAGGCATGAACAGAGTAGCATGGGCACTGGTGGTCCAGCAGGAAGCCATGACGGATGGGAGGTCAGCCGTCAACAGAGAGGAGCTGAGCACTGCTGGCTATTTGAACAGAAGGTAGGTGAGGGGACCATGCAACCAGTTAAACACTGGAAGTGGTGTGGGTCAGGGAAGCCAAGCGGGGAGGCAGAAATTAACCACATGGGATAATGTGAGTGAACTCATCAGCCCTATGGGGAGACAAGCTCTAAGGACTATCACAAATGAATTGGGAAAATTATCACGATGTACAGCATAGGCTGTGAAACATTATGGCGTTCTGACACATCATGACCCTTGTAGCCAAATGGGCTATGTCCACTGGTACGCTGGAAAACCAGCTTACAGAGGAGGGGGGATAGCAGCCCCGATTGGTAGTGTTTGCTGATTTCCGTGAGGTAAACACTCCCACCATAGCAAATTTCAAGACAGCAGTGTAAGGTCATTCAATAATGAGGAGGTGGGAAGAGATGACTTGATCAAGCCTAACAAGCCAATATGAGCCACTCCAGCCACACCTCTGGGTCTAGGCCTGTTGAAAACTGATAGCTGTGGATGTTTCTCATTTCTTAATGAGACCTCATTCTAACACGTTTTGATAAGAGTGTTTATAAGTGCCAGATTGTCCAGTCATGAGACTATTTCAAGTTTCTGATGAGGGTCACTAATTGTACAAATGAGGACAACCTGCTACAGATGCCCAGTCACAGGGGCTACAATAAAAACCTAGTAAATTGAAGACTGCAAACTTACAGGTTAAACAGCATGGGTTTTTCCAAGCAATTCAGTCAGAAGTTTACTGCTTTTTTGATTAAATTGAAAAAAAAAACACTAGAAACAATAGGAAGGCAGTATTTTTAATGCATCTGGGTTTTACTAAGTCATTATGGTAATGTTACATAATTTTAGAAAATTAATTCTAGTTTGGTTATAAGCAATAAAATGATGAAATGATTGATGGATACCTTAATCATTCTACCAGTAATGTCCAGGAGAAAATGAAGTTAAAGCAAATCCAACTAACCTAGACAAGAAAGTGGAATTGAATGGACGAAAATGTTTCACAAGTAATTCCTATCTTTTGGGAAGAAACATCTAGCACACACAGAAAAGATAACACAAATTTAGCCTCTATGTTCTGATGAAAACCTCAGCTTCATTTGAAGGGCTGAGGGTGGTAAGACAGGAAGGAGAAAGGATTCATGCCATGAGGGGGTCTGTGTCTTTAGGACCAAGTTGATGAAAGCCACCAATGGCCTGGACAATAGGTCTGTATAAGGTACAGAATTTATTTCTGTAAACACCAGGGCACATGCTCACAGGGACAGCCAGGTACAATACATGCTGGCTAACTGTAAACAAGAGAGGCCCCCCCTGGCTTGGTGACAGCCTCCCCTTTCCTCTATCTGCTGACCCACAAAGCCCATATTCTAGGTGTCTTATCCCACCCCCCACCAAGGATAAGTAAAGTAGAGCAAAAAATACCAACAATATTTCCTCAATATTTCTACAAACGCTCTTTACTTTTACTCCCACATGAAACCTGGGGCAATGAAAGTGGCACAAACCATTGGTGGGTGTAGTATCACAAAGCCTAAAATGTTAGGATTAAGTAGAACATGCAACTGCTTGTAACTTCGCTCTTGAAAACATTCTTCTAGAAGAACCTCTCTACTAAATCTGAATGGACTAAAGTAAAGAAAGGCAGATACCAAAGCTAAGAACGCGTTTAGGCAGGGAATCCCAGTCCTGGATGTGTATTGTATAGAGACATAACAAGACTGAGGAGGGGAACTTGGAAAATTGACTTCCACAAGATTAGAGAAGCTAACTAGGCATAGCTCAGTTAAGCAAGCTTGAAGGGAATGTGATGATTAGTTGCATCTCTGAAGAGTCTTTATACCCCACTGATGGAGAGATTTGTGTAGAGTAATAGAGGTAACAATCTGATAGTACTAAAAATTTAGGAAATCTACAGGAGAATTTCAAAAAGTCAAATTAGTTTCCCTAGAAAATATTTTGGAGCACCATTGCTTTCAATGTTTGCATTTGTATGGTTTCTACATTGTGTAAATAGCCATTTATTTGTCTCTTTAAGACCAACTGGGAGCAGCCTATTATTTTTTCTATTATCAGAATCCCTGGGAAAAAAACCAAACACATAAACCTCTGAAATATTTTCAGCTTATGGGTCTCACTTGTTTGTATAACTTTATTTTATTGCTCACATAGTATAGGAGTTAGAAATAGGTTGTTTGCTTTTGTTTTTTGAGAGAACAAATGGGGGACAGGGGCAGAGGGAGACAGAGAGAGAAAGAATCTTAAGCAATCTCCACACCCAGCACAGAGCCTGATGTGGGGCTCGATCCCTCAACCCTGAAATCATAACCTAAGCCAAAATCAAGAGTCAGACACTTAACCTACAGAGCCACCCAGATGCCCTAGAAATAGGTTTTGTTGCCTATCCCCCAAAACCCAAAATAAACATAGCTTAAACTAGAGAGTAGTTTATTTCTCTCTCATATAAAATAAGTCCAACAAAATAAATCTGGAAATTAGAAGTCCAAAAACATGGTAGCTACATAAACTCATCGGGGTCCCAGATCTTTGATATAGATGGTCTCCATCCTTAAGATTATCTCATGTCCAAGGTAGTTGCTGAAGCTCCAGCAATCATATCCACATTCTAGGCAGGAGGCAGAGAGAAAGGAAGAAGAGGGGCATATTTTCTTACTCTTAAAAAATTTTTCTGAAAGTCCCACAGAACACCTCCACTTAGATCTCAGTCATGTGCCTACAACTGGCTGCAAAAAAAGAGAGAGAAGAACAGTGAACAAAGTCTCAGAGACCTGTGGAAGACATCATCAAGGGTACCAACATAGGGCGCCTGGGTGGCTCAGTCTTTAAGCATCTGCCTTCGGCTCAGGTCATGGTCCCAGGGTCCTGGGATCAAGCCCTGCATCGGACTCCTTGCTCCGCGGGAAGCCTGCCTCTCCCTCTCCCACTCCCCCTGCTTGTGTTCCCTCTCTTGCTGTGTCTCTCTTTGTCAAATAAATAAATAAAATCTAAAAAAAAAAAGCGTACCAACATATACATAATGGGAGAAAGAGAAGAAGAAAAAAGAGCAGAAAGAATATTTGAAGAAAAATAATATTTGAGAAGTCTAAATTTTCCAAATCTGATTGAAAACATTAATCTACATATCCAAGAAGCTCAACATATTCAAGTTTTATCCCCAAGTGGGATAAACTCAAAGATATCCAGACCTAGACACACATCATAATTAAACTGTCAAAAGTGAAACCCAGAGACTCTCGAAAGCAACAAGAGAAAAGCTGTACAAAAGATAGAAAAGGAAAAGCTAATTTCTCATCAGAAATCATAGAGGCCAGGAGGTAATGAGAGCACATATTGAAAGTGCTGAGAGTAAGAGTGTCAACCAAGAATTCTATTCCCAACCAGATTACTCTTCAAGGATGAAGAGGTTGAGATAGTTCCAAATAAGCAAAAACGGAGAAAATATATAGAAAAGCTGCCCTATGGGTTTTGAAGGCTGTAGTGAAAGGGCAGGCACTCAGATGCACATGAGGAAGGAAAGAGAATATAGTAAATGCTGCTACACAGCTAAATACAAGCAACAATACACATATGTGCTTTGGTTATAACTCTTTTTTGTACAGTTCTAAAATAATTGGGAGATCCCTGTCCAAATACATGATGAGGTGGATTCCTCTGGGACAGGGAGAATAATGATGATGACAGTTACTGTTTTGGGGGTGTTCCTTTATCAATTGAGTGGAGGGTTCCCTCTGGCCATGTGGAAATAAGTTAATCTGCCTAGCTATTAGGAGTTCAGCTATGAGATGCTTTCAATTCTCCCCCATTTTTGGCAAATTAAATCCTATTAATTCGTGTTTAGGAAATTTGAGGAAAGAAGGCACACAAAGCTGGTTGTACCCAGGGCACCAATGTTGCAATCCACTTATGTATAGGTTGAGTCTTTAAACTTCTAGGAGGGAACTGTATAGAGCACTTAGAACAATTTAGGGCCTTCTAAAGGCCAACTTATAAGAAGATAAAGGACAATTAAAATGTGAATGTTTCAACACGAATCTAATTATCTGTGAACTTTCCTATGAGGATTAGAAGGCAGAGAAATTTCAGGGCCAAAATCAACTGCTGTCTTCAACTAAACTCCAGATGGGTATTTTTCTAGTCCCACCCAAGCTGGGGGGGGGGTGCATTTTTCTTCTAAATTACTATTACCCATCAGGTTGTAAAATGCTTTGGCCTCTCTTATTGGAGGGTCACAGGTACAGTCATTTGTTGGACCTTCGTGAGATTTAGGCATAGGCAGGTCTTTCTGCTCAAGGACCCACAGGTAAGGTGTAGGCAGGGACTCGTGGAAATCCCAAAGGATCAGTATGGCCACTGTGCTTGAGTGACTCAGTCAAGTTGCTCAAATGATGCATCATGGTATAAAGACATGAGCTTCGTTTCTGTGTTGATTACACTGACTCATGTTGACTGGCTGCTGCAGAAGTCAAACATTTAATGCTTTCTTCTGCTTTTCAATTCTACTTAAGGCAATGTGGATGTTCTATCCAAGTAGTGCAAAGCCACATACAAGTAAATAAACGAAGTCAGGAAGATTACTATTTCAGGATATTCGATTTCCCTACCAGGAAAAAAATCACACCAACAGAAAATACTCTGCTAGCATTATGAGCCAGACACCCTCAGAGGTCCGTGGAAAATGGCATGTATCTTAAAGAAAAATCTTGAGGAAAAAAACATTTTGTACAGATGACTCTTTGACTGAAGGAAAGTTGTGCTACCATGTGTTTAGAATATCAAACTCTGAAAGGAGACACGGGTTCACTGACATTCCTGCTGTTACAAATAAATTGCCCTCTTGCTTTACCTTTTATTATCCTGGGATGGAAAGAAAATTGCCCTAGAGACAGTATCTACACAGTGTCTTGCAAAGACTGCAACTGAGTGGAAAAGTTGGTAGGAGAATAGGTATTTCCCAGCTGGAGGGTTCTTAAACTTCCAACTATCACACATTTACCAATAATGGCTTCCTCACTCTGTCATATTTTTGCTCAAATGTCACCTCCTCATTAGACCTACCCTTCATATTTCACTTAAAATTACAACCTCCCCAGACACCCAGAAAACCCCTTACACTGTCCTATTTTTATCCCGTTAAAATACTGTGTGTTCTACTTATAAATTACCCCTAAGATGTAAGCTTTACCAGAGAAATGTTGGTCTCTTGTGCACAGATGTATCCCAAGCTCCTAGGACATGTCAGGTAAGGAGTGCACACCTAACAGGTACTTGAATAAACGAGGAAGCAAGTGAATGGAACACACTTCTCATATAAACAATGAGATGTATATATGTTATATATACGTATATATATAACAAATGTTATATATACATATATATATAACAAATGTTATATATACATATATATATAACAAATGTTATATATACATGTTGTTGTTCCAGGTCAAAAGATTCTATTGATCTCACAATATAACTGAAAGAACATACCAGGAGCATTGATAAATGAGGATATTTACAGACTCTGTTGCTTATGTCCTTAAGTTTGACATTACTATAGTCTGAATGTCCGTGTCCCCTCAAATTCCTATGTTGAAATCCTAATGCCCAATGTCATGGTACTAGTATGTGAGGCCATTGGAAGGTGGAGGTTGAAGCTCTCGTAAATACAATTATTACATTATAAAACAGGCTCCAGGGGCGCCTGGGTGGCTCAAGTGGTTAAGCATCTGTCTTTGGCTCAAGTCATGATCTCGGGGTCCTGTGATCGAGCCCCCATTGGGCTCCCTGCTCTACAGGGAGTCTGCTTTTCCCTCTCTTCCCGACCCCCGCTCATGCACGTATGCTCTTTCTCAAATAAATAAAACCTTTAAAAATAAATAAATAAATAAATAAATAAATAAAATAGAATAGGCTCCAGAGAGTTCCCTTGCTCCCTTCCACCATGTGAGGACCCAGTGAGAAGGTGCTGGCTGTGAATCAGGAAGAGAGCCCTCACTGATCATGCTGGTACTTTAATCTTGGACTGCTGGAGGCATCATGCTTCCTGATCTCAAACTATATCACAAAGCTATAGTAATGAGAACAGTAGGATATTCCCATAAACACAGACACATAGATCAATGCAACAGACTAGAAACCCAGAAATAAACCCACACATATATGGTCGATTAGTTTAAGACAAGCCAGGAGTATAAAATGGAGTCTCTTAACAAATGGTACTGGGGAAACTGGACCATTTCCTTACACCATACACAAAAATTAACTCAATGGATTAAAGATATGAACAGTAGACCTGAAACCATAAATCCCCTAGAAGAAACCACAGTAGGAAACCAAAATCAGCAAGTGGGACTACATCAAACTACAGAGCTTCTGCAAAACAAAGGAAAACATCAATAAAATGAAAGCAATTTACTGAACAGGAAAAAAATGTTTGTAAGTCATTTATCTGATAAGGGTTAAGAACCAAAACATGTAAAGAACTTGCACAACTCAAATGCAAAGAAACCAATCCAAATAAAAAATGGGCAGAGGACCTGAATAGACATTTTCTGAAAGATGACATCCAGATGGCCAACAGACACATGAAAAGATGCTCAACAACACTCATCATCAGGGAAATGTAAATCAAAACCACAGTAAGATATAAGTTCACACCTTTGGAATAGCTATTACCAAAAAGACAAGAAATAACAGGTGTTGGAGAGGATGCAGAGAAAGGGGAACCCTCTTACACTGTTGGTGGGAATGCAAGCTGGTGCAGCCACTCTGGAAAACAGTATGGAGCTTCCTCAGAAAGTTCAAAATAGAACTGTATGACCCAGCAACTCCAATCCTGAGTATTGATCCAAAGGAAGCAAAAAAGATATATGCACTTAAAAAGATGTAAGACTGATGAATCACAGACCTATACCTCTGAAACAAATAATACATTTATATGTTAAAAAAAAAAGATAGTAGGAAGGGAAAAATTAAGGGGGGGAAGTCAGAGGGAGAGATGAACCATAAGAGACTATGGACTCTGAGAAACAGACTGAGGGTTCTAGAGGGGAGGGGGTGGGGGAATGGATTAGCCTGGTGATGGGTATTAAGGAAGGCACATTCTGCATGGAGCACTGGGTGTTATACACAAACAATGAATCATGGAACACTGCACTAAATCAATCAATCAATCAATCAATCAATAAGATATATGCATCCCTCTGTTCACTGCAACATTATTTACAATGGCCAAGAGAGGGGGGCAATCTAAAGGTCTTCTGACAGATGGTTAAAGAAAACACACAAACACAATGGAATATTATTCAGTGATAATTAAGAAGGAGGTCTTGCCATTTGCTAAACCATGAACAGATCTGAAGGGCTTTAGGCTGAGTGAAGTCAGAAAAGACACCTACATGGAATCTAAAAACAAACTATGGAAACAGAACTGATTGGTGGTCACCAAAGCACAGTAGCTGAAATGGGGGTGGGGGTCAAAAAGTACAAACTTCATTATAAAGTTAAGTCCTGGGGGGTGGTGCATCTGGGTGGTTCAGTCTGTTGAGCGTCTGACTCTTGGTTTCGGCTCAGGTCGTGATCTCAGGGTCATGGGATCGAGCCCCGCGTCAGGCTCCGGGCTGGGCTGGGAGTCTGCTTGAGAGTCTCTCTCTCCCTCTGCTTCTGCCCCTCCCTCCTCTAAAAAATAATAATAAAACAAGTCGTGGGATGGAATGTTCAGTGTGGGGCCTACAGGCAAGCACACAGTGTGGCATGTAGGAAAGCTGCTGAGAGAGTAGATCTGAAAAGTAGTCATCACGAGGAACAAAGGCTGGTGATGATGTGTGGTGACGGACACACAGTGTGCACAAGGACCAAATCACTGTGTTGTACACCTGAAACTCATAGGCTATTTGCCAATTAGATCTAAAAAAAAAGCCATTTTAATCCTATCAAAATAAGGTATTAATTTGCTGCCGTGGTCTATACTTTGCATGAAGGTCTCCCTCTATTAACTAGAGGTTCAAGGAGGGAGAGAGGATGGGGAATAAGAAGTAGAAGCATGAATCCTAAGAGGTGACAGAAAATAAGACCAGAAGACGACCAAGAGGAAAGCAGGAGACCAGGCCCTGCGGGGTGATGAAACAGATGGCGCCCCTGAGAGTTCAGATAAATGTACGTCCGCTCTATACACACAGTGTGCGCCTATGGGGAAGCCAACAACAAACTCTACGACACAGGCAGGAATCCCAAAACCGTTGTTAGAAAGGAGACAGAGTTTTTGGTTCTATTACTATTTAATTAAACTTTTAAGTTATCGATCACTATGATTACATTGCTGAAGCAATACAGTAGATGGATCATATGCTTCATATTTATTAAACAAATCAATGGGTGAAAATAGAAAAAAGACATACACGCATCAAGAAACATTTCAAGCCATCCACCACCCCGCCATTCAGAAACCACTGCTGTTTTGAAACGAAGCCCCAGCTTTAAGCCTCCCTTATGAAGGAAAGCATGACAATGGGGCAGAGGACGTGGTTGTTCAGAGCCCAGGCGCTAGGCACGCATGCTGTAACTGGTTTGCATACCGCTGGGACCCCGTCAGATTCCTGGGCAACACAATGGCTCCTCAGATTTCTTTCTTTTTTTGTGTGTGTGGTTCTTTAAATTTTTTATTGTTATGTTAATCCCATACATTACATCATTAGTTTTTGATGTAGTGTTCCATGATTCATTGTGCATAACACCCAGTGCTCCACGCAGAACGTGCCCTCTTTAATACCCATCACCACGCTAACCCCTCCCCCCACCCCTCCCCTCTAGAACCCTCAGTTTGTTTTTCAGAGTCCATCATCCCTCATGGTTCAGCTCCCCCTCCGACTTACTCCCCTTCATTCTTCCCCTCCTGCTATCTTCTTCTTTTTTTTTCTTAACATATATTGCATTATTTGTTTCAGAAATACAGATCTGTGATTCAACAGTCTTGCACAATTCACAGCACTCACCATAGCATATACCCTCCCCACTGTCTATCACCCAACCACCCCCTCCCTCCCAACCCCCACCACTCCAGCAACCCTCAGTTTCTTTCCTGAGATTATGAATTCCTCATATCAGTGAGGTCATATGATACATGTCTTTCTCTGATTGACTTATTTCACTCAGCATAAACCCTCCAGTTCCAACCACGCTGTTGCAAATGGCAAGATCTCATTCCACTTGATGGCTGCATAATATTCCATTGTGTATATGTACCACTTCTTCTTTATCCACTCATCTGCCGATGGACATCTTGGCTTTTTCCACAGTTTGGCTATTGTGGACATTGCTGCTATAAACATTGGGGTGCACATACCCCTTCGGATCCCTACATTTGTATCTTAGGGGTAAATACCCAGTAGTGCAATTGCTGGATCATATGGTAGCTCCATTTTCAACTGTTCGAGGAACCTCCATACTGTTTTCCAGAGGGGTTGTACCAGCTTGCATTCCCACCAACAGGGTAGGAGGGTTCCCCTTTCTCCGCATCCCCGCCAACATCTGTTGTTTCCTGACTTGTTAATTTTAGCCGTTCTGACTGGTGTGAGGTGATATCTCATTAATGTTTTGATTTGGATTTCCCTGATGCCAAGCGATGTGGAGCACATTTTCATGTGTCTGTTGGCCATTTGGATGTCTTCTTTGCAGAAATGTCTGTTCATGTATTCTGCCCATTTCATGATTGGATTATTTGTTCTTTGGGTGTTGAGTTTGATAAGTTCTTTATAGATTTTGGATACTACCCCTTAATCTGATATGTCATTTGCAAATATCTTCTCCCATTCTGTCGGTTGTCTTTTGGTTTTGTGGACTGTTTCTTTGCTGTGCAAAAGATTTTTATCTTGATGAAATCCCAATAGTTCATTTTTGTCCTTGCTTCCCTTGCCTTTGGCGATGTTTCTAGGAAGAAGTTGTTCCGCCTGAGGTCAAAGAGGTTGCTGCCTGTGTTCTCCTTTAGGATTTTGATGGACTCCTGTCTCACGTTTAGGTCTTTCAACCATTTGGAGTCTATTTTTGTGTGTGGTGTGAGAAAATCGTCCAGTTTCATTCTTCTGCATGTGGCTGTCCAATTTTCCCAACACCATTTGTTGAAGAGACTGTCTTGTTGCCATTGGACGTTCTTTCCTGCTTTGTCAAAGATGAGTTGACCATAGAGTTGAGGGTCCATTTCTGGGCTCTCTATTCTGTTCCACTGATCTATGTGTCTGTTTTTGTGCCAGTACCATACTGTCTTGATGATGACAGCTTTGTAATAGAGCTGGAAGTCTGGAATTGTGATGCCGCCAGCTTTGCTTTTCTTTTTCAATATTCCTCTGGCTATTTGGGGTGTCTTCTGGTTCCATACAAATTTTAGGATTAATTTGTTCCATTTCTTTGAAAAAAGTGGATGGTATTTTGATGGGGATTGCATTGAATGTGTGGATTGCTCTAGGTAGCATTGACATCTTCACAATGTTTGTTCTTCCAGTCCATGAGCATGGAATGTTTTTCCATTTCTTTGTGTCTTCTTCAATTACTTTCATGAGTATTTTATAGTTTTCTGAGTACAGATCCTTTGCCTCTTTGGTTAAATTTATTCCTAAGTATCTTATGGTTTTGGGTGCAATTGTAAATGGGATCGACTCCTTAATTTGTCTCTCTTCTGTTTTGTTGTTGGTGTATAGGAATGCCACTGATTTCTGTGCACTGATTTTATATCCTGCTACTTTACTGAATTCCTGTATGAGTTCTAGCAGTTTTGGGGTGGTGTCTTTTGGGTTTTCCGCATAAAGAATCATAACATCTGCAAAGAGTGAGTGTTTGACTTCCTCTTTGCTGATTTGGATGCCTTTGATTTTTTTTGTTGTCTGATTGCTGTGGCTAAGACTTCTAATACTATGTTGAATAGCAGTGGTGATAGTGGACATCCCTGCTGTGTTCCTGACCTTAGGGCAAAAGGCTCTCAGCTTTTCCTCATTGAGAATGATATTTGCTACAGGTTTTTCATAGATGGCTTTTATGATATTGAGATATGTAACGTCTAACACCATACTCTGAGGAGTTTTGATCAAGAAAGGATGCTGTACTTTGTCAAATGCTTTTTCTGTATCTATTGAGAGGATCATATGTTTCTTGTTCTTTCTTTTGTTAATATATTCTATCACATTGATTTATTTGCGGATATTGAACCAACCTTGCAGCCCTGGGATAAATCCCACTTAGTCATCGTGAATAATCCTTTTAATGTACTGTTGGATCCTATTGGCTAGAATTTTGGTGAGAATTTTTGCATCCATGTTCATCAAGGATATTGGTCTGTAATTCTCCTTTTAGATGAGGTCTTTGTCTGGTTTGGGGATCAAGGTAACGCTGGCCTCATAAAATGAGTTTGGAAGTTTTCCTTCCATTTCTATTTTTTGGAACAGTTTCAGCAGAATAGGTATTAATTCTTCTTGAAAGGATTGGCAGAATTCCCCTGGGAAGCCATCTGGCCCTGGGCTTTTGTTTGTTGGGAGATTTTTGATGACTGCTTCAATTTCCTTAGTGGTTATAGGTCTGTTCAGGTTTTCTATTTCTTCCTGGTTCAATTTTGGTAGTTGATACATCTCTAGGAATGCACCCATTTCTTCCAGGTTATCTAATTTGCTGGCATAGAGTTGCTCATAATATGTTCTTATAATTGTTTGTATTTCTTTGGTGTTGGTTGTGATCTCTCCTCTTTCATTCATGATTTTGTTGATTTGGGTCATTTCTCTTTTCTTTTTGATAAGTCTGGCCAGGGGTTTATCAATCTTGTTAATTCTTTGCAAAAAACCTGCTCCTAGTTTCGTTGATCTGTTCTACTGTTCTTTTGGTTTCTAGTTCATTGATTTCTGCTCTTATTTTTATTATTTCTCTTCTCCTGCTGGGTTTAGGCTTTATTTGCTGTTCTTTCTCTAGCTCCTTTAGGTGTAGGGTTAGGTTGTGTATTTGAGACCTTTCTTGTTTCTTGAGAAAGGCTTGTATTGCTATATACTTTCCTCTTAGGACTGCTTTCCTGCATCCGAAAGATTTTGAAGAGTTGTGTTTTCATTTTCATTGGTTTCCATGAATTTTTTTAATTTTTCTTTAATTTCCTGGTTGACCCATTAATTCTTTAGTAGGATGCTCATTAGCCTCCATGTATTTGAGTTCTTTCCGAATTTCCTCTTGTAATTGAGTTCTAATTTCAAAGCATTGTGATCTGAAATTATGCAGGGAATAATCTCAATCTTTTGGTACCAGTTGAGACCTGATTTGTGACCTAGGATGTGATCAATTCTGGAGAATGTTCCATGGGCACTAGAGAAGAATGTGTATTCCGTTGCTTTGGGATGGTAAGTTCTGAGTATGTCTGTGAAGTCCATTTGGTCCAGTGTGTCATTTAAAGTCTTTATTTCCTTGTTGATCTTTTGCTTAGATGATCTGTGCGTTTCAGTCAGGGGGGGTGTTAAAGTCCCCCAATATTATTGTATTGTTGTCAATGTGTTTCTTTGCCGTTGTTATTAATTGCCTTATATAATTGGCTGCTCCCGTCTTAGGGGCATAGATATTTACAATTGTTAGATCTTCTTGTTGGATAGACCCTTTGAGTAGGATATAGTGTCCTTCCTCATCTCTTATTACAGTCTTTGTTTTAAAATCTAATTTGTCTGATATAAGGATTGCCACCCCAGCTTTCTTTTGGTGTCCATTAGCATGGTAAATGGTTTTCCGCCCCCTCACTTTCAATCTGGGAGTGTCTTTGGGTCTAAAATGAGTCTATTGCAGATAGCATATCGATGGGTCTTGTTTTTTAATCCTATCTGATAGCCTGTGTCTTTTAATGGGGGCTTTTAGCCCATTTACATTCAGGGTAACTATTGAAAGATATGAATTTAGTGCCATTGTATTGCCTGTAAGGTGACTGTTACTGTCTATTGTCTGTGTTCCTTTCTGGTCTATGCTGCTTTTAGGCTCTCTCTTTGCTTAGAGGACCCCTTTCAATATTTTTTGTAGGGTTGGTTTCGTGTTTGCAAATTCCTTTAGTTTTGGTTTATCCTGGAAGCTTTTTATCTCTCCTTCAATTTTCAATGATACCCTAGGTGGATATAGTATTCCTGGTTGCATATTTTTCTCATTTAGTGCTCTGAAGATATCTTGCCAGTCCATTCTGGCCTGCCAGGTGTCTGCAGATAGGTCTGTTGCCAATCTAATGTTTCTATCATTATAGGTTACATATCTCTTCTCCCGAGCTGCTTTCAAGATTTTCTCTTTTCTCTGAGACTCGTAAGTTTTACTATTAGATGTCGGGGTGTTGACCTATTAATATTGATTTTGAGAGGAGTTCTCTGTGCCTCCTTGATTTTGATGCCTATTTCCTTCCCCACATTAGGGAAGTTCTCTGTTATAATTTGCTCCAATATACCTTCTGCCCCTCTCTCTCTCTCTTCTTCTTCTTGGATCCCAATTATTCTAATGTTGTTTCGTCTTATGGTATTGCTTATCTCTCGAATTCTGCCCTCCTGTTCCAGTAGTTGTTTATCTCTCTTTTACTCAGCTTCTTTATTTTCCATCATTTGGTCTTCTAGATCGCTAGTTCTCTCTTCTGCCTCATTTATCCTAGCAGTTAGTACCCCCATTTTTTTATTGCACCTCATTAATAGCCTTTTTGATTTCGACTTGGTTAGATTTTAGTTCTTTTATTTCTCCAGAAAGGGTTTCTCTAATAACTTCCACGCTTTCTTCAAGCCCAGCTAGCATCTTTAAAATCATGATTCTGAACTCTAGGTCCGACATCGCACTAATGTCCGTATTGAGTAGGTCCCTGGCAGACGGTACTACCTCTTGTTCTTTTTTCTGAGGTGATTTTTTTGTCTTGTCCTTTTGTCCAGAGGAGAACAGATGAATGAGAGAACAAAATGCTAACAGGTTAACAACGTGCCCAGCAAATATACTTTAAACAAAACAGAGAAGACCTGATACCAGAGGAAAAGAAAGGGAAAGAAAGAAAAAGAAAGAGAAAAAGAAAAAGATAAAAACAAACAAAAACAGAACAAAACAAAACAAAAAAAACAGAATATGATGAAATATGATCAGGCTAGTGCATAGATCAGTGCCACACACTAGATTTTGGGTGTATTTTGGTCTGTTAGAAGAAAGGGCCTCCTAAAATTTTAAGGAAAGAAAGACTTATATATGTACAAAATAAGAGTTGATACAATGAAAGGTTGGAATATGATTGTAAAGATGAAAATCATAAAAAATTTTAAAAGAGGAAATGATAAGGTGCTTGAAAAAAGAAAGAAGAGGATGAAAAAAAAAAGGAAAGAAAGAAAGGAAAAAAAAGGGGAGAGAATGTGACCAGGTAGGAGACTAGAACAAAGCCATACACTAGAGATTTAGGGTATATTTTGATGTGTTAGAAGAAACTGTATCTCAAAATTTTAAAGAGAGAACAACTTATATATATATGCCAAAGATAAGGGTAACTACTATGAAGGGAGAAAATAAGACTCTAAAAATGAAAAATAAAAATGTTTTTTTTTAAAAAGGGATTGATAAGATGTTGGTTGAAAAGGGAAAAAGAAATATTAAAAAAACAGTTAAAAAAATTAACTTTGGGGGGGCGGAGCAAGATGGCGGAGGAGTAGGAGACCTGGATTTCGTCTGGTCTCAGGAATTCAGCTGAATAGGGATCAAATCATTCTGAACACCTACGAACTCAACAGGAGATCGAAGAGAAGAGTAGCAACAACTCTCTGAACAGAGAAGCGACCACTTACTGGAAGGTAGGACGTGCGGAGAAGTGAATCCGAGGCGATATTCGGGAGGATATTCGGCGGGACAGGGCGCCTCCGCCAACGCTTCTGGCAAGTGATAGAGCCGCGGAGCAGAATATCGGAACTTTTAGAAGCTGGCTCCGCTGAGGGACGTCGCTCCAGTTGCTAAGTGGGGGGTGGAATCCTCCCGGGACAGTGTGGTCTCAGGACCCTTGGGGTCACAGAAAGATCGGGGGTGCCTGAGTGCAGCAGAGCTCCCAGGTGTCAGAGCGGGGAAGCCGGCTGCAGAGACGGAGCCGAGGCGCGGGCTCTCAGCTCGGGGTGGCCATAAACTGTGATCCGCAGCCCAGTCGGACCACGGCTCCTCCAGCAGGGACCCAACAAGCGGCAGAGCCAGGGAGACTCCAATTCCTCCCCTGGGAGGAGCGGCGCGAGAGCGCACCGTATGGATCTGCTGGGTTTGGAGACTCCACACGGGGTCGGGTGCCCGAGATAGAAACGCTTGGTCACAGGCCGGGTGAGCACAGAGTGCGGCTGGAGACCGGGGAGACGGGAGTGATTGCTTTCCTCTGGGGGCGCACTGAGGAGCGGAGCCCCGAGTTCTCAGCTCCTCCAGGCGGAGATTGGGAAGCCACCATTTTCACCCTTGTCCCCCAAAGCTGTACCAAGAGCTTGAAGGAAACAAAACTCCTGAGAGCAAACCCGAGCAGCTTGCTTGGCCCCAACCAAGAAGGGCGGGGCAATTCCGCCTCTGGCAAAGACATTTGGAAACCACGGTAACAGGCCCCTCCCCCAGAAGATCAGCACGAACAGCCAGCAAGCCAAGACCAAGTTTACCGTCAAGGAGAATGGGAGAACTCCAGCGCTAGGGGAATACTGCACATAGAATTCATGGCTTTTTTTTTTTTACCATGATTCATTAGTTCATCAAAGTTAATTTTTTTAACTTTTTTTTAATTTTTCTTTTTCCCTTTTTCAACCAACATTTTATCGATTCCTTTTTAAAAAAAACATTTTTATTTTTCATTTTTAGAGTCATATTTTATCCCTTCATAGTAGTTACCCTTATTTTTGGCATATATATATATATAAGTTGTTCTCTCTTTAAAATTTTGAGATACAGTTCCTTCTAACAGATCAAAATATACCCTAAATCACTAGTGTATGGCTTTGTTCTAGTCTCCTGCCTGATCACATTCTCTCCCTTTTTTCTTTTTTTTTTAAATATTCTTCTTTCTTTTTTCAAAAAACTTCTTATCTTATCAATTCTTTTTATAAAATCTTTTATAATTTTCATCTTTACAGTCATCTTCCATCCCTTCATTTTATCAACCCTTATTTTGTACATATATGTCTTTCTTCCTTTAAAATTTTAGGAGGCACTTTCTTCTAACAGACCAAAATATGCCCAAAATCTTGTGTGTGGCACTGATCTATGCACTAGCCTGATCATATTTGATCATATTCTGCTTTTTTTGTATTGTTCTGTTCTTGTTTTTATCCTTTTTTTTTTTTTTCTCTTTCTTTTTCTTTCTTTCCCTTTCTTTTCCCCTGGTTTCAGGTCTTTTCTGATTTGTATACAGTATATTTGCTGGGGATGTTGTTAACCTGTTAGCATTTTGTTCTCTCATTCATCTATTCCTCTCTGGATAAAATGACAAGATGAAAAAAATCACCTCAGCAAAAAGAACAAGAGGTAGTACCATCTGCCAGGGACCTACTCAATACGGACATTAGTATGATGTCGGACCTAGAGTTCAGAATCATGACTTTAAAGATACTAGCTGGGCTTGAAAAAGCGTGGAAGTTATTAGAGAAACCCTTTCTGGAGAAATAAAAGAACTAAAATCTAACCAAGTCAAAATCAAAAAGGCTATTAATGAGGTGCAATAAAAAATGGGGGCACTAACTAATATGATAAGTGAGGCAGAAGAGAGAATCAGCGATATACAAGACCAAACGATGGAAAATAAAGGGGCTGAGAAAAAGAGAAACAACTACAGGATTACGAGGGAAGATTTCGAGAGGTAAGTGATACAATAAGACGACACAACATTAGAATAATTAGGATCCCAGAAGAAGAAGAAAGAGAGAGGGGGGCAGAAGGTATATTGGAGCAAATAATAGCAGAGAAGTTCCCTAATTTGAGGAAGGAAACAGGCATCAAAATCCAGGAGGCACAGAAAACCCCTCTCAAGACACAGGCTATCAGATTGGATTAAAAAATAAGACCCATCAATATGCTGTCTGCAAGAGACTCATTTTTGACCCAAAGACACCCCCACATTGAAAGTGAGGGGGTGGAAAACCATTTACAATGGTAATGGACACCAAAAGAAAGCTGGGGTGGCAATCTTTATATGAGACAAATTAGATTTTAAAACAAAGAGTGTAATAAGAGATGAAGAAGGACACTATATCCTACTTAAAGGGTCTATCCAACAAGAAGATCTAACAATTGTAAATATCTATGCCCCTAACATGGGAACAGCCAATTATATAAGGCAATTAAAACAAAAGCGAAGAAACACATTGACAACAATACAATAATATTGGGGGACTTTAACACCCCCCTGACTGAAACGCACAGATCACCTAAGCAAAAGATCAACAAGGAAATAAAGACTTTAAATGACACACTGGACCAAATGGACTTCACAGACACATTCAGAACATTCCATCCCAAAGCAACGGAATACAATTCTTCTCTAGTGCCCATGGAACATTCTCCAGAATTGATCACATCCTAGGTCACAAATCAGGTCTCAATCGGTACCAAAAGATTGAGATCATTCCCTGCATATTTTCAGACCACAATGTTTTGAAACTAGAACTCAATTGCAAAAGGAAAGTCAGAAAGAACTCAAATACATGGAGGCTAAAGAGCATCCTACTAAAGAATGAATGGGTCAACCAGGAAATTAAAGAAGAATTAAAAAAATTCATGGAAACCAATGAAAATGAAAACACAACTGTCCAAAATCTTTGGGATACAGCAAAGGCAGTCCTAAGAGGAAAGTATATAGCAATACAAGCCTTTCTCAAGAAACAAGAAAGGTCTCAAATACACAACCTAACCCTACACCTAAAGGAGCTGGAGAAAGAACAGCAAATAAAGCCTAAACCCAGCAGGAGAAGAGAAATCATAAAGATCAGAGCAGAAATCAATGAACTAGAAACCAAAAGAACATTAGAACAGATCAACGAAACTAGGAGCTGGTTCTTTGCAAGAATTAACAAGATTGATAAACCCCTGGCCAGACTTATCAAAAGGAAAAGAGAAATGACCCAAATCAACAAAATCATGAATGAAAGAGGAGAGATCACAACCAACACCAAAGAAATACAATTATAAGAACATATTATGAGCAACTCTATGCCAGCAAATTAGATAACCTGGAAGAAATGGGTGCATTCCTAGAGATGTATCAACTACCAAAATTGAACCAGGAAGAAATAGAAAACCTGAACAGACCTATAACCACTAAGGAAATTGAAGCAGTCATCAAAAATCTCCCAACAAACAAAAGCCCAGGGCCAGATGGCTTCCCAGTGGAATTCTATCGACATTTAAAGAAGAATTAAGACCTATTCTACTGAAACTGTTCCAAAAAATAGAAATGGAAGGAAAACTTCCAAACTCATTTTATGAGGCCAGCATTACCTTGATCCCCAAACCAGACAAAGACCCCATCTAAAAGGAGAATTACGGACCAATATCCTTGATGAACATGGTTGCAAAAATTCTCACAAAAATACTAGCCAATAGGATCCAACAGTACATTAAAAGGATTATTCACCACGACCAAGTGGGATTTATCCCTGGGCTGCAAGGTTGGTTCAACATCTGCAAATCAATCAACGTGATACAATACATTAACAAAAGAAAGAACAAGAATCATATGATCCTCTCAATAGATACAGAAAAAGCATTTGACAAAGTACAGCATCCTTTCTTGATCAAAACTCTTCAGAGTATAGGGATAGAGGGTATATACCTCAATATCATAAAAGCCATCTATGAAAATCTGACAGCAAATATCATTCTCAATGGGGGAAGAGCTGAGAGCTTTTCCCCTAAGGTCAGGAATGCGGTAGGGATGTCCACTCTCACCACTGCTATTCAACATAGTATTAGAAGTCCTAGCCACAGCAATCAGACAACAAAAAGAAATCAAAGGCATCCAAATTGGCAAAGAGGAAGTCAAACTCTCACTCTTTGCAGATGATATGATACTGTATGTCGAAAACCCAAAAGACTCCACCCCAAAACTGCTAGAACTCATACAGGAATTCAGTCAAGTGGCAGGATATAAAATCAACGCACAGAAATCAGTGGCATTCCTATACACCAACAACAAGACAGAAGAGAGACAAATCAAGGAGTCGATCCCATTTACAATTGCACCCAAAACGATAAGATACTTAGGAATAAATTTAACCAAAGAGGCAAAGGATCTGTACTCAGAAAACTATAAAATACTCATGAAAGAAATTGAAGAAGACACAAAGAAATGGAAAAACGTTCCATGCTCATGGATTGGGAGAACCAACATTGTGAAGATGTCAATGCTACCTAGAGCAATCTACACATTCAATGCAATCCCCATCAAAATACCATCCACTTTTGTCAAAGAAATGGAACAAATAATCCTAAAATTTGTATGGAACCAGAAGACACCCCAAATAGACAGAGAAATATTGAAAAAGAAAAGCAAAGCCTACGGCATCACAATTCCGGACTTCCAGCTCTATTACAAAGCTGTCATCATCAAGACAGTATGGTACTGGCACAAAAACAGACACATAGATCAGTGGAACAGAATCGCAAGCCCAGAAATGTACCCTCAACTCTATGGTCAACTCATCTTTGACAAAGCAGGAAAGAACGTCCAATGGCAACAAGACAGTCTCTTCAACAAATGGTGTTGGGAAAATTGTACAGCCACATGCAGAAGAATTAAATTGGACCATTTCCTTACACCACACAGAAAAATAGACTCCAAATGGTTGAAAGACCTAAACGTGAGACAGGAGTCCGTCAAAATCCTAAAGGAGAACACAGGCAGCAACCTCTTCGACCTCAGCCGCAGCAACTTCTTCCTAGAAACATTGCCAAAGGCAAGGGAAGCCAGGGCAAAAATGAACTATTGGGATTTCATCAAGATAAAAAGCTTTTGCACATCAAAAGAAACAGTCCACAAAACCAAAAGACAACCGACAGAGTGGGAGAAGATATTTGCAAATGACATATCAGATAAAGGGCTAGTATCCAAAATCTATAAAGAACTTATCAAACTCAACACCCAAAGAACAACTAATCCAATCAAGAAATGGGCAGAAGACATGAACAGACATTTTTCCAAAGAAGACATCCAAATGGCCAACAGACACATGAAAACGTGCTCAACATCGCTCGGCATCAGGGAAATCCAAATCAAAACCTCCATGAGATACCACCTCACACCAGTCAGAATGGCTAAAATTAACAAGTCAGGGAACGACAGATGTTGGCGGGGATGTGGAGAAAGGGGAACCCTCCTACACTGTTGGTGGGAATGCAAGCTGGTGCAACCACTCTGGAAAACAGTATGGAGGTTCCTCAAACAGTTGAAAATGGAGCTACCATATGATCCAGCAATTGCACTACTGGGTATTTACCACAAAGATACAAATATAGGGATCCGAAGGGGTACGTGCACCCCAATGTTTATAGCAGCAATGTCCACAATAGCCAAACTGTGGAAAGAGCCAAGATGTCCATTGACAGATGAATGGATAAAGAAGAGGTGGTATATATACACAATGGAATATTATGCAGCCATCAAAAGGAATGAGATCTTGCCTTTTGCAAAGACGTGGATGGAACTGGAGGGTGTTATGCTGAGTGAAATAAGTCAATCAGAGAAAGACATGTATCACATGACCTCACTGATATGAGGAATTCTTAATCTCAGGAAACAAAGTGAGTGTTGCTGGAGTGGTGGGGGGTGGGAGGGATGGGGTGGCTGGGTGATAGACATTGGGTAGGGTATGTGCTATGGTGAGCGCTGTGAAGTGTGCAAGACTGTTGAATCAGATCTGTACCTCTGAAACAAATAATGCAACGTATGTTAAGAAATAGAAAAAGAAGATAGCAGGAGGGTAAGAATGATGGGGAGTAAGTACGACGGGGAGACGAACCATGAGAGACGATAGTCTCTGAAAACAAACTGAGGGTTCTAGAGGGGAGGAATGTAGGGGGATGGGTTAGCCTGGTGATGGGTATTAAAGAGGGCACGTTCTGTGTGGAGCACTGGGTATTATGCACAAACAATGAATCATGGAACACTACATCAAAAACTAATGATGTAATATATGGTGATTAACATAACAATAAAAAATTTAAAAAAAAAAATTAACTTTGAAAGACTAATGAATCATGGTAAGTAAAACCATGAATTCTATGTTCAGTATTCCCCTAGCGCTGGTGTTCTGCCATTCGCATTGATTGGTAAACTTGGTCTTGGCTGGCTGTTAGTGTTGATCTTCTGGGGGAGGGGCCTGTTGCCGTGGTTCCCAAACGTTTTGCCGGGAGGCGGAATTGCCCCACCCTTGTCGGTCTGGGCTAAGCAATCTGCTCAGGTTTGCTCTCGGGAGCTTTTGTTCCCTGCAAGCTTTCCCTACAGCTTTGGAGGACGAGAGTGAAAATGGCGGCCTCCCTATCTCCTCCCTGGAGGAGTGAGAACTCGGGGCCCCGCTCCTCAGTGCGCCCCCACAGAAAAGCAGTCAGTCACTTCCGTCTCCCCAGGCTCCTCAGAATTACTGATGGTGAGCTCGGGCATCTGCTTAGGAATAAACCACTGGGGAGGTTCTGATACACAGCACCGTCCTAGCTGTTGGTCTGGATGAATGGTTCCCGCGTGTGCCAGGTTGCATCCATGATGATCGCCCAGAGCTCAGCAAAACTGCCAATCCCAGAACCGTGAGATTGTTTACTTGGTGTTCAAACCTGCATTCTTCCATTACTAGAAGTCTTTCTAGTTGATTCTGTATAGCCAGAATTGGAAACGCCTGCTTAGATCTGTTAAACGTTTCCGTAAGTCTCCAAACTCTTTGTTCCAGTGACTGGGCTTTCAATCAATACGTAAAACAAATGAAAGCAGGTGATCTGTTTGAATCAGAGAATCTGGGCCAAGCTCATGCTGCCCACAGGGACTCCACAGAGTGCAGCTGGAAGATCGCTGCTGGGGCAGGGTGAGCTCTGTGGGCCACTTCACACAGGGCCCAGATCCTGGGTCCAGCATGGTCTGGGCCCCCTCTGGGGTCTGGACTGGAGGCTCTCTGAAGATGGACAAGTTGTATTCACTTAGGTGACCTTCTGCAGGGGACATAGCAGAGACTCTGGCACATAGTAATTAAGCAAGCCATGGACATTCATGGAGCCAATGAGGTGTAGGAGGAGCAAAGCTTGATTGACTCAGATGGTCACCACGTTCCAGAACGTGGCCCAGGGTGGGTGCCAAAATGTGTACACAAGGAGAGCAAAATCTAAATGCTCCTGGCTCTGCTCTATAAACACTGCTGTGTGCACGGAAAACATTTGCTTGACATCTATTCACAATGTAGGTTTCTGAGAGCAAACAAGGGGACTTTTCCAGCAAATGGTGTCAAGCACACAATGAACACAGTCTCTGAAAGCAAACTATTAAATTATCCCTGTATGATTGGCCCACTGTCCATCTCCAGAGTCCTTCCCATGCTAGGAAAACGGTAGAAGTGTTTCAAATAGCATTTTGGTTAAGAAAAGTACAAAAATAAGGAAGAAAATAAAATTCTATGGCAGGGCTGTGCTAGGAGTGTGGCAAACAAGGATGCTCTGGTCCTCCCCCTTTGGGAGGTAGGTGCTAATTAATATACCCTGTGGCTCTCACATTGCTTTTGTGCTCTATTCTCCCAAAAAGATGAGAAAGAGGGAGAGCTCAATGAAATTTCTCGCATGTATGCCATCCAGGTTAACCCAGAGACCACCACATGCTCATTTGGTCAACTATGTGGCATATTTATTTTGCCAAAAGGAATGGAAAGAGGTCTAGGTTACATATTTGATCTCTCTCTACCATTTCAAGTCTATCAATCAGGAATAGGAAACGGATGGAATGTTCAAATTCGGGTGATTTTAAGAGAGCTTAATAAGGGGACTATAGACACAGGTGCAGGCAGGCCCCGCGAGGACAGTGTAGTTGGGGACCATGGCAGCAGAGCTGTGTGTTGGCGCTCGGTAAGCCAGATCGATGCATCAGCAGAGAACTATGTGAAGCGTGAACTAAGTGTTCACTCCTGTAAGAGCGAGGACCTACTGCCAATCCAGGAGAGCAGTCTATGCATATTAAGAAAGACAGGAGCATTCCCTTACAGGTGGCGTGTGGAGATACAATGAGTTCGCTTACTGTTTTCTACTGTAATCCCTGATCAGTGCCCTGGAGCCCTACTGGTGTGGTCGCAGGTGTGGGAGGTGGGGAAGTGTTCTGCAGGCTTACGGGCAGACCTCGGGTTCTCTCGAGCGTGTCCCTGGCCTGTGACCTGCATAAGAGTGTCTCGGGTTTGTTTTCTCCCCACCTTAGCTTAGACTAAGGGAGGCAAGCTGGGCTGCAGAGGAGTTCTGTCCCCCCTGGGTGGCTCACCTTGGGTAAAACCCTGGCGGGTCAGGCTCCGGTTCACCAGCTTCCATGGGAAATTTCTGGCCTATTTCAGAAATACTTCCCTCCCGGCACCAGAAGCACGAGGGCATCTTCTGATCTTCACGGTGCGGACCTGGTCCAGCTCCCAGAGGCAAACCCACAAAAGTGCAGACTCCCATCCCATGCCTAGACCCCTGACTCTCAGGCTGTCCCCACCGAACCTTGGCAATTTGTCAGCAACATCCAGATTTCCCCCCGGCTGCTGGCTCCCGCGGAGGTTTCTGTGCCATAAACTGTGATTCTCTGGTCCACCCGGCTGTGTCTCCAATGTTGGGGGCTGCAGTTCACCCTGTGACCTCAGTTCTCTGGTGGATAGGGACAGGAACGACCTTGTCCAAGCTCCTCAGCTGCTGGACTAGAAGTTGGAAAGGCAGCTCCGCACGAGATCAGGAGCATCTTAGCTCCTTGGCCCTGGGGAGTCTTTATATTTGCAGTTCACTCCTGTTCTGGCCTCAGCGGCCTGGACATTCCTCTTACCCAGAGACAAACGTGATGCAAACGTTCTCTGCTTTCAGAGATTCTCAAATCAGTTGGGACTAGACAAAGCTTCACAAAGAATTGACTCTGATGTCAAATTGGGTTAAATCCAGACATTGGCAGACACACCACACACACTTGTACTCACACACACACCACACTCTCACTTGCACACACCGTGCACACACATCACACTTGCACACACTGTGCACACACTCACACTTGCACACACCACGCACACACTCACACTTGCACTTGCACACACCGTGCACCCACATCGCACTTGCACACCGTGCACACACTCACACTTGCACACACCATGCACACACACTTGCACACACCATGCCCATATTTGCACACTCTCACACACACGCACACATACACAATCTAAACATCAGCCTAGGTCCCTCCTGTAGAAGCTGGGAGAGTGCAGAAGCACCGGTTACTATCCTAGCTGAGCAAAGAGCTCTGGATTGGAATTTGGAATCTCACCTAACCTTGCAACTAAGCACTCCATGCAGCCTCCAACTGCTTGAGGAAAGTCACTTTGCCTGGGTCTCTGTTTCCCCACCCATAAAACCAGGATCTTGCGTGTGTGCATTTAGAACTTTTCAGTAAGTGCGTCTGTGCTGGGCGGAGAGCTCCATGGGGGAGCGTGGGAGCCAGGGAGGCTGCAAGGAGACACGAGGCTGCTTTGGAGACAGAGGAAGGGGCCGCGCCTGGGAACCGACTCTGGACGCTGGAAGCCCACGAGGAAGCAGATTCTCCTCTCGAGGTGCCAGAAGGAGCCCCTGCCAGCACCTTGGCTTGAGGACCCTCCAGAGGTGGTGGGAGATGGTGACTCCACTCAGCCCCTTTGCTGCAACAGCAGCCGGACACGGAGAGGGGCTGTGGATTCTCTAAAGGCGTCAGATCCATCGTACCTGCATTTTTAAACCCGTTGTTTCACACAAAAATCAGTGCGATAAATAAAACATTCAGGAAGGACAAACCCACTGAATGCTGTGTTCATCTCCTGTTGCCGCTGGAACGAGATTATCATAAACTAATGGCTTAAAACAACACAGATTTGCTATTTGATGGTTCTGGAGCTCAGAGAGTGAAAGGGGCCTTGCCGGGCTGTGTCCCTTCGAGAATTATTCTCCTGCCATTTCTAGCTCCCAGAGGCCACCCCCGTTCCCTCAGAGCCAGCAGTGACTGGCCATGTCTTTCCCACCCTCTCACTGGCTCTCCACTGCCTTCTGCTTGTGAGGGCCCTGTGATTATGCGAGGCCCACCTGGGTCACCCAGGCTACCCTCCCACCTCACAGACCGCTGCCTGGCAACGCGAATATCCTTCATTTCCTTTACCGTACCACCGAACATACCACTGTTTCTGGGGAGGAGGCCTCGGGCATCTCTGGGCCCCCCCCTCCGCCAATCACAGACGGGTTACTGGTCTTTGCCAGAGCCATGGTCCTGCACAGGCAGACCTGTCCTGGGTCATTTCTAGAGTCGGGGAAGAGGGCAGAAAGCATTTCTGTGACAGGCCTGACAGCCCCACGAAAGCTGCCCTGGATCCTCACACCTGCTGCCGATTCCACTCCCCCGGCTCTGGGGGGCACCCGCCCCGCCCCCGCACGGTCTACTCCGTATTTGCAAGCATATCTACTTCCTGTTGGTGCCACACGGCTCTCAAAATAATATAGGAGTTGGGGTCCACAAGAATGCCACAGAACCTCCGAGCCTGGAGCAGCTTCCCACAGACCCTACCCTTGTAGTGGCTCTCTTACTTATGACGTGGTCACAGTGCACGTGTCCTGGGGGGACTGCACCCTCCCTGGGGAAGGACAACTCCGTCTGTTCCCGCTGGACCTTCAGGTCTCAGAACGTGCACTGAGCAGGGGCTCTGCAGAGATCTGCTGAACGAGTGACTGAAAGAATAGGCCACCCACTGAACGAAGGCTTGACTGGGTGGAAATTTCCAGCAGATGATGGGTGGCATCAACCCAAAGGTGTCTGACTTCCCAGCAGCCCACACTGCCCAGGACGCGATGGTGACCAGAGCAGACCCTCAGGCTACCGAGGTTCGGGTCGCAGCTCGTAGGCCAGTTCCTTGACCATCTGTGCCTCAGTTTCCCTTTCGTAAAACAGGGGTAACAGCGGGACTCCCTCAGCAGTCGCATGCGCTGTCGTCACTTGTCCTCGGACATAGAGCAGGGCCTGGGGCGTGGCGAGCCCCTGAATGTCACGCTTCTCCTTCTCACCACCGTCCCTGGGAACGTTCGCGCTGACGCCACGGCACACACACGATCCAAGGATCTCCGCCAGGAAGTGCAACAGTCTGGAGAAGGGAGAGGGGGAAGCTGGTTTGAAAAAGCATGTCAGTGTGGTTTCTGTAAATGTCCTTTAATCCGTTGAAGAAGAAAATACAAACATAAAGTGAGTAGAGACGGAGCGACAGGTTATCCTGAGTGGGTGGGTCCAGTCCTGGTGCTGCCCGCGGGGCTCACTGCCCGGCTTGAGGTCCTCACTCCTCACGCCCAGTGACCAGTAGGTACCACCTTCGGGATTTTTGACCCTAAGTTGAGATCCGTTTCAACAGTAACAACAGGTTGTCGGGAGCAATCTGTTAGTAGGTTAGTAGGAGAGAAATGTGAGTAAGTTTGCTGACCCCGAAACGAAGGCATTAAATCACCCATGTCTGGGAGGAGACAGGAGCCGTGGCGCCCGCGCTCCCCACGCCGCCAGCAGGTCTCAGGGGCCTTCGGGACGGGAGCAAGGAGCTCCGAACACTGTCTCCACTTTCTTGGAAAGGTGTGAGGAGAGAGGATTCCGGCAAGAACAAGACACTGAAGGTCACATAGCACACAGGATCCTGGGCATGTGGCTCCTTAGCACTTCAGAGACTCAGTCAACCAGGGAAGCAGGGAACAGGGCTTGCTCACCACGTGCTGATCATCTCGGCCGTCACTGGAGAGCTGCCTCCGGAAGCCAAGCTTAGAGAAACAGCTTGCAGAGAGCATGAGCAGAGATTGCATCCTGTGCCTTCCTATTTGAGAATCGTAACCTGCTGCAGAGTTGCCATATAATCATTAATCTACCAGCTGAGAGAGGAAACTCGGCCTGCCCGCTCTTTCTTCTCTCTTAAAAGTAGTTTTTTCTCTGATCGCTTGTTTTCTAACCGGGAAACTTTCTGCTTATATGGGGGTTGATTTCTCTGCCACTGAACTATTAATTGTTTTAATTAATTGCTTAAACGTCCTGAGGTGATAGCAGGGGAAAGCAGACTCCTGGGGGTTTCTCATATCACTGTACATTCAGCTGAATTTGCAATCGTGTAAATCAGAGGCTTTCTTACACCTGGAAATGTTTGGTGACAAGTGCAGGGAGGGACAGGTGTTAACGAAGCATGAGCCGCCCAGGGTTTCCAAACCCCAGGGCCAGGGGCAGGGGCAGGAGCAAAGGGAAAGAGGCAGATGTCTTGGGGACCCGCAACACAGCGGAGATGAGGTTTGGGGGCAACTTAAACATCACTCCGCCTGGGCCAGCCCACCCCATCTGACCTGCTCACAGAAGGCTCATCTTTGCCCCAGAGACAGGCTCTGTCCCAGTGGTGGGGGGCAGGTGGGTATCCACCGATGGGCCCTCAAGAAGCGGCATCACTATCTCCAAGGTGGGAGGTAAAATGGAGGTGAATCCTGCATTTCAGCTTTGAAAGTCTGCCCAAGGGCAGGTGGGCAGGGGGAAGGGAGGCTGCCATGGCCTGGGGGCGATTTAGGGAAGCTCAGGAGAGGATGACAACAGCCCAGATGGATGAATGTGGCGGCCTTTCGGCAGCTCACTCTGCCTCCCACTCCCTCCCACTGGTCTTAAGGACGAGGCTGGCTCAGAACTGCCTCCCTCAAAGGTGAGTACTAGCCAGGAATCTGCACGGGGCTAAGTAGAGAGCCTGGGAACATATCAGACAGTCAGGCAGGAAAAAGACATTAGGCGAGGGAGAGCCTACGTGACCCATGACAGAACAAAACCAGGCTGCCATTTATTACTACTCTCATCTAACTGGGGTTCCGAGCCATCGTGGGGAAACAACAAGTGTTGTAAGGAAGGAAAAGGTAGAGCACAACTCTCATGTTCTTGCAGATGATGTCATCATCCCCATATAAAATCCAAGAGAATCTAGGAATAAACTACTGAGATTAATAACAGTTCAGCTAGATTTGCAGAGAATAAGAGCCACACACAAAGTTCACAGCATTTCTTCACAACCGCAATGACCAGAAGGGGCGGGAGGCTGGAAGTGTGTGTCATTCATTTGTCACTACAGCAAAATCTAATGAAAGGGGCAAGACCTTCATGGAGAAAACTATAACTTATTGAAAGTTATAAAGGAAACATCAAATAAGTGGTGAGAAATGCAAAATGCACGGATAGGAAGATACAGCATTTTACCTGAATTCTCTAAAACCTATAAATTCAGTGAAAATTCAATCAAAATTCCATTGACATACATGGGGAACTTAAGCTGGTTCTAAAGCATATATGGAAGAATATGTGTGGAGAAGCAGTTTAAGAAATGTTTGGAATGATACCGTACCTGGAATTTGCTTCAGAAGAATCTGGGGCTGGGCTGGGAACCAGGAGGGAGGCTCAAAGTAATGATCCTTGAAACTGGGGAGGGAGCACACAGGAGGTCACTGGCCCACGGGGTCTACTCCCGTATGTTTAAAATGTTCTATAATACAAGGTTAAAAAAAGTTTATGAATAAAAAAATAACTAAAACTTTTCCTTGTGAAAAAGCCAAATTAACTTAGGAGAGGGCGCCCGCATTACAAGGGTGCAGTCACTTAGCGTGAGGTCAGCACAGACCCGCGGAGAAGGACGGGGAGCACGTACGCAGGAACTGGGTGATACGATGGAGGCGGCGTCACAAGTCGTGGGGCACCCGAGCACAGTCTACACAGAACGTGGAGAGTGGGTTTCTGTATGGGAAACCCACTCAACAAGACTCCTGCTTACGTAGCTGGATAAATCCTAACTGTGACCAACCAAACACTGGAGGGACAAAAGATAGGCAATGCAGGACTTTTTAAATCACTGACACAGCGTGAAAGAGGAAGACCAATACATAGAGCACAGTGCCATTTATGGAAAGTGACACTTTCAGAAACAGTTTTATATCATGGATACATGGAACTTCCTCACATTTTTAAAAAAGGAATAAAAAACAAAACATGCCAAACCAGTTACCACTGGGTCAATAAGGATGAGACTGTATGTTGTTGTTGTTGCTGTTTTAAAGATTTTATCTATTTATTTGAGAGAGAGAGAGCTTTTGCAAGTGGGGGAGGAGGGGCAGAGGGAGAAGTTGAGAATCTCAAGCCGACTCTGCACTGAGCACGGAGCCTGACATGGGGCTCGATCTCATGACCCTGAGATCATGACCTGAGCTGAAATTAAGAGCCAGACACTCAACCAATGGAGTCACCCAGGTGCTCCCTGTTGTTTAAAAAAAAAAAAAATTAAGCAAACTCTACCCCCAACGTGGGGCTCGAACTCACACCTCTGAGATCAAGTCGCAGGCTTCACCAACTGTACCAGCCAGGGGCCCCTATTTTTTTTTCTTTTAGAAAGATTAGAAACCCATCTGACAGGATATTTAGATAAATCTGGGTCGTGGGAATATGACTGTGTTTTGTAAACGTTCTTCACTTTTCCTGTATCTTTAAATTTTTTTCAAAATTGCAAAAACGCAAAGAAATGAGAAATCATTCAAAGGAACAACAACATCCCTAAATCAAATCAGAGTCCAGATAAGCTCTCGTAGGCAGCAAACGCTGAGGGCAGAGGTGCAGGTGCTGGGGGGGAGGCTGCAGAACAGGGAGGTGAGGAAGCAGCTGCTTCGCTCAGGGGTAAGCGGGAGAGAATCGTGGACATGTCAGCTGCGTGAGAAGCCGGGAGCCTCAGGATGATCATGGCCGGAAGCACAGTCCTTGATGCTGGGACAGAGCCGCAGCATCACACTGGATACCGGGCAGAAGGGCGGAGTGGCTGCAGAGATGGAGACGGGGTAGCCAGAGACAGCCTGTGCACAGTAGTACTCTTAGAACAGAAGAAATAAAGGGAAGGAGGAAAGATATGAGAGCATAAAGCTATCTTGACACAATGAAAAATGTTTATTGGCTGATCTTATGTTCCAGGGAGAAAAGTGATACAGAAGATCGACATCATCAAACATCTTGATTAAGTAACTGACCTTGAAGGATAGGGCGGGATGTCTGGCGTCTAGAGAGAAAATTGTCCGTGAACGCAGGAAGAGGTGCCCCTGAAGGGCTTTCTTTCCAGCGGCATTCCAATGGTTCATTTTTAACCCTGTTCAGCTGCAAGTCTCTGTGATGATTCTTTAGCCAAGAATCTGTATTTCTGCTGTTAAATAATAACATTCGCCCCAGCAGATTTGAAGACTCGCTGGCTTTATTAAAGGGTTCATGCTCCGGGCAGCATCTCCTCCAGGAAGCAGACAGGCACGGGGAGGCTGTGCATCTATTCTGCTTAGGATGACATTTATTGCTTGGGTGTGTATTTGAGAAGCAGTATGATAAAACCAAATGTATTTGTTATTAGGGATCATGGCTGGCCATATTCTTTCTTGTCCTTCCACTCTCCTGCCTTCCCTCCTCCCTCCCTCCCCCACTCCTGTTAGAGCAGAAAAACCTGGTTTGTTTTTTAAAGATTTTATTTGTTTATTTGAGAGAGAGAGCACGAGCAGTGTGGGAGGGAGGGGCAGAGGGAGAAGCAGGCTCCCCGCTGAGCAGAGCCAAACGCAGGGCTTGATCCCAGGACCCTGAGATCATGACCTGAGCCGAAGCCAGATGCTTCAGCGCGCCACTCAGGTGCCCCCAGAAGAACCTGTTTGATTCACTGTGTCTGGTCTCTGCATACACTGTGCTCTACATATACAAAGTATTCTCAGTCCAGTAGGTTGGACTTGGGGACCAGATGCAGGAAAGCAGCAAACTGAAGCAGAGCCTGAGCTTTGGGCTCCAGGAGGAAGGGCCATTCTGAAGCACCTGATTCTGGCAGACATTCCCAACCAGGGTCTGAATGTCTGCAGCGGGTGGGCAGGGAGGGTGGGGAGAACATTCCTCCAGAAGCCAGACCCAAGGAAGGTCTCGGGGATGCGGGGCAGAGGGAGGGGGTTGCTCTCAGCCTGCTGGGGGTCTCACTCCAAGAGGGCAGGTTGCTCAGGAAATCTCGGCCAGGAAGCAGGGGTGAGTCACTCAGAAGGACCAACTGAAGGGAGCAGACTCAGCAGGCTAAGCAGAATTTGCTTCTTGAATAGCGTTATCCTGGGTCTGCCTTGCTCCGCCGGGCTGTACATGGCTAGAAAGGTCTGGAAGGTCCTCCAGAGGTGGTTCCACCTAATGGTTCATTCACTGTCAAGACTGGACCATGTAGCTTAGTGATTTTCCAGCACTTCACAGCCAGTTAGAATGAACCGGAACTCAGCGGTAGCTCCTATTGGATTCTTAATTCACTCATCTTTGTTGAAAAGATCCAATATCGAATATTTATGTTTTCTCCACTTAATATTTTAAAATGTTTTAAAATATTTTATATAATGTATTTATATTTACATTTTACATATATATTATGCTACATACTATATTACTGTATAGTAATACTGTATACTGTATATAATAGCCTTATATTTTAGTGATACTATAACTATCCTGCATACCATATTTTATACTCTATATATTTTGTATACATACAATATATGATATATAGTATGTAATATATAGAGTATAATATACAGTGTCTATAGCATATATTATATAGAACATATAGTATATTTAATCTTAAAATGTCATTTATTACATATCATGGCATTTATTATGTAATACATAGAAAAACTGTGTACTTATATATTTTATAATCATATTATAAATTACATAGTCATAGGATTATATATTATACATAATTACATAATATATAATGATATATAATAATGATAATATAATATGTAATATATATGTGGGTGTGTGTATATCTCCCTCCAAACACAATGTTCCTGGGCTCATTCAATGGTGCTCTCGTTGCCGAGCTCATCTGGACGACACTCTGTTGGGTCTGTTTCTTCCTATCGTATAATGTCCCAGGTCACCGTTCTTCCCGCATACCTGCGAGGACAGTCTTCTGCAACCCATATGTCCCGGGCTCACAGGATCTCCATCAGCGACAAGCCTGACTTTGTGTTTTCACACGTATGGCTTTTCTTTCTCTTTCACATAATGTTGCAGCAAAGGACTTTTTTCTCTCTCAAGCTTCCATCGTTTTTCCCGTGGACAGTATCAACCCCACAGATCACAGGGGTGGCGGCATCTTGTAGGGAATCTCTTCCCGTGGCAAAGCCCACGGAGAATAAACTGGCCGCACATCACGGTAGGTGAACGGCAACTGTCACTTTTCTGTGTGGGTTCAGAATTGTGCTCCAGAGGCTGAGAAAACATCTTGTGTAGATAAACTCTGGGAGGCTGGGATGTAAAAGCAGGAAGCAGCTGGATGGCAGCCGGAATTGCCTTTTGGACTGTCATCTGTATAAGCGCGCAGGAAGGGGCTTGTGAGCGCTAAAGTAAATACAAAGGCGCATTTGAGCCATATATATGAGGGACTTAAAACAAACCCTGCCTAGTCCTTTTGAAGGGTGTGTCTCCCCCCGAGGAAACAGACCATGCCAATTAGACGAACATCCCGACAAACAGAATCTCTCGGGGCTGCACCGTGAAGGGAGGGAGGTGTACTTATTTAACGAGATCTTTCGGAGGGAGAAATGCCTGCTGCATTTCTGAACATGTGCACAAGCGAGCCCCATGAAGGCAGCGCGGGAGGCAGAGACGATGCCGTGAGCGCCCCCAGGGCTCTGCAAACCGTAAGGGAAAAATGGACTTGCGCAGCCAGTACCGTGCAAGGAAACCCACTGGACCTTTTATTCTACTCCGCACGGCGTGCTTTGTGTGGCCACTAATGGGGTTGGTTTTCGACGTGGAATGCCAGCCTCGCTAGCAAGTGCCAACGCGGGTGTTAAATTTTTCTGTGTGCCGCGCGGGCACGGGTTGTACCGCAGAGTAGCACTGGCCATCCTGCAGGACTGCAATCCAGGCCCCCCGGCTAACAAGCAACTCCCCATTTCCTGCTCCCCAGTCCGATACCCACCACGCCACTCCGTGCTGGGAATCGGACTGTTACAGATGCGCGAGGCCTCCTACAGCGTTTGTCCTTCTGTGACCAGGCGGTCCACCGAGTACCCTGTCCCCCAGCCTCGCCCATACTGGCACATAGGGAAGACTCTCCTTCTTTCTCAGTCAGCCTCGGGTTCTGATGAGACTGCCCCTCACCCCTTCTCACTATTCAGCCTCCATGTCTCCTCAGTCGTATTGATCCAGAACGTGTCTTTCGCTTTTGATCTAAGTGATATTCTAGAATGTGGCAAGAGAAAGTGAGGCTTTGATGGGAGAAATGCCCTGGGACTAAGAAGGAAGCAGGGATTTGACACAAGGAAACCCAGACGAGGCTGCCTTTCTCTCAGCATCAGCCACAGGGCAGAGCTCCTGGCAGGCTTATAGTCTAGTGGCTGAATTGCCTTTGAGATCCCAGCTTGACGATCTGCTCAAAATATGCTCAAAATTGTTGAACATGCCATGCAATTAGTTTTCTAATTATGTAACTTTCTGGACACGTCAACAGAAGCATTCTGGAAATTTACTTAAAGTGAGCATATGGGTCATGATATCTCATTTATTAATTTCATCAGTGGAAAAGACATAGCTTCATTTAATGACATGGTATTCAATTAAGTTTAATCATATTAAATGATTACCACAATTAGGCATAGAAAGTCACCAATAAACACTTTGCTGAATTCATTAGCAGATGTGAAAAGTCACTGAAGAACATTTAATCTTATAATGATCTCAGCAAAGCAGCAAAGAAAATGCCAGAGAAACTTGCACATAAGTTGCTCTTGGAACTAGAAAATGTACTGGGTTCTCTGCAGCAAAGGCCCCAGCTTCTCCTCATGGTTTGGGATGACATCCCCTTGTTCCAGGGGCTGAAGGCAGTCTGGCTCAAGAGCCAGCTTCTGTGAGTCCAGGCTCTGCCGCCTGCCTGCTGTGTGAGCTGAGCAGGCCATGAACCTCACTGTGCCATGGTCCCTCACCTATGAGACGGCAGTGAAAGTGGTCATGATAATGTTGTTGTGAGAAGGAAGTTAGTTAATACACATAAAATATTCAGAATAGCATTGGGAGCATGCTAGTAATACAGGACCCGGCTGTTACCAGCATGATTGCATCACAGTCACTGTACAGATCTTCTCTATAAATACTTTTGTGTGTTTGACAATGTTTTTGTTATTGTCTTCATAGTCTTAGCAAAACATGCCAAAGGCGTACACCACAGATGTGGCAAATTTCACAAAGAAATTGGTATTAATGCTTGGCACAAGATATCGGAGTATAAGTCAAAGCCCTGGTGACAAACAACTGGGAAATCTCAGTCACTGGAAAGAGAGATCACTATTTCATGGTCTTGCCACGTGCACATCTTGTTGGAACTGGATGGCTCCATTCTGTGTGCTCACCAGAGGTGCTGGGACTCCAGGTTCTTTTCTACAGAGGCAGGACCAGAGAGATATGGCACATCTCTCCTGACTTTGATGTTTCCACTTGGAAGTGATGTGCATGATTTCTGTTTCCATCTTATTGGTTAAAGGAGGTCCCACAGACAGATATAGGGCAGGGAAGAGAGGAGACCTGGAAACATTTGGGGAGCAGTTACTCCCTACCCATTCCAAGCCAAGGTTTGGCTCTCATGTATCACATGCAGAAAAAAATAGACCACATGGCTCAACAACAGGGCTAAGGGGCTCCCTATCCCAGAGTGTCTCCCAGAGAACTGCATCCTTTCCCCTCTCTGGGAACCTTTAAATATGTGCTCAACATTTGGAAATTTTCAAATCTTTTCTTGTTGCTCTCCTAATTAGTAGGCTGCTATGAACTCCTGGAAACACAAAGAGAAGGGGTATTTCTGTGGTGGTAACATGTGAGAAAATGGTGCCAGGAGAGAATATGATGTCTGGGAGATTGCAGGGAAAGAGGATCAGAAGTTTTCCTTCTTCCCACTCTAGGGATTAGCAGTTTCTAGTGCAGAAGAGCTGCGATGTGGACGTGTACATTGCTACACACATATAAAGGCCATTTGTGCAGTGTACCTTACACATTTTTCCAATAATTTTTTTTCAGTTCTGAGAAGGTACATAAAGCATAATAATATATTCTTTGGGTTGCTTGTTCCCATTTACTGGTGTAAAAAAGTAAATTATAATTACTGGAATTAAAGCATTGATGAATGGCTTAGGATGGCCTATGTTTTAGTTGTAAATTACAGGTCATTTAGAGTCTGATGTATAAAGTAAAATCCCAATTCTGCCATGGGTATCTAGTTGACCTTGGCCACCTCAATTTCCTCATCTGAAAGATGTGGGAAATACTGCTTTTTAATCAATTCTAAGCCACAGTGTATCGTAGCTTAAATGGTAGCACTCTCTTCTGGTTGTGATACAAAATAGTGCTGTGTATTTTCTAAAGATGGTGCCTTAGATTCAGTGAAACCCAGAAATAGCTGTTTTAGAAGGCTGCTGGGATGACGAATTGAGATTATATGAATGTCAAATGTTTTGTAAAGCTGAAGTACTACAAAAATACTAGCTATTATTTTATAGCAGGAATTGCTCAAAATGTGTCTTTTTCTCAAATTTGCAAAAATATTAAAAAACAGTTTGAGAAAATAAAAATGGTTCTGGTCAGAGTAACTCATATGATAGCAATGATAGCATGCCCCAGAGATTTCATGAGTCTCTCCTGTACACCAGGAGGAGGAAATGAGGTGCTGAGGCCAGCAACATTACAAAAGTGCAGTTTCAGCAGGTAATGGAACCAGTGAGCTTCTTCTGCTCCAATCACGCATACTCCAAGCCTTAATGCTTCCCATGCCTTTGTGTGCTGAAGCCAAAGCTTATCTCTTAGTCACGTACCCCTCCCAGCTATGTATCTTTGGGGGTTGAGCATGTTTAAAATTTAGAAGGTGGCACAAGCGTGGCTTACTCTCTATATTGACATTCTAGATAGTGAGGTTCAGAATGCAAGGAGAGCTGGTAGACCCATGGACCTCAGAGAATCTGAGTTAGAAGGGGACTTCGTGATCATAGTGTTTTCTCCAGGTGAAAAAACTAAAACTCAGAAAACACAACAACGTCAAATATTCCCTTGTTCTGTATTGCTAAGATCTAGAGTCAGCCATTCACTTCATTTTCCAAGCTACACATTTTTTCTTTTCCACTTATTGCATGGAAGCAATGCAATTGAGGGTAAGTATGCCCCAAGCCTGAAAGAATCAATGGCCAGGAAGTGACTCAAACCCTGGGAAAGAGAACCCAATTTCTAGAGAAAAATTTACTTGTTCTAATGCAAGTAATGTCCTTGAGGCCCTAGGTACAGATGGAATAGCACAGCAAGTGGGGACCCTGTGTGTTGTTTGTGGCTTGAACTTTGTCATCCACTAGATTCTGTTTAAAGCCATGTAATGCTTTACTGGCTCTGGAACAGGCCTTCCCCTATCTCCTGGTTCTTGAACCACCTAGACATTTGTATTCTTTCTCTTTCCTCTTCCTGCTCCCTTTCAAACCATCCCCACTCTAGCCAGCTCTTCAGTCACAGGTCAAATTTAAATGCTTCCTTCTTGACTACCAACTTGGATTGAAACTTTCCTCCCTCTGAATCCTGTCGTGCTAACAGTAGATGCCATTCGCTTGGCGTTTTCTACTTCCCCCTAATTCAGTTAGTGATCTTTGTCCGCCAAAAGACAGGCTTTGTAAGCTCTCAAACTGACTCTAATACTTTTCTGTGAATCAGGATCTGTCCGGTCTTGACTATACCACTGTGACTCAATGAATAATTATAAAGCACATAATTATACTTAGAAACTGGACATATCATTACTTAAAATTTTCAAAACGTGGTCCCTGTGATATTCCCAGTGTCAGAAGACATGCTGGATACATGTTATGCTTACTTTCAAGCAAAATTAGCCCTCAGAATTGACCATCTACAAAGTAAACTGTTATCCTTGGAGCAGTTTTTTTCTCTGAATGAGGAGCTTTGATTGTACATTTTTCCAATATACATTTTTTCAGTTCTGAGATGGTACATAAAGCCTATAAGTCAGTAACGTACATTGGGTTGCCAATTCCCGTTTGCTGATGTACAGTAAATTACAATTACTGTAACTAACACATTGAAAAACTGCTTAGTTTGATCTGTTTTTTGTAAAACAAAACTGTTGTAAAAGTCTGTTGTAAAAATCTAATTTCATCAAACTTCTGTGAAGAAAAGTAACAAGGGGAATTTAGTGTGTTCTTCAAGTTTTAGTTCCTGGCATAGCTGATGGCTAATATTATAAGGATCAAGTACAGCATGGTCTGTAAACGTTTTCCTTTGCAGGCCATATACCTTGTGTTCATGAATCAACGCTGTTGTTGTAGCAAGAAAACAGCCCTATAATTCATGGATAAATGGGTGTGGTTGTTTTCTATTAAAACTTTATTTACAAAAACAGATATTGGCTGAATTTGGCTGGGGCATAATTTGTTGACTCCTGGTCTAAAGATTTGAAATATTTACTTAAATCTGTTCGACAGAATAGATACTCTGCTAAGTAATAGGAGAGAATAATAAAAAAGACAGAATGTAGAATTTTTTAGGAGACAATAGTTTCTTTTTTTTTAAGATTTTATTTTTAAGTCATCCCTACACCCAACATGGGGCTTGAACTCACAACCTTGAGATCAAGAGTCACAGGCTCTACTGAATGAGCCAGTCAGGCACCCCAGGAGACAATAGTTTTGATTATTTAAATTTTAATTAAACTATTTGAAACAAAGTATTTGGCTACAAAATATGCCTTTGGAGGTTAAAAATGAGTCATACAATTAAAATATTTTCTTCACTGGTCGGCATGGTACCGAAATTTTCAGAAATAAAGTTCCTATGCCTGGTGAGGTTGAACATCCCTATAAAATCCAAGTTATGAAAAAAAAATCCAAGTTATGTCTGGAGTTTGGGGTTATGATCTGTAGGTTTGCTACATTTGCATGAACTTACCTAGAGTTAAGAGTCTGAACTACATTTGGGTAAAAATGTAGTAAAAATGGTAAAAATGGCTACCGCCAGTGGGCTGCAAAAGTTCTGTAGACATTTTTCCGTAGCTGATTAATGTTGTAAAATTATAATATTTTTGGATTTTAGTTCAAGACGGCAAATAGGAAGATCCTGAACTCACCTCTTTCCACAGACACAGAATCTATAGCTACATATGAACAATTTCCTCTGAAATAAATCTAAAACCCAGCAGATTGAGCCCTACCCATTGGGCAAATGCTCATTGAACACACTGAAGAAGGTTGGAGAGAATGAGATAGAATCTCAGCATAAACCCAACGCTGGTGCAGTGACCCACAATCAGGAGGGAACTCAAAACCTGGAGCTTCTTCCTGAGGAGTGAAAGGTTTGAACCCCACATTGGGAACCCCAACTTTTAGGTCCCGCACCTGAGAGAGGGGCCCCAAAAACACCTAGCTTTGAAACCCAATGGGACTCATATCCATAACACCCATAAAAGTATAAAGAACTGAGAAATGACTCTTGAAATGCTTATGTGCTTAGACCCACCCAGTGCAGAGCAGCCAACTGTGCCCAGACTTTATGTGAAGCATGGTCATTTGCTTGTATTAAAGTGTAAGCCTATGGGGCAGGCATCTAATTTAACACACATATGTAGGAACCTGCTGGGATACTTTCCAGGGATAGAAATTGATGAGTACCATCTCCATGCTCTCCCTCTGTCTTGCTCCAGATGGTGGGCACAATCTTTTCCTCTCCCAGCGGGCACCATTTGTGTGTTCCTGCTCTGCCGCCATCTAGCTGGCAGGTGCCATTTTTGTACCCTCCCCCCCCAACCACATTCCAGAGTGCCAATAGCTCCTGGAAGGGAGCCTTGACATGCATCTGGTGCCCTGGCTTTTGTGGCTGCCACTCAGGCACTCCCCTTGATTGCCTAGCTCTGGAAACCCGGCGGGCCATGCATTACTGGGTCCCATGGGACTGTAACAATCAGACAATTCTTGGCAGGCTACCACCCTCAGGGCACTAACAAATAAATTAAATAGAGATTAAAAAGACAATGGAAAAGATTGATAAATCCAAGAGCTGGTTCTTTGAAAAGCATAAACAAAATTGACAAATCTTTGGGGTGCCTGGGTGGCTCAGTTGGTTCAGTGTCTGCCTTCAGCTCAGGTCATGATCCCAGGATCCTGGGATCCAGTCCTGCTTCGGGTTCCCTGCTCAGCAGGAAGCCTGCTTCTCCCTTTCCATCTCCCTCTGCCCCTCCCATGCTTGTGCTCTCCCACATACTCTCACTCTCGAACAAATAAATAAAATCTTAAAAAAAAAAAAATTGACAACCTTTGGCTGAGTCACCAAGAGAGAAGACTCAAAATCAGAACAGAAAGGGGAAATGTTATAACTGATAACACAGAAATACAAAGGACCTCAAGAGACTGCAATAAACAATTATATACCAAAAAATTGGACAACCTAGAAGAAATTGATAAATTCTTAGAAACACACAACCTACTAAGACTGAATCATGAGGAAATTAAAAAATCTGAACAGACTGATTTCTAGTAGGGAGATTGAATCACTAATCAAAACCTCCCAACAAAAAAAAGTCCAGGACCAGATGACATGACTGGTGAATTCTGCCAAACATTCAAAGAAGCATTAATACCAATCCTTCTGAAACTTTTCCAAAAGGTAGAAGAGAGGGAACACTTCCAAATACATTCTAAGAGCCCACATTACCTGATACCAAAACCAGACAAGAATACAAGAAGGATAATTACAGGTCAATATCTCTGATGAACATAGATACAAAAATCCTCAACAAAATATGAACAAACTGAAAAAAAATATGAGCAAACTGAATTCAACACTACATTAAAATGATCATATGCCACAATCAGGTGGGATTTATTCCAGAGATGCAAGTATGTCAACATCTGCAAATCAGTGTGACACACCACATTAACAAAATGAATTGTAAAAATCACATGATCAACTCAATAGATGTAGAAAAGAAACTGACAAAATTAAACATCCATTTGTGATAAAACCCCCAACAAAGTGTGTATCAGGGAATGTACCTCAATATAAAAAGGCCACATATGACAAGCCCACAGCTACCATTATACACAATGGTGGAAAGCTGAATGCCTTTCCTGTAAGATCAGGAACAAGAAAGAGATGCTTACCACTTCTATTTAACATAGCAGTGGATGTCCTAGCTAGAGCAATTAGGGAAGAAAAAGAAATAAAGGATACAAATTGGAAAGAAGAAATAAAAATTGCCATTATTTGTAGGTGACATGCTATTATATAGAAAACCCCAAGATGCCATCAAAAACTGCTAGAACTAATAAATTCAGCAAAGTTGTGGAACATGAATCAATATATAAAAATATATCGCTTTTCTATATGCTAATAATAAACTATCAGAATGAGAAATTAAGAAAACAATCCCATTTAAAATTGCATCAAAAAGAATAAAATACCTGGGAATAAATTTAACAAGACAATGAAAGACCTATACTCTGAAAACTACAGGACGTTCATGAAAGAAATTGAAGAATACACAAATAAATGGAAAGATATACAATACTCATGGATTGGAAGAATTACTATTGTTAAAATGTTGGTACTACTCAAAGCAATCTATAGAATCAATGCAATTCTTATAGCATTTTTCATAGAAACAAACCATCCTAAAATTTGTATAAAACCACAGAAGACCCCAAATAGCCAAAGCAATCTTAACAACAACACTGGAGTCATCATGTGCCCGAATTTTAAACTGTTACAAAGCTACAGTTATCAAAACAGTATGGTATTGGCAAAAATGGAACAAAAAACAGTCGAATAGAGTCCAGAAGTAACCCCACACATACATATGATCAATTTATGACAAAGGAGACTAGAATATATAATGGGGAAGACAGTCTCCTCAACAAATGGTGTTGGGAAAACTGGACAGCCACATGCAAAAGAATGACACTGGACCATTTTCTTACACCATAGGCAAAAATTAACTCAAAATGAATTTGAATGTAATACCTGAATCCATAAAATTGCTAGAAGAAACATAGGTGGTAAGCTCATTCACATTCATCTTGGCGATGATTTTTTAATGTGGCACCAAAGGCAACAAAAGCATAAATAAACAGGTAGATCTAAATCAAACTGAAAAGCTTCTGCACAGCAGGGGAACCATCAACACAATGAGAGGGCAACCTACTGAATGGGAGACAATATTTGCAAATCATATGCCTGGTATAGAGTTAATATTACAAATATGTAAAGAACTCCTACAACCCCATAGCAAAATGTAAACAATCTGATTTAAAAATCGGCAGAGGGTCTGAATAGACATTTTTCCAAAGAAGACATACAAATGGCTATTAGGTACATGAATGGTGCTCTAAATCACTCATCACCAGGGAAATCCAAATCAAAACCACTGTGAGAGATCACCTCACGCCAGTCAGAATGGCTAAAATCAAAAGACAAGTGTTGGTGAGGATGTGGAGAAAAAGGATCCCTCCTGCACCGTTGGTGGGAATGCAAACTGCTGTAGCCACTGTGGACAACAGCACGGAGGTTCCTCAAACAATAAAAATAGAGCTACCATGTGATCCAGCGATTCCAGTACTGAGTATTGATTCGAAGAAATGAAAATACTAACCAAAAAGATTCTGCATCCCCATGTTCACTGCAATATTATTTATAACCCCAAGATATGGAAACAACTTAAGTGTCCATCAACAAATGGATTTAAAAATGTGATTACACACACACACACACACACAGACACACACACACACACACACAGTGGAATATTACTCAGCCATAAAAAGAATGAAGTCTTGCCATTTGTAACCACATGGATGGACCCTGAGGACGTTATGCTGAGTGACATTAGTCAGTCATTATATAAAATATTTCAAGCCTTTTTCCAGACTAATGACCTATTTTTCTTCATCATACAAGCCAAGGGCTAAAGGTTTCTTTTAGCAAGTTAACACATTCTTAATGTCAGATCTAAAGCATTCCTGTTTCTGAGCAAATTATTTTCCATGGAAAATATATATTTACCCTTATTGCTGTTATTAAGCTTGATAGTTTGGTTCTCTGTGAAGTCCTAAAAGTCTAGACATCAATGACATTCTCTATATTAAATATGACTGGTGACTATTTTGAGGTATTTACTCTAAACGACGGGACAGCTGTGCCACTCGATAGGCTTCATGTTCACCTGTTCTCCTGCTAGCGCGTTCCCAATTACACACATATGGCAGACGCTCAGAATAGTGAACTCTTTACATGTTTTCAGGAAAACTTGAAGTAGAAATGCAGAAAATTGTGCTTTGTTTGCATGTCTGAAATGGTCACGGTGGGTTCTTACAATCCGTCTGAGGATCTTTCACTCGAGATGCAAACTTACATACAACGACACTTTAAGAATGACTGACCCATCAGGGTCCCCACTGAAATCCAGGTACAACAAGCACTTGGTGCTTTGGATGCTTTCCAGCTGTTACATGTTCCAGCAAAATAAGGTTTTCTGATGCTATATTCATCAGTGTGGCAAGAATTTCAAAGCCCATGGAACCTGCTTAAATATAGGACAAACCCATAGTTGGTGTGGTATATGCAACACAAGTGCTGATGTGTAACCAGCCCATGGGTGGAGATGAGAGCTTTGAGTTCAGTAAGTTCATCTTCAAATACTCACGAGATGCATAAACCAGAGACAGATTCTGCCACTCTTGCCCCAGGAGTGCGTGCTTTTCAACCAAGAGTTGAGCGGTCCTTTATCAAGTAGCCTCTGTGTCCAGAGTGCAGGGGGTATGAACACGATGAGGACTTAGAGCTGCTCAGTGAGTCAGAGCCAGCGGCGGGCGGCACACACAAGGAGACCTAGCTGCAGCAGAGACATAGATGACCCGACAGAGGGACGTGTGTGGTGGTGGGCTGCCCGGAGGAAGATGCCCCAACCCTCCAAGTGGGGGAGTCGCTTGTAATGCATTATGGTCATCGATTAACATTTGCAAACCTTTCTTATGTTTGGGGAATTTCCCACCTTGGGAACCATGCCTCTCCAGGGTAGAAGTCTATTTTCCAAACTTTTCTTGGCGCTTGGGTCCAGAAATGACCCTGCTGCTTCCAATTATGTACACCTATCTGAGGACTCGATGCTGAGAAGAACGACATGAAGAAGGCAGGGCTGTGGAACATAGCAGCCGACAGGGCAGAAGGCCGTGGTTCCTGGCCCCGGCGGAAAGCGAGTGTATCCTTGGGGATGTGATGTAGACTGTGCTTGCCCCTTAGCACAGCCTACATCATGCAGCCACCTTGTAACACTTCAGTAAATTTTTCATAAAATCATGCATAAGAAAACAGCTAATATTAGTTGAGAGCTTGGCATGCTGCTAGGATCTTTCCATGCATTTTCTCATTCCAATATCACAAGACCATATGAGGCATGTTTTTAAGTCCCATGTTATGGCTAAGGAAACAGAGACTTGGAGGGAGATATTAGGTAACTTGAGTAGCCTAAGGTCCTGCACCTGTCAAAGCGGGCGGATTCCCTCCAGGTGATTGCTTCTCCAACATGGCTGGGAAGAAGGGGCATGCAGGAAGTATGAGCCTCTGTGAGCACCAAAGGTCAAAACCAAGTTCGAGGGCCAGAAACCAGAAATAAACTGAGTAGCACGGCTAAGGCTCAGGAGCTTGGTGTAAACGTGAATGATGCTGAGGCTGTCGTCGTGAGTCATTGTCATGGACAGAACAAGAGTATCCATAGCTTGAGTTCACTGTTCTTTGAACACCTGGGGAGTTGGTTGGTCCAGCTCCATAAAGATCCAGTGTCAGTGAACAGGTGTGATTCTGTACCCAATTCTAATGGGTGGGGGTTTCCCTCCACACTACCAAGCAATTTTCAGACACCAACTAGGTGTCCCACAATTCAACTCAATTCTGAGCCAGTCTACCTGAAGATAGCATCAAATCCCACAAGTTAAGGGCTCAGTCCAGCAAGACATGCCCCCAACCCCAAAAGCCAATCAAAAGCCCAGGTTGTCACCTGTGTTTCTGATCAACAGGCCATAAGCTGGAGGTCTCAACAAGCCCCTCATTGGGTTTGATTAATTTGCTAGACTCACTCACAAAACTCAGAGAAACATTTTACTTACTAAATTAACAGTTTACAAGGATACAGCAACAGCTAGACGGAAGAGATACATAGGGCAAAGTGTGGGGAGGGGCGCAAGCTCCCAAGCTCTCTGGGTGCACCACTGTCCCAAGGCTGGGCTTTGAGGCTTCATTATTAAATCATTGGCCAGTGGTGATTAATTCACCCTCTGGCCTGTTCCCCACCCCAGAGGGGCTGAAAGTTCTGGTTCTCCAAACACGGGGTTAGTTGCCCGGGCAACCAGCCCCATCCTGGGGTGCTTTCAAAACAACGCTTCCTTAACATAACAAAAGATACCTCAGGACGCTTCTCACTTGGGAAATTCCAGGGTTTTAGGAGCTCCTTGCCGGAAAAGGAATGTAGACCAAATACGGATTTCATTTTATAAATCACAGTCTCACAACAGGTAACGGCGCTCCTCTCAACTTCCGAAGCCAAAGCTCAGAAGCTTCTGAAAGTAGAAGACTGACGGTTGGATCCTATTGTCTTTGGGGACAAATGAAGGACTCCGGTGTTTGCTTTTGCCCTTGCTGCCCTTGCAAACCCTGCAGACCGAATTCCTCCTAGAAGATGTGCGGAGGGACCTAACGGAGAGGCAAGCAACCCGCACGACTCAGAATATTTGTTTTGCCAGTGTCCCTGGCATGGGCTTCGAGAGGCTGCAGACTCTGCTTGAACTTGGTGGCTTTCTCTGGTGCAGTCCTTGGACTTTGGTGCCGGGAAATCCTAATGCTGCAAATATTTCTAATGGAAGAAAGATGGTAGGGTTTGGAGCTGACGGCCAAAAAAGCATTCTTGAGACGTCTTTGGTGTGCAAAGGTGGTTTGATTAAAGTATGGGGACAGGAACCGTGGGCAGAAGGAGCTGCTGCCCCCCAGGGGTTTGTGAGGAGTAACTGATTCTGTAGTTTCAAGTTGGGGGGTGGTTAGGGAGAGCACGAGTCTCTCAGGAATTTTGGAAACAAGGTTTCCAGGATCCTGAAGGGCTCGCTATTTTGGGGGAAGGGGAAGTAGAGATAAAGGAAGTTTCCAAAGGAATTTTTGTATGTTACAGTAGACTCACAGGATCCTGGGGTTGGGCTGAGGTTGCCTCTTGCCCTTAGCAAAGGGCCACATCGAGGCAGCTGAGCTCCCAGGGGAAGGTCACTCTGCCCATCTCAAGGACTCATCAGTGGGCTGTAGGCAGTAAGGAAATTTAATTTTTCTTTTGGCGTTTGTTTCCCACATCATGTCCATTAAATAACAACAACAACAACTGAGAGACCATTAGAGTTAAGACACTGCAGTGACGAGTCCTGAGCTTCACCACAGGCTCATTCGTCATGGCTTATGCGAGTATGTTCAGACTCAGCCACCCCTGGGAATCAGGGATTAAGAACATCTTCATACGTATAGCAACCCGCACCTGCATGTTTGATTTAACACATTAATTTTGTGTGTTGGGAGGCATTCGGTTTTCTGGACTGGATTTTGGAAGTTGAACACTGGAATCCTTGGTTCAAGAAGATTTTATTTTCCCTTTGGATAGTAATGGTTGGTAAATTTTAGCACATGTCTTTATTCTAAAACTGTTGTTTGAGTTACCTAAGTGTTCTTTTTTATTTTATTATGTTATGTTAATCACCATACATTACATCATTAGTTTTTGATGTAGTGTTCCATGATTCATTGTTTGTGCATAACACCCAGTGCTCCACGCAGAACGTGCCCTCTTTAATACCCATCACCGGGCTAACCCATCCCCCCACCCCCTCCCCTCCAGAACCCTCAGTTTGTTTCCTGGAGCCCGTAGTCTCTCAGGGTTCATCTCTCCCTCCGATTTCCCCCCCTTCATTTTTCCCTTCCTTCTCCTAATGTCCTCCAGGCTGTTCCTTATGTTCTACATATGAGTGAAACCATAGGATAATTGTCTTTCTCTGCTTGACTTATTTCACTTAGCATAATCTCCTCCAGTTCCATCCTAAAACTGCTGTCTTTGACTAGTGATTATGGTTTTGTTACTTGCTCCTATCCTAACTGTTTCTTCTTCCCTGAGAGTCTTCCGGGTACAGGTTCACCATAGCATTGCAGTGGTCCCCTCTGCGGTCTGCCCTTCTCCACGGGCCACTCACAGGCTCCCTCCCTCTGCACACCTGCACCGAGCTCTCTAGGGAACGTTTCCATGACTCAGAAGGCTCACATAGCCCCCAAAAGTGCTCAGCTAAACAAGAGTGACCACAAGAATAATTTCAGATGACGGATGACACAGTGTGGAGAAGGAGCACAGTGAGTGTTGAGGACTGGGCAATAGGACAACAAGAGATCTGAAATCAGTGAGTCTAAGACATTCCGCTTCTAGCTTTCTGCCACCTTGATGGCAAGGGTCACACTGACATGGAAGGTCAGCACCTCAGGGCTCCCACCACGACTCCGTCCCTCACATTCTTCCCACTGAGTGGTAGAGCCCTGGCGGGAGGAGCATTTACAGAGGTGGGGAAGAAACTTGCCAAGTCTTAAAAGAACTGCAACTGGATTCATTTTCATTCTCATAATAAGGTGGAGCCAGTGAGTGATGAACGTCTGAGTAAGAAAATGAACAACAAGGAGCCAGTGTTAGCTGCCTTTCGGTGGCCAAACGGGTGGTGCAGGCACGTGCTTGGAATGCAGAAAAACCGCCTCCCCAGAAAGTGACAAGGTGGGTGAGGGCCACCAGCAGCACGTACGGGTGACACGGGTGATGGGGAGAACCGGAGCACAGCCTCGGGACAACAGTTAGTGGTGGCTCAGCCCTGACAGGGAGAAGACAAGTCCCTCAATGCCTGTGTGCAGAACGGTGCTTATGAGGGCCAACAGGGGTCAGGTGTCCTCTACAAATCTGGCAAACAGACAGCGTCACAGAAGACCTCTTAGGACAAGGGAGTGCATGTGTGTGTGCGTGTGCGTGTGCGTGTGTGTGTGGCAGGAGGGTGCCAGGCAGCAGTGGAGGTCCACTCACCCCATCTGCGCAGGGTCTCCCCAGCCTGTGGAAGGTCTTTAAAGGTTGTTCACATTAAATGGATTTGATTTAATATAAGCAGAATAAAAATCCCATAATCTCTCAAAATCCTCAGAGCTGCAGGATTCCGACAAGCTGACAGAGGCAGCATGATTTTTCATCTCTGGATCACTACATAAAAATAAGGCAACCAGAGAGCAAAACCCAAAACATTTTAATAAAACTAAGTCATGAGGGTCCTCTGCAAATCCTAAACTATAAGCAAGTGAAGACAAATATCTCAAGACATCAGTCTGCAGAGGGAGGGTGTAGAAACAGGAAAACCGAAGTGCCCCCAGATATGCAGCAGACAAGCTGCAGGTAAAAGTGCATGGTGTTCCTTCACTCGATAGTGAGCAGCCTGAACATTTGTTTTGTACTTCTTTTGGTATCTGTGACTTTTAAGATTTTAGTTACTTAATATTTACAGAGAGAGACAGCGTGCACGCAAGTGGGGCATGGGGAGGGGTGGAGGGAGAGGGAGAGAGAATCTCCAGCAGACTCACTGCTGAGAGCAGAGCCTGACACGGGGCTCAATCTTATGACCCTGAGATCATGAACTGAGCCAAAACTAAGAATCAGCTGCTTAGCTGACTGAGCCACCCAGGTGTCCCTGGTATCTGTGATTTGTTAAAAATTATTGAATTCCTGAGATGATGCTCTAACGGAGTCAGTATGGACAGATGAAAGGTAGGTTTGGAATTAATGTCGGGTCTATAAGGTTGTAGTTGGGTTAATCTGGACCCATTATTCTGTTCCTTCATCTTTCATCTGTTAGGACTTGAAATACGTTATTCTTCAAGTTTTCTTTCACTTGTAAAAGCTACTGTGTCATCCTCGTGAGTCAGAACTTGGCTGAAGCACGGATTCGGGTGGGATGCCCAGGAAGGGGTGGGAAGTCCTGGGGGGTGGAGGGCCATGGGAGGTGGGGTGTGGGGGCCATCGCAGGGCTGCGTACTGCGGGTGGAAGTCAGGCTGAGGGGAAACACTTTGAGGACCTTTACGGAGGCAAGAGGGTGCAGGCGGGAGGCCTTTGATCTTCTACCCAACACTGTTGCCCGACCAAAACTCCTGGCCCATCTGGCGTCTTCCAAGCAGAGGCAGCCGAGCTCCCACACTGTACTCACTCTCGCGGAGATCCTGAGGCTAGGAAGCTCTCAAGAGCTGTACTTTCAGTGGCTCGTGCATTATGCTTGTCAAACACACAGTGACTTTGTGTTTGCACTGGGATCACAACTTTCCAAATATGTTGAGGGTCCTCCTGCTACTGCATGTCCCTGAAGACTTCTCGGTACTCAGCAGGCGGCCGGGCCTTCGCCTTTAGGGGAGCTTACTTGTAGATCTGTGTGTGAGCTCAGGCTGCTCTATAAATGTTCCAGTGCCTTCTATGGCGTCCTTGGAAAGCCAACGCACTTCCTGACAACTGTTCTTCACGCGGCCCCGGTCACGCGCATGACGGCCGAGGGAGGCGCACATGGGGTGTGTCGCTGCCCCAGCTTCGTCTGCAAACGCACCGAGGGAGCATGCCTGCCCCAACTGTGACCATCCACCTTCACCCCCCGGCGGAGAAACATGAAGTGACTCCCTTGCTTTGATGTGCTCTCACTGGCTTTTAGCAGATCTGACGTTCTCTGACCTGGGAAGCGCACGGATACGCTAATTCCGATTATGTGATTGGAACCGAGGCCCCGCTCCTTCTCCCGGTGTCTGCACCCCACACGGGTCCACGTGGTGACGGAGCCCCAGGGTCCCGACAGCTTGGGGCGCGGAAAGCAGGGCATTACAGGGCACTCGAGAATCCCATGGGTTGGCAAGGACTTTGGCAGCACTTGTGAATAATTTGCAGGTTTCTCCTGACTCTCTTCATTAATCTGCCGACTTTCCTCACTTGAACCGTGACTTGTGTTCCATGTGGATTTTTTCCTGGGACACAATTACACGGGTGATGAACTCGCTTTGCAGGAGAGGTGGCTGGACTCGAAGGCAGGATTTCTTCTGAAAGCCGACACCTGTTTCACCAGAAGCACAAACGTTACTGAAAGCAGCTACTGAACCAAAGACACAGGGAACGAGGGTCCGGTGCCGTTTCACCGCGGGCAAGGGGCTCAATGGGGAGAGAGGGCGGGACCTTAATGTGTTGAGCAGCATTCTAAAAAGTGACTGGTGCTTTATTTCCTAGACTGGACATACTTTATCGACAGGTCTGACTGATGTGGTCGATTGCTGGAGAGAAGGCATTTTAAGAAATCACTTTCTAAGCTTTGTAGGAGCGCAGAAGCCGACGGTGCCGCCTTCACTACCTCCCGGTGATACACATTTACTCGATTTTCCATGGAAGAATGAACACATCTTCCCGGCTATTTAAAAACACCATAGGTGTAAGTCCAACCAGATCTACTAAAAAACTACGGCAGTCAGGGGGATTTCAGAAAACCAGGCAAATAAGGCATCCCAGAAGGTGACATTCTGACCAAATCTTTCAGAAAAGCAATTGTGAAAATTGCAACTTTGGAAAAAAACCAAAGATTCTCTCTGTTGTGGTGTGCACCTCAGAAACGCGCAGGGCACTATTTTCCAAATCTGGCTACACAGCATAATTACTGAGGAGTGGGTTGAATGGCCGGGGGTCTCAGCTCCGCCCAGGACAGCAGAGGCTCAGCAGTGGGTGAGGTGCGGATGAAACCCGTGGCTGTGAGGGCTTGGAGGCAGAATCCGGCAGTGGCGCTGTTTAAAGGAGGTCCCAGGTTCCATCTGTGCCCCTGTCACCTCCCAGGGGAGGGCCTGCCCCCGGGAACAGCAGGAGCAGTGCTGACCTCTGTGTGGGCAGCATTATGGTCTGAGGGTCAGGGATGCGGCTGCTGGAGGTGCGTCAGCCACCCGGAGTCCTGTGCCTTCTTACACCCCAGCCCCACCCTACAGACCCGGTCACTGCCACCCAGAGAGGAGAAATTACCCCACCCGACGTCGAAGCCGGGTCCCAAACACAGTCCATCTGATTGCAGAATCATCCATTCGGTGTGTGTAAAAATAGCTTCAGTTGCATTTTGTGGGCTCCGTTCCTTTAGTCTTCTACAGTGTTCAGAGCTCCTTCTGTGCGCGGATTCGAACCCTGTCTGACGTCGGGATGCTTACATATCGTCCTCCTGGGCTCGCTGGCAAGACCCTCAAGGACAAGAACTTATCTTATTCATTTTACTTCTTCAGTGCTTGGAACTTAGCACATATGTGAAATATTTTATGAATGAAATTTCATTTTGTATTTCAACAGAGCCCAGCAAAATGCTTATGGTCATCTGTTGTGTGTTTAACCCTATTTCTCTACTGGCTGACTATTTACAAGATTTCAGCAGATGCCTACTTCTGACTGCAAAGCATGTGTTATTGAAGGACATTTCATTTTTTAAATTAAAAAAGCATATGAAGCCTTCAAACATTTCTGTGGTAAAACACACATAAGATTTACCATCTTAACCACGTCCAAGTGTGCGATCCACTGGTGTTGAGCACATTCACACTGCTGTGCAACCATCACACCATCCACCTCTAGAGTTTTTTCACCTTGAAAACCTGGAACTCTGTGCCCACTAATCCCAACTCCCCATCCCCCCTCAGTGCCGGCACCCCCCATTGCCATGTGGCAGTGACTGGGAGAACACACCACGGGCTGCTCCTGGGTATGGGGAGAGTGGCCTCAAACCAGCGGACACCAGGAACCATTCGGCAGAGAGGAGTCTCTGGGGTTGCTGCCGAGGCCGCTGAGGAGACAACTCAGAAGTCTCTATCCATGTCTTTGTCTCTCGCCGTCCACATGTGGGTTTTCAGCCAGGAGAGGACATTCATAACAAGACAGGAATACAGGCAAATTTATCTTCCACATGCCTGGTTTAGGAGTCTTTTAAACATTTGAAATTGGAATGTTTCAGTAAAGAACCTCTGCTTACACAGAATGCTCCTCGGTGTCTGAAGTTAGGCTGCTGAGGCCGATAGCAACTTTTCCCCCGCAGATCACTCCATCCTCTCCAGAGTTCTTTCAGATTCCAGCTCACCAAATGATCCTGCAGCTTGCCCCCAGTGGTGGACACGACAGGTTCTTGTTCCTCCCAGGAAGCGGAGAGGGCGGCGACTCACCCAAGAGCACTGCATTTGAAAATGAGGGGACGTGGCCTTGCACCAGCGTCTTCCGACTCCTGGCCCATCGCTCCTTCCACAAGTGCGTTGCTGTGAGGGAGCAGACACATTCCAAAGCAAGAGAGGACGGGGGAAGTGTTCTTCCCTTAGCACTGACTATATGACCTTTCCCCAGCAGGTATCGCAACTTTGAGTAACAAGAGTTTCTTAGAACAATGAATATTCTGGAGAAAATAGGTTTCCTGCTAGGTAAGTTCACTTTGCATTGGACCAGCGTTCTTCTCTGGATGGCAGCTGACCTCTGAGTACTCACGGTCAGAAGGACTGAGCTTCCAGCAATTGACCTTAAAGTCCTTCCTGGCTTCGGCTCTGATTTCTCCTCTGCGCCATCGGCTGCTAACGGGGCTGCCAGGACCCCGTGTGCGGTAAGATGCACAGGGCGCACAATGGGCTGACAGAACCCTTCACGATTCTCATCCCAGCTCTGGACCTGTAACGTGGCATGACCCAGTTGTGAACTAAGGATCCGTTCTGTTATTCGTCTCCTATGGTACTGTGGACTCTGGATTGTACGGTGTAACTTCGGAGGACCATTTGTGAATGTTAGGGGTGTTTAAACCATTTTTTTCTATTTGCTGCAGCAGAGAGTACACCCGCCAAATACGCTCTGTTGAGCAGGATCACCTCAGTGTGATTCACGTCACTGAGCTCAGGCGGCAGGAATGGGGGCTGGGGCAGGACCCTTTCTCCTTGGCTCCTGGCGAGCCTGGCTGGAAAGTGGTTGCCACTGTCCCCCGTTCTTGTGGCCGTGGCTCGTGGCTGTGGCTCGTGGCCGTGGGTCATGTTGTGTCTGCTGCCTGCAGATGCCCAGATGGACAGATTGCCGTGGACGTCAGCTCTGCCGTCCTGGGTTTGTGACTCGCTCTCCATCTGGACTGCCTGCTCTGTTCTCTCCACGGCAGGCTAAGAACAGCCTTTTGGTCAAAGCTTGGAAGCTCTGCTTTCTTCCTGAGGACGCCTCCGCGTCAGCCTTCCCAGGGACAGCTCCTTCCACAGCCTCACATAGGACTGTGAGGACATTCTTCTGTGGATTAGGTTGGCAGGTGAATATAGAAAAGTGGCCAGTGTCTCTTCCTGCCAATGAGGAACTGTGTCCCTGAACACAGCCCAGATTCATTCACGCCCAGCCAGAGGTGAATTCTTTGCCCACCAGGGCACGCTCCCCACAGGCTGGGCCAGGCTTCCCTTCCCACCACGACTCAGGATTTATTAGTAGGGGTCTCGCCTTGACACTCATTCCCCTTCAGCTTTGCGACCCCCTCATCATTGCCTGAGGTGGCCAGGGACAATGACACGTTCCTCCGTGGAGCTCTGGTGCTGAGTTACCAACAGCAACCTTCTCAGGGTAAGTCCCCAGTGCCATGTCTTGGGTCGGCTCCTTTGCCTGGAGCCTGTTCCTCCACACCCAACAATTCAGACCTGAGTGATGTCATCAGTGACTTCTTCCCAAGCGAGCAAGGTCTATGGCTATTTGGGGTGTGCAGTGCCTCACACACAAACCTCATGAATGCATATACGTTTTGGTTATAAGCATAAAGGTTACCACTTTCTGAATTTCCAAGATATGGTCAATTGACTTCGATTAAAATGAAATGAAGCTTAATCATCCTAACTGAAAGCAGCTGTGTATATCAGAAAATGCTTTTTAAGGAAAACATTTATTGCCTGTTTATTGCAACTCACGATTGCTATTTTAATTTGGGATTAAATTTATGTCTTTACCAGGTAGACAGCGTTTTAGCAGGGAGGGCCTACACAGTGTCAGGAATCCCCGCGTCTGTAAACCGCCCAGGTGTGTATTCTGCTGGTGGATATGTGGAGATTTCTTATCTATGAAAGACATTCATGGGGCACCTGGGGGCTCAGTCGTTGGGCGTCTGCCTTTGGCTCAGGTCATGATCCCAGGGTCCTGGGATTGAGCCCTGCGTTGGGCTCCCTCCTCAGCGGGAAGCCTGCTTCTCCCTCTCTCACTCCCCCTGCTTGTGTTCCCTCTCTCGCTGTCTCTCTCTCTGTCAAATAAATAAGTAAAATCTTAAAAAAAAGACATTCATTTTTATTTAGACTTTGAAATTTGGCTACACGAACAATTTAAAAGAAAACCCTCACCACCAACAACTACGATGTCTACTGACGGATCGCACCTCTGTGGATGGTGTCCACTCCAGCAGAGCTTATCAACAATGGATGTCAGGGGCGCCTGAGTGGCTCAGTCAGTGAAGCGTCTGCCTTCGAGGTCCTGGGATCGAGCCCCGCATCACACTCCCTGCTCCGCGGGAATCTGCTTCTCCCTCTGCCCACCATTTTCCCTGCTTGTGTTCTTTCTCTCTCTCCCTCTGACAAATAAATAAATAACAATCTTTTAAAAAAAATGGATGCTGTATTTTGCCAAATGCTTTTTCTGTATCTATTGAGAGGATCATATGGTTCTTATCTTTGCTTTTATTAATGTGCTGGATCACACTGATTGATTCATGAATATTGAAAGGGGTTATTTTTCTGACTTCAATTGTATATTTTATTGAAAGTCTAATTTTTTATTTCATTCCAATTTTATTACCATTTAAATTTTATCTTTTCATATGCTCACTGATCATTTAATTTTTTTTTAATTTTTTATTCTTATGTTAATCACCATATATTACATCATTAGTTCTTGGTGCAGTGTTCCATGATTCATTGTTTGTTCATAACACCCAGTGCTCCATGCAGAACGTGCCCTCCTCAATACCCATCACCAGGCTAACCCATCCCCCCACCCCCCTCCCCTCTAGAACCCTCAGTTTGTTTTTCAGAGTCCATCATCTCTCATGGTTCGTCTCCCCCTCTGACATACTCCCTTTTTCTTCCTCTCCTGTTATCTTCTTCTTTTTCTTTTTTCTTAAAATATGTTGCATTATTTGTTTCAGAAGTACAGATCTGTGATTCAACAGTCTTGCACAATTCACAGCACTCACCGTAGCACATACCCTCCCCAATGTCTATCACCCAGCCACCCCATCCCTCCCACCCCCCACCACTCCAGTAACACTCAGTTTCTTTCCTGAGATTAAGAATTCCTCATATCAGTGAGGTCATGTGATACATGTCTTTCTCTGATTGACTTATTTCACTCAGCATAACACCCTCCAGTTCCATCCACGTCGTTGCAAATGGCAAGATCTCATTCCTTTTGATGGCTGCATAATATTCCATTCTGTATATATACCACATCTTCTTTATCCATTCATCTGTCGGTGGGCATCTTGGCTCTTTCCACAGTTTGGCTATGGTGGACATTGCTGCTATAAACATTGGGGTACATGTACCCCTTCAGGTCCCTACATTTGTATCTTTGTGGTAAATACCCAGTAGTGCAATTGCTGGATCGAACGGTAGCTCTAATTTCAACTGTTTGAGGAACCTCCATACTGTTTTCCAGAGGGGTTGCACCAGCTTGCATTCCCACCAACAGTGTAGGAGGGTTCCCCTTTCTCCACATCCCCGCCAACATCTGTCATTCCCTGACTTGTTAATTTTAGCCATTCTGACGGGTGTGAGGTGGTATCTCATTGAGGTTTTGATTTGGATTTCCCTGATGCCAAGCGATGTTGAGCACTTTTTCATGTGCCTGTTGGCCATTTGGATGTCTTCTTTGGAGAAATGTCTGTTCATGTCTTCTGCCCATTTCTTGATTGGATTATTTGTTCTTTGGGTGTTGAGTTTCATAAGTTCTTTATAGATTTTGGATACTAGCCCTTTATCTGATATGTCATTTGCAAATATTTTCTCCCATTCTGTCGGTTGTCTTTTGGTTTTGTGGACTGTTTCTTTTGCTGTGCAGAAGCTTTTTATCTTGATGAAATCCAATAGTTCATTTTTGCCCTGGCTTCCCGTGCCTTTGGCGATGTTTCTAGGAAGAAGTTGTTGCGGCTGAGGTCGAAGAGGTTGCTACCTGTGTTCTCCTTTAGGATTTGGATGGACTCCTGTCTCACGTTTAGGTCTTTCAACCATTTGGAGTCTATTTTTGTGTGTGGTGTAAGGAAATGGTCCAGTTTCATTCTTCTGCATGTGGCTGTCCAATTTTCCCAACACCATTTGTTGAAGAGACTGTCTTTTTGCCATTGGACATTCTTTCCTGCTTTGTCAAAAATAAGTTGACCATAGAGTTGAGGGTCCATTTCTGGGCTCTCAATTCTGTTCCATTGATCTATGTGTCTGTTTTTGTGCCAGTACCATACTGTCTTGATGATGACAGCTTTGTAATAGAGCTGGAAGTCCGGAATTGTGATGCCGCCAGCTTTGCTTTTCTTTTTCAGTATTCCTCTGGCTATTCTGGGTCTCTTCTGGTTCCATACAAATTTTAGGATTATTTGTTCCATTTCTTTGAAAAAAGTGGATGGTATTTTGATGGGGATTGCATTGAATGTGTAGATTGCTCTAGGTAGCATTGACATCTTCACAATGTTGATTCTCCCAATCCATGAGCATGGAACGTTTTTCCATTTCTTTGTGTCTTCTTCAATTACTTTCATGAGTATTTTATAGTTTTCTGAGTACAGATCCTTTGCCTCTTTGGTTAGATTTATTCCTAGGTATCTAATGGTTTTGGGTGCAATTGTAAATGGGATAGACTCCTTGATTTGTCTCTCTTCTGTCTTGTTGTTGGTGTATAGGAATGCCACTGATTTCTGTGCATTGATTTTATATCCTGCTACTTTACTGAATTCCTGTATGAGTTCTAGCAGTTTTGGGGTGGAGTCTTTTGGGTTTTCCACATACAGTATCATATCATCTGCAAAGAGTGAGAGTTTGACTTCCTCTTTGCCGATTTGGATGCCTTTGATTTCTTTTTGTTGTCTGATTGCTGTGGCTAGGACTTCTAATACTATGTTGAATAGCAGTGGTGAGAGTGGACATCCCTGCCGCGTTCCTGACCTTAGGGGAAAAGCTCTCAGCCTTTCCCCATTGAGAATGATATTCGCTGTAGGTTTTTCATAGACGGCTTTTATGATATTGAGGTATGTACCCTCTATCCCTATACTCTGAAGAGTTTTGATCAAGAAAGGATGTTGTACTTTGTCAAATGCTTTTTCTGCATCTATTGAGAGGATCATATGATTCTTGTTCTTTCTTTTGTTAATGTATTGTATCACGTTGATTGATTTGCAGATGTTGAACCAGCCTTGCAGCCCAGGAATAAATCCCACTTGGTCGTGGTGAATAATCCTTTTAATGTACTGTTGGATCCTATTGGCTAGTATTTTGGTGAGAATTTTTGCATCCATGTTCATCAAGGATATTGGTCTGTAATTCTCTTTTTTGATGGGGTCTTTGTCTGGTTTTGGGATCAAGGTAATGCTGGCCTCATAAAATGAGTTTGGAAGTTTCCCTTCCATTTCTATTTTTTGGAACAGTTTCAGGAGAATAGGTATTAATTCTTCTTGAAATGTCTGATAGAATTCCCCTGGGAAGCCATCTGGCCCTGGGCTTTTGTTTCTTGGGAGATTTTTGATGACTGCTTCAATTTCCTTAGTAGTTATAGGTCTGTTCAGGTTTTCTATTTCTTCCTGGTTCAATTTTGGTAGTTGATACATCTCTAGGAATGCACCCATTTCTTCCAGGTTATCTAATTTGCTGGCATAGAGTTGCTCATAATATGTTCTTATAATTGTTTGTATTTCTTTGGTGTTGCTTGTGATCTCTCTTCTTTCATTCATGATTTTGTTGATTTGGGTCATTTCTCTTTTCTTTTTGATCAGTCTGGCCAGGGGTTTATCAATCTTGTTAATTCTTTCAAAGAACCAGCTCCTAGTTTCGTTGATCTGTTCTACTGTTCTTTTGGTTTCTAGTTCATTGATTTCTGCTCTGATCTTTATGATTTCTCTTCTCCTGCTGGGTTTAGGCTTTCTTTGCTGTTCTTTCTCCAGCTCCTTTAGGTGTAGGGTTAGGTTGTGTATTTGAGACCTTTCTTGTTTCTTGAGAAAGGCTTGTATTGCTATATACTTTCCTCTCAGGACTGCCTTTGCTGTATCCCAAAGATTTTGAACAGTTGTGTTTTCATTTTCATTGGTTTCCATGAATTTTTTTAATTCTTCTTTAATTTCTTGGTTGACCCATTCATTCTTTAGTAGGATGCTCTTTAGCCTCCATGTATTTGAGTTCTTTCCGACTTTCCTCTTGTGGTTGAGTTCTAGTTTCAAAGCATTGTGGTCTGAAAATATGCAGGGAATGATCCCAATCTTTTGGTACCGATTGAGACCTGATTTGTGACCTAGGATGTGATCAATTCTGGAGAATGTTCCATGGGCACTAGAGAAGAATGTGTATTCCGTTGCGTTGGGATGGAATGTTCTGAATATGTCTGTGAAGTCCATTTGGTCCAGTGTGTCATTTAAAGTCTTTATTTCCTTGTTGATCTTTTGCTTAGATGATCTGTCCATTTCAGTCAGGGGGGTGTTAAAGTCCCCCACTATTATTGTATTGTTGTCAATGTGTTTCTTTGCTTTTGTTATTAATTGCCTTATATAATTGGCTGCTCCCATGTTCGGGGCATAGATATTTACAATTGTTAGATCTTCTTGTTGGATAGACCCTTTAAGTAGGATATAGTGTCCTTCCTCATCTCTTATTACAGTCTTTGTTTTAAAATCTAGTTTGTCTGATATAAGGATTGCCACCCCAGCTTTCTTTTGGTGTCCATTAGCATGGTAAATGGTTTTCCACCCCCTCACTTTCAATCTGGGGGTGTCTTTGGGTGTAAAATGAGTCTCTTGCAGACAGCATATGGATGGGTCTTGTTTTTTAATCCAATCTGATAGCCTGTGTCTTTTGATTGGGGCATTTAGCCCATTTACATTCAGGGTAACTATTGAAAGGTATGAATTTAGTGCCATTGTATTACCTGTAAGGTGACTGTTAACTGTCTGTTGTCTGTGTTCGTTTCTGCTCTTTGCTGCTTTTAGGTTCTCTCTTTGCTTAGAGGACCCCTCTCAATATTTCTTGGAGGGCTGGTTTCGTGTTTGCAAATTCCTTTAGTTTTTGTTTGTTCTGGAAGCTTTTTATCTCTCCTTCTATTTTCAATGATAGCCTAGCTGGATATAGTATTCTTGGCTGCATATTTTTCTCGTTTAGTGCTCTGAAGATATCTTGCCAGTCCTTTCTGGCCTGCCAGGTCTCTGTGGATAGGTCTGTTGCCAATCTAATGTTTCTACCATTGTAGGTTACATATCTCTTCTCCCGAGCTGCTTTCAGGATTTTCTCTTTGTCTCTGAGACTCGTAAGTTTTACTATTAGATGTCAGGATGTTGACCTATTTTTATTGATTTTGAGAGGGGTTCTCTGTGCCTCCTGGATTTTAATGCCTGTTTCCTTCCTCACATTAGGGAAGTTCTCTGCTATAATTTGCTCCAATATACCTTCTGCCCCTCTCTCTCTCTCTTCTTCTTCTGGGATCCCAATTATTCTAATGTTGTTTTGTCTTATCGTATCACTTATCTCTCGAATTCTGCCCTCGTGATCCTGTAGTTGTTTCTCTCTCTTTTTCTCAGCCTCTTTATTTTCCATCATTTGGTCTTCTATATCGCTGATTCTCTCTTCTGCCTCATTTATCCTAGCATTTAGTGCCCCCATTTTTGATTGCACCTCATCAATAGCCTTTTTGATTTCGATTTGGTTAGATTTTAGTTCTTTTATTTCTCCAGAAAGGGTTTCTCTAATAACTTCCACGCTTTTTTCAAGCCCAGCTAGTATCTTTAAAGTCATGATTCTGAACTCTAGGTCCGACATCGTACTAATGTCCGTATTGAGTAGGTCCCTGGCTGATGGTACTACCTCTTGTTCTTTTTGCTGAGGTGATTTCTTTCGTCTTGTCATTTTGTCCAGAGGAGAATAGATGAATGAGAGAACAAAAGGCTAACAGGTTTACAACGTCCCCAGCAAATATACTGTATACAAATCAGAAAAGACCTGAAACCAGGGGAAAAGAAAGGGAAAGAAAGAAAAAAGAAAGAGAAAAAGAAAAAAAAAAAAAGAAAAAAAGATAAAAACAAAAACAAAACAATTCAAAAAAGGCAGAATATGATCAAATATGATCAGGCTAGTGCATAGATCAGTGCCACACACTAGATTTTGGGCGTATTTTGGTCTGTTAGAAAAAAGTGCCTCCTAAAATTTTAAAGGAAGAAAGACATATATGTACAAACTAAGGGTTGATACAATGAAGGGATGGAAGATGACTGTAAAGATGAAAATTATAAAAGATTTTATAAAAGGACTTGGTAAGATAAGTTGTTTGAAAAAAGAAAGAAGATTTAAGGAAAAAAAAAAAGGAAAAAGGGAGAGAATGTGATCAGGCAGGAGACTAGAACAAAGCCATACACTAGTGGTTTAGGGTATATTTTGATCTGTTAGAAGAAACTGTACCTCAAAATTTTAAAGAGAGAACAACTTATATATATATGCCAAAAACAAGGATAACTACTATGAAGGGATAAAATATGACTCTAAAAATGAAAAAAAAATAAAAAATGTTTTTTTTTTTAAAAAGGGGATTTATAAGATGTTGGTTGAAAAAGGGAAAAAGAAAAATAAAAAAAAGTCAACAAAAATTAACTTTGATGAAATAATGAATCATGGTAAAAAAAAAAAAAAAAAAAAGAAGCCATGAATCTATGTGCAGTATTCCCCTAGCGCTGGAGTTCTCCTATTCTCCTTGATCGATCAACTTGGTCTTGGCTTGCTGGCTGTTTGTGTTGATCTTCTGGGGGAGGGGCCTGTTGCTGTGGTTTCCAAATGTCTTTGCCGGAGGCGGAATTGCCCCGCCCTTGTCGGTCCGGGCTAAGGAAGCTGCTCTGGTTTGCTCTCAGGAGCTTTTGTTCCCTGCAAGCTCTCGGTACAGCTTTGGAGGACCAGGGCGAAAATGGCGGCCTCCCAGTCTCCGCCCGGAGGAGCCGAGAACTCGGGGCCCCACTCCTCAGTGCGCCCCCAGAGAAAAGCAGTCACTCCCGTGTCCCCGGTCTCTGGCCGCACTCCGTGCTCACCCGGCCTGTGATCGAGCATTGCTATCTCTGGCATCCGACCCCGCTCGGAGTCTCCAAACCCAGCAGATCCCTGCAGTGCATTCCCGCACCGCTCCTCCCGGGGGAGGAATTGGAGTCTCCCCGGATCTGCCACTTGTTGGGTCCCTGCTGGAGGAGCAGTGGCCCGACTGGGCCGCAGATCACAGTTTATGGCAACCCCGAGCTGAGAGCCCGCGACTCTGCTCCGTATCTGCAGCCGGCTTCCCCGCCCCGACACCTGGGAGCTCTGCCGCACTCAGGCACCCCCGGTCTCTCTGTGACCCCAAGGGTCCTGGGACCACACTGTCCCGGGAGGATTCCACCCCCCGCTTAACCACTGCAGCGACGTCCCTCCGCCGAGCCAACTTTTAAAAGGTCCGATTTTGTGCTCCGCGGCTCTAGCACTTGCCAGAAGCGGCCGACGGAGGCCCCTCCCCCGCCGTCTATCCTCCCGAATATCGCCTCGGATTCACTTCTCCGCACGTCCTACCTTCCAGTAAGTGGTCGCTTCTCTGTTCAGATAGCTGTTGCTACTCTCCTGTTCGATCTCCTGTTGAGTTCGTAGGTGTTCAGAATGGTTTGATCCCTATTCAGCTGAATACCTGAGACCAGACAAAATCTAGGTCTCCTACTCCTCCGCCATCTTGCTCCGCCCCCCCGGATCATTTAATTTTTTTCAGTGAATTGACCATCTTGATTTGTTTTTCCTTTTCTTTGTTGATTTATAAAAAGCCCTTTGCATATTAATGTAATTGGGCATTTTTCTGCCATATGTCTTGAAAACAATTTTTGTCAGTTTTGCATTATATTCTAGCTTTGTTTACGGTATTTTAAAAAACAATGCAGAAGTTTAAAATTTTTATGTGGTCAAATTTGTCCTATTATTCTTTATAGTTTTCATTGTTTGGATTGTTTATAAATAATTTGTCTACTTCACAATTACAAAATCAATTCTGTCATGTTTTCTTAATGTACTTTTACTATTTCATTTGCTTGTTTAAATCATTTATCGGGGGCGCCTGGGTGGCTCAGTCGTTAAGCGTCTGCCTTCGGCTCAGGTCGTGATCCCAGGGTCCTGGGATCGAGCCCCTCATCGGGCTCCCTGCTCAGCGGGAAGCCTGCTTCTCCTCCCACTCCCCCTGCTTGTGTTCCCTCTCTCACTGTGTCTCTCTCTGTCAAATAAATAAATAAATAAATCTTTAAAAAAATAAATAAATCATTTATCGACCTGGAATTATTAATTCTGCTATAAATAGTGAAATGGAATTCAGCTTACTTTGTTTCCAGATGGCTAGCCAGAGTCTACAAACTACTGAACAATCCACTTCTTCCCAGTGATCTGAAGTGATGTTTTAGGTATATCAAGTCCCATATGTACTTAGATGTCTGTTAATGAAACCCCTCTAGTGGTACGTCATTTCTAAAACAACATGGAAAATTTTCCTGAAGGTATTTCCTTGCTCACAGAACTTAGTGGTTCCTCCCACTCTCCCACCAGCCCATCATTCCTCTTCTGTTTCCTGTAGATCATAAAACAGCTACTCATGCTAAGCTGACACCGCCTCACTAAAAGACTACGTGCACTTCCCTTTCTCAGTGAAGGTCACAACTTAGCCCAGCTTCCCACATGCCCCTCCAGGTTGCAAGGTTTGGGGTGGAAAGGGCAGAGGGCCTCCCAAGTGGGAACAGGTGGGTGGCGATGAGGACCATCTGTGCACCTAGAGCCGTCAGCTGCAAGGGGATGCTCCCTAAGCCTCCTCCACCCAGTTACAGCAAGGGGACAGCACAGGGACACCTCAGGCCCCCAGATGCAGCTACCGTGTCCTTCTCTCCTTCTTTAGCCTCTCACAATGACATTTATCCCAAGGATGATGTCACACAAGGGGGCCTGTGGTGCAGCAAACACACCTCCTCCAGGGTCATCATCTCTCCATATGCCTGAAGCTGCCAAGGTGGTCTTCTTCAGCTTGGCTCTGTCCTGTCCTTAAGGTTGGCATCTTTGGTCCCTTGTGTGGTGCTGTCCTACCCTGGGTGGATGGACGCCAGAGGGTCGCATCCTCCAGGCACCCAGAACACCCAGTTATCCTGTTCCCTGTTGCGATTGAACAGGGAGAAGGCAGGCCCTCTCAGTTCCCCTCCCTAAAGATGATTTCATCCCTCCAAGCCTTGGTTGGAGGTTGTGGTTCCTTATGCCAAAAAGACTTTGGACAAACCCAGAAGCGTCTTAAATTCTCAGAGAGCACACTTCCTGTTCAAGCTGGAATTCCCTCTCTCAGCACTCCCAGCACGAACATATCATGAAATGCACAATTTCACAGACAATATAACATAAAGACATTTGGACACCGCTGAATCCTTCAAAGCAGTACTGAAAGTTTCATGATAGAAATCTGGCACCATGATTGCTGGAAATGTTCAGAATGAATGCTTCATTTTCATATTGTGCCATACAGATGAGTTAAAGTATTCCACTCAATGCAATGGTAGGAACGAGATAAAACGAGTAATAGTTACCATAGAACATGTATTGAAATTGAAACCATCATACAGATCGAATGTGACACGTCCTAGTTCAAGAACCATGGAGATGCTGGGAACACAACACTCACAGCTCTTTTACCAAAATTATATTCAAATTACTACTGAATTTTTAAATTAATAAATTATTAAAACATTGTTTTGATTGTCTTAAAATATTTTAAGTTTCTCATGGCCAGAATCTAATGTAGCTGGGACTGTGATCTGTATTTCCTGAATGCTACCCAGTGGTTTTTTTCTGGAACTACCTCTTGACCTTGCCTCCTATTCCTCTAGTAATAATACTAACTGGAATTATTTCATGAAAGATTAGGGTGTAGGAGTCTGGTAAATTAATGAGAACAACTCTAATAAATTTGAAATGATTTTGTTCTTAGGAAGCTATACTGAGAAAATGTTTACTGCTATGGCATTTCTGCAGAACACCAGCCCCATGAAACACTTTGGGGGAAAAAGGCCTTCTTGGTCAGGGACACCAGGTGATGTCCATGATTATATTCACAGGTGTCACAGTGCACACGAGCATAGTTGATGTTTCCAGAAATTTAACACTAGCTTATCCAAACTCAATGGACTGTACAAGATTTTGCCTTAATACTTATTAAGAGCCCATGAATCAGTATTTCACAAAAATCCTTATGTATAAACTCTGCACTAAATTAACCTTTTTGGCAAGAACTACATAGCGCTGACTTTATCTTCTAAATCTGCAACAATGAAAGCTATCTACCAGCTCAAAGACATAGAAGAGGAACATTAAGTTGGAATCTTCCATTCTAGGACCGGAAGGAAATGAAGAGCTCACCCAACTGTATTAGAAATTTTGGGTAGCATCTCATTCCTCTTCCCCTTTTAAGATCAAGGTCCAAGTGACCTTCAAGTTTATGTGACTAGCCAGTGGTAGTCCTGGGATTGGGCCCTTGCTTTAATTCCTCTGAATGTTATTGACAGATACAAAGCTGACTTTTTCAGACAGGATTTTATATGTGGGCATCACCTTAGATGTTCAGTCGGGGTTATAAGTTTTCACGTTTAAAATTTTGGCATTTCATGAGAAATTGGTGAGTTGCATTGTCATATGCCCTGAAGAACATGCCCAGAAATCTGTTCTGTGTTCCAGCTTGTTAGTCTATGTTTCTTTCAAAATGCACTGGATTCTCAAACACGATTGATAAATACAGGAGTTAAAAGGAGTTCTTCAACTGTTGGCAGTTTGGTGGAGGACTAGGCAACCTAAATTTCGCCTGGTCCCAGGAATCCAGATAGATAGGTATCAAACCACTTTGAACACGTACAAACTCAACAGGAGATCGAAGAAAAGAATAGCAGCAATTCTATGAACAGAAAAGTGACCACTTTCTGGAAGGTAGGACGTGCAGAGAAGTGAATCCAAGGTGATACTCGGGAGGATAGACGGCGGGGGAGGGGGCCTCCATCGGCTGCTTCTGGCAAGTGATAGAGCTGCAGAGCACAAAATCGGAACTTTTAGAAGTCGGCTCAGCTGAGAGACGTCGCTCCAGTGGCTAAGCGGGGGGTGGAACCCTCGTGGGACAGTGTGGTCCCAGGACCCTCGGGGTCACAGGAAGACCGGGGGTGACTGAGTGCTGCAGAGCTCCCAGGTATCGGAGCAGGGAAGCCAGCTGCAGAGACGGAACTGAGGCGCAGGCTCTCAGCTCAGGGTTGCCATAAACATGATCCTTGGCAGTCGGGCCACTACTCCTCCAGCAAGGACCCAACAAGCGGCAGAGCCAGGGAGACTCCCCTTCCTCCCCCGGGAGGAGTGGCGCGGGAGCTCACCGCAGGGATCTGCTGGGTTTGGAGACTCCACATGGGGTCATGTGCCAGAGATAGAAATGCTCAGTCACAGGCCAGGTGAGCACAGAGTGCGACCAGAGACCGGGGAGACGGGAGTGACTGCTTTTCTCTGGGGGCGCACTGAGGAGTGGGGCCCTGAGTTCTCGGCTCCACGGTGCAGAGACTGGGAGGTCGCCATTTTCACTCTCGTCCTCCAAAGCTGTATGGAAAGTTTGCAGGGAACAAAAGCTTCCAAGAGCAAACCCGAGCAGATTGCTTAGCCCGGACCGACATGGGCAGGGCAATTCCGCCTCCCGGCAAAGACGTTTAGGAACCATGGCAACAGGCCCCTCCCCCAGAAGATCAGCAAGAACAGCCAGCCAAAAACAAGTTTACAGATCAATGAGAACAGCAGAACCTCAGCACTAGGGGAATACTGTACATACAATTCATGGCTTTTTTCCCATGATTCTTCAGTCTTTCAAAGTTAATTTTTAAAATTTTCTTTATTTTTATGCAATATATGTTAAGAAAAAAAAAGAAGATAGCAGGAGGGGAAGAATGGAGGAGGGAAAATTGGAGGGGGAGATGAACCATGAGAGATGATGGACTCTGAAGGACAACTGGGGGTTCTAGAGGGGAGGGGGGTGGGGGGATGGGTTAGCATGGTGATGGATATTAAAGAGGGCACGTTCTGCATGGAGCACTGGGTATTATGCACAAACAATGAATCATGGAACACTACATCAAAAACTAATGATGTAATGTATGGTGATTAACATAACAATAAAAAATTTAAAGAAAAAACTTTATTTTTTCTTTTTCTATTTCTTTTTTTTTATTTTTCTTCTTTCCTTTTTCAACCAACATCTTATCAATTCCTTTTTAAAAATCTTTTTTAATTTGTATTTTTACAGTCATATTCTGTCCCTTCATTGTATTTAACCTTATTTTTTGTAAATATATATATGCTTTTCTTTCTTTAAAATTTTGGGATACAGTTTCTTCTAACAGACCAAAATATACCCTAAGTCTAGTGTATGGCTTTGTTATAGTCTCCCACCTGATCACATTCTCTTTTTTTTTTCTTAATTTTTTTCTTTCTTTTGTCAACTAACTTCTTATCTTATCAATTCTTTTTTTAAAATCTTTTTTAATTTTCATCTTTACAGTCATATCCAATTCCTTCATCATATTTACCCTTAGTTTTGTATATACATAAGTTTTTCTTTCATTAAAATTTTGGGAGGCAGTCTCTTCTAACAGACCAAAGTATACCCCAAATCTAGTGTGTGGCTCTGTTCTATTCACCAGATCTGATCATATTCTTTTTTTTTTTTCTTGTCCCCCCTGTGTTTGGGTCTCTTCTGATTTGTTTAGTGTATATTTTTCTGGGGTCGTTGTTACCCTTTTAGCATTTTGTTCTCTCATTCATCTATTCTTCTCTGGACAAAATGACAAGAAGGAAAAACTCACCTCAGAAAAAAAAGAACACGAGGCAGCACCAACTGCCAGGGACCTAATCAATACGGACATTAGTAAGATGTTGGAACTAGAGTTCAGAATGACGATTATAAAGATATTAGCTGGGCTTGAAAAAAGCATAGAAGATACTAGAGAATCTCTTTCTGGAGAAATAAAAGAACTAAAATTTAACCAAGTCAAAATCAAAAAGGATATTAATGAGGTGCAATAAAAAATGGAGGCTCTAACTGCTAGGATAAATGAGGCAGAGAGAGAATTAGTGATATAGAAGACCAAATGATGGAGAATACAGAAGCTGAGAAAAAGAGAGATAAACAACTACTGGATCACGAGGGCAGAATTTGAGAGATAAGTGATGCCATAAGACGAAACAATATTAGAAAAAATTGGGACCCCAGAAGAAGAAGAGAAAGAGTGGCAGAAGGTATATTGGAGTAAATTGTAGTGAAGAACTTCCCTAATTTGGGGAAGGAAACAGGCATCAAAATCCAGGAGGCAAAGAGAACCCCCCCTCAAAATCAATAAAAATAGGTCAACACCTAAACATCTAATAGTAAAATGTACAAGTCTCAGAGACAAAGAGAAAGTCCTGAAAGCAGCTCAGAACAAGAGGTCTGTAACCTACTATGGTAGAAACAGACTGGCAACAGACGAATCCACACAGACCTGGCAGGCCAGAAAGGACAAGCATGATATATTCAGTGCACTAAATGAGAAAAATATGCAGCCAAGAATACTATATCCAGCTAAGCTATCATTGAAAATAGAAGGAGAGATAAAAAGCTTCCAGGACAAACCAAAACTAAAAGAATTTGCGAACACGAAACTAGCCCTCCAAGAAATATTGAAAGGGGTCCTCTAAGCAAAGAGAGAGCCTAAAAGTAACATAGACCAGAAAGGAACACAGACAATATACAGTAACAGTCAACTTACAGGCAATACAATGGTACTAAATTCATATATTTCAATACTTACCTTGAATGTAAATGGGCTAAACACCCCAATCAAAAGACACAGGGTATCAGATTGGTTAAAAAAAATAAGACCCATCGATATGCTGTCTGCAAGAGACTCATTTTTGACCCAAAGACCCCTACAGATTTAAACTGAGGGGGTGGAAAACAATTTCCCATGCTAATGGACACCAAAAGAAAGCTGGGGTGGCAATCCTTATATCAGACAAATTAGATTTTAAACCAAAGACTATAATAAGAGATGACGAAGGACACTATATCCTACTTAAAGGGTCTATCCAACAAGAATATATAACAATTGTAAATATCTATGCCCCTAACATGGGAGCAGCCAATTATATAAGCCAATTAATAACAAAAGTAAAGAAACACATTGACAACAATACAATAATAGTGGGGGACTTTAACAACCCCCTCACTGAAATGGACAGATGATCTAAGCAAAAGATCAACAAGGAAATAAAGGCTTTAAATGATACCCTGGACCAGATGGACTTCACAGGTATATTCAGAACATTCCATCCCAAAACAACAGAATACACATTCTTCTCTAGTGCACGTGGAACATTCTCCAGAATAGATCACATCCTGGGTCATAAATCAGGTCTCAACCAGTACCAAAAGATTGGGATCATTCCCTGCATATTTTTGGACCACATGCTTTGAAACTAGAACTCAATCACAAGAGGAAAGTCAGAAAGAACTCAAATACATGGAGGCTAAAGAGCATCCTACTAAAGAATGAATAGGACAACCAGGAAATTAAAGAAGAATTTAAAAAATTCATGGAAACAAATTAAAATGAAAACACAACTGTTCAAAATGCTTGGGATGTGGCAAAGGCAGTCCTAAGAGGAAAGTATATAACAATACAGGCCTTTCTCCAGAAACAAGAAAGGTCTCAAACACACAACCTAACCCTACACCTAAAGGAGCTGGAGAAAGAACAGCAAATAAAGCCTAAACCCGGCAGGAGAAGAGAAATAATAAAGATCAGAGCAGAAATCAAAAGGACAGTAGAACAGATCAATGAAACTAAGAGCTGGTTCTTTGAGAGAATTAATAAGATTGATAAACCCCTGGCCAGACTTATCAAAAAGAAAAGAGAAATGACCCAAATCAACAAAATCATGAATGAAAGAGGAGAGATCACAGCCAACACCAAAGAAACACAAACAAATATAAGAACTTATTATAAGCAACTATATGCCAAAAAATTAGACAATCTGGAAGAAATGGATGCATTCCTAGAGATGTATAAACCACCAAAACTGAACCAGGAAGAAATAGAAAACCAGAACAGACCCATAACCAGTAAGGAAATTGAAGCAGTAATCAAAAATCTCCCAACAAACAAGAGCCCAGGGCCATGGCTTCCCAGAAGAATTCTATCAAACATTTAAAGAAGAATTAATACCTATTCTTTTGAAACTATTCCGAAAAATAGAAATAGAAAGAAAACTTCCAAACTCATTTTATGAGGCTAGCATTACCTCGATCCCAAAACCAGACAAAGACCCCATCAAAAAGGACCAGTATCCCTGATGAACATGGATGCAAAAATTCTCACCAAAATACTAGCCAATAGGATCCAACAGTACATGAAAAGGATTATTCACCACGACCAAGTGGGATTTATTCCTAGGCTGCAAGTTTGGTTCAACATCCGCAAATCAAACAATATGATACAATACACTAATAAAAGAAAGAACAAGAACCATATGATACTCTCAATAGATGCAGAAAAAGCATTTGACAAAGTACAGCATCCTTTCTTGATTAAAATTCTTCACAGTGTAGGGATAGAGTACGTACCTCAATATCATAAAAGCCATCTATGAAAAACCTATAGCAAATATCATTCTCAATGGGGAAAAACTGAGATCTTTTCCCTAAGTTTAGGAACATGGCTGGGATGTCCACTATCACCACTGTTATTCAACATAATACTAGAAGTCTTAGCCACAGCAATCAGACAACAAAAAGAAATCAAAGGCATCCAAATTGGCAAAGAAATCAAACTCTCACTCTTTGCAGATGACATGATACCTTATGTGGAAAACCCAAAAGTCTCCACCCCAAAACTGCTAGAATTCATACAGGAATTCAGTAAAGTGGCAGGATATAAAATCAATGCACAGAAATCAGTGGCATTTCTATACACCAACAACAAGGCAGAAGAAAGAGAAATTAAGGAGTTGATCCCATTTACAATTACACCCAAAACCATAAGACACCTGGGAATAAATCTAACCAAAGAGGCAAAGGATCTGTACTCAGAAAACTATAGATTACTCATGAAAGAATTTGAGGAAGTCACAAAGAAATGGAAAAATATTCCATGCTCATGGATTGGAAAAACAAATATTGTGAAAATATCTATGCTACCTAGAGCAATCTACACATTTAATGCAATCCCTATCAAAATACCATCAACTTTTTTCAAAGAAATGGAACAAATAATCCTAAAATTTGTATGGAACCAGAAAAGACTCCGAAAGCCAGATGAATATTGAAGAAGAAAAGCAAAGCTGGTGGCATCACAATTCCGGACTTCAAGCTCTATTACAAAGCTTTAATCATCAAGACAGTATGGTATTGGCACAAAAACAGACACACAGATCAATGAAACAGAATAAGGAGCCCAGAAATGGACCCTCAACTCTATGGTCAACTCATCTTCGACAAAGCAGGAAAGAATGTCCAATGGAAAAAAGATAGTCTCTTCAACAAATGGTGCTGGGAAAATTGGACAGCCACATGCAGAAGAATGAAACTGGACCATTTCCTTACACCACACACAAAAATAGACTCCAAATGGATGAAAGATCTCAATGTGAGACAGGAATCCATCAAAATCCTTGAGGCGAACACAGGCAGCAACCTCTTCGACCTCAGCCACAGGAACTTTTTCCTAGACAGATTGCCAAAGGCTAGGGAAGCAAGGGCAAAAATGAACTATTGGGACTTCATCAAGATACTTTTGCACAGCAAAGGAAACAGCCAACAAAATCAAAAGACAACCGACAGAATGGAAGAAGATATTTGCAAATGACATATCAGATAAAGGGCTAGTATCCAAAATCATAAAGAACTTATCAAACTCAACACCCAAAGAACAAATAATCCAATCAAGAAATGGGCAGAAGACGTGAACAGACATTTCTGCAAAGAAGACATCCAAATGGCCAACAGACACATGAAAAAGCTGCTCAACATCGCTCGGCATCAGGGAAATCCAAATCAAAACCTCAATGAGATACCACCTCACACCAGTCAAAATGGCTAAAATTAACAAGTCAGGAAACGACAGACAGAAAGGATGTGGAGAAAGGGGAACCCTCTTACACTGTTGGTGGGAATGCAAGCTGGTGCAGCCACTCTGGAAAACAGTATGGAGGTTCCTCAAAAAGTTGAAAATAGAGCTACCCTATGACCCAGCAATTGCACTACTGGGTGTTTACCCCAAAGATACAAACGTAGTGATCCGAAGGGGCACATGCACCCCAATGTTTATGGCAGCAGTGTCCACAATAGCCAAACTATGGAAAGAGTCCAAATGTCCATCAAAAGATGAATGGATAAAGAAGATGTGGTCCATATATATAATGGAATATTATGCAGCCATCAAAAGGAATGAAATCTTGTCCTTTGCAATGACATGGATGGAACTAGAGGGTATTAGGCTGAGCGAAATAAGTCAATCAGAGAAAGACAATTACCACATGATCTCACTGGTATGAGGAATTTGAGAAACAAGACAGAGGATCATAGGGGAAGGGAGGGGTAAATGAAACAAGACGAAACCAGAGAGGGAGACAAACCATAAGAGACTCTTAATCTCAGGAAACAAACTAAGGGTTGCTGGAGGGGAGGGGGGTGGGAGCGATGGGGTGGTTGGGTGGTGGACATTGGAGAGGGTATGTGCTATGGTGAGTGCTGTGAATTGTGTAAGACTGAAGAATCATAGACCTGTACCCCTGAAACAAATATTACATTATATGTTAATTTAAAAAAAAGGAGTTCTCTTCTAGTAGAGAATGATTTTGTTATTATTTTTTTACTTTCTGAAGGTGAATCTCAAAAGATTTTTTAAATTGTAAAACTATTATAATAAAATAATTATTTTAATCTTAAAAGATGTCTGGCTATAAATACAAAGGCAAAGCATGCTTCGGCTACATAAAGAAATTCTATTTATATTTACAAGTTTGAATTTTGAAACATTTCTTTTGGAGAACTTCTACAAAACAAGGCTGCCTAAGTCAATAGTCCTGGTGGAAAAAGAAGAAACACTTCCAAACTTATTTTAGAACTCCAGCATTACCTTGATGGCAAAGCCAGACAGGAACATTACAAGAAAATTACAGGCCAGCATCCCTGATAAACATAGATGCAAAAATCCTCAACAAAATATTAGCAAATTGTTTTAACCAATACATTAAAAGGATCATATGCCATGATCAAATGGGTTTTATTCTAGGGATGGAAAGATGGTTCAACATCCACAAATCAATCAATATGACACACCAAATTAACAAAATGAAGAATAAAAATCTAAAATCATCTCAATAGATGCAGAAAAAGCATTTGACAAAAGTCCACATCCATTTATGTTAAAAACTTTCAACAAAGTAGGCAGAGAGGGAACATACCTCAATATAAAAAAGGCCATATACGACAAGCCCACAGCTAGCATCATACTCAAAAGTGAAAAGCTAAAAGCTTTTCTTTTAAGATTAGGAAGAAGACAAGGTTGCCCTTTCTCACCATTTTTATTCAATATAGTATTGGAAGTCCTAGCCAGAGTAATTAGGCAAGAAAAAGAAATCAAAGGAATCTAAACCAGAAAGGAAGAAGCAAACCTGTCAGTATTTTCAGATGACATGATATTATATACAGAAAATCCAAAGACTCCATCAAAAAGCCATTGGCACTAATAAATTCAGCAATGTTGCAGGATACAAAATCAATATACAAAAATCTGTTGTGTTTTGACACACTAAAAATGAACCATCAGAAAGTTGAATAAAGAAACAATCCTATTTTAAATTGCATCAAAAAGAATAAAATACATGGGAATAAAGTGACCAAGGAGGTAAACACTTGTACACTGAAAACTATACGACATTCATGAAGGAAACCAAAGAAGATGCAAATAAATAGAAAGACATACTGTGCTCAAGGCTTGGAAGACTTAATATTGTGAAAATGTCCATTCTACCCTAAAACATCTACGGGTTCAGAGCAATCCCTATCAGAATTCCACGGCTTTTCTCACAGAAATAGGACAAACAATCCTAACGTTTATATGGAACCACAAAAGACCCTGAATAGGCAGCATCCTGGTCTCTGATTTCACACTGTATTTCCAAGCTACAGCTTTCAAAGCAGTATGCTATTGACACACGCTGAGGAACAAGGTCGTGAGAAGAGGAGACTTGGGGTGCTGCCATCTCCACGGTCTTAGGGCTCTGCCCCTTTTGCAGAACTTCCAACGGCGCCACCTTGGGACAGAGTAGCTGGAGGTTCACAACCTCTGTGGTCCGTAGGAGCCACTATGAGGAGGGCCAGGGAAGATTTTGCCATTTTCAATGGAAAACAAGTGGTGATTACTACTTACGATGACTTTGTACTTTGGATCTGGATTTGCTGCACCTTTTTTTATAGCAAGACATCAGCTGCTTAAGAAATAAGGATGTTGGGGTGCCTGGGTGGCTCAGTTGGTTAAGCAACTGCCTTCGGCTCAGGTCATGATCCTGGAGTCCCGGGATCGAGTCCCGCATCGGGCTCCCTGCTCAGCAGGGAGTCTGCTTCTCCCTCTGACCCTCTTCCCTCTCGTGCTCTCTATCTCTCATTCTCTCTCTCTCAAATAAATAAATAAAATCTTAAAAAAAAAAAAAGAAAGAAAGAAGGATGTTTTCCTCGCGGCGAGCGTCAGGGCGCAGCAGCGTGGTCCGCGCTGAGGGTTCCCGGCCGACTGCTTGCTCGCGGGCCGCGGCGCTCAGTCCTGCTCCTCGGTCGAGGGAAGCTGGTGGGCCGGAACAACGCCGTCGCCGCCGGTGTCTGCGGGGCTCTTTTCCTCGGGTACTGCATTTACTTTGACCGCAAGAGACGGAGTGACCCCAACTTCAAGAACAGGCTTCGAGAACGAAGAAAGAAACAAAAGCTTGCCAAGGAGAGAGCTGGACTTTGCAAGTTACCTGACCTTAAAGATGCTGAGGCTGTTCAGAAATTCTTCCTTGAAGAAATACAGCTTGGTGAAGAGTTGCTAGCCCAGGGTGAATATGAGAAAGGGGTAGACCATCTGACAAATGCAATTGCTGTGTGTGGACAGCCACAGCAGTTGCTCCAAGTGTTACAGCAAACTCTTCCACCACCCGTGTTCCAGATGCTTCTGACCAAGCTTCCAACAATTAGTCAGAGAATTTTAAGTGCTCAGAGCTTAGCTGAAGATGATGTGGAATGAGAAAATGTCAACATAATCTCAATTAAAATATTTTTAAAATATTAAGTCGGAAGATGAGCAGCTCTGGGGGAAAAAGGGCAAATAGGCTTGTTATGGACTGTCCTACACTGAAATCTACCAAAGTTAATTTTTACTTTGTGTAGATCCATTCGTCTATTTTATTTATTTTTCCCAGTGAAAAGTGTATTTTGATAGAAAACTTTTCATTTTATAAATACACTATGAGTTACAAAATATCATGGATTTATTTTATTCCTAAAACGTGCAATTAAAGTGTGTACATATAAAATCACATTACTTAGGTTGAAAATACTCAGTGCTTAGTTTTGAAAGATAGGCAGAAAAAGTATAGGAGAAAGCTGAAGAATGCACGTTTTTTAAGCTAGTACATTTGCTCTACATAAAAGAATTGGATGGAAACTATCAAAACAGCATTAAAATCTTTGAGAGATTATTTTTTTTCCATTTAATCTCTTAAATAAAAAAAGAAATAAGGATGTTTTAATTAATCCATCAAACAGATGTGAAAAGGAACATTTTAAGAGGTGCAGTCTCTTTGAAAAATGGATCAAAGTCTTGATTTCAACATAATATGTTTGTAAATAAACTTATGGCAGGAATCCTTAATGCCTCTTCTCTAAAATACGGAATGTAATAATTGTGCTTACTTTCTTATTTGGGAAATATTCCAGGATTAGTTTGTTTGCTCAGATTAGTGTGTGATTTAGTCTGTTTCTTGTTTTTAGATTTTGAGGTTTTATGTAATTTTTGATTACTAGGTCAGGACCTTGTTGGTAATTTATGTTATTAAAAATGCAAACTTGAAAAAAAACAGTAGATATTGGCATAAACACAGAAACATGGATCAATGGAACAGAGTAGAGAGCTCAGAAATAAACCCACACATATAAGGTCAAGTAATTCATAACAAAGGAGCCTAGAATATGCACTGGGGAAAGGACAGTCTCCTCAATAAAGGGTTCTGGAAGAATTGGATCTTACACCAAATACAAAAATTACCTGAAGACAAATTAAGGTCCTGAATGTAAGACCTAAAACCATAAAACTCCTCGAAGACAACATAAGCACCAAACTACTTGACAGTGGTCTTGGTGATGATTTCTGGGCTTGACACCAAAAGCAAAGGCAACAAAGGCAAAAATTAAAAAGTGGGACACATCAAAATAAAAAGCTTCAGCACAGCAAAGAAAACCATCACAAAATAAGAAGGCAACTTAGTGAATGGGAGAAGATATTTTTTTAAAATCATGTATCTGATATGGGGCTAATATCTAAAATGTATAAAGAAGTCATGCAACCCATTAGCAAAGAAACCAAACAATCTGATTTAAAAACAGGCAGAGCACAGGACATAGTCAATAATGTAATAGTGCTGTACAGTGACAGATGGGAACCACGCAATTATGGTGAGCACTGCACAATGTACAGAATTGTACATCTGAAGCTAATAGAACATTGTATGGCAGTGATACTGTGAAAAAATTTGTTAAAAGGGCAGAGGATCTAAATAGACATCTTCCAAAGAAGACATACAGATGGACAACAGGTACATTAAAAGGTGCTCAACATCACTCATCACCAGAAAAATATAAATCAAAGCCACGACAAGATATCGCTTCACACCTGGAGAATGACTAATATCAAAACGACAAGAAATAAATGTTGAGGACATGGAGGAAAGAGAACCTTCGCACACTGCTGGTGGTATTTTAAACCGGTGCAGCCACTGTGGGAAATAGTATGGAGGTTCTTCAAAAAATTAAAATAGAGCTGCCATATGACCCAGCAATTTCAACTAATGGGTATTTATCTGAAGATAATGAAAACACCAACTCAAAAGGAGTTTCACCCCATGTTCCCTGCAGCATGATTAACAACAGCCTTGATGGGAAAACAACCTAAGTGTCCATCAGTGGATGCATGGATAAAGAGAATACTTTATATACACAACAGGAATGTTATTTAGCCATAAAATGAAAGAAATTTTGCCATTTACAACAACACTGATGGACCTTGAGGACATTATGCTAAGTGAAATAAGTCAAAGAAAGACAAATACCATATGGCTACATTTATATGTGGAATCTAAAAAAAGAAAAAGAAAAAACCCCAAACTCATAGATACAGAGAACAGATTGGTGGTTGACAGACGTGGGGTGGGGTGGGGTGGGTGAATTGGGTGAAGAGGGTCTACAGGTACAAATTTCCAGGTATAAAATAAAGTCATGGAGATGCAATGTACAGCATTGGTATAATAATACTGTATTGTATGTTTGAAATTTGCTAGAAGCATAATCTTAAAATTCTCATTATAAGAAAAAGATTATAACTATGTATAGGGACAGATGTCCCTAGACTTAGGGACCAGACTTATTGTGGAAATCACTTTGCAATGTACAAAAATATCAAATCATTACATTATACACCTGAAACTAATATAATGTTACATGTCAATTATACCTCAATAAAAAAGTAGTTTCAATGCTAATAAATTATTTTAAAAAAAGGTCATCTGCTTACAAGTTTTAAAAAACAGAAGAAACACTCCCTTTCTCTCTCAAATAAATAAATAAAATCTTTTAAAAAATCTATCTCTCTCCCTCTCAAATAAATAAAATCTTCCAAAAGGTCAGGGGGGGGGGGCGGGTGGCACCTGGATCACTTAGTCAGTTAAGTGTCTGCCTTTGGCTCAGGTCATGATCCCGGAATTCTGGGATCAAGTCCCAAATCAGGCTCCCTGCTCAGCAGGGCGTCTGCTTCTCCCTCTCCCTCTGCTCCTCCACCCTCACCCTGCTTGTGCTCGCTCTCTCTTGCTGTCTCTCTCATTTAAATAAATAAAATCTTAAAAAAAATTATAGTCTATCATAGTCATTAATTGACACATTTCAACAAAGAAGGACAATAGGTAGTACTCTGAGGGAAGCATGAAATGAGGGCTGTTTTCCAATAAAGTATGCATACTTTATATTAGTAAGTATTCCTCTTTTGGAAATATATATCTATTAATAAATATATTAGTAAATATTTCCCTTCTGGAAAACTTCAACAAGAAAAAGCAAGACAAACAACCAGAATATAAGACTCTGTCTTTTCACTTTTGAGCAGACAGCTTTTTCAGCTTAACTAGATGATGATTTGATAATATACATATCAAGCCTTTTTCCTTGGACCCACTTTTTAATTGCTAATGAGCTGAGCTTCTAAGCATTTTAAAAATGTATCATATCTCATAAACAACTATAGTTAGTTAAATAAACTGTCTTGACATTTAAAAATGGCAGTGATAATGAGCCAAAAAAAAAAAAAATACTACTGGCCAATGGAATTCAACAGCACATTAAAAAGATCATAGACCATGATCAAGTTGGGTTTTTTCCTAGGATGGTTCAACATACGTGAATCAATCAACATGATACACCACATTAGCAGGATGAAGAACAAAAATCAACGATCATAACAATAGAAGCAGAGAAAGCATCTGACAAAATTCTCAACAGGGTGGGTAGAGGTGAATGTACCTCAACATAACAGAGGCCATATATGACAAGCCCACAGCTACCATCATACTCAATGATGAAGAGCTGAAAGCTTCTCGCCTCAAACCAGGAACAACACAAGGATGCCCACTCCCATCACTTTTATCCCACATTGTACTGGAAGTCCTGGCCAGAGCAATTAGGCAAAAAAGAAATAAAAGCATCCAAATTGGAAAGGAAGAAGTAAAATTATTATCCCTGTCTGCAGATAACATGACCTTATATGTATAAAATCCTAAAGATGCCACAAAAAAATACTTGAAACTAATAAGTTCAGTAAAGTTGCAGGATACAAAGCCAACATTTTAAAAATCATATACACTAATAACAAACTATCTGCAAAGGAATTTAAGAAAACCATCCCATTTACAAAAGCATCGAGAAGAATGAAATACTTAGGAATAAACTTAACCAAGAAGGGAATAGACTTGTACACTGACTACTATGAAAATATTGGTAAAAAAAAATTAAAGAAGACATAAATAAAAATAAATCATATGTTCATGGTTTGGGAGACTTAATATTGTTAAAAATGTCCACCCTACCTAAAGTAAGATGGACGTTTTGACTCTACAGAGTCAATGCAATCCCTATCAAAATATCAATGGTATTTTTTATAGAAATGGTAAAAATATCCTTAAAACTCATGTGGAACCAAAGAAGACTCTAAGAAGCCAAAGCAACTTGAGAAAGAACAAAACTGAAGGCATCACATTTCCTGATTTCAAAATATGTTACAAATCTACAGTCTCCAGAACAGTATGGTTTTGTCATAAAAACAGATATTTGAACCAATGGAATGGAATAGGGAACCCGCAAATAAACCCATGCATATATGGCCAACTGATTTTCAACAAGCATGCCAAAAATATCCAATGGGGAAAGGAGAGTCTCATCAGTAAGTGGTGCTGAGAAAAGTGAATATCCGCTTACAAAAGAATGAAACTTTACCCTTACCTCACACCACACACAAAAATAAACTCGAAGTGGATTAAAGACTCAAATGTGAGGTCTGAAACTGTAAAACTCCTAGCAGAAAACATAGGGGGAAATCTTCATGATATTGGTCTGGGCAGTGATTTCTTGGATATAACATCGGAAGCTCGAGCAACAAAACAAAAATAGACAAATGGCACTACTTCAAGCTAAAGGTTTCTGCACAGAAAAGTAAACAATGAACAGAGTGAAAAGGCAGTCTACAGAATAGGAGAAAATGTTTGCCATCTATAAACCTAAGAAGTCAATGTCCAGAATATGAAAGGAACTGCTACAACTCAACAGCAGAAAAGGAAATAACCCAATTTAAAAATGGGCAAAGGACTTGAATAGACATTTCTCTATGGAGGACATACAAATGGCCAACAGACACATGAAAAAATGCTCAACATCACTCATCATCAGGGAACTACAAATCAAAAGCACAGTAAGATATGACCTCACACCTGTTAAAAATGGCTGTCATCCAAAAAAAGAAAAAATAGTAAGTGTTGGCAAGGACGTAGAGAGATTGTAGATGTTGCTTTTACACTGCTGGTGGGATGCAAAATGGTGCGGCCCCTGTGAGAACCAGTATGGAGGTTCCTCAAAAATGTAAAACTAGAATGATCATGTGATCCAGCAATCCCAGGAAAATTAAAAGAATTAAAATCAGGATCTCAAAGAGAGATTTACACTCCCCAAATCATTGCAGCTTTATTCACAGTAGCCAAAATATGGAAACTAAATGTCCGTCAGCGGATGAATGGATAAGAAAATGTAGTCTCTGGGTACAGTGGAATATTATTCAGCCTTAAGAAGATGAAATCCTCCCACATGTGACAACATGGATGAATGTGGAGGACGTTATGGGAAATGAAATAAGTCAGTCACAGGAGCACAAGTACTGCATGATTCCATCTACAGGAAGTCCCGAGATTCGTCCATCTCTTAGAGAAAGAGAGTAGATGGGTGCCCAGGGCTAAGGGAGAGGCAGAGGGATGCCACTGCTCAGAAGCTGTAGGGTTTCGGTTATGGGAGATGCACTAGCTGGAGGGATGGGAAGTGTGGTTCACAATGCTGCGCACTGAAACATTTGTTAAGAAGGTGGATGCTGTGTTCAGTGCTCTTACCACACACACACATGCACCAGCCCCTCAGGTTTAATTGGGGGAAAATCAGTCTCACACCTACCTAACTTGATTGCTTGTGTTCAATGATCAGGAAATCTAGTGATTTTAGGCAAAGAGTGCTGAGAACTCATCTTGTACAGTTGTGTAATTTTACATATGAAGGAAACAATGAGGCCCAGAAGACATAAAGACTCTCCAAGGCCATACGACATGTCACAGCAGAACCGACAACACGGATAGATCCTCCTTGATCTCTCTGCAGGGTGGGCAAGGGCTCCGGCCCATGCCTCTCCTCCCTTGGGGTCCACGGGTCCAACTCACCTTACCACTGCTCCTGTGACCTGATGTGGCTGCCACTTCCCTCTCCCGTCACGTACACATCAGTGGTCCCCCAGGATCTGTCACTGGACTTCCTCCTGGGCCCTCAGCCTGTCTCATCTCTTTGGGATGGTGTTTTGTCCCATGACTCTCAGGGTCCCATTATTGCTCCTGTGCCTCAGTCATGACCCCGGGGCCACTGTTCAGTCTTTAGCAGGCTGCTCAGTGATGGACACATTCAGATGTTCAATAAATACCTTCTTCACAAGAGCGGCACTCTCCAGATCCTGCACTTGGCTCAGCTCTCTCTTGACCAACTTATCTGGGCTACCTAAAACCAAGACCATGATCCTTCTACCGAATACACCTCCTCCTTTATTCCCAGTTTCCACTAATCGCCTAGACTCCAACCATCGCAGTTATGTTTCTTCTGTATCACTAGATTACAGATCTAATCAACTGCCAAGCACCGTGGACCCCCTCGCACTTCTCCTCCAGCCATCTGCTTCCTATTCACATTGCAGATGAACCTATTTCAGTCTAAGCCCAGGCTACTGCAGTAAATTCTGGAATGATTGCTTTCCAGATGCCCATCCTCACTCCATTTCACTGGGTTTTCAGGTTGGTTTCCATAAAACCCAGCTCTGGACTTACTACATCCTTACTAGGAAAGCTTCAGTGCTTCCACTTTGCACAAAACGTGACATCAGACCCGGGTCCCAGCCCCTTCTCAGGAACGTGCCCCCTCCAAAAGCCCAGGGCTGTTGAAGACCAGCCGTCCTTAGACACACCTGCTTCCCCACCTACCCCTCCTTCTGCGTCCCTGCAAATGGGGTGGAATCCATATTGTCTCTGTAGTCTTCTTGTAGACCATGATGCTCAAACACTGGCAATTTTATGAGACTCAACCTGATACCTTCAGAGTCCATTTTAAACACAGTCTCCTCTGTAAAGCTCTGCTCTGTGCTGCACAGCCCCCAGATTTGGACAGAGGGATGTTTTGGAGCATGCACTTTGTTTTTACTGTCCAGCTTGCTTTGACAAGCCTTGCATTACCATAGTGTCTGGGCTGACCTGTAAGGTTCCCTCAGAAGGGATTGGGACTCACTCATCATTTACATTTCACAGAGATTGTGTTTAAAAGTCCGGGGAATTGGATTGCATTTCACTGGGTGGCAGGCTTCCTAACTCAAGCCCAGGGCATTCTCCGCACGAATGCTCCTGAAAATGCTGCAACATGAAACTCATTGTCTTTCATATTCAATGCATCACTTTTTATCACACTGCTCAGATTTCCAATCTGCAACATATAACGGGAAACAGGATTATTTTCTTACATTCAGAAAGATAACTAGTTTCTTTTTCAGTTGCTCTAGTTGAAGGTAACACCATGAAAAGCTGACCTATTAACTTATAATGAAGCTATTTCCTCGTTATTCAACATGTTCTCCTGAGACAGCTTTAACATAGACAGAGCACATTTTTACATTTGCCTGTGTAAATTGTATTTCCTGAGTGAGCGAGTGCCCGAATGGGTTTGAGCCTGCTGGGTTACAGTAACCATGTAACCTGTAGGACCATTTGATTTGTTTGTTTAATACATGCGGTGGGCGAAAGCTTTAAAACTTCAGGCTGTGATCCTTTTACATCTAAAAATAACAGAGATCCCACCCGCTTCACTACCGAATTAAGAATTTTCTGTCACCATTTTTAGGACTTGGATAGGGAACAATGTCTCCAATTTCAAAAGGTGAAACTACCTTTCAAGTTAGCATTATCAAAATGTCAAAAAAATTTCAGTTAGTCATTTTTTAAAATTGTTTAAAACAAAAACAAAACCATATAGAACTGCCTAGCTAACAACAGCCACCTTTCTATTATGGCCAATACGTTTCTATAGAGATAAAGAAAAGTTATCTAAAACTAATTTGAATATATCTGAGTGGAAATATTTGTTTACAAATACCCAGCGCTATTTCTTACTCAGCACATGTCCTAGTGTCTAGGAGGGCTGGAAGCACCGCATCCCGGAGTCCCGGAGTCCCATGTGCTCTGAGCGTTGGGACAGGAAGGCAGAAGCTGCCAGCTGTTGTCGGTGTGAGAACAGCTGAGGTTCTGCCTTCTCATCTGCAAAGATAAACCGATGACTCCCCCAGAAATATTGTGGAGGCGAGGGAAGACCCTGCAGATACCACTGTCCTCACTGCTGTTTGTTCCTATAAGTGACTTCAGATAATCCAATTACGTTTTCCTCCCTCTTGTCCCTTCCCCCATCTGACTCTCTCGGTACAACTGACACACATATTTGTGTGCACATCAGTGTGGTGAGTCTTGACAGACACATTCACTTGTGTGATTACCGCCACAATCAAGATAACGAACACACCCACCGCCCCGCAGACTCTCCGGCTCCTTAGCAATCCCTCACTCCCTGCTTGCTTTGACAAGCCTTGCATTACCATCGTCTCTGGGCTGACCTGTAAGGTTCCCTCAGAAGGGACTGGGACTCACTCATCAGACAACCACTGACTTGCTTTCTGTCACGACATACTGTGTGGCATTTTCTAGAACTTTTGAGAATCTGAAATCATAAAGCATTCAGGCTCCTCCATCAGCATAATTCTTTCGAGGCTCGTCCACGTTGCTGAGCATGGCCATCATTCATTGCAAGTGTCCACCGCGGTCCCAACACGGTGAACGCAACAAAACCTCGTTCACACACTCCTCTGAGTTCCAAAATCCTGATGCCAATGGTAGGATTTGAGTTCCTGATGTGTTATAACCTGAGGCAGGTTTTACAAGGGGCCAACGAGTTCTAGAGTTGCCCATCAAATATCCCGTTAGCACAACTTCCTGGGATTTGCCACAGCTCTGCTTTGCCAAGTTACTGAATCTGCAACTTTGAGTTACTCTTGCACAGTATGGGTGGCAACAACGTATCTTCCCTTCCAGAGTGTGGGTGGTACTTTCCGGGGTCCTAGCAGGTGTATCCCTCTTCCTAGGGGGACACTGACCTGCCCCACCCAGCTCAGACTCAGTCTCCTGGTGTGTTCGTGCTCATGCAGTTTACAGAACAGCAAGGATTTAGGAAGACATTACATACGTGCTGTGTGGCTGAGCATTCTGTAAGAAAGTCAGGAGGCGACCGTGTGCTGGGACTGGGTCCTCCGAGTGTATTTGCAATCTGAAGGACTGAGAGATTTGAAACATGAACCGTGCCACAGAGAGCTGGCTGGCTTACTGAGGCATGCCCTGTCCTCATTTATAAATTCTCTTAACCATGTTCTATTTTTAAAGGTTTAGGGTGAAAAAGCCCGGACTCCTTTAGGAAACACGAGCCTCTTCTAGTTACTCAGGGAAGGAGCTGCTGGAAGGCCCGTGACCCCGTGTGCCTTGTGCAGTCGTGTTGAGATCCATCAGGACACAGCCTGGGGGCCAAAGAAGTGCACACAGGGGAAAAAAAAACCCAAAACTAGGGAACGCCAACAAGGAAGAGGTACAGGAGACCGGCCTTATCAGTTCTTACAGACATACTCTGAAGCCTCTGTAATGGAGGCAACATTGTTCTGGCCCAGTTGACACACACACAAATGGACTGAAATAGAAAATCATGAAAACGACCCGCGCACATGGGAATTTAGTCTGTAGAGAAGGTGGCATCTCACCAACCGAGGCAAACGGGAAGACTCGTGAACAGTAACAGGCAGCAGGGCAACCACTTAGAAAAAGATAAACAAAAAAGTAAGGAAAAGTGGCCCACCCTTCACACCATATCCAGAAATGAACTCTAAATGGATGGAAACCCAAAAGTAAAATAATATCAAAGTCATGGCCTCACAAACTGGTAGGACTAACCTTCCTGCAGCTCTCGATGATAAAATCTGTGCAGGATATTAACAAAATCAAAGGCACCAGCAACAACCAAGGGTGAGCAGAGAGCAAGGTCTCTTCCCCCCTCTTCCCTCCTCCTGGACCCGAGGGAACGCTGGGCAGCAGGGAAGGAGTCCGAAATAGTTAACGTCAGAACACACATTGGTCACGCAGATGGCCCTCAGTTTGCGGGGCCAGTGGGCCCGTCTGGACCCCAGCCCTGCTCATGCGGCGCCTCGGGCGGGGTGGGCCAGGCCACGGGGACGCCTGCGTTCAGGAGTTAGCTGTGGTCTTGGTCCGACTGTAGGATGGCTGTAGCAGGCTGCTCACAGCAGCGCTCACTTCGTGAGGGTTGAAGATCTGAGCTAACCCTGCACGCGGCACCTGGCGCATCAGGGGAGCTGTCCTCCCTCAAGCCCTGAAACTCTCAGCTCATTCCTCAGTTTCCCTTGTTCCTGAGAATGAGTTCTGCACACAACTGGCTCCATCATGCTTTAAACATTTGTGTTAATTTTTAGTTACATCCTGTGTAGTTTAGTAAGTCAAATCAGTCTGTAAGGTTTTTGTAACAACAAGCCCCCCAGTCCACACAGCTGTTCGCTGCCGTTGCCCCAGAGACCAACGCTCTCAACTTCGAGCTGCGTTTGAGATTTGCCTGCAAATTCACCAACATGGCTCTGCTGCTGATTTTTTTCTTGTTAGCTATTATCGATGGCTTTCCACGCTGTACGGATTTTTCTTATTCTTTTCCCCTTCTTCTGACCACACACACACCTCTCCATCCTCCCAATGTAAATGTAGCATAATTTTTAGATCAATACTGATTGTACGATTTTATTCCTGAGTCATAAGTTCCTTTCCTGGAGGACACCTTGCATTACTGACGTCAACAGCTGCCTTCTCCACAGCTGCAGTCACCCTGTGGTCCGAGTCCCTCACCCGCTGCCCCTCCCCACCCCAGCCTTCAGTACAGGCCTGGGAGGCAGGTCTGTCATCACCTCTGGGCTAGCGCTTCCCATTTGGAAACCGGTTCCGTTTGGGGAAATTTTCTTGAGTTATTTGATAGCTTCGTCCTCCCATTTTCTTCCTTGAACTCGCTGATGTTGAAGATCCTAAATAGATCCTCCAATGGTCTCATACTTTTTTCCACGTTTAGAGTCTCTTTCTTGTTGCTTTGCTTTCTGTGAGGTGTGTCGACTTAAGTACAACTTTTATGCAATTCAAGAATTTGTATCAGATTTTAAGTTCCTGGCTCTTTTTGTTAACTGCACGTTCACTTTCTATAACCTCCTGTTCTCTTGAAGTTTCTGTCCCTCTCCATCTGTCCATCCTGTGTCTGTCTGTCTCTCCTCCCTGGGGTGGGAGGGTGGGGTCACACACACTCTCCACACGTGAATGACCAGAGTTATGGAGCTGGTTTTGGGCAGTTCTTGTTGCAAGCTGGATTTGTGGGATGTCATTAGAAATAAATTAAGTATATTGGCTGTGAGAAGAGCTTCTCTTTCTTGGATAAAAAACACAGGCCTGGGACTTTTCTGCTCCCTTTTAAGTTAAACAAGTTCTTCTGTCACTTTAGGTGACATGCATGGTATCAGTTCAGTGATGGAAATTATCCACTTCTTTCTAAAAATACAATTCTGATTTTGACTTAAATTGAGGATTTCTCACTGTCCCTGCCAAGGCCCATGGCGGGGCAGGTGCACAGTGGCATCTCCTTTCCTGTGCTCACTTTCCCCAGCAACTGTAGCTACGCTGACCACCCAGGCTGGGAGAGATGAGAGGGAGGGAGGGAGGAAGAAGGAAAATGTCCCTTACTGGTGGGTGCTCCAGACTCTGGGTGCCCTGGGCAGGCAGGCCTTCGAGCGAACCATCACAAAGGGCTCAGTCCTGGCGGCTGGGACAGCACCTGCACCTTCACCTTTGGGGCCAGCATTCCTGTGGGAGCCCCTCCCCACTTCAGGAGGCCCGTCCTCGGCTCCACTACTGGTGGAAAGACGACTCTCTCCTAATTTTGATTTTTACATATTTTCTCCTGCTCTGCTCCACCCTCTGCATTTACCCATAGCTTTAGATGCTGCAGGCATGTTTCACTCATCAGTCTCCCGACCCCAACTCCCAGGGACTCCTGAGCTGCTGAGTCATTTCCTTAAAACTGCCCTCAGTAGGTATGATGTACTTGTAAGGTGTAACACCATTTATGTCTCCCCAAAGAGGCCTTGAAAAAGGTCCCACTGCTGACGATTTAATCCTCCCTATGTGTGCGTGGCTAAAAGTCCTATTACTGGTTCTGGACGTCTAGTTTGCAAAGAAGGCTTGCAGCAAGGTCATGGCCACGGCTCTGTTTTAACATCCTGCTGAACAGACATCCTTCCGTTCATCCCACTGGGACCCCTGGTTCAGAGAGAGCCTGGGTCTGCCGCTGCCCTGGATGGGACAGCCTTCTGCACGTCGGCTGTGTGCTGGACCCCCACTTGCTCCTGTGGGAGCTGGCCCCCGTCTGTCCTGCGTCCATCCTCAGGGTGTCCTGCCCAGTGTCTCTGCTGCGCTGGGCTCCTGATGCTTATGTACCAGCTCTGTCCGGTCTGCTAATAATTCCATTACCATTCTCCCATCTACTTGCCAGCTTCCAAAATTCTGCTGCTGGCGCTGAGTCACTTTTATTTTTATAGGCTATATTTTTCAGAAATCGTGCTTTAATTTTAGAGAGGTTTTGAAGGGTACATACGTAACTGCTTCTGTTCAATCTACCATGTTTAACAGGAAATCTGATCATTCTTCCTCACTCTCTCAACATCTAGCAGTATTAGATATATATTAGATGTTCAAAATAGGTTTTTTTTTTAAATAGTGAAAATACATGCTCTGGTGTTGCCATGTAGTTGTCTTTCTCTTATTTAGTGGTGCCTACTTCTATCTTTACTAATTTTATTTTTCAGTGTAAAATGTTCAGCCTTGAAATTTCATTACTTTGTTCTTTGCTTTAGAAAAATGCCTACTCCTATGACTTCAGCTAAAAATCTTTGTGACTAGAACTTTTCTCCTGTCTCTCCAGTCAACATCTCTTTTTCGACTTTTATTTACCTCTCAACTGTGTATCTCCACTTAGATATTATTTAAAAATCCACTTATGGACATTCCCCTGAAAACCCCTTGCTCAGATCTGCCAGCACAGCACGAACCCTCACCCACACCATGGGCTCCGGAGGCTCTGAGCCTTTGGGCATTTGGAAGGCTAACTCTTACCTACAGGTCGCGGTCTCCAAGTGTGTAAGCTGTTGGCCTGTGACAGGTCAGAGGGTCGCCCCAGCTGCTGTCTGAGTCCAGAACCTCGGCTTCTCATTTGTGTAGATGCTCATTTCCAGCAGGTTCTCAGGCCGCCAGTTTAGGGATATAGTCTCGCTCCCTGCTTTATCCCTCAGCCCCCAGCTCCCACTGACCCAAACACCCCCTGTGGGCACAGTGCAGAGGGCACGCGACTGGGAACAAACTCTCTGCCAGGACACCCACGACAAGATTGACAATAACTTAATTGACAGAAAACATACATATTATAGAAATGTGAGTCGGAAGGTTACACATCAATGAAAGGTACTTTTGCCTACATAACACACAACAGAGAGGAGCCCCGTCGGGTCGCGGGGTGCTCCATGTAACACACAGCGGACAGGAGACCCGGCAGGGTGGCGGGGTGCTCCACATGACGCACAGGGGAGAGGAGCCCCATCGGGTCGCGGGGTGTTCCAGGTAACACACAGCGGACAGGAGCCCCGGCCAGTCGCGGGGTGCTTCTGAAAGCCAGGGTCTGTCTGCTGTGGGCGCTGTGGAGGCAGGTCTGTGTCTGCAGGCAACTGTGTTAGGAGCTCGTAGATGGGGGTGCTGTGCGGCCCTCCGTGTGCGGTCCGCGGCGGCAGCCCCCACAGCGCTCAGCATGTGGCTGGCCGGACACAGAAACGCAGTCCCGGTCTGTTCACTCTGAGGTGGCTTCTAAGTAGCCCCCTGGCCAGCAGCGGGTGTGGACACAACACAGTCCTACCCAGCTGGTGACTTGCTCTGCTAACCAGAGATCCTAGAGGAGAAAAGCCATTCTCTGTGTGTTCTAGAGGTTTCCATCTGCCTCCTTGGTTCGCAATAACACAACTAGAGCTGATTTTGATGGAAAAGTTCTGGGTTTCTTTAATGGCCTTGGCATTGGGGAATCCTGCTCTTTAGATGGTAGCCTCTTGGTTAGAGCTGCAGCACCGTCCAGCTCTGACCGAGGTCACAGGCATGTGAAGTGCCGTCTGGCCCTACTGCTCCTTAGCACTGAGCACAGACCCTGCGCTCAGCTCCGGTCCTGCTGCCCTCCCCCCTTCTCCCTCCCCGCACCTGACCACACGCTACACCACATCTGCCGGCTGCTCAGCCAGTCCCACAGCTTCCGTTTGCCCCAAACCTCTTCCCTGGCGTTCAGGGTGGAACAAAATCCAGCTCTAGTTTATCTGTCCCATCCTGGATCTCCCAGTTGCCCTCCAGGAAAACGCCATTTTAGTCAGAATTACAGTATTTTGAGAGTCTAGTTGTAGAAAATGGGATCAAACTTTGCTTATTTAGGCGGAAAGGCCGCCTAAAAGATTATTAATACGCTAATAAAACCGTGGAGAAGGATGAAGATTCAGTCTCTGGTGAGCCTTCAGGGGTAATTCCCAAAGCAACAGCACAGGAGTGGGGGGGCTAACGGAGGTGTTGTTCCCACTGCAATGAGGAACCAGCTGCTAGGACTGGAAAGGGACCTCTTCCTCCATCTCCAGAACCACACTGCGGCTTACAAGGCCCACTCCAGCAATCAACGCCTCCCTCCCTAGCTCTCCACACCCCACTTGGTTCCCAACGAAGACTCCCGTGAGCCCATCTACTTGGTCGACCTTAAGTCGGCTCAGGGGCGTGGGAAGGGAGTCCAGGAAATGCAGCATGAAGACTGGACTGGCATGTGTGCAGGTATTTGTCAAAGAGAAAGCACAAGCAGGGGGAGCGGCAGAGGGAGACGGAGAAGCAGGCTCCCTGAGGAGCAGGGAGCCCGATGCGGGGCTCGAACTCAGGACCCTGGGATCACGACCTGAGCCAAAGTCAGATGCCTAACTGACACCCCATTTTTCTTTCTTTTGATGAATAAGATTTTTTTTTGTAGTACTTATTTTCAAATTTTATACGGCATAGACTAGCACTCTTACTTAAAATGACTAAGTCACAAACTAAAGACCATTAGCTCTTGTGGTGAATGACCCAGGCTGCACCTACGATGGATTGCTACATAATCATACATCAGATGCGGCGCCTGAGCATGGGAAGTGCTAAAGGGCAGGTGCAAGGAGGTGGGTCCCCACTCCTGCCTGGCCTCCCAGCAGCTGAACACCTCCCTCCAGATACTAACCTCTATTCTGTTTTTCTCATCTGTAACATGCAGGAGGTTGGGATTCAACGCAGATGACCTTTAGGTCCCTCAAATTCTAAAATTAGCAGAATTTTAATTTATGGGGAGGCAAGGTGCTGGGGCCATGTTTTCCTGAAGACGCTGTCACAGGCTGGCCACCTTGCCTTCAGCATCAACACTGCCCCCCCCTTCCCCTCTCCTGTTCCTAACCCTTCAAGCAAGGGAAGTCAAGAGAATTTAGTAGTAAGTGATTAAAAAAAACCAGTTTAAGACTAAATGAAGTGTGGTTTCTTTCCAGCTTGATAAATCCAAGATTAAAGTGACAATAACATATACAATTGTACTTAGAAAGTGGATTCCCAGAAGCAGACATTTGCAATTTAAACTATTATGTGTGTTTAAGAAATAGGTAATTGCAAATAATTATCACCAATTCTGCATTAGAGGTCAAACAGCAAAGAGAAGGCAGGAAGCCAACAAGACGTCAGCAACATCGAGCCACCCTCCTCAGACTGGAGCAGGTCAAGATGTGGTCTGCTTTTCCCTGAACACTAAGCGGTCAGCACACCTGTGCTCATGGGGGTCGCTTGGACCAGCAAGCCCAGACACACTCCCACCTGTCCCTGAACCAGAAGGCAGCCATTTCCACTACAGCAGCAAACTTCTGCCAGATCAGGAACCCCAAATGGACTCTTATTTTGCTTCATTTAGAAAATACAGCTTTGGGGGCACCTGGGTGGCTCAGTCATTAAGCGTCTGCCTTCAGCTCAGGTCATGATCCCAGGGTCCTGGGATTCAGCCCCGCATCGGGCTCCCTGCTCAGCGGGAAGCCTCCTTCTCCCTCTCCCTCCACCTGCTTGTGTTCCCTCTCTCACTGTGTCTCTCTCGGTCAAATAAATAAAATCTTAAAAAAGAAAAGAAAATACAGCTTTTTAGAATGAGACTGAGAGATTATAAGTGTTCTGGGGCCAAAACCGGGTCTCGCTGGTATGTCTGATAAGCACACAGACTTTATTCAAACTTCAAATATGCAGCCATAATTATCCAAAAACATGCTGTGATGATTTTAACTGTGGTCATCATAAATGCAGGCTGGGATAAAACCACCAGCACACAAAGAACACTCAGCATGAATGCCTAGAATTATGCTGCATGAATAGGCACCAAATCGCCCTTTGTAAGTAGAAAGAAGCTAAATGTTTCCATGCATTATCTGATTATGATTACAGAACTGTATTTCCTGCTGGCTCCATAAAGAACAAACTTAGGTTTGACACCAAAAGCAAAGGAAACAAAAGCAAAAATAAACTATTGGGACTACACCAAAATAAAAAGATTTTGCCCAACAAAAGAAACCATCAACACAATGAAAAGCCAACTTACCCAATGGGAGAAAATATTTACAAGTGATCTATCAGGTGAGGGGCTAATATGTAAAGTACAAACAACTCCTACAACTCAAGAGCAAAAAACAATCTGATTTAAACACAGGCAGAGGATCTGAACAGACATTTCTCCAAAGAACACATGGTCAACAGATATGAAAAGATGCTCATCACCCCCTTATCATCAGGGAAATACAAATCAAAACCACATGAGATACCACCGCACACCTGTCAGAATGGCTAAAATGAACCATTCAGGAAACAAAAGATGTTGGCGGGGATGTGGAGAAAGGGGAACCCTCCTACACTGTTGGTGGGAATGCAAGCGGTGCAGCCACTCTGGAAAACAGTATGGAGGTGCCTCAAGACGTTAAAAATAGAGCTACCATTCAATCCAGCAATTGCACCAGTGGTCATTTACGCAAAGAAAACAAAGACATGAATCTGAAGGCGCCTGGGTGGCTCAGTTGGTTGAGCCACTGCCTTCGGCTCAGGTCATGCTCCCATGGTCCTGGGATCCAGGCCACATCAGGCTCCCCCTGTGCTGCGGGGAGCCTGCTTCTCCCTCTCCCTCTGCCTCTCCCCCTGTTTGTGCTCTCCCTCTCTCTGTCAAATAAAAAAATAAAATCTTTAAAAAAACAAAAACACGAATTTGAGAAGATATGTGCCCCCCTATGTTTGGAGCAACATTCTCTACAATACCAAGGTTTGGAAGCAACCCCTTCTGTGGACAGCCAAAGGGGTCAAGGTGTGGTGTGTATACAGAAGGGAATATCACTCAGCCAGAGGAGAGAATGAAATCATGCGAAGTGAAGTCAGTCAGAGAAAGATAAATACCATATGATCTCACATGCGAATCTACACATAAACCCCAGCTTGTGGGTAGAGAACAGACTGGCAGCTGTCGGAGGCAATGGTAGGGGGTGGGGGTGGGGGCTCAGTGACACAGGAGAGGTTCCCCTAGTTCCCCAGACGCAATGGTGCTGCGCTCAGCACTCCTGTCCCGTGCGTTGAAAGTTGCTAAAAAAGGTTTTTTCCGTTCTCGTCGCTGGAAAAATGTCTACTGTGTGGTGATGGAGCAGCAGTATAGGCACCTATCGGATGGTGGTGTACCCCGGGAACTACCGGGGTCAGTAGAAACTGCTGTAAGACAGAAAACGCTGCACATATTCACCGCATGCAGCTTGGAAAAGTCTGCCTGGTTTTAAGTTGTGTGCGCAGACCCAGGTCGTGAAGACCTGCGGTTTTCCCGCCCGTCCTGCGTTTTCGTGGCCGTCCCCGTGCGGCTCTGGACGCCGCCAGTGAGGATACTGCGCTCGCGCACGGGAGACCCGAGGCCGGGGGAGTCTGTGACCCGCACGATTCCGGCTGCTCGGGGGAGAGCCCGCACCTGCTAGGGCCGGGCAGCGGCCGGGGGTTTCCACGGTCACAGCCTGGCCTGGCGGCTGCTCAGCGCTGCTCAGATGCCTCGCTGCCCCAGAACACACACGTCGTTCTGCAAGGGCGGGATGGCTGACCGAGCCTTACCCTACCAGCAGGCGGGGTTTGCACCCTGATGGTCTCAATATGCTGCCTCCAGACACGTTCCCTCTGATGACGAACCCTCGTGTAGACAAATCATTTGCCGTGGGAGCCGGAAGCCCGGGAACTAGACCCGCGATCCGCCGCAACGCGGCGCGTAGGGGATGGACGGACGATCCACGGCCACGCGGCGCGCAGACTTGGACGGAGGTGGGGGACTGGCCTCCTGGGCCTTTGCTTCCTCGGCTGCAAGGGGTGAGCATCGGACGGGAAGCTCCGCACCTGACACTTGCTCTCACTGCAGGACCTTCCCGCTCTGTGTGCCGGGGAGGCCCCTGGATGAGTGGCTATGGAGCTGCGTGCATAAGCAGCTGAGTTTGCAAAGTCCCTCGAGCTCTTCCTGCAAGGCAGCGTGGATGTCCTGCGCTGGAATCTAGTTGGCTGACCATATGCCAGCGAATCTGTTCAGACGGCTCAGTAGATGGACTGGTCACAGGAGCTGCGAGGGGCCCCCGGGGCTCAACGAGGTCGGGGAGAGGACAGGGGCAGTCCTTTCTCTTTCCGGGGAAGGCTGGCTGGCCTTGGTTGTGCACGTCCGTCTGCGTGCATGTGGCCCGTCTCCAGCAGTGTGCAAGGAGGGGCCGAGGGAGCCTCCCTCCTCACTGTGGGGTGGGGGGGGCGGAACCCCTCGTGGGTGGCGTGGCAGGCCCGGAGTTTCAGGTGTGAGCTGGCCTCCACTGCACAGCGGGCCGTCCTGAGGGCTCTCCCTTCCAGAGGCAGCTCTTTAATGGCGAAAGGAGAATGGGTGAGGCTGGCGGCTGGTGAGAAACCCTAACCCGAGGGGTCGCTGAAGCCCTAGGGAGAGGTTCAAACCAAGCGCGGTATGAAGGTGTTTGTTAAGGACTTTTCCTGCACAGTGGCTGCGATAGGTCACTTGATCAGTGGCGCCCCGGGGGACTGGAGTGTGTGTGGAAGCCGCGACCCACAGACCCCGGGGATCAGTAACTGTCAGCCGGGAGGCTGAATGCCCCCGAGGAGGGGGGGCTCTCTGGGGTCCCAGAGCCGTGGGGCTGTGCGGGGTCCTGTGGCCTCTGTCCATGTTTTCAGAGGGCTGCACCTTGAACAATATTCTTGAGGATGTGCTCCTCCTAAATAAGAAGAGATCTTCCAGGTAGATTTCAGGAGTGAAATGTGACACAAAACTGACACCTCAGTTTCGGAGAAAACCACTTGGGGACTGATTTTGCCATGTTACCAACAGCACCTGTGGAGGGAGGTGGACTGTCCGGGCAGGAAGCTTGGTGCTTCTCCTTTCCCTGCTGATAGCTGGGGCCTCCCCCTGCAGCCTCCTCCCCCTCCGCCCCGCCGGAGCCCTAAGTCAGTCCCCTTCCCCGAGCGGAGTAAGCTAATGATGACAAAACTGACTGTTTTGTAAGGTTTTCCCCCAGCTTCCTTGAGGTATGATATTTTTTTAAAAAGATTTATATGACAGAGAAAGAGACGGCAAGCACAAGCAGGGGGAGCAGCGGAGAGAGAGGGAGAAGCAGACTCCCCACCGAGCAGGGAGCCCAGTACGGGGCTCAATCCCAGGACCCTGGGATCATGACCTGAGCCAAAGGCAGACAGTTAACGACTGAGCCACCCAGGCGCCCCAGAGTATGATCAACGGGTATAGAGTATATTCTGGGTGTATGGCGTGAGGTTTGAGTACGTGCATGCTGCACGCTGAAGTCACGACCCGGCAAGCTCAGGGACACACCATTACCTTGGTTATGCTTTGGTGGTGAGAACACTGTGGACCCACGCTCAGAGCAACTTGCATGAACAGCCCAGGACTGTTCACTACACCGCTTGCACGTTACATCCCAGAGCTGGAAGTGGGGCCAACACAGCCCGTCCCCACACCAGGGCCCCCGCCATCTACTCTCTGCTCCCAGGAGCTTGTCTCTTCTCCCCCACATCCGTGAGCCCGCGCACTCCTACCCACACAAGCGTGTGCCCACCACACACCTGGGACGGGGTATGTAGAGGAAACACTCCTCACTGCTCCATCACCATCCCTGCTGCTGGCCCACAACCGGGTGCGCGGCTCCGGGAAGCCTGCCTGGAGGGGGCATCCACACGACGCGGGCCCAGCTGAGTGCTTTCCGCTCAAGGCAAATTTTAAAGCTGGGTATTTACATATAACTTGTCAGCAATATATCTGATTCTACTATTCTGATTTATTTAGGGAGATATTATGGGTCAAAATCCAAACAAAGTGAAGCCCTCTCAATATGATTGCTTCATTAAGGGAAAAAGTCAAACATTTTTGGAAACCATCCCAGGAAGCAGCTTGGTAAAGAGCTCTGCATGTCCTGACGGTTCCCTGCTTTTCCCAACTCAAGTCAGCTTTTCTCTTTATACGACCGGTTCTCCGGGCTTTTGGCTTCACCTCTTGCTGCTTCCGCTGAACGCCTTTGTGTCTGAGAACTAGCTGTCCTCCGTGCTGGGCGCTGGGAAGGCTGGGTGGGAGGCGAACAACCCCTGCTCTGCTGTTTCCCCCCCGTCCCAGAACGGGCACCTTCACCGATGTTTTCGGTGACATTAGTGCATCAGAAGGAAGCTCAGCAGGCAAAGCGGTGGGGCTCCTTTCCCAGACTCTCATTTTATGGCCGAGGAAGAGAGGCCCAGAAAAGCTAGCCAACCATCCCCGGTCACACAGCTCCATGGAGATGCCTCCAGACAATGGCAAAGACGGAAAACCCTTCAGCCTCATAGCCACAGGCTGAGAAACACCCAGGGATGCCGTGCAGACCACACAACGGAATCTGGATGCTACTGAGAAAGAAATGGAGGCTCTCGAACACATTGCCATGAGCTGATGGTCTGTCCCCCCAAGGTCCCATGCCGCGGTGATGGGGTGGAGCAGGCCTTGGGGAGGAGGTGAGGTCATGAGGCTTGAGCCCAGTGGTCAGATCAGAGCCCTTGTAAAGGGACCCCAGGGAGCCCCCAGCCCCTTCCCCATGTGAAGGTCCAGGGAAGATGCCCCCTGGGCACCAGGCCCTCACTGACCCCAGCCCCTTCCGCTCTGCTATGTACAAGCCGCCCAGTCTTTGTTTTCTGTTGCACCACCCGAGTGGACAGACAAATGCTGGGGATGTGCGTGAACAGTGTGGAGACTAAACCACTCCACACACAAGAGACATCGCAGCAGTAGGAGAACCAGTGAGGGAAGGGTGAGGCCTGGGGTGGGGCCGGCCGAGCAGGAGAAAAGATGCAGGAAAGTCAGAGACCGTGGGTGACGGAACCAGTAGGGTTTGGGAATTCATGAACAGAGAGAAGGACGGGGCGTCGGGGCTGACGGGAGGGCGGAGGCTCTCCTTGCTGGGACACACCGGGAGACAGGTGTGAGGAGAAGACCTGTGTGGGTCTGCTTGCGTGAAAGCCTTGAGAGATGGAGACATGTCAGCACCATCTCCGGAGACACACGCAGGGCAGAGGGTGTCACACGGTGCCATGCGGGTCACTGGTGAGCTCATTCTGTGGGAGCCGGGGAGCAGCCCCCGGGGTCCACCAAGGAGAGTGCTGGCTTCGAAGGGGCAGTTAACATGGAGGTCAGGTCAGGGAAAAGATGGGCTCAAGGCAAGGGCAGGAAGAATGGAGTTGCAGGTGACAAGCAAGGCACCTGTCATTGCAGAAAGCCCCTGCCCCTGCGTGGGTCCTATGAGAAGACAACTTTTATAGGGAAGGGGGCAATCTGGAGCACAGACCCTAGGAAGGACATGGGTTTGAGGTGCCTGGAGGCAGGGGGAAGGTTCTAGACACATGCTGAGCAGGTCCAGAGGGAGCTTAATAGGAGGAGCATGTATCAGACAACTTTATATATTTTTTTATTCTTTTTTTTCTCTTGGCTTTATTTTTTAAATTTATCTATTATTATTATGTTCAGTTAGCCAGCATATAGTACATCATTAGATTCTGACATAGTGTTCAATGATTCATTAGTTGCGTATAACACCCAGTGCTCATCACATCATGTGCCCTCTTACTGCCCATCACCCAGTTACCCCATCCCCCCACCCCCCTCCCCTCTGAAACCCTCAGTTTGGTTCCCAGAGTCCAGGGTCTCTCATGGTCCGTCTCCCTCTCTGATTTCCTCCCATTCAGTTTTCCCTCCCTTCCCCTGTGGTCCTCTGTGCTGTTCCTTCTGTTGCTCATGAGTGAAACCATATGATGATTGACTTTCTCTGCTTGACTTATTTCACTCAGCATAGTCTCCTCCAGTCCCATCCATGTTGATGTAAAAGTTGGGTATTCATCCTTTCTGATGGCTGAGTAATATTCCATTGTGTATATGAACCACATCTTCTTTATCCATTCATCTGTTGAAGGGCATCTCGGCTCCTTCCACGGTTTGGCTGTTGCAGACATTGCTGCTATGAACATTGGGGTGCATGTGGCCCTTCTTTTCACTACATCTGTGTCTTGTGCTATTGCTTGGTTTTAAGGTAGCTCTATTTTCAACTGTTTGAGGAACCTCCATACCGTTTTCCAGAGTGGCTGCACCAGCTTGCATTCCCACCAACAGGGTAGGAGGGTTCCCCTTTCTCCACATCCCCGCCAACATCTGTCGTTGTCTGACTTGTTAATTTTAGCCATACTGACTGGTGTGAGGTGGTATCTTAATGTGATTTTGATTTGTATTTCCCTGATGCAGGGTGATGTTGAACATTTTTTCATGTGTCTGTTTCATGTGTATGTCTTCTTTGGAGAAATGTCTGTTCATGACTTCTGCCCATTTTTTTTTTACTAGATTATTTGTTTTTTGGGTGTTGAGTTTGAGAAGTTCTTTATAGATCTTGGATACCAGCCCTTTATCTGTAGTGTCATTTGCAAATATCTTCTCCCATTCTGTGGGTTGCCTCTTTGTTTTGTTGACTGTTTCCTTTGCTGTGCAGAAGCTTTTTATCTTGATGAAGTCCCAAAAGTTCATTTTTGTTTTTGTTACCCTTGCCTTTGAAGACTTGTCTTGAAAGAAGTTGCTGTGGCCGATGTCAAAGAGGTTACTGCCTGGGTTCTCCTCTAGGATTTTGATGGATTCTTGTCTCACGTTGAGGTCTTTCATCCATTTTGAGTTTATCTTTGTGTCTGGTGTTAGAGAATGGTCGAGTTTCATTCTTCTGCATGTGGTTGTCCAATTTTCCCAGCACCATTTATTGAAGACACTGTCTTTTTTTCAGTGCATACTTTTTCCTGCTTTGTCAAAGGTTATTTGATCATAGCATTGAGGGTACGTATGTGGGCTCTCTATTCTGTTCCATTGATCTGTGTGTCTGTTTTTGTGCCAGTACTATGCTGTCTTGGTGATCACAGCTTTGTAATATAGCTTGAAATCACCCATTGTGATGCCACCAGCTTAGGTTTTCTTTTTCAACATTTCCTTGACGATTTGGGGTCTTTTCTGGTTCCATACAAATTTTAGGATTGTTTCTTCCAGCACTTTGAAAAATGTCATTGGTATTTTGATCAGGATGGCATTGAAGGTATAGATTGTTCTGGGGAGCATAGACATTTTAACAATGTTTATTCTCCAATTCATGAGCATGGAATGTTTTTCCATCTTTTTGTGTCTTCCTCAATTTTTTTCATGAGTGTTCTGTAGTTCCTAGAGTATAGATCCTTTACATCTTTGATTAAGTTAATTCCAAGGTATCTTATGGCTTTTGGTGCAATTGTAAATGGAATCGATTCCTTAATTTCTCTTTCTACAGTTACATTGTTAGTGTATAGCAAAGCAACTGATTTCTGTGCATTGATTTTGTATCCTGCCACGTTGCTGAATTGCTGTATGGGTTCTAGTAATTTGGGGGTGGAGTCTTTTAGTTCTGCTCATAAGGTATCATGTCATCTGCAAAGAGGGAGAGTTTAACTTCTTCTTTGCCAATTTGAATGCCTTTGATTTCTTTTTGTTGTCTGATTGCTGTGGCTAGGACTTCTAATACTATGTTGAATAGCAGTGGTGAGAGTGGACATCCCTGCCGTGTTCCTGACCTCAGGGGAAAAGCTCTCAGCTTTTCCCCATTGAGAATGATATTCACTGTGGGTTTTTCATAGATGGCTTTTATGAACTTGAGGTATGTTCCCTCTATCCCTATACTCTGAAGAGTTTTCATCAGGAAAGGATGCTGTATTTTGTCGAATGCTTTTTCTGCATCAGGCAACTTTAAACAATTACCTTTTGGTAGCAATAGAAACTAGCTTAATCCAAAGGGAATTTGTTGGCTCACATCACAAAGATCTGGGGGAGAGGCCAGCTGCAGTCATGGCTGGATATAGGCATTTAAACAATTTTGTCAGAATGGTTTGCTTTCTGACCCCACCTGTCTTCCCTCCCTCCAGCCTCTGTCCCCTGTTCCCTGACCTTCCCTCCACCCTCCCCTCCCTCTTCTTGTCTCTGCCTCTCTGTGGATGGCACCCCACTGTTCTCCGCTGCACACAGCTTCCTGCAAACAGCATCTGCTCATCCCTTAGAGCAGGATCCCCTGAGGAAGAAGCACCATCGACCTCATGTTCATACGCTTGCAGGGAGAATGTTTACTTGACTTGGCTAGGTCACCTGCCAGTGTCCGAAACAGTCACATGCCTGAGTGCAGGAATTCTCCAGTGACTCTGAGCCACCTGCGCTCACCTGGCCAGGTAGAGCACATCTCCCCAGGGAAGAGATGCCAAGCAGCAGAGAGCAGTGGCTGCCTGGGTGTGTTGCTGAAGCCAGACTGCACACTTCACAGCCAGGACCCAGCATCAGCTTATGTCCCATGCAGCTCGATGGGGGTAAAACGGAAGTAAGTCAAAGTGTTGTGTTGACATAGGGAAAGGACAAGGACTCCCAGTCCAGTCTGAGAGCATCGGGGCCCCCAAAGGGAGGTGGCATCTTCACTGCTCTTGAGGAGGTCCTAAGAATACCTGGGATGGACTTGAGGTTGTCTTCCTCAACCCGAGTCTCAGAGCTCAGGAGTGATGTTACCTGCTCTGTTTGCTCTGAGGGTAGGAGGAGAGCCCCCTCCACCATCCTTGGATGTCTGGCTGCTGAAATGACCACGCTGAGATACTTCATCTTTCTTCGAGGGAAAATACATCAATATATTACACATTTGAAGCCCATTGGTTCTGTCTAATCCATGGTTAAGGTATGAATTAAATACCGTGGGTACGCTTCACCCCCGTCTCCCATTTCTGCCCAGCCGGCCGTATGTAAGGCTCCTGAAAGGCAGGTTTCCAGCTGTTTGCTCAGTATAGATGCAGACTTTGGGCTCACCTGCCCCATCGGTCCAGGTGAGCGAGGTGGGGGCTCCTCACTGAGTGGATGCCAGGAAAAATGGGTCTGCACCAATGTATGAAACTGATTTTTAAGCAAATGGGAAATCCTGTAAATTTAGAATTTTTTAAATGAAATCTAAATAGAATTAATTTATAATGTACAATTTTTTATATTTCAGGTATTTTTTATTTCTTCAAATTTATCAGAAGTGACTAAAATAAAAAATATAATTGAGTCCTGTCATCATGCTTTAAGAGAAAACTGGTCAGATGAATATTATTGCTTCCCGTTTTCAACCAGTGGAATAGTTGCCATTGATAAATAGACAGCCAATAGTCTATCAAGAATGTTCAAGATACGTTATATAATACAACATGCCTGTTCACGGGGGGGGGGGAAGACTAGGAAATAACTTATGTGAACTTCTTGATTTCATCATACAAGACCAGCACGAAAGAACCACCCATGCCTCTGAGAACACTGGACCACGGCCATCTCCAAGATGGCGGTAGCGCCCATCGAGCGGGTCAAGCTGCTGGTGCAGGTGCAGCATGTCAGCAAGCAAATCACCGCAGATAAGCGATACGAGGGCATTATAGACTGTGTGGTTCGCATCCCCAAGGAGCAGGGAGTCCTGTCCTCTGGCACAGTAACCTGGCCAATGTCATCAGATACTTCCCCACCCAGGCTCTCAACTTCACCTTCAAAGGTAAATACAAGCAGATCTTCCTGGGTGGTGTGGACAAGAGAACCCAGTTTTGGTGCTACTTTGCCAGGAATCAGGCGTCAGGTGGTGCCGCTGGGGCCACATCCTTGTGTTTTGTGTATCCTCTTGATTTTGCCCGAACCCGGCTAGCAGCCGAGGTGGGCAAAGCTGGAGCTGAAAGGGAATTCAGAGGCCTCGGTGGTGACCGCCTGGTGAAATCTACAAATCTGATGGCATGAAGGGCCTGTACCAAGGCTTTAATGGGTCTGTGCAGGGCATTATCACCTACCGAGCTGCCTACTTCGGTATCTATGACACCGCAAAAGGAATGCTTCCAGACCCCAAGAATACTCACATCCTCATCAGCTGGATGACCGCACAATCCGACACAGTGGTTGCCGGGTTGACTTCCTACCCGTTTGACACTGTTCGCCACCGAATGATGATGCAGTCAGGGCGCAAAGGAACTGACATCGCGTATACGGGCACAGTAGGCGGCTGGAGGAAGATCGCTCGTGATGAAGGTGCCAGAGCGTTTTTCAAGGGGGCCGTGCTATAATGTACATATTTTAAAGAGAGGTGGAGAGTAGATCCGTCGAGCTGGCAGTTTGGGCCTGGGGCGGGGTGGACGTCAGTTTCCTCCTCTGCAGCACAGCCGGTGCTCCCCCAGGGGCCATGCCGCCCACGTGCGTTAGCTTCGGCGGCTTTCACTGTAGCTGGATCCTCCATCCTACTGTAAAGAAACCTGGAAAGGGCTCCAGCGCCAGTTTCGAGAGAGGCGTGGCCCAGGTCAGTCATCCATGCTCCTGGTTCTCCGTGTCTGCTGGGTGTCCTGCTCTGCTGTGGACCAGGGATGTCCGTGGGAACTCTCCCGGGGGCGGGCATGTGTTGTGTCCGTGCAGGGCGGCCGCCACCTGGCTCCTGAGCACCTGAAATGCAGCCCAGATGGCAAAGGAACTGAATTTCTGACTCTTGGTTCATTTTCATTCACTTGAATTCCACTTTCAGTGGCTGCATGTGGCCGATGGCTCCCACGTTGGACTGTGCCAGTCTGGGCCATGGGGATGCAATGATGTCGGGATATCCCGGTCCCATCTCAGGGAGCTCATACTCAAGACGGGCAGGAGGGCCTCTCAGGAGCCCTGGCAGGGAGGATGAGGTCAGGTCTTGTTCTGAACCCCCCCAGAGGCCAGTAGTCCCCGCGCAGTAACATTCACTGAGCACCCACTACGTTCCAGGCAACAGGAGAGAAATGAATACATATCCTTGGCCTCTGGCATGCTGCTCCTGGCTGAAGCCGACGGGCGGTGGAAGCTCCCAGAAGGACGTGGCAGGCGCACAGGGGTTCTATAGGTGGTATAAGTGCAGGGGCCAGGAATCCGCATGTGACGGCCGCCGTGGCAGAACTGTCTCCATGAGCGCTGTGCTGTGAGCAGCAGGGGCGTCCAGAGTGTCCTCGTCAGCCCTCAGGGTCGCACAGTGTGTTGGAGGAACCAGCACGTCCACGCAGAAGAGGGGGCGGGCGGGCTCCGAGCTGCGTCAGGAGGGCGCAGGGGGCGGGCGGGGGGGTGGGGGTTCAAGGCTCTTACTGCCTCCGGGTTCCCAGGCAGAACAACACCCTTTTCCTGTAAGTGCCCGGCCTGGTCTCCTCGGATGTTTCACGCTGATGGGCCCGAGGACGCCCCTGCTTTTTCACCCTGTCGGAGAGATGGTCCTCAAGGGACCGCAGCGGCTGTTCCAGGAGAAGCTGCTGCTCAGATCGCACACACTGTCTTCCAGGAGAGCTCCGAATGCCTCTGGCCAGAAGCAGGCTCGGTCAAGGACAGGCTCGGGCCGCAGGTTCAGACCGGCTTCTGGGGCAGGCAGCCACCCTCCCCGATGCCGGTAGCACCTTCTCAGGGCATCCCAGCCACCCTCTGTTGACCGTCACACTTCTGTTCCAAACTGACCCGGTAGCCTGCAAAGCACAACAGATGTACATTGCGTTCTTTGACCCAGAAAATTCATTCATCCCCAGTGTGCAATCTTTGGAGAGCTGCTTAAAGAAGCAAACCACCCTTTCTCGTCCTATGCTCCAAGTACATGTGGTGAGATTTCATGCATTAAAGCAAAATGTTATCTTCCCATTTTCTGTCTCTCCCCCCTCCATAAATTTACCGTCTTACAACCCGAGAGAGGCCCTAAGGTAAAGTGTGGCTCTGGGTGAGAATGGAGCATCTATGTGGGTTCATGGGTTGGAACAAACGTTCCATCTGGTGGGCTGCTGACAGTGCAGGGAAGGTGGGTGAAGGGGGTGGGCAGCGGGTACACAGGGAAGCTCTGCACCCTCCCCTCAGTTTTGCTGTGAACCTAAAGCCACTTTACAAATAGTCTAGTGATGGACACTTGGGGAGGGCATGTGCTACGGTGAGCACTGTGAATTGTGTAAGACTGATGAATCACAGACCGGTACTGCTGAAACGAATAATACATTATATGTTAATTAAAAAAATAAATAAAAATAATTAAAAATAGCTTATTTTTCTAAATGGGAAGAAATCAGAGAGGGACACAAACCACGAGAGACTCTTGACTCTGGGAAACAAATGAGGGTTGCAGAAGGGGAGCTGGGTGGGGGGACGGGGTGACCGGGTGATGGGCATGAAGGAGGGCATGTGTTGTGATGAGCACTGGGTGTTACACTGAACTAGTTAATCATTGAACGTACATCAGAAACCAATGATATACTATACCTTGCCTAATTGAATTAAAATTAAAAATAAATAAGTAAAGTTGATTTTATTAAAAAAAAATAGAAACCCACAGAGCCAAAGCAAAATGATACTTACATAAGACCCAGGTATATTTGAGACATGGAAAATGATTACTCCAGAGAGGTTGAGCTGCCAGAGGGCACTTATTATTGAGCACTTACTATATGCTTATCTGCTGCTTAATAATAGTATTAGCTATTATTGCTACTAAATAATTTAAGGACATAGTCACTGCTCTCAAGGTAACATGAGTCTTATTGCAGTAGAGCTAACAAAACAATGTCAGCAGAGTGAGGATATAAATAGGAACACCTCTCAGAGCCTGCACTGTGGTACACCTCTTCTGTTTGTTATGCACAGCTGTTATTTGCAAAAGGATCTGTGTAAGTTCGGGAAATGCTAACTTGGCAAACATTAATGGGCATCCTTACCGAAAGATTTCTCAGAGTCCATGTGCATTTTAAATGTCCAAGAGGGTGAGATAGCAAGCAATGTTTGCCCTAATATTTGACCACAGGCACAGTTCCTTGGGAAACATTTTGTAAGATCAGTGCTCCTTGAAGACACTAGGAGAGGTGTGTGTGTCCAGCATTTAGTGCTAAATTGTTGGTACAGATTAATAACTTGCTTGAATTCTAGCCGGGCTCCAGAGTGTCAGAGGCCAGGGAGAAGGGCAGTGTTATGGGCAGGAGGCAGGTGGGAAGGGAGTGGGCACAAGGCAGTAACGTTTCACCTGCCATCCACAGAATGCGGACTGAGAAATACTAGTACAGGTTGACCTGAGAGCTGCAATGGTGAGGACCCGCCCTGTGGACCTGAGGAGTATGGCCAGGGTCTCACGGGATCTGAGGGCTGGAAAGAAGGATGACGATCCGGGGCAAGAGGACTTCATGAGTATTTTCATTTCTTCTAAGCTGACATTTCCCTTCTATCAATATCCATGATCATCTGACACAGTTAGTTATTTCTGTGTCTCCCTCCCTTGCATAGGGCACCCTTCATTGCGTCCTTACTAGGAGGAGTACTGACAGCCACGTTACACCTGTTTTGTTATGATGCTTGAGACAACACTCTGAGGTTTATGATACAGTCTGACAGATCAGGACGTCGGGGTTGAGGTGTTGTTAGCTGATCTTCTTGAGGTAAAACTAGGGTTTGAATCCATACAAACCAGATTCCAAAGCCTCTGGGCTTAACTGTGGTGTCATCTTAGACAATAAGCTCTTTGAGGGAAGATCAAGGGTGGGATCTTGAGCTCTGTTAGACTTTCCCTGAATTAAGTGGCCGGCGTGGTGCTCTGTGAAATCAGAGCACAGCCAGAGGTTACTGAAGGGATTGAGACCCCCAACCACACGGGGACCCGCGTGCTCACAGGGTTTCCTGTGACTACAGCACCACTGGGTCCAGAGCTCCCGGTAAGAACTGGGAGCTGCCAGGAAATACTCCCGAATAGGAAAGCCACGTCTCAGAGTTTAGTTTGATTCTGTAGGAAAGAAAATGAAGAAGCATGTGTCCAAGGTGGATCCGCTTGGGAAAGCCGTGGAATACGGTTGGGATTCAGAGGACACTTCCTGAAAGAAATGGTACATTAAGGAGTGAAGGTAGAACCTTTGGAGAGAAATGAACCTGGATGCAAGAGAAACCATGGGAAGCTCCATTTCTTAAACTGGGGTCTTCGGAATTCACAAGGTCCCTTGATATCTTCTCAGGGATCTCCACATGCTTGAGAAGCACATTTCTAGTATCAAAATGACCATGACCCCAAATCTCTTACTCATACTCATAATGAGTTATTTTTAAGTTAAGTGTTATGAAGAAAATACTTCTCTTTTGTTGTGTTGGTTCACCATTAAAAAGTACTTTCTTGAACTAGATGTTGGTCCCTTGGGGAAGAAGTGCTCGAGGCCCTGGGGTCTTTCAGGAGTGTGAGTTCTCAAATTCAGTGGCACTGGTCTATGTGGCTATCATCACACTTCAAGCCTGAGGAAGACCTGAGCCTGGAGAAACGATGGTCAAAACAGCTCCCGAAGGAAGACGTGGAAGAACACAGTGTTGGGCACGGAGTAACCATGAGCCCAAGTGGAGCCTGTCCAGCCCTCTGCTCTGCTAACTCTAGTCTCCCTGGAGACCATATGGGCAGCCTGTCCCCATTGCCCTGTGGTCTTCTGAACTCACAGCAAAAAAAAAAAAAAAAAACCCTCCAACTGTCCATGACATGTACCGTTCAAGAGGGGAAGGCTGAGGTCTGACACCATTCTCCTCCTTTCTAGACTCAATCTATCTCCTGGATTAAAGTTGTTTGCCTTCTTTGTTGATAGTAGGTAAAGAGGTGGTGAGATCCTGGGGTGCCTGGGGGGCTCTGCCGATTCTGTCTGATTCTTGGTTGCAGCTCAGGTCATGATCTAATGGGTTGTGACGTTGAGTCCCATGGTGGGATCTGCACTCAGCAGGGAGTCCACCTGAAGAGTGTCTCCCTCTGCCCCTCCCCCACCCCATGGGCACTCTCTCAAATAAATGGAGAAATCTTAAAAAAAAAAAAGATGTGGTGAGATCCTGCTGTAAAGTGAATGTAGTCTCCTTCAAAAGCAAAGGTACATGGTGATTTGGGTGGGTTTCACCCAGCATTGCAGTTCAGTGGTTGCTCAGCACAAGAGGGATGCAAGGAGGGAAATTATACCTGTAACTCCAGCATTGGGAAGGAAACTTCTGAATAGAACACAGCTTTACAGATATTGTCTATATATTTTTTTCTTTTTATAAGCAGTTTTTTTAGGGCTGTTTTAGAGAGAGAGCATGCACACACACACACAAGGTGGGGGCAGAGAGGGGCAGAGGGAGAGAGAATCCCAAGCAGGAGGCATACCCATTATGGAGCCGTCCTGGGGCTCAAAGTCACAACCCTGAGATCATGACCTGAGCTGAGACCAAGAGTCAGACACTTAGCCAACTGCACCACCCAGGTGCCCCTTTTTATAGACAGTTTTAAGAAGAATGCATTGATTCTGGGACATGCTACTGTAAAGTCATCCAGGACTATGTATTCCTTCATTTAGGACAGGTGTATTTTCCCATTTGTGGTGTGAGCAAGTGTGGGGCTCACTCATTGCACTTTCCCTCTGGTCCCTATTTCCCTTGTTTTTAAAGACTCTCAAGGGGTGCCCAGGTGGCTCAGTCATTAAGTGTCTGCCTTCGGCTCAGGTCATGATCTCAGGGTCCTGGGATCGAGTCCCACATCAGGCTCCTGGTTCAGTGGGAAGTTTGCTTCTCCCTCTCCGTCTACCTCTCCCCCAGCTTGTGCTCTCTCACTCACTCTCTCTCTCTCAAATAAATAAATAAAATTAAAAAACAACAACAACAACCTCTCCAAAAGATGACACATCTTGATATGGAAAAGGTCTCCTCTCTCCCTGAAAAGACTAGCCCTGAGAAACACATGTGTGTTTCCACCTACTTCAAAATGGCTCATGAAGATGGCGTGATGCGTGAGAACAGCATGGAAAAGGGCTGATGTAAAGAAGTTTCAGTGTGTCCACTCGGGGGACACATACAGGTTTACTTGGAAATGCCAGGGGCATGCAGGTGTAGGTGGGCTGGTCATTCGGGGCAACCCCATCTGTGGTGGCAGTTCATCACGTACACCCAAACCTACCTGTCCAGAATCACTGCATCACCGGCCATGCTCCCTGGAAATCGATTATCTGGAGATTTAAAACCCAATTTTATGTGCCAAACAGGCTGAAAAACCTCCAGATAGGGTTCCATCCTGACTTGGAGGCTCCTCAGGGGCAGCAGTCCTTGGCAGTGCTGCCCTCCCCCTGGGGCCAATGGGTGCTCCTGCTCGCGAAAGAGCTGGTGGGCAGACCCACTCGTGTGTGGCATCTTGAACCCAAGCAACCCCCCTCCCCGTTCCCTAATGGTCTTTCCAAGTATCAGTCAGCAGCTGCCTCTCCTGCGAATAATATACAGCATGGGTCTAAACATAGAAGGAGTGGGGATTCTTCTCCATGGAGATTCAGATCTACGCGAGGAGTCCGTGGGGTTTGGTGCCGTTTCTGTCATCTGCTCGGCCGGCTCCTCACGCTCTCCCGCGCCAAGGCCAGTGGCGTCCCTCTGGCTGCCGACCTCCTCATGCTGCACCGGTAAGGTCTTTCACTCAACTTTTTAAAAAGAAGAAGTTAAGGAGTTCTGGACATAAATGACCATCTGAGAAATAGTGTTTTCTCTCCTGTGTGTCCTTCTGCTTTTCCTTTTGGTTCTACAACATTCAGGAATTCTGGAGGATACAGGAAGGCTCAGAGTCGCAGGCAACAGGGATGCCCTGCTGCTCTCCGTCACTTCATGAACAACAAGTGAGTCCGACCGGGAGCTATTCTGGGTCTGCACATCTTGGATTGTAGGTGGTTCTAAATCTGTCCCAGGTTCTCATCCCAGCCTTCCAAATCCACCCTTCAGGAGGCGAGACAGGCGGTCGCACCTCTGAGCAAGGAGGCGGTCCCATCCTGCACTCCTAGGGACTGAAATTTTATGAGAGCTGGTGTCTACTATTTTCATTTCACTGTTGAAGCTGCTGAGAAGTGCTTTGCTCAGTGACTACACATATGGAAATCAGAAATTACATTCTTTAGCAGGACAAGATTTCTCCAAATCAAACGCCACACCTTCAAAGGAGTAAAGACACAGAAGTAATAATGCAAAAGTTTGTCCATATTTGAGAAATTCCTTGAATGAAACAGAGTAAAGTATCCAACAAGATTATCTACCAAGAGATTTCTTACAGGGGCGCCTAGTGGCTCAGTGGGTTAAGCATCTGCCTTCAGCTCAGGTCACGATCTGGGCTCCTGGGATCGAGTCCCGCATGGGGCTCTCACTCAGCGGGAGTCTGCTTCTCCCTCTGCCCCTCCCCCCACTCGTGCTCACTCTCTAGCTCTCTCTCAAACAAACAATTTTTTTAAAAAGAGATTTCTTAGAAAGAAGCAGTATAATAAAAAAAGGGATAACCAAAGATAGTTAGTTGGAGGAGTTTTTAACCAGGTAATCATAGCAATTAGGTCATCTCATTTCTATTGTCAAGCAGTGGAAAATCTTGTCTAATATAATTTTTTCAGTGACAACCAATTTAAAATATTAGTTTTTTTTTAAAGATTTTATTTATTTATTTGAGAGAGCGAGAATGAGAGAGAGAGAGCACATGAGAGGGGGGAGGGTCAGAGGGAGAAGCAGACTCCCTGCTGAGCAGGGAGCCTGATGCGGGACTCGATCCCGGGACTCCAGGATCATGACCTGAGCCGAAGGCAGTCGCTTAACCAACTGAGCCACCCAGGCGCCCTAAAATATTAGTTTTTGTCCTTATCGATCAATCATATATTATCTAATCAATAAATATTTGAACACTATTAAAAGAGACAGAGGCTCCTGTCTGTGCCCTAATGGGGATGTTCACCTAGTTTGGAAATCAAGATGTGTGTACAAGATGATATATATTGAGAATTAATAACATAACAAAGAACAACAGGAACTGTAAAATGAGGTGGCCACAAAAAATGGGCATGTAATCTGTAAAGTAAGTTGTGGGTATGTGATAAATGTTTCCATTCATTCACTCATAGCACCTCAGCCTTTGAAATCTCTTACTGTCTTTCATGTTATTCATTGGTTTGGTCCATGTTCCTTTCCTAGCATTCTTGAAAATATTTCATATGTGGGATAAGCCATCTTATTGAAAATTACATTAATTAATGTCATGAAACAAAGTTTTGTGTAATGCCTACATGCAACGGTAAGTGGGCAGATTGCATAGAAATACTGAGGATTTCTGAGTCGCTTCTATCTGCAGAACCCAGGGGTGGACGACTTGGTCCCATGGCTCCATGATTCAGATCTTGCAGGCGCCACGTGGTCCTGAAGCTTCCAGCAAAGTGCAGGCTCCCAGCCCACGTGGAGCTGGCAGCCTCGGCCAAAGCTCCTCGACGCTGGGGTCTTGTGTGCATCCGCCTCAGTGGCTGTGCTGTCAGGCCCAGAGCGGGAGGCAGCCGCGTGGCTGTGGGTGTGGTCACCGAGGCGGCGCCCAGCGAGGGCAGAAATAAGTGAGCGATGGTCTTGGGTGTGTAGGGCAGAGCACACCATCCTGTTGGCTGTGTAAATCCCTCAGAATAACGGAAGATTTAATGGGTAAGAACGTACCGGACCCAAGGCCAACTCTGACACTGTGCATGTGCATTTGTGTGTGTGTGTTAATGTGCATGTACTTAAGTGTGTGCATGTGGGTGCTTGTATCCCTGGGTGTTGTTGTTTGTGTGGGGTGTGCATGTTATGTTATACTTTCTCCCGCACAACCTGAGACCAGGGCTCTGTCCCCACACGCAGCAGAGCAGGTCCTGCCCTGTCTGCTCCACGCACCCCCCAGTGAGTCTGCAAGGCTTTGGTGTAGAGGACGTGAAGCCGAGGGCATACCCCAATCCATCTGGGGGGACTGAGCTTCTCTGCCAGTGGTGAGAGAGCAGGGCCGGTGGAGGAAGGAGCCCAGGAGGCTCCTGGCACCTCAGCCCCGCTCCAGGGTCCCCGACTCCCTCCCTGCAGTGAGGCGATAGGGCGGGCATCTGCGCAGGTCACCACCACAGTGCCGGGAGAACGAGAGGGGCACACGCTTCTCCAGCTCACCGAAACTACTCTGATTCACAACTCAAACCTTCTATGCGATGCTGTCCCCCTCCAAACCCACCTCTCTCTGGTGCTCACAAAAACGTTACAGCCTAAGGACGTTTTCCTTCCTTGGGGCTCATTCTGGCTGAACAAGAGCATTTTTTTTAACTGACCAAGTCATATTTGCTTGATTCAGGCTCACATATTTCATTTCTACCAATAACACTTAAAATAAAAAGATCCCCACATGTGCATTTCCCACACAGAGTCTCTCCAGTATCCACAGTAACATATCTCACAGGAGATCTACCCAACCCTGAGAGCACCCCAGGCAGAGACAGGCCACCACCGGAGGTGCAGGAGCACCAGGCTCAGAAGGGTGACCCAGATGCCGGGGGTGGGACATCGCACACGTCAGGGGCAACAAGAGCACCCGGGAGACCAGGGATCTGCTCATGGCTTCTCATCATAAAGGAGATGGGGCAAAAGCAGACAAACTGTGGAGAATAGGGAGATAATGGATAACTCTTGGTGGGCTGATGAGAATAATCATTAGGGCAAAATCCACAGTACAAAGATGAATACAGAGCCCACTGATGGTTGGCACGTTTGGACTCCGAAGGGCAGGCCAGTGAACCTCGGGAATGGAGTCAGAGGTGCAGCTGTGAGCAGACGCTGCCCTTGGGCACCATCGCCTTCCTCCTCCCCCTCAGCAGCACCAACAGCAGCTGCGAATATCTCTGCCTGCATGGCTTGTGCCAAACAGTGGATGAAGATGAGCGTTCATTCAATTTTGAAGCCGTGTCTTCTGAAACACGATTATCAAGGGGAGAGTCCTCACCTGTGGCCGTGTGGAGAAAGGGGAGCGCCCCCAGCAGCGAAGGCCCTCGTGGACCCCACCTGCGGAGGGCTGCTTTGTATCATCCAAGAAATCCAACTAGATTTCTTCTCAGATTTTCTCTTAAGGGGCTGTTTTCAGAATTGGGGAATAAGTGGGTAGATGGGTCTTTACACTAAAGGCTGATTTTCTTAAAAATGTATAGCAATATCTACATCCAAGTGATAACTTTGAAAACAGACCCAAGTACCAGTTCCAATGGGCGCACTACTGTCCTTGAATTTGTAAGGGTCTCTCCAGCTCCGCTGCTGCGTTTGTTAAGATCTACTTTCCAGGGGCCCTGGGGTCGTTAAGCGTCTGCCTTCGGCTCAGGTCTTGATCCCAGGGTCCTGGGGTCGAGTCCCGCATCGGGGTCCCTGCTCAGCGGGAAGTCAGCTTCTCCCTCTGCCCCTCCCCCTGCTTGTGCGTTTTCTCTCTCTCTCTGTCAAATAAATAAATAAAATAATTTTTTAAAATGGTCAGTGGATCTAAACAGACATTCTTCTAAAGAAAACACACAGATGATGAACAGGTATATGAAGAGGTATGTGAAAAAATGCTCAACATCAAAATCATCAGGGAAATGCAAATCAAAACCCCCATACCGAGGCAGAGCAAGATGGAGGAGAAGTAGGAGACCAGGATTTCCTCTGGTCTCAGGAATTCAGCTGAATAGGGATCAAACCATTCTGAACACCTACAAACTCAACAGGAGATCGAAGAAGAGAGTAGCAACAACTCTCTGAACAGAGAAGCGACCACTTACTGGAAGGTAGGACATGCGGAGAAGTGAATCCGAGGTGATATTCAGGATAGACGTGGGGGGGGGGGGGGTGCTCCGTCGGCCACTTCTGGCAAGTGATAGAGCCGCGGAGCACAAAATCGGACCTTTTAGAAGTCCGCTCCGCAGAGGGACGTCGCTGCAGTGGCTAAGCGGGGGGCGGGGGGGGGGGGAATCCTCGCGGGACAGTGTGGTCTCAGGACCCTCGGGGTCACAGAAAGACCGGGGGTGCCTGAGTGCGCCAGAGCTCCCAGGTATCGGAGCGGGGAAGCCTGCTGCAGAGACAGAGCCAAGGCGCGGGCTCTCGGCCCGGGGTTGCCATAAACTGTGATCCGCAGCCCAGTCGGGCCACTGCTCCTCCAGCAGGGACCCAACAAGCGGCAGAGCTGGGGAGACTCCCCTTCCTTCCCGGGGAGGAGCGGAGCGGGAGCGCACCGCAGGGATCTGCTGGGTTTGGAGACTCCACTCAGGGTCGGGTGCCAGAGATAGAAATGCTTGGTCACAGGCCGGGTGAGCACAGAGTGCAGCCAGAGACCGGGGAGACGGGAGTGATTGACACTTTTCTCTGGGGGCGCACTGAGGAGCGGGGCCCTGAGTTCTCGGCTCCTCCAGGTGGAGATTGGGAAGCCACCATTTTCACCCTAGTCCCCCAAAGCTGTACAGAAAGCTTGCAGGGAAAAAAAGCTCCGGAGAGCAAACCCAAGCAGCTTGCTTAGCCCCAACAAAAAAGGAGGGGGCAATTCAGCCTCCAGCAAAGACATTTGGAAACCACGGCAACAGGCCCCTCCCCCAGAAGATCAGCACGAACAGCCAGCAAGCCAAGACCAAGTTTACCGATCAAGGAAAACGAGAGAACTCCAGCGCTAGGGGAATACTGCACATAGAATTCATGGCTTTTTTTTTACCATGATTCATTAGTTTTTCAAAGTTAATTTTTTAACTGTTTTTTTTATTTTTCTTTTTCCCTTTTTCAACCAACATCTTATCAATCCCTTTTTTAAAAGAAACTTTTTTTATTTTTCAGTTTTAGAGTCATATTTTATCCCTTCATAGTAGTTACCCTTATTTTTGGCATATACATATAAGTTGTTCTCTCTTTAAAATTTTGAGATACAGTTTCTTCTAACAGATCAAAATATACCCTAAATCACTAGTGTTTGGCTTTGTTCTAGTCTCCTGCCTGATCACATTCTCTCCTTTTTTTTTCTTTTTTTTTTAATCTTCTTCTTTCTTTTTTCAAACAACTTCTTATCAATTCCTTTTATAAAATCTTTTATACTTTTCAGCTTTACAGTCATCTTCCATCCCTGCATTGTATCAACTCTTATTTTGTACATATATAAGTCTTTCTTCCTTTAAAATTTTAGGAGGCAGTTTTTTCTAACAGACCAAAATACGCCCAGAATCTAGTGTGTGGCACTGATCTATGCACTAGCCTGATCATATTTGATCATATCCTGTTTTTTTTGTATTGTTCTGTTTTTGTTTTTATCTTTTTGTTTTTGTTTTTGTTTTCCTTTCTTTTCTCTTTCTTTTTTCTTTCTTTCACTTTCTTTTCCCCTGGTTTCAGGTCTTTTCTGATTTGTATAGAGTATATTTGCTGGGGACGTTGTTAACCTGTTAGCATTTTGTTCTCTCATTAATCTCTTCTCCTCTGGACAAAATGACAAGACAAAAAAAAAAAAATCATCCCAGCAAAAAGAACAAGAGGTAGTACCGTCAGCCTGGGACCTACTCAATACGGACATTAGTACAATGTCGGACCTAGAGTTCAGAATCATGACTTTAAAGATACTAGCTGGGCTTGAAAAAAGCGTGGAAGTTATTAGAGAAACCCTTCCTGGAGAAATAAAAGAACTAAAATCTAACCAAGTAGAAATCAAAAAGGCAATAAAAAAATGGGGGTACTAATTGCTAGGATAAATGAGGCAGAAGAGAGAACTAGTGATATAGAAGACCAAATGATGGAAAATAAAGAAGCTGAGAAAAAGAGAGATAAACACCTACTGGATCACGAGGGCAGAATTCAAGAGATAAGCGATACGATAAGATGAAACAACATTAGAATAATTGGGATCCCAGAAGAAGAAGAAAGAGAGAGAGGGGCAGAAGGTATATTGGAGCAAATTATAGCAGAGAACTTCCCTAATGTGGGGAAGGAAACAGGCATCAAAATCCAGGAGGCACAGAGAACCCCTCTCAAAATCAATAAAAATAGGTCAAACCCTGACATCTAATAGTAAAACTTACGAGTCTCAGAGACAAAGAGAAAATCCTGAAAGCAGCGCGGGAGAAGAGATATGTAACCTACAATGACAGAAACATTAGATTGGCAACAGACCTATCCACAGAGACCTGGCAGGCCAGAAAGGACAGGCATGATATCTTCAGAGCACTAAACAAGAAAAATATGCAGCCAAGAATACTATATCCAGCTAGGCTCTCATTGAAAATAGAAGGAGAGATAAAAATCTTCCAGGACAGGGGCGCCTGGGTGGCTCAGATGGTTGGGGGTCTGCCTTCGGCTCAGGTCATGATCCCAGGGTCCTGGGATCGAGCCCCGCATTGGGCTCCCTGCTCTGTGGGAGGCCTGCTTCTCCCCCTCCCTCTGCCACTCCCCTTGCTTGTGTTCTCTCTCTCGCTGTGTCTCTCTGTCAAATAAATAAATAAAATCTTTAAAAAAAAATCTTCCAGGACAAACAAAAACTAAAGGAATTTGCAAACATGAAACCAGCCCTCCAAGAAATATTGAAAGGGATTCTCTTTCAGGCAATACAATGGCACTAAATTCATACCTTTCAATAGTTACCCTGAATGTAAATGGGCTAAATGCCCCAATCAAAAGACACAGGCTATCAAATTGGATTAAAAAACAAGACCCATCGATTTGCTGTCTGCAAGAGACTCATTTTAGACCCAAAGACACCCCCAGATTGAAAGTGAGGGGGTGGAAAACCTTTTACCATGCTAATGGGCACCAAAAGAAAGCTGGGGTGGCAATCCTTATATCAGACAAATTAGATTTTAAAACAAAGACTGTAATAAGAGATGAAGAAGGACACTATATCCTACTTAAAGGGTCTATCCAACAAGAAGATCTAACAATTGTAAATATCTATGCCCCTAAGACGGGAGCAGCCAATTATATAAGGCAATTAATAACAAAGGCAAAGAAACACATTGACAACAATACAATAATAGTGGGGGACTTTAACACCCCCCCGACTGAAATGGACAGATGATCTAAGCAAAAGATCAACAAGGAAATAAAGACTTTAAATGACACACTGGACCAAATGGACTTCACAGACATATTCAGAATATTCCATCCCAAAGCAACGGAATACACATTCTTCTCTAGTGCCCATGGAACATTCTCCAGAATTGATCACATCCTAGGTCACAAATCAGGTCTCAACCAGTACCAAAAGATTGGGATTCTTCCCTGCATATTTTCAGACCACAATGCTTTGAAACTAGAACTCAATCACAAGAGGAAAGTCGGAAAGAACTCAAATACATGGAGGCTAAAGAGCATCCTACTAAAGAATGAATGGGTCAACCAGGAAATTAAAGAAGAATTAAAAAAATTCGTGGAAACCAATGAAAATGAAAACACAACTGTCCAAAATCTTTGGGATACAGCAAAGGCAGTCCTGAGAGGAAAGTATATAGCAATACAAGCCTTTCTCAAGAAACAAGAAAAGTCTCAAATACACAACCTAACCCTACACCTAAAGGAGCTGGAGAAAGAACAGCAAGAAAGCCTAAACCCAGCAGGAGAAGAGAAATCATAAAGATCAGAGCAGAAATCAATGAACTAGAAACCAAAAGAACATTAGAACAGATCAACGAAACTAGGAGCCGGTTCTTTGAAAGAATTAACAAGATTGATAAACCCCTGGCCAGACTTATCAAAAGGAAAAGAGAAATGACCCAAATCAACAAAATCATGAATGAAAGAGGAGAGATCACAACCAACACCAAAGAAATACAAACAATTATAAGAACATATTATGAGCAACTCTATGCCAGCAAATTAGATAACCTGGAAGAAATGGGTGCATTCCTAGAGATGTATCAACTACCAAAATTGAACCAGGAAGAAATAGAAAACCTGAACAGACCTATAACCACTAAGGAAATTGAAGCAGTCATCAAAAAACTCCCAACAAACAAAAGCCCAGGGCCAGATGGCTTCCCAGGGGAATTCTATCAGACATTTAAAGAAGAATTAACACCTATTCTCCTGAAACTGTTCCAAAAAAATAGAAATGGAAGGAAAACTTCCAAACTCATTTTATGAGGCCACCATTACCTTGATCCCCAAACCAGACAAAGACCCCATCTAAAAGGAGAATTACGGACCAATATCCTTGATGAACATGGTTGCAAAAATTCTCACAAAAATACTAGCCAATAGGATCCAACAGTACATTAAAAGGATTATTCACCACGACCAAGTGGGATTTATTCCTGGGCTGCAAGGTAGGTTCAACATCAACAAATCAATCAACGTGATACAATACATTAACAAAAGAAAGAACAAGAATCATATGATCCTCTCAATAGATGCAGAAAAAGCATTTGACAAAGTACAGCATCCTTTCTTGATCAAAACTGCTCAGAGTATAGGGTTAGAGGGTACATACCTCAATATCATAAAAGCCATCTATGACAAACCTATAGCAAATATCATTCTCAATGGGGAAAAGCTGAGAGCTTTCCCCCTAAGGTCAGGAATGCGGCACGGATGTCCACTATCAACACTGCTATTCAACATAGTACTAGAAGTCCTAGCCACAGCAATCAGACAACAAAAAGAAATCAAAGGCATCCAAATTGGCAAAGAGGAAGTCAAACGCTCACTCTTTGCAGATGATATGATACTGTTGTGGAAAACCTAAAAGACTCCACCCCAAAACTGCTAGAATTCATACAGGAATTCAGTCAAGTGGCAGGATATAAAATCAATGCACAGAAATCAGTGGCATTCCTATACACAACATCAAGACAGAAGAGAGGACAAATCAAGGAGTCGATCCCATTTACAATTGCACCCAAACCATAAGATACCTAGGAATAAATCTAACCAAAGAGGCAAAGGATCTGTACTCAGAAACTATAAAATACTCAGGAAAGAATTGAAGAAGACACAAAGAAATGGAAAAACGTTCCATGCTCATGGACTGGGAAGAAACAACATTGTGAAGATGTCAATGCTACCTAGAGCAATCTACACATCCAATGCCAATCCCCATCAAAATACCATCCACTTTTTTTAAAGAAATGGAAAAAATAATCCTGAAATTTGTATGGAACCAGAAGATACTCCAAATAGCCAGAGGACTATTGAAAAGAAAAGCAAAGCTGGCGGCATCACAATTCCAGACTTCCAGCTCTATTACAAAGCTGTCATCATCAAGACAGTATGGTACTGGCACAAAAACAGACACATAGATCAATGGAACAGAATCGAGAGCCCAGAAATGGACCCTCAACTCTATGGTCAACTCATCTCTGACCAAAGCAGGAAGAACGTCCAATGGCAAAAAGACAGTCTCTTCAACAAATGGTGTTGGGAAAAGTGGACAGCCACATGCAGAAGAATGAAACTGGACCATTTCCTTACACCACACACAAAATAGACTCCAAATGGTTGAAAGACCTAAACGTGAGACAGGAGTCCATCAATATCCTAAAGGAGAACACAGGCAGCAACCTCTTCGACCTCAGCCGCAGCAATTTCTTCCTAGAAACATCGCCAAGGCAAGGGAAGCAAGGGCAAAAATGAACTATTGGGATTTCATCAAGATAAAAAGCTTTTGCTGTGCAAAAGAAAACAGTCAACAAGACCAAAACACAACCGACAGAATGGGAGAAGATATTTGCAAATGACATATCATATGAAGGGCTAGTATCCAAAATCTATAAAGAACTTCTTAAACTCAACACCTGAAGAACAAATAATCCAATCAAGAAACGGGCAGAAGACATGAGCAGACATTTTTCCAAAGAAGACATCCAAATGGCCAACAGACACATGAAAAAGTGCTCAGCATCACTTGGCATCAGGGAAATCCAAATCAAAACCTCCATGGAGATTACCACCTCACACCAGTCAGAATGGCTAAAATTAACAAATCAGGAAACGACAGATGTTGGCGGGGATGCAGAGAAAGGGGAACCCTCCTACATTGTTGGTGGGAATGCAAGCTGGTGCAGCACACTCTGGAAAACAGTATGGAGGTTTCCTCGAACAGTTGAAAATAGAGCTACCATATGATCCAGCAATTGCACTACTGGGTATTTACCCCAAAAGATACAAATGTAGGGATCTGAAGGGGTACGTGCTCCCCAATGTTTATAGCAGCAATGTCCACAATAGCCCAAACTGTGGGAAAGAGCCAAGATGTCCATTGACAGACAAATGGATAAAGAAGGTGTGGTATATATACACAATGGAATATTATGCAGCCATCCAAAGGAATGAGATCTTGCCATGTGCAACGACGTGGATGGAACTGGAGGGTGTTATGCTGAGTGAAATAAGTCAATCAGAGAAAGACATGTATCATATGACCTCACTGATGTGAGGAATTCTTAATCTCAGGAACAAACTGAGGGTTGCTGGAGTGGTGGGGGGTGGGAGGGATGGGGTGGCTGGGTGATAGACATTGGGGAGGGTATGTGCTATGGTGAGCGCTGTGAATTGTTCAATGACTGTTGACATCACAGATCTGTACCTCTGAAACAAATAATGCAACATATGTTAAGAAAAAAGAAAAAGAAGAAGATAGCAGGAGAGGAAGAATGTAGGGGAGTAAGTCAGAGGGGGAGACGAAACCATGAGAGACGATGGACTCTGAAAACAAACCGAGGGTTCTAGAGGGGAGGGGTGTGGGGGATGGGTTAGCTGGTGATGGGTATTAAAGAGGGCACGTTCTGCGTGGGCACTGGGTGTTATGCACACACAATGAATCATGGAACAGTACATCAAAAACTAATGATGTAATGTATGGTGATTAACAAAAGAATAAAAAAAAAACCCATACCACCTCAAACCTGTCAGAATGGCTATTATCAAAAATACAAGAAACAACAGGTGTTGGCAGGGATGCGGAGAAAGGGGAACCCTCCTACCACTGTTGGTGGAATGCAAGCTGGTGAACCCACTCTGTAGAACAGCGTGGGGGTTCCTCCAACAACTAAATACAGAACTTCTGTGTGGTCTAGCAATCCGTCTTCTCGTTATTTATCCAGAGGAAATGAGATCCCTACCTGGAAGGATACCTGTACGCCCACGTTCATTGCAGCATTATTCACAATAGCCCTTCCACTTAACATTCCTCCAGGAGCAATGACTTTTTTGAAACAATTTTAATGACTAAGTAACATTTCATTGCATTTACATACATTTAACTGATTCATCCTTTTGAACTCAGATGTGTTCAATAATTTTCCCCTTATAGATAACACTGTTACAAATATCTTCGGATGTGAATATTTGTGCTTCTAATTATTCCCTTAGTGTACTTTCCTAAAAACTAAAATTCCTAGATCAAAAGGTCAACGGTCCACATCTGTCTTGATTGACAAGTTTATTCAAGAAGCCTGTCACTTAACTCGCTGGGACTCGTGTCTGTGGGCCCCCCCCCCACCAAGGCCTCGGCAGCGCGAATCTTCCTGGACGCAGGCAGGCTTTTCTTTGGGGCCTCGGAGAGTTACTGGACGTGTGGGGAAGTTGCCTTAGTCCCTCGAGACTGTTGATTTCTAGGATTACGTGGCTTCAGAGAGAAATGACTTACTGCCCGTGAAGAAGGCTTCATGACTCCTTGCCTCTAGGAATCAGAAAGGCAAATGCCATCAACACTGAGCCCGTGTCACCCGAGCTGTCCAGGGACACACTGTTTTTTATCATTACAGCAATGGACTCTGCTTCATTTCGGGGTTTGCAGGGTGATGTCCTGTGTGCTGTTTGCTACAAGGATTTATCAGGAAAAAAACATCCCTGCCAGGTAAATACGCCGTGCAGCTGGAACCAGAAATCAGAAGGAAACTGGGAAAGATACTGGAAACTTCTCTACCTCCTCTTTGCCGGATGCTGAGTATGGGTCCTACTTGTCAGATGACCCTAAGGTACGAATTCCATGCCCACCCCACTCCATTCCCCTTCCCTGGTGCAGGTGCGCACACGGCCTGGCCAGCACAGCTGCTGAGGGGCTCCTCGCCCCCAGCTCTCCCCTCCTGCCCCCTCGCTGGCTCTGCCCGCCGGAGGCCCTTCTCCGCTGGACCTTCCCACGCCGCGCCCGTCCACACGACCCCGCTGTGCTCAGTCCGTGGTACTATCACTGTGGTACCCTTCCTGGGAGGCACCCAGAAAGCACGTCCTACGCACGGGAGCCCCTGTCACGCCTTGTGTGCTCTAGAACATTCTCGAACGTGGGCATGTGAAGGTGGCCCATCTTTTCTCCCATCCCTCTGGAAGAGTTCCTAATCTTTCCACAGCATGCAATGCAAGTTTTTCCACTCGGGTATCAGCCCTGGCAGCTTCAATTTTAAGAAGTCTCTCATTTTGCCAAGAGAATTCATCAGAGCAAATAGCTGTTTCTTTTCTGTCATGTTACATGAAGTGTGGGCAGAACCAGGCAGAGGGAGCCGTCCGACCCATACTTGGAAGGCTCAAACCACCGGCCCAAAGGAAACAAGAAACTGTCTTTCAGGGGTGCCTGGCCAGCTCAGTTGGTGGAGCGTGTACTCTTGATGTCAGTCAGGGTTGTGAGTTTCAAGGCCCACATTGGGTATAGAGATGACTTAAAAAAAGAAACTTAAAAAAAGAAATTGTCTTTCATAGAGACAGAGACAGAGTTAGAGAGATAAAGACAGAGATAGAGAGACATGGAGATAGAGAGGACAGAGATGGAGACAGAGACAGAGACACAGGGAGATTTAGAACACACATGATTACACACCACATAGGCGCCACACACGTAGGCATGTCTGTGCATGTGAGGTCTGGGTGGCGTCCCAGCTTTGCAGAACGGTACCAGCTCGGGGCCGAGGTTCAGCAGTGCACCGAATTTCAGCCCAGTCACAGGCAACAGGAGACAACCAGCTGCTCTTCTGGGAAACTGCACCTTCCGCACGCTCACAGCTGAAACAGGGTCAGTCCGTGGGGCGAAACCAGAAGAGGAACGGGCAGCCTCAGGCCTGGAGGTCCCCGAGCCCAGGGGGCCATGCCCACGGCCAGCTCCTCTGTCATTCAGAACCCCACCTGGTTCAGGGACTCCACTCTCTCCTCCCTGCGTATCATCTGCCATTAGCACACTCCTGCTGAAGCGATTCTATTCTGACAGGGAGACCCATCAGGGAATGGTCAGGACACCTTATCTTGCAAGAGGCTGAAACCCAAAAGTCCAGATGTGAACATCAGGAATTGCTGGATCCAGGTGCTCAGTATCATCTGGAAATCTGTCCCCGTCTTTGACTGCTGTCTGTGTGTAGGCCTCATTTCTAAGCTGCTTTTCTTCATTTGGCAGCAACAACGACCCCCTGAAGCTTGGGGCTCTCATGATGCTTTGCATGTAGGACCTCAGAAAAAGAGGGGATTCCCCTCAATAATTTTAGCAAATTTGGATATAACACATACTGGTCTTGCTAGTTCAGCTGCCCATCTTGAACCACTCTACAGTGGTCAGGAAATGGAGAACCCTTGTAGGGTACGACCTAGCTTCTCTGCCTCCCCTAGACACACAGGATAGGGGAAGCCCCATCCCAAGTACATGCCTCAGCTGTCCCCCAGGTGCATGCTTTGGAGAAGAGCAAGGGGATACTGGACAGGCAGAGGAAGCAGGTTGTCCCTACGGTTTTCAAGTCTGATTAGGAAGCAGGGGTGGGGGGACCACCCACTACTTCAGCGGGACAGTTGTTACTTAGCTTTTCCTGACACATGTCACCCATTAGCACCGTGCTTCCAAACCCTGTCTTCTTGGGAAAAAGAACAAGCAAATTTAGCAACCCACTCTAAGCCAGCACCGGCGTATGCAACACCCAGAACACACGAGGCTCTCCTACTGAGGTGCTCCCTGCCAGAAAGGGAAAGGCAGAGGTTTAATCAGACCTCCGAGGAAGTACTCAGGTGGGACCAGTCCTGGAGCAAGGGCCCTGTAAGCAGCAGCTCTGACTCCGGTCGGGGGTGGGGCGCTGAGGACATTCGAATTGGCCTGACCTAGGAAAAGCAGCTCAGGGACAGCGAGCAGGTGCTCAGCCTGTAAGCAGGGGGAAGTGAAACTCTATGCCCTCCACAAATCCGTCACAAATACGCGACATTCCGTACAGCACTGTAAGCCACAGACCTTGACCACTGGGGGCAATAATCTTTGTGACGAAGTCTCGAACACTCACCTGTAACACAGGACGTGTGTGGCAGGGGAGGGGGTGGAGGAGGGACGCTGGTGCCGAGGGGTCTCTGTGTCCCCCCACAGGAGGTGAGGATCTGTGCCCCAACTCATCCTACACACACAGGGGCCCCTGAAAGCACCCAGATGGCAGCGGGTGCCCCACTTCCAGAGGGAGTGCGGCCAGGTTGGCGGGGGAAAGTCTTCCTGAGGAGCAGTGGACGCAGATTCTTCCCCAAGGTGAGGGCGGCCATTACAGCTCATGTACATGGGGCCTCACTGTCCTGGCCAGTACGACGCGCTGCTGGGCTGGCCCGGGTGTCACACGGAGGGAGAGCGGCCTTTCCTTCAGTGCATGCCCAGGGCACATGAGGCTCACCAGCGACCAGACCCAAGGACGGGCCTCCCTCAGCGCACAAGCACACTGGACCAAAGAGAAAGGTTTGGGCTGTGCATGCCTATTTCTTTAAGCTTTTAAGAAAAGGGATACGTCATGGCTGATCGCACTAAAAACAGGCTATTTCTGGCATATTCACTCTGAACACCGCTGACATGACCAATTTTTGGATTGTACAGAGCTTCTTTCTGCAGAATGACATCTCAGTGCCTTCTGCGCTCAGTCAGCCCTAAAATTACTGTCCCTATTCATGCAGTGTATTCTCCCCTGCACAAAGCATTCATAACTCCCATCAGCACAGATGGGGCTTTGGAGTCAGAAGCAGGGGTGAGGGGAAAGAAAGCTTTCTAACTGTAAGATAAAGAGCTTCATTAAAAAAATCCACAGTGGTAATGAAGGCCTGAAACTATTCTGTGCCTTTTCACCTAAGATCCCTTCAAGTAACTGATTCTTTCTGTGATGGTGATGACAGCTGCATAATTGCTAAGAAACCTGCTAAAAATGAATCTGATTCAACTTCATGTTTCCTGTGGTCGGAGCATGGATCATTCTAGTACTTCTCTCCTCCAGCTCTGCTCCCACCACATCCTTGGTCTCCCGTTGGGACTTCCTGACTGACGGTACCGCCATCCTGCCCACCCACGGCCCTGGGTTCCTCTCACCGTGCACATCGACCACTCAGGGCCTCCTTCCTCTCCCCGTTGTTTCTAAGAACCATGTTCCAACGCCCAGCACACTCCTGGCTTCTTGCCCACAGGCGTCTGATGGAGCCGCTTGCCAGCACCTGGGTGACAGCATGCATGTCTCTTCTCTGACAAGGCCCTCCCGCTCCATGTGCATGCCCTGTCTGTGGATGACCTTCAGGACCAGCCCAGCCACTCACTCACTCACCCCTGGCTGGAACACGAGTGACGTGCGCTGTCTCCTCCAGGCGGAGGGTGAGAACCGGCCTGGTGCCTGGCACAGGGAAGTGTGGGTTTGTCTCTCTTCCCTGCATGACTTTGCAAGCCCTTGGCCTCCTCAAGTCCATTCCAGGCCCATGAAATTGAAAGGATGATGCTGGCCTCCCCTGTTTCTCAGAAGAGTTTGAGGACCAACCAAAGCTCCAGTCACCGACCACTTGTCCATAACCGTGATAATGTCTCACTCACTTTCACATTTCCTTTGGGCTCATTGCAACTGGGTACAAATGAAGGTGACAAACGTGTTTGCTAATGCACAAATGGCTTTATTTTTAGGCTACAACATCTCCATTGGAACATAATAACCAAACTCTGTAAGCACTCACCAGTCACGAAGCCTGAGAGAACAGGTTTGTGCTGAAACCACATCAGCCCTCACCGTTCACAGGGGTGTCCTGGGGGCTCCTGAGGAAGGAGTAAACATGCACCCCGTCCATTGTTCACAAGAGGACTCGGCACTGCCTTGCCTGCACGCCTTCTCTGCACGGGGGATGGAGGAAGCATCTGAAAGATAAGGCAGGAAAAGTGAGGGCAGCAGATAAATTAAGGACATTACTATTTTACAGTCTGTATGAGTCAGCTCGGCCGCCACAACAACGTAGCACAGACTGCGGCCTAAACCACAGACCTGCCCCTCTGATGTCCTGGAGGTGGGAAGCCTGAGCTCCAGGCCTGGGCCGGTTCCTCCTGAGACCTCTCCCTGCCCTGCAGACATGGCTCTCCCGGGTCCTCCCCTCCTCTTGTTACAAGGACATGGGCCCTGCTGCGTTAGCGCCAGGCTGGCGGCCTCCATTTACCCTAACCACCCCTTTAAAGGCCCTCTTTCCATGGGGCACGTGGGTGGCTCAGTTGTTAGGTGTCTGCCTTGGGCTCAGGTCATGATCCCAGGGTCCTGGGATCGAGCCCCACGTCGGGCTCCCTGCTCAGCGGGGAGTCTTCTTCTCCCTCTCCCTCTCCCACTGCTGCGTGCTCTCTCTCTGACAAATAAATAAGTTGGCCCTCCTTCCAAACACAGTCACCTTCTGAGGTTTTGAGGGTTAGGGTCTCAGCATATGAATTCAGTCCAGAATACTGTCCAAATATCTCAGCCTTTTAGAAACGAGTGTGGCTGTGTGGACCTCTAGCAGCAGACACGCCGAGATAAAAAGGCTGAACTTTGGTGCCTACAGGTTGATGTACATTTTCGGTGAGGTTTACAACCTGGGGTCCTCAGACTCACAAGGATTTTCATGTGCGGGCTGAGCCATCCCCCTGGGACGGATGGAGTGGCTTGGCACCTGGGGTGTCGCCCTAAGAGTTTCCTGGTGCACCTGTGTCCTGTGTGCGCGTGTGAGTGTGCGTGTGCGCGTGTGCTGGGGCGCAGCAGGTGGTGTCTGGAGACAGGACTACGAAGCAGGAAGGCAGAGGGAAGCAGGACAGATTCGTGTCTGAATTCATTCGTCGTTTCCATGGATACACCCTGAGTACACAGACTTCTGGTTGGGGGCTGTGGCCCTTGCAGACCCCTCCACAGAGGAAACGCCGGGGACTCACGGGAGGTTGGAAACAGAATGCAGTCAGACAAGACGCAAAAGACGCCAACGTAATTCATACACGCGCAGATAAACTTGCTTTCGTTTTCAAACCTTAGATATGTCAAAGGACATTCATTCTGCTTGTCATTTTGTCACTTCAAGTCAATTTGTGCTTGCCTTCCTCTGGTTTTTGTTTGTTTCTGACATGCTACTTAAATCCGTCCTGAATCAGCTTGCCCTCTAGTTCCTTCTCTTGGAAACCTCTCCCTGCAATGGATCTTGTCTTTGTTTAACAACAGGCAAAAAGGCAAGCTGTTAAAATGTCAGCATGTGTCTTGTCTCCTTAACATTTCTGACTCTAATATTAGAGCATCCTTCCTTCAAACCCTCAAAAGCACAGAGAAATGAGCGTCTGGTGTACCCTCGTGGTTGGACCAGGAATGTCTGGGTGGCCAGCTGGCGCTGAGGACCGCCTGGCGCACCTCCCCTCTTCGCGCAGTCAGCCTCAGACAGGCCCCGTCGAGGCCGTTTGGTCCTCCCGAGACCGCCGGCTGGGAAAACACATCTGCACAGGATGCACGTTCCCTTGAAGTAGAATCTGAATTTCTCTCCAGAGTTCGCTTTTCCGAGCCTCCCTCTTGGCATGGAGTGCCGGGACCATGGTTCTTGTGCAGTCTGTGCACCCAGGGACGCGGGCATGCTGCTGGGAAGGCTGCCCTGGGCCCGGCTCCTCCCTCCCCTTGGGCAGAGAATCCCGGATGGAGTTGATCTGCTAATGCCCAGACTGAGCGAGATGTTCCTCCAAATGACTCCAGAGTTGAGGCTCACGGTAACATCTGGGACACAGCCCTGTGCTAGCAAGGCGTGGGGCACATGCGGGTGGGTGTATCTGAGGCTGGCCCCCACCATCTAGGTTTGCGCCAAGTGCAGAAAACAAACAAGGCCATCTGAGGAAGTAGAAGAGAATGAGGTATAGTGATTCATAATAGCCACAGTGGATGGTTGGCCGGCAGTTCGAATGAGGGGCGAACCAGGGAGCCCCGAGAACCCCAGCACAGGTAGAAATGAGGACGAGAGGCTTCCCGCCTGTTACTAAAGGGAATCTGCATACATCGAGCAGGTCTTTCCATAACCCCATGGCTTTATTGTTTTCTTTCTCTCGGATCAACCCATCAATATGCAGACATGCCGATCTCTGTCCAAAACCAAAGCAGAAATCAAACAAAAACCCGCATCACTGACGATCACACACCTGCCTCCAAATTCCACACACTTTTCTGCTCTCGTTTGCTGCAAACTCTCCAGGAGAACTGCACACTCTCCCCTCCATTCTCCCTGGAACCAAGCAGCTTCCAACCCCAGGGTCTGTGTGAAACCGCTCCTGACAAAGTCTCTGTCAACTTCCCATCAGCAAAACCCTGTTGGCAACCTTGGTCCATACCCTCCTCTCCACGGTACTGGGACACTTTGGCTAACTTCTCAGAAACCAAGATTTTAAATGATTTTTCCCTGAACATTTTTTGTTTTTCCACTTGGCTTCCAAGATACCACACCTCTCTGGTTTTCCTTCTGTGCCCTTGGCCCCTCGGCTGGACCCCTGCTCTCTTCCAGCCTGTAAATACTGGAAAACTCCAGCTCACAACCCTTCTCTGTCCCTCACTACTCAGGTGATTGCGTCCATCCCAACATAACGCCGAGAGTCACAGATCTGTAGGCTCTGCACTGTTTTCTGGGCTCAGGATCCAGCCTTCTACAGGGCATCTGTACCTGGCCTTCCTGGCCCTGCTCTGTGCAGCAGAAAGCAGCCCCTGCTGAGGCCCTAGCCTTAGGAACTTTCTGTAAATCTGATTTTTTTCTCTTACCTCCGCACAGGGGGCAGGAGGACGAGTGCAGGACGAGGTATCTGGGAGAGACCGCAGCTGCACGGCCTCATCACCGCATGTTGTTATCCCTGTCCGATTTCACAATTAGTCCTGTGCGTTACCGTCTCATGGATCATCACACTTTGTGTAGAGGGAAAAACAGTCTGTCCGGGGTTGGCTGGGCTCTGTGGTTTCTGGTGTGCACCGGGGCCTGGGGATGCCCCCCGTGCATACAAGGGGCCAGTTCCTCCCATCCACCTGCGCCCTCGGCGCCCCCACACCCTTCCTCCTCCTCCTTCAGTCACGCCCAGCACACCCAGCAGGTGATGCGCGTGGGAAATGTCGCCCTGCGCCCACCCGACCCTCCTTGCGGCCCGATTCTGACTCCTCAGGGGAGAGCAGGCTCCGCGCTCCAGCACCTGGTTTCTTTCTGGCTTCTTCCTCTCCGGGGTCCTGGCTTCCGAGGCAGGGCCTGGCACGGAGGGCGCTGAGGATCTGTGTCCTGAATCAGGTCCACGTCACCATGGGGTAAATCCAAGTCAGACAAGCGTAAGTAACTCAGTGCTCTTTTTTTGTAAGTGGTTTGAGTTTGAAGCCAGCAGCCTGCCAGCAAAGCTGCGTGGACACCTGGTCTGGGGCTGGTTTTAATTGTTGGAGAGAAAGAGCTTGGCGGTCACGTTGGGGGGAGCCCCACAAGCCAGTGTGCAAGGCAGAAACAGACAACACCAGCTAATGGAATTAAGAAGAGAGGAGCTTCGGGGCATCAGAGAAGCGGGAGGTGAAGCTGTGGGAAGGAAGACCCTGCGTGGAGGGCATCAGAATCTGGGCTGGCGTTGGAGGCTGGGAGAGCTGTGGCAGGTCTAAGTGGATACACTTGGGGTCCACTACATACTCAACCTGTGGGCTCAGCAAAGACACAGATCCGCTCAATCAACTCTGTGGATTGGGAAAAAGAAACTCACATATTTTATTGGCAAAAAAATATACTTCATTTCACTTTTGTTTTTAAAGACTTTATTTATTTATTTGACAGAGAGAGACACAGCGAGAGAGGGAACACAGGCCGGGGGTGGTGGTGCTGGGAGAGGGAGAAGCAGGCTTCCCGCGGAGCAGGGAGCCCGATGCGGGGCTCGATCCCAGGACCCTGGGACCATGACCTGAGCCAAAGGCAGACGCTTAATGACTGAGCCACCCAGGCGCCCCCATTCGTTTCACATTTTTAAACTGAAATGTGTGGCATTTCCCCTCTTTCTCTGAAAAAAATTCTGCTTTCAACAAGTAAACATGATATAAAAAAATAAATTCTTACTCAACGTTCAATCAGCTTAGATCATTAGACTGTAGATTACACATGACCCCAAAAATCCTTCCAAACCAGCATTTGACTTGAATTGAAACAGGCATTGAACCAGTTTGAACAAATCTGGAGTGGTGTCCTTGCTTACACACACACACACACACACACACACACACACACACATTTCTATTTATATCAATACAGGATGTTCTGTTAAAGGAAGGGAACAGCATTTTATTCAATACTCCAGTTCTTTATTATGGATAGACTTTGCAGAAAGCTTCCTTTCACCTGTGGTTAAAACAATGGCACTCAACCTCTCTAACCTAAAGGAGTGTCTCGTGATTAGCTAAAGTCAAAATACTTAGAGCTCAGTATGCCGGGTCTCCTTATGGACACTCCTTCTCCCCCAGATGTTTGTGGAGTCTCATGCACCCATGTTCCAGAGACACACCATCTGCCATGTGAACACAAAATATGTGCTACCTCTTCAATTTGCCAGAAAACTTTAACCAAAAATCATCTCTTTTTTTTCCCCTAGGAATGTTGGAAACTAAATTAAAATTCCTAAAGAGGACAAGTAAGCATAGGAAAAGATGCTCCACATCATAGTTATCAGGAAAATGCCCATTAAAACAACAATGAGATATCACTGCCCCGTGAGAATTGCCCAGATCTCCAACACCGACCACACCACGTGCTGACGGGGATGCGGATGCGGAGCATCGGGGGCCCCCACGCACAGCCGGCGGGCATACAGAGTGGTGTGGCCACTTTGGAGGATAGTTTGGTGTTTTCTGACAAAACTAAACATACTCTTCACCTTACAGTCCAGCAATTATGCTCTCTCGTATTTACCCAAAGGAGTTGAAAACATAGCTACACAAAAACCTGCAGTGGATGTTTGCAGCAGATTTATTCATAAATGCCAAAATTTGAAAGTAGCCAAGGTGTCCTTCCATAGGTGAGCAGATAAGTGAATGGATTCATCCAGACAATGGATATTATTCAGCACCAAAACGAAATGAGCAATCAGGCCATGAAAGACACGGAAGAACCTGGAATGCAGATCACCAAGTGAAGAAGCCAATCTGGCTTCTTTACTTAATAAAGCAAGAGATTTTGTGAAACTTTTTGACCTGTGTAAGACAACGTAGCTGAAAAATAATAAACAGCATTAAACAGAAATGACCCCAGAGGCAAATTCCAGTCGGTCCGTGGGTGAATCAGACCTCCACTCAGCAGGACCAGCAGGGCAGGGAACCACCTCCCCAAGGACCAGGTGAAAACCTGGCCTTTAGGGGCGCCTGGGTGGCTCAGTTGTTACGCGTCTGCCTCCGGCTCAGGTCATGATCCCAGGGTCCTGGGATCAAGCCCTGCTTCGGGCTCCCTGCTCGGCGGGAAGCCTGCTTCTCCCTCTCCCACTCCCCTGCTTGTGTTCCTTCTCTCGCTGTGTCTATCTGTCAAATAAATAAATAAAATCTTTAAAAACAAAACAAAAACAAAAGCCCCGAGCGCTCCCCTACACAGCAGTCCCATGAGAAGGGGCTCAAGGGCAAACCGCTGCAGGGCCGGCCGCCCTGTGACTCAGTGGGGAGCCCTCTGAGTTCTACTTCCACTGCCAAGCGTGCTCCCATGGGCAAGGCCGCAGTGCCCTCAGATGTCCAGGCCCCGAACTCCCTGGAGCCGTGCCTGCCACAGATGCAGGAGTGGGGCTGGGGGAGTTCTGCTCCGATCCCTGTGCCCCCACCCTGGCCAGAGTCCCATGCTTCACCCCTCTGGCCCCAGGCGCTCTCTCAGCATCGCTCACAGTATCTGGCAGGCCCACTGCCACCACGGGGTCCCTGTAAGGAGGAGGCAGGAGGCTCAGGGTGTGAGGGAGCAGAGTCCAGAGAGGGGAGACAATACTGGGCTGCTAGCTTTGGAGAAGGAGGGGCACCAGCCCAGGAGCCCCGGCGCCTCCAGAGGCTGGACAACCGTGAGGACACGGATTCTTCCCTGGAGAACTGGCCCTCAGTAGAGGTTTCTGATCCCTGGCACTATAATGATATCGCGCTGTTTAAGCCAGTCATGGTTGGTAACTTTTTTACAGCAACAATTGAAACTTAATTCATCACGCGTTTCCTTCCAAACTGTTTTCCAGCTTGCGACCCACTTGGTGGTGTGTGCTGATCAGTGTGCAGATCCTACTCTGCAGGGGGTGGAGCCATGATGATGGACCCATTCGCTCCACATTTGCTCAGAGGCCAGGAGAATTATTTCCTAATCCCCAGAGCAGCCTGCAGTCCAGAAACTGGAGATCAGACTTCTAGAGAACTATAGTACTGGAGAGAACTACTGAATCCGAATGTGAGTGAGTGATTATCGTGTACAATAGTGCGACGCATGCTTTTCCACCGACGCCCAGGAATATACTCCCCCTTACAGTTTGTGGAGAGAGATGGACATGACACACATTTCATCTTTTCTGTAATCGACCTCGGCCCACGTTTCCTTAGAAGAGGTAAACATAGGTTCAAGGAAGATTCGGGAAGATGGGGCAGTGGGGTGTCCTTGTTTATCTCCTAGAAACAGACACACACTGGACTGGACAGCAAAACTGACCACCCACTGAAGATCCCCTCCTCGAACCGGAGGGCCAAGCGCTTGCATGACCCCCATTGACAGGCAGGTCAGGGTCCAGCTCCTGCAGCTGGAAGCATCCGTGAGGGGCGTGGGAAAGGGCACTGAGCCGCCGGCGGCCTCCCGGATGGAAACCTATGGAGACCACCCCCGAGGAGCGCCGGGCGGAGCGGGGCGGTGGAGACAGAGCCTTCCATTTCCGGCTTCGCACAAGACAGCGGGCAGGCTCCAGGGCCCCACAGCTCGGGAGCACCCAAACCCCGCACACCAGCAACCCCAACAAGGCCCCTGCAGCTCTCAAGCTCCCTCGCCAGGAGAAACTCCTGGGACCCGAACCCATGGCCAAGCAGCGCACCAGGGCACAGCGCCGGCAGAGTTGGGGGGGGGCGCTTCAGGGGCGTCCGGGGCCAAGGGCGGTCGCTGCGGCACCCGCCGTCCAGTGGCTGAGCCCGCCCCCCTCCCTCCAGCAGGCTCCGGAAGACCCTTTCCGCTGTCCTGTACTCTTCCAAGAAGCCACAGCCAAGGGCGCCTGGGTGGCTCAGTTGGTTAAGCGACTGCCTTCGGCTCAGGTCATGATCCTGGAGTCCCGGGATCGAGTCCCGCATCGGGCTCCCTGCTCTGCGGGGAGTCTGCTTCTCCCTCTGACCCTCTTCCCTCTCGTGCTCTCTATCTCTCATTCTCTCTCTCTCAAATAAATAATAAAATAAAATCTTTAAAAAAGAAGCCACAGCCAACAGTCCTGGGAAAACCTACCCGAGCACCGTCCAATCCCTGCCAACCACCAGAGCGCTGAAATCACGCCAGGACCATGCAGACCCTCACTCGGGCAAACGCTTCCCTCCGCCCCCCGCCAACGCCCCTGCGGACCCTCGCCCGCATCCAACAGAGCCTCCCCCGCAGCGAGCCCTCCCCCATGCTCGGACCCTCCCCTGCTCACGCCCTCCCCACCAGGGAACGCCCCCTCCCAGGACTGTCACTCAGAGGAGGGTGTATGGGTGCCTGTGTGGGTGTCAGAGGCCACCTCGAGCTAGCCCTCCAGCCTTTGTGCAGGGCACTGACCCCCTGCCTGGCTGGCCTCAGGACCTCTTCTCCCAAAGGACCACCCCCAGCATCACCTCAGTGGGAGTTAGGATTTCAAGAACTTGGGGACACAAGCTCTCAGTCTGTCGAAGGTCCTGGGAACAGGTCAGGGTCCCCAGGGTCACCAAGGCCCTCGGGGTTCCCAGAAACAGTGGGCACAGCTGAGCCAGCTCTCCCGAGTCCCCAGATGGGAAGAAAGGAGCCTCCAGCCATCCATATTTGTCTCTCCTCATTTGGCAAGAAATCAAGCAGGAACCTGAGTCTGCTCACATTTCCAGGTCTACACAGGATGTGGTGAACTCCCAAAATGACCCCACAGGACTGCTGTCAGTGGGAACCTAGGGCAGGCACTCGCGAGAGAGCAGGGCTCCCTGCAGGGAGGGTGGAGATGGGCGCAGGGGGCAGCTTCCAGACTATGAGACTCACCAGACACATCAGCTCATCATAGCTGGGACCCTCCAGTCTGAACAAAAAAAGTCTAATTCTGAGCCATCTGAGGAATTGAGAACAATGATTTTCTTTCCTCTACTCGTGTGTAGCAACGCTAACGCTACCGCAAACTTACTGGCCTAAAATAACAGCGCTTTCTTTGCCTGCATCTCAGGGCTGGGCGCTGCAGGCTGGCTGGTTATGAGGCGGGTGTCTGCAGGGGCTGAACTGCCCAGATGACCCCTCCAGCCAGGTGTGGGGCCCTCCCACTGTGCCTGGAAACCCAGGAGGACACCCAGCAGCGTCTGAGGCCTGTGGCTGCTCCCTTCTCCGTTCTCAAATCATCCCTCCCTGGCTCTGCCCGCTACAGTGGTGTCAGGCCCGACAAGGAGCAAACGGGGTCTGTGGGTCCTTAAGGCTTAGCCCCCAAGGGAGACCCGTCACTTCTGCTGCAGCCTATGGGCTAAACAGGACTCAGCCATGTCTTGATTACTACAGCTGGATGCTTTATTTTGCTCAGCAATTACTGTTAACTTTCACTTGAGTGTAGGGCTGCAATTGTATTTGCAAAGCATTCCCATCCTTTAGAGATACTCAGGGTAGATGAAATGACACTCTGCCAGGAAGTGCCCTGATACCCCTGGGGGAGAGGGACGTGAATGAGGAGAGACCAGATTCACCAAGCTGCGTCACTGTCAAAACTGTCAAAACTGGCTGATGGTTACATCTTTGTCTACTTTTGCACGTGCTTCTAAATTTCCCTAATACAAAGAAAAACACAAAACAAATAGTGCATGGTGACCCAAGCCGGACAGCCTCCCGCCTCCGCTGTGCCCAAGTCCTCACCAGAGAGAGGCTCCCTGACTCATCAAGGCAAACACGTCAGCTTTATCTGCTGAAACTTTAGGCAGCAGGTAGATGGTGGTGAGCAGGGGCAGGAGCTGGGGACGGGGGCGCTGGTCCAAGGGGGCGAAGCCGCAGTCGTGCGGGATGAGTCAGTCCCCAGACCTGCCGCAGGGCACGGTGACTACGGTTAACAGCACCGTATTGACCACCTGATGACAGCTCAGGTCTCCCCGTGTCTCGTGTCTCGGTGGCGGCCGGGACTGCGTCTGGCTCCATCCGCGCTCCTTGGTCCCCTGGAGGTTCCACAAAAGACCCAGGACGAGGTGTGGGAGCCGGAGCGCAGGAGTCACCTCCAGGCCTGGGTCAGACTTCCTCCCCTCCCCCGCCTCCTCCCTCCTCCTCCCCTCCCCCACCTCCTCCCTCCTCCTCCCCTTCCCCTCCCCCTCCCCCTCCCCCTCCCTCCTCTCCTCCTCCCTCTTCCCTCCTCCTCCCCTTCCCCTTCCCCCCCCCCCTCCGTCCTCCCCTCCCTTCCCCCTCCTCCTCCCTCCTCCCCCCTCCTCCCCCCTCCCTTCCCCTCCTCCTCCCTCCTCCTCCCTCCTCCCCCCCTCCCCCCTCCTCCCTCCCCCTCCTCCCCCCTCCTCCCTCCTCCTCCCCCTCCTCCCCCCTCCTCCCCCCCCCCCCTCCCCCTCCTCCCCCTCCTCCCTCCCCCCTCCTCCCCTCCCTCCTCCCTCCCTCCCCCCTCCTCCTCCCCCCCCCTCCTCCCCCTCCCCCCCTCCTCCTCCCCCCCCCCTCCTCCCTCCTCCTCCCTCCCCCCCCCCCCCCCTCCTCCCTCCCCCTCCCTCCTCCTCCCCCTCCCCCTCCCCCTCCTCCCTCCTCCCCCCTCCTCCTCCCTCCTCCTCCCTCCTCCCCTCCTCCCTCCCCCCTCCCCCCCCCCTCTCCTCCCCTCCTCCCTCCTCCTCCCCCTCCTCTCCTCCCCTCCCCTCCTCCTCCCTCCTCCCCACCCTCCTCCCTCCTCCCTCCCCCTCCTCCCTCCTCCTCTCCTCCTCCCCTCCCCTCCCCTCTCCATCCTGCTGACACCTCTGCCCGCCTCACCTCCGCATGCTCTTTGCGAGCAGACGCCCACATACCCATGTACCCCGAGGAGGGGTTGAATCCCCGGAGCTCTTCCAGACCAGGCATCCTGTCCTCCTCACAGCAGCGCAGGACGCCCGCTGGCTCCTGGCATATATGCAGTATCTCTGCTCACTCAGCCCAGGTGCCTGGGGGAGCTCTGGCCCCAGGCTGTGCCCCTCCAAAGTTCCTTCTCCTCCCGCCCTCGTCCGAATCTGCAGCCCACGAGCACATCCTGATGAGGGATCTATCCCAGCACCACGGGTCAGGGGAGCCTCGGCACTGGTGTGCCCTCTGCCCCCAGCACCCTCCACGCGGAGACCGGTGGCCTTGGGGGTGAATTAGGTAGGTCCGGCCCCCCGCTCTGTGCCTCCCCAGCTCCCCCTTGCTCATGTGGCTCCAGCCTCTCTGGGCTTCTCTCTGAACTGCAAAGAGGATGAGCAGGACCTTGGGACCTCCCCAGGACCTCCTCGGGACCCGAGCTCTTGCTTTTACCTCTGCCTGGAGGGTGGTGCTCAAGACCTTACATTTCTCCATTCCACTGTGTGGGGTCTGCTGACGAGACACAGCCTCTCGGGACTGCTAGACCCACGCTCCGTGTATTCTCTTGCTCATCCGCTAACTGCCCACTGCCCTCCCCCTGGCTCCTAGGCACGCCCTGGGGACAGACGCGCCTTGCCGGGCAGTTCACACGCACCGTCCGGTTCGAGGACAGTCCCTGGGGTCCATAGTCTGCCCTAGGCCTCTGCTGTTGCCCCAGGGCAATTTTCTACCAACTCCTCTCCTACAGGAGACTTTTTCCTTTTTTTTTTTAATAGAGAAAATGTGTGCAAAGCCTCCCTAAGCCAAGGACAGATTGCCCTTCAGTGATTTTCACGTGTGGGGGCAGTTAGTAAATGCATCTGGGGCTCTGGGCAGCCTTCCCGGAGCCTCTGAGTCCATTGGTCAACAACATGAGAAACGGGAGGTGTGGGGCTGTGGACAGAAGCCCACTGAGTCAGACCAGTGCAACGGGAGCTGAGAGGCAAACACCCCAAATGCCTGTGGATCCCTCACAGACACCCCCGACCCCAGACTCATGATCTGCCTGAGAGCATGCTGTCCCTCGTTCTCCTGACTGTTGCCAGCAGGAGACACACTCTTTCCTGAATGCTTGCAATATTGGACCCCAAGGGAGTCTCAACTGGGAATGTATTTAGTTTTCATGGACAGGTCAGGTATGCGTTTGCACGCCAGACCCAGATGCTGGAACAATCAAAACTCCTATGGAAAAACCAAGCCCCAAACTCTTGCAGTTATTTCAAGTTAACTTAAAAAAAAAAAAAATCACTGGTGTAAGTGCATGCTTTAAATAAATGCTTGCTGCCTCTCCTAGAAAGAGGTGGCAGTGATGCTCAGGGTGGTGACTGGCCTGGAGAGCGTGTGGCGAGCTGACCTCCAGACGCACCTCCGCTGAGACTGGGATGTGCACAGCTGCAAAGGAAATTCTGTTCTCCTGACCTTGAGTGCAGGACCATCAGGAGTCCCTTCTGACTGAATAACCCCTCAAAGTGCTCAGTGGCCTGAAAGAATGATTTGTGAATGCTTGGTCTGCTGTGATACATTATTCGAAAATGTAATTTGCTGTGTAAACAGCAGACCAGCTTCCCTTGCTGGCCTGACCCCCATCTGCGCTGACAGTCCTTCCGAAACTGTCTTCCTGCCATGACACCTTATTATCCAAGGGCCGGAGAAAGATTTAAATGTTGGGGAAAGCCTGGCGGCTGCGTGAAAAATGAATTTAATCCTTCTTTCACCAGGGCACTTGCCTCTCGGGGACCCCCAGCTGACACCTGAGAAGCACCTGGCTTTGGAAAGGAACCGAGCGTTGACATTTGCCCACAAGTGAATGATTTCAAACCCTCCACTAGTCTGCACGCTTCCAAGTGCTAATCCTGTCTGAGAGTCTGTCTTGCTTGTTTGGATTACATTGTTTCTGGGGGGGGCTCCCACTGCCCGCCCTCCCCATGCCTCCCCTGCCTCCGCGTGGGCTCTCTGCCTGTTCCTCCTTCCTCTCAGGCAGCAGGGAACTGCCCTGATCCTGGTCACAGGCCCAGCCAGCGAGAGACTGCCACCTTCTAGTCCTGCAGTAAGGGTGCTCGGTGCCGGTGGCACAGGGCCCTTCATTGCCGTGGGACGCTGTGGCTTGTGGTTGTTTGCCGCCGAGCAGCACGTGGCCCATCCTGAACACAAAGCAGGCCATCCTAGTTGTGCGAGGAATGAGCAGGACCCGAGCTCCCGTGGCTCAGGCTTTCCGGCTACTGCTCATGGCGAGCAGGAGGAGCTATAAGAGAGACTTGAGTCCGGAGGCCGTGGTTGAGGTGGGGCTGTTGGGAGCTTGGAGGACGCCGCAGTCACGGGTGCTGGGCTACCCTAGAAGCAGGGAAGGGAGAGGGAGGAGCGTGGTCATGGGGGCTTCTCACCCCGACCCCGGGCTGGCCCTGCAGAGGCACTGGGAGGTGCACAGTGACTCTGTGTCAGACCCTCTCTGGAGCAGAGCAGAAGGCTGGCATCGGGGGTGTCTGCCTCGCGGCAGCCCATCAGCCATAAAACACTGGGCAGTCACCCAAAAAACAGAATAAGGCAGTCTGACTTGTAATTAAGATGAAGGAAGAAACGGGGCGCCTGGCTGGCTAGGTCAGTAGAGCGTGCGACTCTTGATCTCAGGGTTGTGAGCCCAAGCCCCACCCTGGGTGTAGAGTTTACTTAAAAAAATAAAAATTTAATATTAAAAAAAAAACCCATATATGAAGGAAGGAAGAGTAGGCAAGGGTAGGGATAAATCTCATGGCGGGGGCTGCAAATTTGGCTCTGACGTTTCTGGAAGCACTGCCAAAATTGAGTTGCCATCCCTCCTTGCATCAGTGTCCAGAGGAAGCTGACGTTACTCAGGGAACTTGCTCTTCCTGGCTGGGGAGTCGTCAGAAGGGGGTTTCTTGCGGGAAGCGTAGGAAGGCCCCCGTGCGGAACAGGGTGTCTGGGGGCGAGCTCCCCACCCAGCAGCAGAAGCCTGTCCCCCACAGCACAGCTGAGCCTGGCCCACTGGGGACCACGTCTGGAAATACAGCCTGGGAGGTGGCAAGATACAGTCTGTGTCCTCTCGTTTACCTGAATCTGTGGCTTTCGCCTGGGTCGAAACTCGTGTGGGCCTCGATTTGCTTTCTCACGCATAGAATCATTACATCAGTGTCGATCATGTGCTAGACAACCGGGAGTGATGAGCGGTGGAGACAGGAGCTCTGAGCTGTACACTCGGTGAACTTTATGTTGTGAAGGACACAAACCCCAGCTCTCAGATGCTCGCGGCCTGGTGGGCGGTGGGAAGGGGGTCAAGACAGACCCCACAGCGGAGATGTGCTCTCGTGGGATGGGTGCAGAGAGGGGAGGGCGCGGTTCCGGTGAGCTGTTTGACCCCTTACTCTACAGTCTCGTGTGGCTCTGATGTCCGGTGACTATAGTCCCGAGTCCTCATACAGGCGTCCACGGGGCCAAGCCAGCCACAGCTTCCCGACAGGGGACCGGCTGTCCTCCCTGTCCCTGCACCAGAGGGGCCGTGTGTCCTGGTACAGGGGACGCAGACATGTGGCAAGGGGACGTCCTCTGCCCTCGAGCCGCATGACCTAACTGATGGGGCAGAGACTGATAGTTCACGTGGACCCAGGGCATCCACTCACCGTGTGTTCTCGCCGTACTGGTTTCGACACCGGCATTTTGGCACGCTGTTCCTTCGCCCGCAGGCGACAGCACGAATATGAAGGATCCCAAGTGCTCTGTTTGAGTTGTGTGGGAGGGAAGTGGAGAGCTGGTGCCACAGTGGGGATGTGGGAAGGTTCTGGAACCTAAGCAAGTGTGCTCAGGGGGTCTGCCCTTCCAGAAGGCGTCCCCACAGGCAGGATTCTCAAACCAGGAGGCAGTTCTGCCAGTTTGTCTGGGATGAGGAGCAGAGTACATACGTGATCGGATCTTCTTCTAATGCCTGCAAATGAGAGCTTGGCGCTGAAGACCTGTTCAGGGCCGTTCCCTTCGTGCCGCACGGTCCTTTCCGGACCTGTAGCTCTGTTACAACACGGCTTTGATGAAGGGGAAGGAAACAGATGAGCCAGAAAAAGAAGCCAAATCTTAGTAGGAATTCAGCACTTTGGAAGGATTTGCCGGCTTCCCACTTGTTGCCTGCTTGGATTTCATACCAGTCGTTTCAAGAAGAAGGGACAATTGTGTAGCTTCTATTTCTGGTAATTATTGAATATAAACCTTAAGTATTGCTCCTCTCTCTCTCCCCCTCGTCCATGTGTGTGTCTGTGTTTAGCCTACTGGACCAATTTAGAAAATAGAATACATTTTTGGGCACCCGGGTGGCTCAGTTGGTTGAGTGTCTGCCTTCGACTCAGGTCATGATCCCAGGGATCAAGTACCACATCAGGCTCCCTGCTCAGCGGGGAGCCTGCTTCTCCCTCTCCCTCTGCTTCTCCCCCTGCTTGTGCTCTCTCACTCGCTTTCTGTCAAATAAATAAACAAAATCTTAAAAAAAGAAAGAAAATAGAATACATTTCCGAAATTTTAAAAATTAAACCTTTTAATTTGAAGTTTAATTTGTTCTGAGTGGTTTATTAGAGGCTAAATAATATGCTCATGATTCTTTTTTTTTAAGATCTTATTTATTTATTTGTCAGAGAGACACAGCGAGAGAGGGAACATAAGCAGGGTGAGGGGCACAGGGAGAAGCAGGCTTCCCACTGAGCAGGGAACCCAATGCGGGACTTGATCCCAGGACCCTGAGATCATGACCTGAGCCAAAGGCAGATGCTTAAACAACTGAGCCACCCCAGCGCCCCTTAGGCTCATGATTCTTACATAAGATCTACAACTGGTGAATCAGAGCATTTTTATAATGTGCCACGAAGTTTATAATGTGCAGCCCAGGGCACAGCAGAGCGTCTGACAGGCCCCTGTTCTCGAGGTACATGTGGTTCCCACAAAGACACAACACTTGTCCAGACAGTGGACACAGTGAACTATTCACTCCAGAGCCCTGTTTCCATGACAGCACAGGAAGTGTTTCTTGACCCTCGGGCATCTTTATTTTTTCAGTGATACCATTTAGAAGGTCCTCAAATTCAAGATCCTCATATAAGTCAATATATTTAACTTTCTTTCCTTCCCACAAAGCCAAGAAAATGACCAAAAAATGAGGGAAATCTTTTCTGATGGTAGAAATGTTAAAGGAGAACCAGACACTTGTCAGGAAAGTAGAGGAATTTCTGAGCCATACGGTGAGGACAAGCTGGGCTTCAGGTGCATCGCTGCCCCTGGGATCCTGCCCAGGATGGGTTTGAGGATGAGGGACACAGAGTCTGGAGGGAAAGTGGTGATGAGAACAACCCACACTACTGAGAGTTCATATGGAAATGGTTGTTTTCTGTATGATTATAAAACCTAATCTAATGTGAATAATACACATTCTTCTGAAAGAAAAATTTCATAATGGGGGTTCCTGGGTGGCTCAGTCATTAAGAGTCTGCCTTCAGCTCAGGTCATGGTCCCAGGGTCCTGGGATCGAGCCCCGCATCGGGCTCCCTGCTCCGCGGGAAGCCTGCTGCTCCCTCTCCCACTCCCCCTGCTTGTGTTCCCTCTCTCGCTGTCTCTCTCTCTGTCAAATAAATAAATAAAATCTTAAAAAAAAGAAAAATTTCATAATATTAAAAGAATTTGCATAATAATTTGACATAAAAATGCAAGATTATTCCAACAAATCTGGGAGGTAGGGGGATCAAGGACACATTAAAAAACAAAAACAAAACAAATAAACCCCAGAGAACTCAATGCTGAATATATAACCAAATACATCAAAACAGAAGCAAATGCACCAAACTCCTGACATGCCACAGCTCACTTCCAACATTCTGTGCTTCAGATTCTAAACAGGGCCTGACTCAGATTGGGTGGATTTCTTCAAACAGGACAGACCAAGTTTTCCCGTCCTTCGGCAGGACCGTCACATGAGGTGTCTGTGAGCTCACCGACTCGATGGGCAGTGCGCTCAAGGGCCCCAGCATTTCAGCAGGTGTTCGGAATGCAGGAGGGGTCCTTCGAGCCCCTGGAAGGACCGCCTGCCACCCGTGTTTGTGATGGCCTCGTGCGTGAGGACAAAGGTGTGCAGGGGCCCAGAGCAGGGAGCCGGTGTCTCTGCTTGGCCAGAGTCTCACCAGATTCCCTGAAAACCCTAATGTTTCTTTGGCACCAGCAGTGTTGCCGGCAGGAGTCGGTCGCATGAGGGAAAAGCACAGATTTTGGAGAGAGAGGGTTCAGTTTTGTTTCCGACACACTTAAGAGCCGAGTCATCCTGAGTCGGTCACTCAGCAGGGATGTGTCCTGTTCTGCAGCCGCGACAAGGGACACCAGCCTTAGGGCGGGCTGGGGCTGAAATCGGCCCTATGTTCCCGTGACTGGGACAGACTCTGGCATCAGCCAATCACGGAAAGCCCAAGTGGAACAGAAGGCAGGGGGGTGGGCGAATTTGTCGTGCGCGAGCTAGATGTCCACCGGTGTGCCCTCAGACTTGGGCTCTCCAGTTTGCGGCGGTCCCTGGAACTGGGGCTGGAGACAGCAGAGGCTTTGCTGGGCCCAGCGGCCTGCAGAGGGCAGAATCCACGTGGGTCCGTCCCTCCGGAGGAATCCTCCTGATAATCCACGGACATCCACTTGGTTCTGTTCTCTGCAGAGGCCTGGCTAACGCAACAGTGCTGTGGCAGCCGCAACGAGCCGGCTCCCGCGGGCGTCCTGGGGGTGTCACTGCCAGCACCCCTCCCACCCCGTGACGTCCCTCCCCCACCCACTCACGCGCCCTGGAAGTGCAGGCTGAGGACGTGCGCCTCCATTCCTCCTCACCGTGAGCGCATTCAGGGAGCCCTTGGTTGGTTCACTCAGAAGGTCCCACCGCGGAGCCCAGCTCCGTGCTCCCCCTGTGCGGGCCGCTTTTCTCTCCTGTGTTCCTCGCGCGCCTCACCGTGCGGCGCGGGATCACGGGGCACGCATGCCGCACGCAGCCCTGTGTGCCCCGGCTGAAGTCAGAGAGGGATTATGGACGAGGTGTGCAGGGTGTCGGGGGTTCTCGGTGCTGACGAGCCAAGCAAAGCAGCGAGGAGAGTGTCCTGCGTGGGGAAGGGGCAGGTGGCTCCTAGGGGTGTGGGTGGGACCGGGACTCGCCGGGAGAAGAGTTCTGCAGGCAGAGGGGAGGCCTGGGGAAGGTGTGCAGAGTGCATTGTCCGTGCCTGGAGACCGCTAGCGGTTGGGGCGGGGGGGGGGGCGGGGGGTGCAGGGAGATCCCACAGGTGGTCGGAGGTTGCGTCTGGAGGGCCAGTGTGGCTCCCGGGGGCTGAGGCGTGGATTCTGACACTGAAGCCACTGGAGGGTTTTGAGTCAAGGGGAGACACAGGGGGACCCAGTTTTCAAAGAGCCACTCTCTGCCGGCAGTGCTGGGTCGCAGGCTAGAGGCCGGAGGCTGAGGTCAGGAACCGGGTGAGAGCAGGCGGTGCCCCGGCTTGGCCTGGGCCTCGGGGGTCTGCGTGAGCCCGCAGGATTTGTTCACAGGTTGAAGATGAGTCTGCGCAGGAGGAAAGAAACCCTGTCACAGCCCGGGGCCCCCATTTATGGGATGCGGAGGCTGTAGGAATCACAGATCCAACCAAGGTCAGGAAGAGTGGGGACGCACCAGAACCCCGAGGAGAGCCGGCTGCTGAAGGACAAAGACAAGGAAGGCAATGTTCTGAAGACCAGGGAAATGAGGGTTCCACCACACCGATGGGCAGGGGCCGGGTCAAATGCTGGCTGTGCCCCTGGGGTAAAGGAGGACGGCGAGCCGCCCACGGGATTTCGTGCCTTGGGATGTGGAGGTCCCCCGGTGGCGGGGACCCTGTCTGTGCGATGGGCAGCTGACTCCAGCAGATTCCGAAGGGGCTGAGGGAGACGCCAAGTACAGACAGACCCTCTGTGGGAACAGTCGCTGGCGGGGTGTGAGGGACCCACAGAGGGCGTGCGGTGTCCTCCTGGGTGATGTGACCCACGCGTGCGCGGGCGGGAATGAGCTGATCACGAGAGAAGAGTAAAGCATCTGGTGAACAGCGCTGCTGTGTCTGGAGGCCTCTGGGGGGTGGTGACAAGGGACGGGATCAGACCCGACCACGCAAGGGGAGGGGAGCCGGGCCCCCAGGAAGGAGGCCGTGGGAGCCCAGGGAGCCCTGCTCCGACTGCCTCCACCGCGTCAAGACTTGTCACCTAGGAGGTGACGCGAGAGAAAGGACCAGCAGAACGTTGTAGGGTGACCACCAATGGCACTGGGAGCAGGGCGGACCTGTCCTTGGGGGGGCACGGGTTTTCGGGGAGCATGCCGGGGGGACTGAAATCAGGCCGGGGCTTGGCCGGATGAACCAGGTGGACGGAGATGCGACATTACACAGAAGGGCAAGCCCGCTTGGAGACCTCACTTCTGAGCAGAGCAGGAGAGAGGAAGAGCCCCTGGAGACTGGGTGGCGGGCGTCTGGCGCTGGTTAAAGGATGGAGAGGCCAGGCTTTGGCAGGTGGTCTGAAGAATCCCTGGGGAGGGTGGCCCAGAAGGTGATGTGGGCTCTAGGGATCAGACAGAGCTCTCACTGCTGGTTCTCACCCCCACATCCTGCAGGGCCTCAGGAATGAACACAAAAACAAGCCCAACCCTTTCCCTCAGAAGTTTGAAAGTGTATACAATAGTGTCTTTTCTCCTGCCTGAACAGTGCTGGTAAGAAGTCCTGATGCTCCACAGCGACCAGGGAAGGGAGCCGAGATATCAGTGGGCACAAGGCGTCCCCCACTGGAAGGAAGTGGGTTCAGAACCCAAGTCATGATGGGCAAACAGCAGCGTCTGAGTTTCTGTGCCCCCAAAGCCCCTGGGTTGGCCGCTGGTCATTGAATGATCACATGCACGGCACTCCCTAGGGTCGCTGGCCTCTCGTGCTGCGTCTAGCACTCTGGTCGTGGCAAATCTCCACGAGATGCACGGACAGCAGAATGAGATCCCACGGAGTCGCAAATACTGCTGAGTTTGAGGAGTGCTGGGGAGGAAGTTCACTAGGCAGCCTTGGCAATCTTGCATGTAAATCATGACAATTAACTGCGCTAAATTCCCTTTGCAACAGAAGTACATATACATAATTCAGTAAACAACATCGGTTCCCAGAGGCCAGACAGTTTGTATTTTTTTTTTAAGATTTTATTTATTTATTTGGGAACACAAGCAGCGCAGAGGGAGAGGGAGAAGCAGGCTTCCCCATGGAGCAGGGGGCCCGACATGGGGCTCGATTCCAGGACCCCCGGATCATGACCTGAGCTGAAGGCAGACGCATAACGACTGAGCCACCCAGGCGCCCCCAGACACTCCATATTTTACAGGACAATAGTGAAGATGAAACGTAAAGCAAAGACTTTAACTCATTTACTCAAGTCTCGGGGCACAGCCATTGTGTGTGTGTGTGTGTGTGTGTGTGTGTGTGTGTGTGTGTGTGTGTGTGTGTGTGTGAAAATTCTTTGGGTCCCATGTGCAGAGCACCAGTGAGCCCTGTGAGGGGTAAATTACCCAAAAAGACTCAAGAGTTCTTCAAGATTCCTGGAGTGCGTGGGGCACCTGGTGTTCCCTCTCTCGCTGTCAAATAAATAAATAAAATATTTAAAAAAAAAGATTTCTAGAGTGCTTGTTTTCAAGTAACTCTGCATGTGAAAAAAAGAGCTATAGCTCGTCTTTTTCATAATCTGACTTTATTGGACTAGTCTTTCAGAATGCATTAATTGCGTTTTTTTCTTTTAGGGAAGATGCATAGGATGGCCTTTTCCAGTAAGTTCGGCCCAAAGTTGTAAAAAAGGGTGCTTTCTGAGTAATAATTTTGAGTATATCCTCTTTCCAACCTTGCATTTGCCCTGTGGCAGACGCCCTGTGATCATTGATCTTATTAGCTCATACTATTGATACTGCTGGGTGCCTGGGTCTCCTTATCTGGTTATGCTTCCAGGTGATATTTTTGCGAACACCATCTACCTTCTTCTGTTCGGCACCACTCCAGGAACTGCTCCCCAGCGCCCTTCTCCGACCCTGACTCGCCACGTGCCACTCTTGGTCTCCACACACTGCCTCCAGTCCCCTCGGGCTCCTTTCTGGGTGCTCCTGCGCCCCACTCCCAGCCCCTCCAGGTGCCCCACCCCTCTCCTGCCCCCCCTTTGAGAGAAGGGTGTGGAGATTTCTCATACACACCCTGCCCCACGCATGCACAGCCCCCACCTTTTATCAACCAGATGGTTCCTCTGTGGAATCTACGAACCTACAGGGACACATCATTATCACCCAGAGTTCACGGTTTACCTTAGAGTTCACTGTTGCTGGTGTACATGTACAAAATATACACTTTTTAATTTTATTAAAATCCATGTTATCAATTTTTTTTCTTGCATGAACTGGCTTTTGCTGTTATAAATAAAAATGTCACCAAACCCAGGGTCATGTAGATTTTCTTGTATGGTTTCTTCCAGAATTTTTACGGTTTGCATTGTAAATTTAAGTCTATTAAATTTGAATGTATTTTTTGGGTAGTTTGTAAAGTTGGTGTCCATGGTCATTTTTTTTCCCACATGGGTCTCACTTCTTCCAGTTCTCTCTGTGTCTAGTCCTTTGCCAAGATCACTCCCCTCATTGCTGTAATTTACTATACTTCATTTACTGTATTTATGTAAGTCTTGCAATGTGGGTGTGTGAGTTCCCTAGCTTTATTCCTCAGTCTTATGTTGTGTATTCTAGGTCTAGCTCCTAGCTTTGCCTGCATGTTGGTTGGGATTAAGCTGAATCCGTGCATCAAATTAGGAAGAATTGTCATTTTAAGAATACTGAGTCTGTGGATCATGAAAAACTAACATCTCTGCGTTAATTTAGATTTTGTTTGCGATCTTTCAGCAGGCTTAATATGTTACTGAACGCAGATTTTTACATAGGTTGTTAGGTTCGCATCTAAGGACTTCAATTTGGGGGATGTTAAATGGCTATTAAAAATGACATTTTTAAATGTTCAAATTCCAATCGTTTATTATTAGTGCGTAGGAAAGCCGTCGACCTTTGTAAATTGACTTTATACTCTGATTCTTGGTATCTCCTTGCATTCCAGTCAAAGCACCGGGTGGTGGGTGCGTTTGGTCAGCTTCCAAACTGAGGGCTGAAGTTCCGTCACACACAGAGACCAGGAGGGGGCGCCAGGCAACACTACTCGAGGAGCTCTGCGCTCCTGCGCTGTCCCCGGCGGCCGGCAGGCGGCGCGCGAACGCGCACTTTCCGGTCCGAGAGGGGCGCATGCGCCTTCCGCGGCGGCCGCTGGGCGGTGGAGCGCCACCACCCCGGATGTGCTCCCGGACGGCCGTGCGCTGGGGAGGGGGCTGTGCCGGGTCCCCTGGAGACGCTCCTCAGGCCGGGAGCGCAGAGCCTCGCTGCGGGGCGTCCCCGCGTCGGTCACTGCGCTCCCAGGTGCCGCTTTACGGGTACCCATTTCTCCCGGCCAACCAATCCGGGGGGCTGGACGTGGGCCTCCCTGTGCGGGCGGGGTCGGGACCCGGGGGGTGCGAGAGGGGTCGAAGCGCGGGCGGGGTCGGGACCGGTGTGTGGGCAGAAAGATCCTTGAGAGGGCTGGGAGGAGGGCCTGGGGCGGGGCGGGCTGGGGGTCCCGACCGGGGGCGGGGGGGCGGGGGGAGGAGGGCCTGGGGCGGGGGCGGGCTGGGGGTCCCGACCGGGGGCGGGGGGCGGGGGGAGGAGGGCCTGGGGCGGGGCGGGCTGGGGGTCCCGACCGGGGGCGGGGGCGGGGGGAGAGGCCTGGGGCGGGGCGGGCTGGGGGTGCGGGACCCCGCAGCAGCGGGGGGCCAGGGCCGCCTCTGCCCCTGCGGGTGAGGACAGCCGCGGTCGGAGTTGCTAGAGGTCAGGAATGTAACCTTTATTCAATGAAGGTGGAATTTCCGGGGCAGTCCCAGGAGGTTCGGATGGCCCCCAGCCTCCCCTGGACGCAGCTTTGCCTAAACAATGCATTCCTTGCTAATGAATTCCTCTTCTCTTTAATCCCGTCTCTGCCTTTACAAACCTTCCCGGTGTTTCGCTGGGAGGAGCTGCGCCCTCCTTGCTGGTGGGATGCTGCCCCGATGCACAAACCGCTCAGTAAAGCGTTAGATCTTCCAATTTACTGAACTGAAGGCTGTGTTTCAACGTGTGAAAGGGAAATGGGGCTTCTATGTTTGTGCTTCTACTGGCTTATAATTAATATCCTTACAACTCTACCTGAAAAAACATGTACTAACACATTTGAAATTCCAAAATTTTATTTGTACCCAAAACAGAAGTATTTCCAAAATCTTTTTTTTTTCAAATTCAGAAAGTGTATTCTTGAGTCTTGTTAAAGTTTTAGGTACGTCTAACGTGCTTTCAAAAGTCACTTCTCATTTGTTTTAAGCAGGGGGGCAGGCCGAATAGCCTAGAACTTCATATATTACCAGAATTTCTCCCGTGGAGAGTGGTAACTATTTCCTCTTTGTTCAAAATAACACACCACACTGATAATTTGCATTCTAAAAAACACCAAAATGGTCTTGATTTCAGCAGTGTGTACTTCCTCTTTTGAGGTTATGTATATTAGTACTTGGTAAATGTTAATTTGTGTGGAACTTGTTCTGGGGGTGATGTGGAGAACAAAGCAGGAGGAAAGGCAGCTACGATGACACTTCCTTGCAGCCTGCAGCCCACTGACCGGCCCTGGAGGCAGGCAGCACAGAACCTTCCTCGAGGAAGCTCCCCGCTGTCTTAACGTCACTGCCTCGCTGCGGGGAGACACATCCTCAGCTTGACGATAGCCAGGCCTCCAGGATCCTGTGAGTTCTCTCTCGCAGATCAAAGGCCTTTTGGAAACCTCCCTGGTCTTTACCTCCCCCAGCTCCATAACCAGTCGCTCCTCACAAACCCTGGGGGGCGGGCAGCAGCCCCTCCTGCCACGGGTCCTGCCCTGTGCTTTCCTGATGTGGTTTTGGACTGTTGGGGTCCCAAGCCCACAACGGCCAAGAAAATTCTTGAGACATCTTTGGTGCAAAAAGGTGGTTTGATTCGAGTAGGGGACAGGACCCGTGGGCAGGAGGGGCCGCTGCCCCCCCAGGGGTTTGGGAGGAGTGATTGATACTTAGGAGTTGGGGGGGGTAAGGACAAAGGGAGGTTGTCCAAAAGGACTTCGATACGCTAAAGGGGACCGACGCGATCCCGGAGGCCTGGCTGTTGTCAAACTGAGGTGGTTTTTCCCTCTAGCAAGTCTAAGATGTAGACAGTGGGGAGCTTCCTTGGAAGAACATTACACTCTGCCTATTTCTAAGTATTTATCAGTGGGCTGCAGGTTATAAGGACATGTAAATTTTATTTACAGTCCCTTCTGCCTCTCTTTCCCACATCACTCTGGAGGGGAGGGTGATGTTAGGGCTCCAGGAAATAGAGCTTTGGGTCTCTGGAAGTTAGGCTCTTGATAAGAACGCCCTCTTGTAAATCAGTACGACATTGGTAAACTGATGGAGACTCCTGTCCTGCAGGACTGTGATCTCTGTCCATTAACCATTTGGGGTTTTCTTATCTTTTCCTTAGCTTTAAGGCAGGCAGGAGCACCTGAGGAATGTCACACGTCCCACCTGCAGGGTGTCAGCTTCTGCTTTGTCCTCAGTTTGCCTTCTTCATCAAAACCACCTTTTTGGCACTGAAAACATCTCAAGAATTCCTTCTTGACCCCTCGCTCCCAGACCCCACATCAGATCACATCAATTACAGTAATGCAGGACATGAAACTCCACTATAGTCCAAAACTGTCTAACGATTTACAAGAAAAACACAATAATAGCCAGACCTCCAAGAACCCTATAGACTCAATTTCCTGGAGCCCTAACATCACCTTCACCTCCATAGGATAGAAAACCCTATATAATCAGTCACTCCTCCAAAGCCCAAGGCAGCTCTGCCCACGGGCCCTGTCCCTGTGCTTTAATCAAACCACCTTTCTGCACCATAAAACGTCTCAAGAATTCTTTCTTGACCGTTGAGCTCGACGATCCCACATCAAACCTCTATTAATATGTGCTAATTTACACTTAGAAAAAATAATGGAGTTTGGGCGATAGAATGGAATTGCAGATCATAATTTGGACTACAGACGCGAAGGACTGATGAGTAACATGATTAACATGCATTGTTTGATGCTCTAAAGCACTAGTTTTCATAGACAATGTGACATGGCACAAAATTTTAAACTCTTCAAAAATTCTGACAAATGATTGTGAGAACGGTGTTGATGTATTACACTGGATCGGATGTATGATGTATAAATGTATGGCAACACCTAATAGGTAGATAATGCTCAGTTAAGTCCCAGCTGCTTTTGACATATTAAGAAAGTAGCTTCTTTTCCTTGAGAAAATGAAAAAGTCAGCTATTCCTGGAGTAATCATAAAAATATTAGCTCCTGGGTCCTGGGATCGAGTCCCTCATCGGACTCCCCGCTTGGTGGGGAGTCTGCTGCTCCGTCTGACCCTCCCCCTCTCATACTCTCTCTGTCTCATTCTTTCTGTCTCAAGTAAATAAATAAAATCTTTAAAAAAAAATTAGCTCCTGGAAGTTCACTATTTATTTGCAATCTATTAAGTATATGCTAATGTGTAGGACAATCTGCCGATAACACTAATGAACCACGTTCAGATCCTACAGGTGGGTCAAGATGCATTTCCTTCTTGATGTACTTTTTTCTAGCTAAATGTCTTTTTTAATTTTATAAATGTTTTCTCAAGGTGAAAAATACTTTGGCATTAAGTTGTAATAAAGAGCACAGTTGGGTGCCTGGCTGGCTCCATCAGTAAAGCATGCAACTCTTTTTTGTTTGTTTGTTTGTTTGTTTTGTTTTTTAAGTCATCGCTACACCCAGCGTGGGGCTTGAATTCACACTCTACTGACTGAGCCAGCCAGGTGCCCCAAGCATGCAGCTCTTTATCTTGGGGTGTGTGAGCCCCACATTGTGTGTAGAGAGTACTTAAAATTTAAAAAACATAAAGATCTGGGGCGCCTGGGTGGCTCAGTCCATTAAATGTCTGCCTTCAGCTCAGGTCACAGTCCCAGGGTCCTGGGATCCAGTGTGATGTCAGGCTCTCTGCTCGGTGGGGAGCCTGCTTCTCCCTCTCCCTCTGCTCCTGCCGCCTGGTTGGGCTCTCTCTCCCTCTCAAATAAATAATCTTTAAAAAATAAATAATAAAGATCACATGCAAGATTCCTAATGTTTTTACAAGAATGTTCTACCTTAGTCAATGTAAACTGTATATTTAATTCACTTATACTAACCCTGAGATTCAGAAAATAACCCTAAAAAATTGCATAAACATTCAAATTCTCATTTATTAAAACACAACATATTATTTCCACTTTATTGTTAGTTCTGATCTACTCAGAGCAACTTGGATGTTTACACTCAACCCTTCCAGTTCCTACTGACCTCTCCAGCAGCTGAAAGAGAAAATGAACAAACTTTGCAAATAATGTCTGTATTCAAATGTATGAGCTCTTCTTGAACCAGCTCCAGTACCTGTCTTTTATTCATTCAACCAAGCAAAAAACAATCACTGAAAATATCTTTTGTACTAGTTGCTGCATTTGTTCCTGGGAATGTAGAATAAGACATTTATAAAACAAAGAAATGCAAAAGCACATATACCCTCCTTCCAACGATTAGTGGGGGCACAAAAAATTATGGTACCCATCATAATTTGTACAATAAACATATCTGCAGTTCTATGGGAAAATAAAAGAGGCAATGGGCGACTTTATAACAATAACTGATTGAGGGGCGCGAGGGTGCCTCAGTCGGTTAAGCTAAGTGTCTGCCTTCTGCTCAGGTAATGATGCCAGGACCCTGAGACCAAGCCCTTGTCAGGCTCCCTGCTCAGCCGGGAGCCTGCTTCTCCCTCTGCCTCTGCCTACTGCCACCGCCCCCCCCCCCCCCCGCTTCGTGCTCTCCCTCTCCCCTCTCTCAAATAAATAAAATTTAAAAGAAGAAAGAAAATAACTGATTGATAACCCAGCTTATCAATACCTAGGAAGATGATATGCAATCATGTGCTCTGCACTGAATTGGGACAATATTGCTGTTATTAAAAGATGATCTTTTGGGGCGCCTGAGTGACTCAGTCATGAGGCGTCTGCCTTCGGCTTGGGTCATGATCCCGGGGTCCTGGGATCAAGCCCCGTATCGGGCTCCCTGCTCCGCGGGAAGTCTGCTTCTCCCTCTCTCACTGCCCCTGCTTGTGTTCTCTCGCTCTATTTCTGTGTCAAATAAATATGTTTTCAAAAGGGGGGGGGGGGGTGAGTATTTGATATGTGCATTATATCTCATTTTAACAAAATAAGAGAAAAGCCAAGGCACCTCAAATGACCTATGTACACACTGAGGCTCCAGGTCTGCTGTTGTACTACTGGCCCCAGCTGGTAGGAGAGCTCCTGAAATACTGGAAGTCCCCTTCAGGAGGCATGCCATCCCCAGTGCTGGCAGGGAAGACCCAGGAAGGATGCCTTTGGCTTGCCCATGACTCCAGAAAAATTTACCTGTTCCCTTGAGGGCCCAGCACCCTCTTCTGTTGAACTGGAATACCCAGAGACTACCCTTAGCCAAAAAGAGTCACCAAACATGTATCTAAGCCAACTGGGGGGCTCAGAAAGGGCTGGAGAAAACTTGAGTGCCTGCCCGAGTGTCTTTAAAACTTTCTGGTTGTGGGGTGCCTGAGTGGCTCAGTTGGTTAAGCGGCTGCCTTCGGCTCAGGTCGTGATCCCAGGGTCCTGGGATCGAGCCCCGCGTCAGGCTCCCTTCTCAGCGGGGAGCCTGCTTCTCCCTCTCCTTCTGCCTGCCTCTCTGCCTACTTGTGCTCTCTCTCTCTCTCTCTCTCTCTCTAATAAATAAATAAATAAATCTTAAAAAAAAAAAAACTTTCTGGTTGTGCTCAGAGCCCAGGCATCATCACTGCCAAAAGCTGAGAAACTGAGGGGACCCTGAGCCAGTCTGAGCTTTTGGAAGATCTGAGCTCCTTGTTGTCCCAGGAAAAGCTTGCTGCTGCACAGGAAGACACAAAATAGCAGCATGCCGGCTCGGCGACCTCTTAATTTTCTTTCTTTCTTTTTTTTTTTTTTTAAGATTTTATTTATTTATGACAGAGAGAGACACAGCGAGAGAGGGAACACAAGCAGGGGGAGTGGGAGAGGGAGAAGCAGGCTTCCCGCGGAGCAGGGAGCCTGATGAGGGGCTCGATTCCAGGACCCTGGGACCATGATCTGAGCCAAAGGCAGACGCTTAACGACTGAGCCACCCAGGCGCCCCCACCTCTTAATTTTCTAAGTCCTCTGGGAGATCCAGGAAAAGAGTCTGCTGGTCCTTGTCGCCCCACCCCTGCTGCATCGGGAGCTGGGGGCTACCTCCTTCCAACACTCCTGGGCCTTGAGCTCAATATGCAAAGAGAGATGTCTGGGCCCCAGGAGTCTGAGCGGAATAGACGGCAGAAGGGAAGGAAAAATAAGACGAAACAGGGAGGGAGAGAAACTGTAAGAGACTCTTAACTCTAGGAAACTGAGGGTAGCTGGAGGGGAGGGGTGGGGGGTGGGGTAACTGGGGGATGGGCATGAAGGGGGGCATGTGATGTGATGAGCACTGGGTGTTGTATGCAAGTGATGAGTCACTGAACTCTACCTCTGAAACTAATAATACACTCTATGTTAATTAAATTGAATTTAAATTAAAAAAAAGAAGGGCAGCCAGATGCTGACTCCAGACTTAACCTACGCCCCAAGTGCAGCTTCTGGCGCCGTCTGTGGATCTGGCTCCTGCCTTTCTTGCCAGGCACCACGCCCCTGCATGCAGCTGGCCAAGCCTCTGAAATCTGTTGGTTGTCACCTGATGGGCAGGCTGGGACCAGGGTTGGAGCCTCCACCCCCATCCTTTAGACCTCTCCTCTAGGGTTTGTGTACTTCCGAGCTCACGCATGCCCTCCTCCTGTTTGGGTTTCTCTTCCATCCAGCTGATCATTTTTGCCTATGGGACAGTTTTCTTGTGTCAACCTAGGAGCCTGAATCGAAAATACCCCATGAGCCCAGACATTAGTAACTTGTCAGTTTCTTCAAGAAGTCTGTTCACTGACTTTCCGATCTCCTTAGGTTTATAATTATTATCAGTAGGAGTATTAGTGTGGAAACTGAGTAAAGGCAAAATCTTTGCCCTAAGATACATTTCTTTCAATAATCAGGAAGGAACTTTGAATGCTTATTCAGACCTGGCTATTTGCTGAATTCACAATTTCAATAAGCCAGGTCATATGATTTCCCCAGTGAATCAAATACAAAATCATCAAGCCAGAGGGGCGCCTGGATGGCTCAGTGGGTTAAGCCTCTGACTCTTGATTTGGGCTCAGGTCATGATCTCAGGGTCGTGAGTCTAAGCCGGGTGGTAGGCGGTGTCAGGCTCCTTAAGATTCTCCTTCTCCCTCTTCCCCCACCCTGCCCACTGGCAAACACCAGGAGCACGCATACTCTCTCAAAAAAAAATAAAAAGTCTAATACATGCACCTTGTACAACAAACCTGGGTGGAAGCAACAGTCACTCAAATGCTGTACAACGGATGTAAATTAGAGAAGTCTTAGTTGTGAGGGGACACGGGGATTCTTAACCCAATGAAAACCAAATACAGAATACTGCTTGGCTCAACTTTCTAAAACTGCGGAGGTCTTCCTTCTGAATTCAGCTCTGTTCTGAACACAGGACACATGATGTCAAAATGAACACATCAATAAAAGACTTGAAAAACGTGTTGAGTGGGTTGGGGTAGAAGTTGGGTGGAGTCGATCCGAAATACTGTTGTTAAGGATGAAAGAGTTGGCTCTGGAAACAATGATGCAAGTCAGGGTCCTAACTGCAGACCGTGTGCTGAATCCTGCTTTCTGCATGTTTTTAAGCCTGCGAGTTAAACCGTGTCTTACATTTTTCAATTTTTAAAAATATCAAAAGAAGACCCCCCTTTTTTTTTAAGATTTTCATTTATTTATTTGAGAGAGAGAGACAGAGACACAGAGAGAGCACAAGCCGGGGGGCGGCAGGCAGAGGGAGAAGCAGGCTCTCCGCTGAGCAGGGAACCCGATGCGGGACTCGATCCCAGGACTCTGGGATCATGACCTGAGCTGAAGGCAGACGCTTAACCGACTGAGCCACCCAGGTGCCCCAAAGCCCATTTTTGATGTATAAAAATTATATCTGAAATTCAGATGTTTTTGTGCACTGGAATTTAACCACACTCATTTGTTTGTGTATGGTTGATGGCTGTTTTTGTACAATTATGGAAAAAATGAGTACATGTCATAGAGACTCAAGACTTGCAAAACACAAAATATTTACTATCTGACCACTTACAGAAAAAATAGACTTTAGAAGAGATCTGAAAGTGGGAACTTTGTGTTTTTTACGGTGATGTATTGTAACTGTACAAAGACACCATATTTATGTGGAATTAGTGGATGATTTCCATGCAGTTTTTGGGATGACCATTAGTTGGACTTAGGTTTCAGGCTTCTGGTATCCCAATATAATATTTGGTGTGATTTGATCTATTGGTCTCAGTAACTTACTAACTAGAAAGCAGGTGTCGGGGACAGAAAATACAGATTTCTCCAGGACAAACCGATGCCAGGTGAGTGGAGCATACCTGATGGTGGTTAAGTGATGGAGAAGGAAGATGTGAAGTCTTTGCTGATGGACAAAGACCAGCCAGCCCGTGTCCCCCGGCTGGCTTGGGATCACTGAAGTCAGTGCCCTCCGGTGGCTCTGGGTGGGCGTTTGCCAACAGCTATCTGGACCTCTGGGCCTGGGAGGCATGGTGGAGAGGGATGACATAGGGCTGAGGGGTTAATGCTCATGGCTGACAGGACTGCTGCACTGCAGGAACGTGGGCCTGGGGTCAGGAGTCCTGTCTGCTCGGCAGGGGGCTGCGCTCCAGAAAGCAGCTGTGTGTGGGGAGCAGAGGGGCTCCTACCACACTCTCATCCAGCATCCACCCAGGAACCCTCCACAGCTGTACTTCTATGGTTTGCTTCTCCTTTCTGCTCCTTGTTCTTCACTTTCACAGCTACATTTCTCTTTCTTTTTTAAGATTTCATTTATTTATTTGAGAGAGAAAGAATAAGAGATTGTGCACAAGTGGGGGGAGGGGCAGAGGGAGAAGCAGACTCCCTGCTGAGCACGGACCCTCCCCCCCCGCCCCCCGCGAAGCGGGACTCAATCCTGGGACTCGGGATCACGACCCGGGAGCAAGGCAGACACTTACCCGACCGAGCCACCCAGGCGCCCAGCATGGGCTGCGTTTCAAGGCCCGGAGATTCCCCAGAGATTCTGCCATTCGGGTCCAGACCACTGCAACAAAGCCAGTCTTGCTGGAAAGTGAGTCACATGCATTTTTTTGTTTTCCAATGTGTATAAAAGTCATGTTTATACGATACTGTAAAAAAAACCCAACGTAACTGCCTTTCATTGAAAAAGACTCCGTTACTAAAAAATGCTAACCATCCTCTGAACTTTCAGTGAGTCCTGATCTCTTTGCTGGTGGAGGGTCTCGTGTCAGTGCTGATGGGGGCTGCCTGGCCAGGGCGGCTGCTATAGCAGTTTCTTAAAATAAGACAGCGGGGGCGCCTGGCGGCTCAGTCAGTGAGGCATCCAGCTGGGCTTCGGCTCAGGTCAGGATCTCAGGGTCGTGAGATGGAGCCGTGCTCTGGGAATCTGTGCTCAGCGGGGAGCCGGCCTCTCTCCTGATCCCTCCCCCTGCTAGCTCTGTCTCTCTCTTTCTCTCTTTAAGACAAATCAATCAGGGTCGCCTGGGGGGCTCAGCCATTGAGCGTCTGCCTTCGGCTCAGGTCATGATCCCAGGGTCCCGGGATCGAGCCCCACATCGGGCTCCTGCTCGGTGGGAGGCCTGCTTCTCCCTCTCCCACTCCCCCTGCTTGTGTTCCCTCTCTCGCTGTGTCTCTCTGTCAAATAAATAAATAAATCTTAAAAAAAAAAAGAGATAAATCAATCAATCTTTTTAAAAAAAATATTTCTAAGTGCTTGATTTGTAGCTTTATTTTTTAGCATTACAGACTTGGCAAAATGTAAAGGCCTGATGGAGATTAATTCACAGAATCTGTGGCCCACTGCTTAGCAAGCCAGTAGGTATTCAACAGTTAAGTGTTTTAGTTTTGCCACACTCACTCACATATCAGACTGTGAAACATATTCGCTTCTATAACTCACTCCTTTTTGAAACTCCTTATTTTAACTGCAAAAGAGGACACAGAAGAATCATGGCAATAAGATGATTTCAAAAGAAGTACATCCTGACAATTGAACAGCCCAGACTGTACTTTCCCCCCTTGTGGAGGCTGCCAGGGCAGCAGCTTGGCTTCTGGTATAAATGTAGGACTCCTAGCAACTGGGATGACAAGGTAAAAAAAAAAAGAATGCAGTTTCCTTTCTACTGGTAACTTTAAAAAAAAGATCTGTATTTCTGCTACAGAAAACAACCCAACTAGAGAGTATAAAACTCAAAGATACATTTTTGTCCAATCGGCTTTCTTATAACTATGGTCCTTAATATAGTATTTTAACTACTATATTTCTGTTATTTTTATTATTAACATATAATGTATTATTTGTTTCAGGGGTACAGGTCTGTGATCCATCAGTCTTGCACAATTCACAGCGCTCGCCACATCACATACCCTCCCCAAAGTCCATCACCCAGCCACCCCATCCCCCTCCCCTCCAGCAACCCTCTTATGGTTTGTCTCCCTCTCTGGTTTCCTCTTGTTTCGTAAATAAATCAATCAATCTTTAAAATAAGACAATAAAGTTTGCCACATCAATTGACTCTTCCTTTTCATGATTTTCTCTGAGGCTGTTTGAGAACACTTTACCCACAGTAGAACTTCTTTCAAAATCAGAGTCGGTCCTCTCAAACCCTGAGGCCGCTTTATCTACTAAGTTTACGTAATGATCTAAATCCTTTGTCATTTCAACAGTCTTCACAGCATCTTCACCAGGAATGGATTTCATCTCAGGAAGCCACTTTCTTTGCTCATCCACAAGAAGTAATCCTCATCTGTCCAAGTTTGATCCTGCAAATGCAGCAATTAGGGCATCTGGGTGGCTCTGTCGGTTGAGTGTCTGGCTTGGGCTCAGGACATGATCTCGGGGTCCTGGAATCAAGCCCCGTGTCAGGATCCCTGCTCAGGGGGAGCCTGCTTCTCTCCCTCTCACAACTCTCTCCCTCTCTCTCAAATAAATAAATAAAAAACAAACAAACAAACAAAAAAGAAAATCAGCAATTCAGTCCCATCTTCAGGTTCCACTTCCAAAGAAACAATCTGAAATATTGCAGGAATTTCCAAATGTGACCCAGAGACACGGAGTTAGTAAATGCTGTTGGAAAAATGGTGTCAACAGACTTACTCTCTGCAGGGCTGCCACACACCTTCAATTTGTGAGAAACAGGACCTGCGACGCACCAGAAAACAAAGCAAGTCTGTGCAGAACTGGAACTCTGACTCACATCATTCCACAAATCCTGATTTGGACACTTTGCCATTCACTCCAGGAGGCCCTGTCTTCTATTCTCCCAGCTTCCAAGGATTCTTCTGATGGTTTTTATTATTGTCATCATCATAAAGAGCATCGTCATTATTATTACTGATATTCATCAGCATTATTATAATTATTGCTGCAATGATTAATCACTGCTGTTGTTATAAAACATTAAATAATGTTTCTCCATCCAATCAGGGTAGGATTTACTGGATAGGATGACTAGGTATTCCCAACATATGCAAACATACAGGCGCTCCCTCACTCGATGGCATTTCCCCTGATAAGTGCCTGGAAATTTTCAAGTTCCTTTCCAGATGCCCAGAACCACTATTTCTACAGGGGAGACTTAAGGAGGGTATCTTGTCCTGCCTGAGCCCCTGGAAAATATTCTAAGGTACCTGGAGTCCAGTAAGGGCTCATGGCTGCTTAAAGGTACTGGGAGGGCATCTTTAGACCACCAGAGTCGCTTCAAATTTCCTAAGACCCCCAGGGCTCAAACACCACTGGGGACAAGTTGACAAGTCTTGAGAGAAGTCCCCACCTACTGGCGCCTGTGCAGAATTTTTTTTTCTTTTTTTAAGATTTTATTTATTTATTTGTCAGGGCGAGAGAGGAAGGGAGCACAATCAGGGGGATTGGCAGAGGAAGAGGGAGAAGCAGGCTCCCCACTGAGCAGGGAGCCCGATGCGGGACTCGTTCCCAGGACTCTGGGATCATGACCTGAGCCAAAGGCAGACGCTTAACGACTGAGCCACCCAGGCATCCCCAGAATTTTCTAAGAATATCCCAGAACTTGGGAGCCAGTGAGGCCACCCCAAGGCATCCCCTAGTGGCTGGGGAACACTGAGGATGCCCAGGGACTGATCTCATGGTCCATCAACAGCCCCAGACAAAGAGCCCAAATCCAGGAGTCCAGATATGAGTGTAGCTAGCAGAAAGTGCAGCAAGGCAGTCAGTACTGAGACAGGACTGTGGCCTAATGTTTGCTGTAGGCAGGGCTTTGGATGGAGGCAAAAATGGATCCTAAGTCCAGCTTCCCTGGAGAACATACACACAAACACATTTATAGGAATCAAAAGAACTGCCTCTGAGTGACAATTTGTTTTCCAGATGAATTTTCATGTCCTATGTTGCTAATTTCTATTTTCAGCGTTTTGGAACCATAAGCACATGTAAATAATAATCTAATATTGCTCCTAGGACATGAGTTGGATTACATAAGAAATACATATGACCATCTATTCTAGATGTCCTTCTTGATATAAACAAAACTTACACTAAACATATAATGTGTCATTTGGAAACCATATCTCAAGAAAACAAAATCCATGCAAGTAGTTTTTTACATTAAAAAATTGTTAAAGATTTTATTTATTTATTTGACAGAGAGAGAGAGCACAAGCAGGGAGAGCGCGATGCGGGACTCAATCCCAGGACCCTGGGATCATGACCTGATCCAAAGGCAGATGCTTCACCGACTGAGCCACCCAGGCACCCCTCACTTGACCTCGTTGACAAAAATCATGAGCCCTATGACAGTGAGTTCCTACTGCCCCTAAATGCACGTTTCTAATGCATGATGGGAAATAAGATATGAATAAACTTTTCATGACTCATTACACATTATGAACCTAAAAATTGTCCTGTTGGCCTTTCACATCTCACACATATTGCACACTTCATAGATATCATTTCTTGAAAAGAAGCCTTATCAATTTCATATTTTTATTTCCATTCTAAAAATACAAAAGAAGCTCATTGAAGTACCATATGAATAAACATTTAAAGAGGAAAAATGGGTATTGTATTGTCTGTATTGTAGTAAAACTTGAATATCAAAATATGATATTCACCCACTCCCTTTCCCTCTTATTGTGTCATTCCAAGTCCGTTAGATCATCTGCATCCTCTATTTTAGCTTCTTTTTCTAGTGGGAAATGGGAAAAGTGAAAACAATAACCAGGGCATTTTGGCCCACTGGAGCCACCAAAAAAAAAAAAAAAAAAAGGTTTAAATCAAGCCAGGAACCGCCTTTGTTACCATGGACCAGCAGTGAACTTCAGCGTGCTCTGCCTGACTCTACTGAAATTTTCCAAGTGGCCACAAGGACCCAAGAGCCACTAGTGTCTGCCTGGAAAGATTGGAGAGGGTGTCTACGCTACTTAATCCCTCTGCAGAATTTCCTAGGTCAGTTCAGGAGCCTGGGAAATGCCACTGCCCCAAGCGGGACTCTCATGGAAGGGTTTCTAGGCCTACCTTGGATGCCGAGGAGGGGAGACTGGGGCTGGTCGGCGCCGCTGAGAAAGTGATGCACACACTGAGACACAAGGGATTGTCTCAGTCCCCAGCGGAACCAGGGAAGGACCCATACATGTCCCCCCAGAGGGCCAGCTAAGAACAAGAATGGCTGGACAATCCAGCCCATCCCTCAACGTTTGTTGAGGACAAAGGACAAAGGAAGCTTGAAGGGAACTCACGCTTAGTTGGAGACCTTAGCTCACAGCCAGCTAAGTCAAAAGATCTCATAAGCGAAGAAGGGAAGCTGTTACCTATTAGACTGATTACCCTGGGTCTGGCTGTTAATATTAAAAAGTATCAATATCTTCACTGAGTGCGCATTAAATTGGTGTAAAATTACTGAGTACCAGATAGTATTTTCAATATGTAGTAAGGATTGGGGAAGCATCGAGGCCTCTCATCTGAACCTCACACAATAAACTTAAAGAGGAGAGTGGTGTGCAAACTAAAACTGGAATGAATTTGGCATTTGCCCTCCCGCTGCCCCCACTGCTGCGGCCGTAGGCCCCCTCCTCCATCTCTCTGACCCCGCTGCTTCTTGCCCAGGCCCCTCTCTTCCACTGTTACTGGTTTTCCAACCCCACAGGCCCTCCCCCTTCTCACCCTCTAGCTTGCTCTTACTCACTCTCCCTTACACGCTGTCTCCCGGGCTCTCCCTCTTGGGCTCTTTTTTCCCTCCTCTCCCCGCCCACTCCACACTCGGAGCTGGAACGGAGATGCCGGCTGCCTAGGGAGCGCTGACTTTGCAGTGGGGCACTGGGAAAGTAACCAAGCTCGGGCAGGTACGGCCGGGGGGACCGGCCTCGGGACAGAACAGCACGCGGGGTCCCAGAGCGCGGTCGTCCCCTCCGCCATCGGAGGCTGCGGCGGAGGAGCCCGGGGGCCGCGGGGCCCGGCCGCGGGAGGCGGGTGTCGGGCGAGGACTGCGGTGAGCTGAACGCCGGGGCGGGGGGTGTCGGGCGGCCCGGCCGCCAGCGCGCTGTGGGGGGACGTGCAGAGCCAGGCCCCACGTCCCGAGTGGGGACGCGGCGCGGGGACACAGGGAAGACACGCAAAGGTGGAAGGCCGAGCGTGCAGGCCTCGGAACCACTCCAACCGGGCAGACGCTGGCCCGGCCCCAGCGCCCGGCCTCGGGGCGTCTAAGGGCGACGCGGAGCTCCGCGCGGGCGGGGCGGGCAGGGACGGGGCCTGTGCGGTCCGGGAGAACCGGGCGGGGACGCGGCCGCGGAGCGCCGCTTTGAACCACAAACACCAACGCCCACCCACCACCGCAGGGGATCCTTCGCGCCAAGAAAAGTTCTGGCGCCAGGAAATTACGAACTGGGGCGGAGCCTTCGGGGGGCGGGGCTTGCAGAGGCGGTGTCAGATGGACTGGGACCGAGCTAGAGGGTGGCGCGGCCGGCGTGGGGCGGGGCCTGGGGAGGGTGAGCGGAAAGCGGGGACGGGACGTCAGCGGAGAGGCGGGGCTGCGGCTGGGGTGCGGCCGGCGTGGGGAGGGTTCTGGGGAGGGCGAGCGCGGAGCCGGGACGGGACGTCAGCGGAGGGGCGGGGCCGGGGCGCGGCCCGCGTGGGGCGGGGCCTGGGGAGGGTGAGCAGAGAGCGGGGACGGGACGTCTGCGGAGGGGCGGGGCTGGGACCGGGGTGCGGCCGGCGTGGGGCGGGGCCGGGGCGGAACGCCAGCGGAGGGGCGGGGCCCGGGGAGGGCGAGCACGAAGCCGGGACGTCGGCTGCGGGACGGAGCCGCGGCCGGCGTGGGGCGGGGCCCGGGGAGGGCGAGCACGAAGCCGGGACGTCGGCGGAGGGGCGGGGCCGCGGCCGGCGTGGGGCGGGGCCCGGAGAGGGCGAGCGCGGAGCCCGGACGGGACGTCGGCGGAGGGGCGGGGCCTGGGGAGCGCGAGCACGAAGCCGGGACGGGACGTCAACGGAGGGGCGGGGCCGGGCCGGTGAGCGGCCAGCGTGGGGCGGGGCCTGGGGAGGGGGAGCAGAAAGCGCGGACGGGACGTCGGCGGAGGGGCGGGGCCGCGGCCGGGGCGCGGCCGGCGTGGGGCGGGGCCCGGGCGGGGTGCGTACGGAGGTAGGAAGAGGCGGCCGCAGACTTTCCGGTCGGCCCCTCGTCCGCTGCCGCGCGCCGGCCGGCTGGCCGCTCGGGTCGGTTGGCGGCTGCCTGGTGTCCGAGGGAGCCGGCCGCTGCTTCCCTACTTCCGGGGAGCTGTTTGGGGCAGTTCCAGGTGAGACTCAGAGCCGCGAGGCCTCTTGCCCTGCGTGCGCAGACGCCTCCCGGGTGGGGTGACAGGTGTGTGCGCGGCCCCCGGTTGTGTGGACGCGCCGGGCTGGGGGCGCGGGGCCGGCGGGACCCTGGCCGCCGCCGCCGCGGCTGCTGCGCTGGGCGCGGTTCGCGGAGCGAGCGGGGGTGGCGGAGGCCAGGCGGGCGAGAGCGGGGCGTCCTCGGCGGGAGGCAGAGCCGCGGCCGCGGGCTCCGTGTCGGGACTTGGGGCGAAGCGGGGCTGGCATCCGAGGGTCGGTGTAGGTCGTTAAGTGCGCCGTGGATGGCGAGTTCCCGTTGTCCGACGTCTGCTGCCCGAGCTACCCGAAAATGTTTTATTTTGAGAAGTATGGGATATTCTAATCAGGGTTTTTGTTTTCTATTTCTCGATGTTTTGTGTCCAGTTAGGATAATGAGGCCTGTAAAACGGATACTGTTTAGGAAATACGTGGTTTTTGCTTTTAGTTAATGAAAAATTAATTTTTTAGTATCTGAGGACATTTGATACGGATGTTTATTGTTTCCCATTGTTAACCTTAGAAGTAGAACTGCCATTTATTTTACCAGCTGGCAAATATTGGGGAATATTTGGGAATAGAATTGCAATCCGGGACAAACAAGCTGCTGAAAAACTGTAGGCAAGTAGGGGAACAAAGGAGAGGCATGCTTTTTTAAGGAGAAAAGGGGTAAGTTGGGAAGGTTGCTGTGAACTAAAAGTCCATTGGAGGAAACTGGGAGTTTGAAGTGTGGTGGCTTCTCATTGGCTGAGCTGTGGTCCTGGGGGGATGAGGAGAGCTTTTCTTCCTCCTGCTGGAGTTGTAGAGTACTATCCACGTGCAAGGTCAAGTCCCCTGAAAGGTCCAGTCCCTCTTCCTACTGGGTCTGCAGTTGCCTGAGAGTTCTCCCTGCCAAATCTCCCGACTCCATTTTAGGGAGGTTTCCCATTACGAATTTTCACACCATAAACATTAAAAAACAATAATCAAATGGGATTTTCAAATTTAAGTAGCTTCATTTATACCCTTAATAAACTTACAAGAATCTGTAAATTAATAATTTTTTTAATGTTTCCTTTGGAAACACTGAGGTTTATGCTGGTTGGAATTTGTTAATACCAGATTGCAACTGTTCATGCTGCAGAACTTCCCAAAGATTTTAAGAGAGGACACCTTTCTGGCTTTCTCAAACCTTCTTTTTTTTTTTTTAAGATTTTATTTATTTGACAGAAAGAGGCAGTGAGAGAGGGAACACGAGCAGGGGGAGTGGGAGAGGGAGAAGCAGGCTTCCCGCGGAGCAGGGAGCCCGATGCGGGGCTCGATCCCAGGACCCTGGGATCATGACCTGAGCTGAAGGCAGACGCTTAATGACTGAGCCACCCAGGCGCCCCCATGGCTTTCTCAAAACTTTTAGGTTGATTTAATATTAATATTTGAACTCAAAAATCAATTGAGGATTTGGAAGATATTTTTCTGTTAGGCAATAGAACAGTAACCACTGTGGAGTTCTTACAAAGAAGGGGGGCCCTGCTGTCCTCCAAATCTCCAAATCTCCATTCCCCTGAGCTCAGCTTACTCCTCTCTCAGACCTGCTGGGAAGTGGACTCTGACTAAGGAGCCAGGACTTTATACCATTGGTGGTCAAGGAGTCTTAACATTTGGACTCTCCATTTACTTTTTCTTCACCCCCTCTCTGCTTACATAGGAGTCGAGTGATAGAATTCTATGTAACCCATCCAGCCTCCAGGTCGCCTTCTCCATCAAATCCTCAATGTTTAGGTTTATATATAATGTGTATTTGGGAGTCTCCACATCAAATGGAATGAGTCCTCTTGAGTCTGTATGGGATGCATATCTCCCTATGACAAACTGAGCCCATAAGGTATCTGAGTAAACCAAACTAAACTGTACACCGTGTCTCCGAGTCTCTGTTTCCTTGCATCCGTTTTTCAGAAGAAAATGCATCCCTACATAAGTAGTGCTTATTATAATGGGAATTGTTCTTGGACCACTTTCCATTGAGGTTATAAATTATTTCACATAATCATGTGAATTTTGACTTTGCATGGGCTTTTTCGTGGGTGTTAACAGGGGAGAACATAGGGATTTGATATTCTCTTATTTTCTGAAAGGACCACTGCTTATGTTATATCTAATAAACACCAGTTTTCCTGGACCGCTAACTTAAAGGACAGAAAGAACCAGCAGTAAGAAGCCAACTATCTCAGATCCGAATAGAATATCTTTAATCTTTTTACTTTAAGATTAGCATCTCCCTTCTCAACTCTCTGCCTCTCAGATATAACTGAGCTGGATTGAATATAAGGAGCTCTGTCTCAGCAATTGTATCTTAATGCTTCTATCCATTTTCCTTTCACAAAAGCTTCCATATGGTCTTTTGTTTGTGGAAAAAATACACAAACAGATGATTTTCGTATTTGTTTGCCAGAGATGAACACTGAACAAAACAGAAATGAAATGTAATATTAAAACCTCGGTTGTTAACTGTCACCAGAGGGCTGTAACTCACTGTTCCAGTGCACAGACCACTTGGCTTATTCACGGTCCTGTCAAGCTTGCCTCACCTTGGGACATTGGCATATGCTGTTTCCTTCTCTGCACTCGTCTCCCTGGGCCTCTTCGTGAATGACCTTCAGCAGCACTTTTCAGTCCCCACAAATGTTGCTTTTTCAGCACCACACCTTTTCTTCCCTAACAAATATTATTCAATTCTTTCATATTTACAACTGTGCCTACAATTTTTATTTTTATTTTTTGAAGATTTTTATTTATTTGAGACAGCACAGGTCGGGAGTCAGGTCAGAGAGGGAGAAGCAGACTCCCCCGAGTAGGGAGCCCGACGCGGGGTGGGGGGTGCTCCATTCCAGGACCCCGAGGTCAGCCAAAGGCAGATGCTTGCCCACTGAGCCCCCCCAGGCTCTCTGAGCCTACAGGTTAATGGGGGGAAACTTCTGTTTTGGGATTTTTTTCTGTAGAGATCCTTATAAGCTTTTATTCCCCTATAATTTGTCAAAGTTCTGGGTCTGTGTCCCTTTTTCCCCTGCCATTTTGCAGAATGGATGCTGCGTTAGCAGGCCTGAAAACCACAATCTCATTGTCCGTCTCCATCAGAGCCATTGGGTGATCAGGTGCATATATCAACAACAGTCGTATTTTGAAAGGAATCTTTTTTGAGCAGTAGACCCTCAATGGTGGTTTACAATATTCAAGTAAACCATGTTGTAGACAGATGTGCTGTCATCCCGGCTGCGTTGTTCCATTTACAGAGTAGAGGCAGAGTAGATACAGCATGATTCTGAAGGGCCCTGGGATTTCAGAATGGTTCATGGACACTGGCTTCCACTTAGAGTCACCAGCTGCATTAGCCCCTCACAAGAGAGTCGGCCTGTCCTTTGAAGCTTTGAAGCCAGGCATTGACTTTTCTCCTGTTATGAAAGCCCTAGATGGCATCTTCTTCAACAGAAGGCTGTTGGGTCTACACTGACAGTCTGTTGTTGAGTGTAGCCACCTTCCTGAATTCTCGGAGCTAGATCTTCTGGATGATTTGCTGTAGCTTCTCCATCAGCACCTGCTGCCTCACCTTGTCCTCTCATGGAGACACCTTCTTTCCTTAATGCTCACCAGCCAGTCTCTGCTAGCTTCAGATTTTTCTTCTGCAGCTTCCCCACCTCCCTCAGCCTTCACAGAACTGAAGACAGTTAGGGCCTCGCCATGGGTTAGGCTTTGACTCAGGGAATGTTGTGTTCCATCCAGACCACTCAGACTTTCTCCATATAAGCTATAAGCTTGTTTCACTTCACTTATTCATGTGTTCACTGGACCAGCACTTTTTTTTTTAATTTTTTTTTTTTTTTACTATTTTTTAAAGATTTTATTTATTTGACAGAGAGACACAGCGAGAGAGGGAACACAAGCAGGGGGAGTGGGAGAGGGAGAAGCAGGCTTCCCGCGGAGCAGGGAGCCCGATGCGGGGCTCGATCCCAGGACCCCGGGACCATGACCCGAGCCGAAGGCAGACGCTTAACCACTGAGCCACCCAGGCGTCCCTGCAGGGTTATTAATTGGCCTAATACCAATACTGTTGTGTCGCATAGACTAGAGACCCAAGGAGAGGGGAGAGACAAGGGGACAGCTTAGTGTAGCAGTCAGAACACACAGAACAGTCTGCTCCGCGGGAGTCCTTCTCCCACTCCCCCTGCTAGTGCTCCTGCTCTCGCTGTGTCTCTCTCTGTCAAATAAATAAATAAAATCTTTAAAAAAAAACAAAACACAGAACATTGATTAAGTTGGCCATCTGATACAGGCACAGCTCACGGCACCCCAAACCAATCGTAATAGTGTCATTAATGATCAAATATAAGAATGAAAATATTTGAAACTGTGAGAATCACCAGAATGTGACACAGAGATAACAAAGTGAGCAAATGGTGTTGGAAAAAATGGCACCAACCAACATTGCGTTGCCAACAACCTTTGTAAAAAACTATCTGCAGGGCGCCTGGGTGGCTCAGATGGTTAAGCATCTGCCTTCGGCTCAGGTCATGGTCCTGGGGTCCTGGGATCGAGCCCCGCATCTGGCTCCTGGCTCAGCGGGGAGCCTGCTTCTCCCTCTGCCTCTCCCCCTGCTCATGGTCTCTCTATCTTTGTGTCTCAAATGAATAAACAAAATCTTAAAAAAAAAAAAACAACAACTCTGCAAAGTGCACTAAAATGAGGTGCCTGTAGTTAAAACCTGGAAGGGGAGACGTTGTGTATCCTTCTAGGCCCAGGACATTGCCCTCAGCAACCCCGCCTGGTCATCTTGAGGCAGGCGAATGAAATCTTTGTGCAGACCCTTCTCTCCCATTAGCTCTTGGGAAGAGAGAAAGACCATCCAACACAGATCTCTTCAAGTCAGATTTCTTGAAATCCTAGTGACTGTAATACTCGACATGCTTCAATATTATAGGTTCCAAGAATAAATTATACTTTTAGTGTTGGTTTTCCCATAAGTAGGATGTGTTTCAACTATTTTTTAATAATATGAAAAAGTTGATAAGTCTTAGGACCTATCTTAATATTTAAAAGAATAAATGACTTATGAAGAAAATTATTAGGCAGTATATTTTCATTTTAGGCACAGGCATTTGATTCCAGAAAGAATGGTTTGTCTTGTTTTCTTTTCAGTGTATTTATATCAAATATAAAAGTGAATCTATACTAACTCTCAAAAGTGAGTATTATTTTTGTAGCAGGCATTTAAGGTAATCAAGTGCTCTGTCTCCAGGGTTCCTCTCTGTGTCGTCTTGGCAGCCTAGTCACACTGCAGTGTTCTTGCGGCAGTGAGGATCTCTTCATCAGACGGACGCTGTGCGGTAGGAGACTCTGAACAGGGCTTGTGCCAGACAGAGGAGTTGTACTAGAGAATAAGAAGGGTAAATTGTCAGACTCTGTTGTTTAAAGGCTAACTTAGGAGAGATAATTTAAAGAAATTTAAGAAAAAAAACTGTATGTAATCCTAAAGGATGTCATTATATCCTTTAGGAAAACTCTTACATAAAATACAGATATTTTAGTTAATTCTTAAAAATTTATTTGAGCAGGGGCGCCTGGGTGGCTCAGTCAGTTAAGCATCTGCCTTCAGCTCAGGTTGTGATCTCAGGGTCCTGGGATCGAGTCTGGTGTTGGGCTTCCTGCTCCGCAGGGAGCCTGCTTCTCTCCTTCCTCTGCCCCTCCCCCTGCTTGTGAGCTCTCTGTCTCTCTCTCAAATGAATAAATAAAACCTTTAAAAAATTTATTTGAACAAAGCCTTAGGAATACTCGTGGAAGTACGAATAATTTTAAAGACTTGTTTTCTTCATGGTAACAGAACTTGTGTAAAATTGCTGAGACAGGCAGGGAGCCGACCACAGTGGGAGGAGCTGGGTGGATGAGCTGTGGCAGCAGGAAGAGGGTTTCAGGGCCTGAAGACCGTGGCAGGTCTAAAGGCCCTACTGCAAGGCCAGTGAGAAGGCATGGAAGAAATTAAAGCTGGAGAGTGTTACGAATAGATTTGTGCTTGTAAATGATATCGGCCCCACGCAGCAGCCTCTGGGGAGGGGAGAGCTTGCTGGAGGTTGAGCTCTATAAACTCTTGAACGGCCTTTTGGAGACTTGGCAGGTTGGTGAAAGCTTCCACCTGCTGGAGGGTAGTGCATCCCACCTCCACGGGGACAGGGATGATGCACTGGGGACCCTCCTGGACCTTACCCCATGTACCTCTTCATCTGACTGCTCATTTTTGTCCTTTATAACAGACCAATAAGCTCAAGTGAAGTTTTTCCTAAATTCTAGGAGTCATTCTAGAAAATTACCAAACCTCCTTTGAGGGGTTGTGGGAACCCCTGGACCTGCAGTGTGCCCAGCAGAAGTGTGAGTAGCCTGGCACTACGTGTGCTGCTGGCATCTGGAGTAGAGGAAGGCTTGTGGGGATCTGATGAGGACTCGGGGAGGAGACTGCCAGGATTGAGCTGAACCCTAGCACACCCAGTTGCTGTCAGAGAATTAGCTGCTGGTGTGGAAAAAAAAAAAAAAAAAAGACTACTTATTTGAATGTTTGGATTTTGAGAAATAGGACTGTTGTCTGTTACAGGGTGTTGGTCATTAATCCAGTGGAAGAAATGGATGTATCAGGGAGATAGGCAGATCTAACAAAAGGGGATTTTTGATCTCCGATAGTTTTGAGCACAAGCCATGTAACCAGGCATTGGGATAGGTCTTTCATACGCAGTTGGAACAAAACTGCATTTTCTTGTCCTGGATGCATGTGGAAAGGAGGATATGGGGATTGAAATGGGCTGGTAGACTAAAGGTGGTCCCCAGGTGGGAGGAGTGGTTCTGAGCAGCTGCTGGAAGGAGGCACAGCGGGGATTGCTGAGGGGCATTCCTGCTAAGACCTAGGGGTGGTTTGAACCCCTGAAGAGGACCGTGCTTAGAAATCTGAGTTTGGGAAACAGACCAAAATTAAAGTGCTGGCTGTTTCATTCTTTAGCCATGTAGTTTTGTCATATCACTATAGCTTTCCAAAACTATGTTCATGTCCTTTGTTAAAGAAGTACATGCTGTGGTCATTCTGGGTGGCTTTAACACAGTGGACTCGGTGGCTTAGACAACACACATTTATTTTTCACAGTTCTGGAGCCTGGCAGCTCCCAAGACCAGAGTGTCCGCAGATTCGGGACCTGGTGATGGACCAGTTCTGGGCTTGCAGAAGCCTGGCACTCACTGAGTCCCAGCGTGGCAGACAGAGCTATGGGTCTGTTCCTCTAATAATGTCACCGGTTCCTTCTTGGGGGACCTACTCTCATGACCTCATCTAAGCCACCTCCAGAGACCACCATGTTGGGAAGTAGGGCTTTGACTAGTGGATTTGTGTGGGGGCGGAGGGGACATGGGCATTCAGTCCGTAGCAGTAAATACACCGAAGTCTTTGTAAGGATTAATTAAGTGAATGTATTTAAATTTCCAAGCAGAGAGTCATATTTATTAAACCTTTATTTTGTCTTCCTTATTTTCTGGACTCTAGGTATAAGGAGGTGAGTTAAATCTACTTCTTGTGATAATATCATTTTTCCATGAAATACAATTACGTACTAACAAAATTTTGGTAAGAATTCAAAGTTTGCCAATACTTTATTTATTTTTTTAAAAGATTTTATTTATTTGAGAGACAGAGAGAGATGTAGAGAACAAGTGGGAGGAGGGGCAGAGGGAGAAGCAGACTCCCCGCCGAGCAGGGAGCCCGATGCGGGGCTCGATCCCGGGACCCTGGGACCATGGCCTGAGCCGAAGGCAGATGCTTAACTGACAGCTACCCAGGCGCCCCATAAAGTTTACCAATATTTTTAAATGTAAGATTTATGAAATGCTGGGTGTTGTTTGTGCTGGTGATTAACGTAGGACAGTATTCCAGTTACAATTTTACTAAAATGTTAGATTGAACAAATTTCCTTTTAAGATGCTTGCATTCTACATTTTCTAAGTTAGGGACTTTTGGTTTGGGATTTAGAGAAAGAATTAAATAACCCTCTGAAAAACTTGCTGGTTAACTTACAAACTCAATGATTTTCACTTCCTTGTCTGAGGGGCGCCCAGGTGGCACAGTTGGTCTCGGGTTGGGTCGTGATCTCAGAGTCCTGGGATCGAACCCCATGTTGGCCTCCATGCTCAGCATGGGGTCTGCTTGAGAGTCTCTCTTCCTCTGCCCCTCACTCCTGCTCCTGCTGTCTCTCTGTCTCTCTCTAAAATAAGTAAAAGCTTTAAAAAAAAAAAAAAACCCAACTTGCTGGTTAACTTACAAACTCTATGATTTTCATTCCCTTATCTGGAAATAGAAAAGAATCTTCATATTTTATTTACTAGCAACGGTAGCCAGAGCCTTCTTACTTTTGCTCCAGGCAGTTGTGAGAGCTGCCCACTTCTCTGAGGGCATGTTCTTGTAGAGGGAGCTGGGGGGTTGCATGCAGGGGTCTCAGGGATTCATGATTAGGGTCTCCAGGAATGGGGGATAAGACTGGAGTCTCTTGGCTTCTCTCTCTTTGCTCAGCTTTTCCTGCATATTGCTTGTACTCTCTGTGAGTGGAGATCCAGAGGAGGCGAGGGGGTGGCTGAATTCTTGAGAATGCAGCTGCAGGTGAGTGGAGATGGGCTCTCGCTCTGTTGCCAGTGGATGGGAAGGCCTCTCTTGGCCTGAGTCTCCTCAGTGCACCCAGGCAATGTTCAGGGAGCTGGGCACTACTTGTTCCCAGGACTTAGGGATGCTTGTGTTTGGTCAGGGATTGATCAGGAAATCATCTCCTTTCCAACATTTACATATCTCAGTCTCCTTGAAGGATGTCCTTTCAGAAAAGAAATTGGCAGAGTTTTCTTTTCTCCTCCATCGTATGGTCTTAGTTGGGAAATGGTGTGCTCATTAGTCCTAGTAATGTGGGGAGGGGTGACATTCAGCCTGTGAGGGGACAGGTGTTCAAGCTGTGCAGTTTTCCAGAGAACACAAAAAACATCTGTAAGAGAAGAAAGAAGAAATCATGTTTTTCTCTCGATTTTAAACTTAAAAAGTTTTGTTAACATGTACTTGAAGTTTGGGAGCTTCCAAAGATGACTAAAATCCTCTTTACTACCTTTATCCCTTTCACGCATTTTCCCTCTTTGTGATTAAACTTTGTTAAAATTGGAAATCTGAAAACAGTGCCCGGGGAGTATTTTTTAAAAATTAGCTGTGCATTAAATTAGAGTAAAATTTAAAATCCTGAAGCAATTTTTGAAGGACCAAGAGAGGCCAGAACTAATTGAGAGGATTCTCTTGCCTTTGAACAGAAAAACAGGATTAATATACAGAGAATCGATCCAAGGATAATTGCTGTTGAGAATGGAGAGCTCGCTGCAAGAGGGAGCACTGTGGGGCCATCCTTCAGAAGAGCAATCTCAGGAGCCCCTCACGATACTGTCTGCCCTGATCTCTTCTAAAGAACAAGTGAGTTTTGTACGATGAGTGGGGGGCCTTGCTTCATGAATCTCTGCCTGTTCATATGAGTGGACCGATCACATGTGTGGTCAGTGTTGGCGCTGACAGAAGCATTTGCACATTAGCTCAGTGGAAATCGCAGCACCACTATGTATAAGTTCGTTTTTCTAGTAATCTCTATGAACCTGGGGCTCGAACACATGACCCCAAGATCCAGAGTCACATGCTCTTCCAACTGAGCCAGCCAGGTGCCCCTCAGTGCTATTTAATCTAGGTTATAATTGCCAACCAGGAAGTCAAAATTAACAGTTTATTGGGAAATTGCCAGGTGATTTCACATTGAGATTCCTTGAAAACGAAGTGATTGTGGGCCTACTGTGTGCGTCTTTCTTTTTGATTGTGTCTGAAAGGCATAGGCAGGTCACGGGAGAACGTGTGATTTGAGCCACATATGGCATTTGACCTCCTATCCACAGTTTCCCCCTTTGCCATCAGTATCCTGTTGACAGTTCTCTCCTATGGATTACTAAGCATGGGCCTATCGAAACACACTCTTTGTGGTATTCTAGGAATCTGTGACCTTCAAAGATGTAGCCATAGACTTAACCCAGGAGGAGTGGACGCTGATGGACAGGTCCCAGAGGAAGATGTACATTGATGTGATGCTGGAGAACATCACTCATCTGGTCTCCGTGGGTGAGTCGGCCACCATCTGTCCGTTCATTCAGTCATTCGTTCGTTCATTCATCTTTTTATTTATGAACCGTGTAGGCAACAGCTTCCACAAATTCTAACAGCTCTCTGCCCTAACTCCTACTCTTTTGTAGCCCTTCTCTTCTGACTAGATGAAATTTGTAGATTTCTTGACTGTCATCAGGTGTGTTACATAGTAATTTGAATTACAGTCGTCTTGGCTACAATTGTGTGTCGTCCTGTCGCACTTTCTCCAAGACCCAGAACAATGCTGGGAATACAATGAATAGTTTTTCGTTGGATAAATAAAGATCTTAACTATTTTCTGTTCTGGGCACTATGGTGCAGTTTGAGCACAGTAGAAAATCGAACATCCTGTATCACTTTCCACATAAAACTCCACAGAATATTCTGGTGGAGCGTATGTTTATTGTCTTCCTTTGGAAATAATGTTACCCGCCCTGTGAGAACACTGATTCCATTCCTTCTGGATGCACACACGGAGCCTTCTGCACTTGCTGAGCTTGGGCAGGAGCGTCAGCAAACAGAGGTGCTGACTGGCCTGGGTGCAGTGTCAGGCTGAGGCCTTTATTGATGTTTCCGGGTCGAAGGTGGTGTTCTCGGGGCTGTTGTGCAGTGCTCACACTGTCCTTCTGCAGCAGCCTGCACAGTAGGATATCATGCACTGTTCTCAGCGCAGAACTCTAAAGTCACGTACCCTTCTCCCATTGATCTAGGGTGTCAGTTCTTCCAATCAGATGTGATCTCCCAGTGGGAACAAGGAGGGGTGCTGTGGAGGGAAGACAGAAGACTTGCCCAAGGCTGGAGTCCAGGTGAGCCGTGGACATAGGCGCTCAGTGAGAGAAGTCTAGTGAGTGAATGAGCGGGATCTTGTTACTGATGTCACGCACGTTTCCTTGACTGAATGATAGCTTCAGAAGACCAAGTGGCCAGTGAGCCTGCATTCCTCAGACTTTGTCATTAACTTGTCACACATTGGTTTCTCTTGGTGTGTCTGTACTTACATTGGACCTCAGAGAAGCAATGTTCCTGTCCTCATAGGAAGTAAAATTTCACATTGTGGTCTTGGTCATGATTCCTGCTCTTTCTCTTTATTTTAAATGATTTCCACTCCCATATTTTCTACAACAGCCCATCATTATTTTTCTTTTTTGAGGTTTTTTCTAATTGATATTATTCTGATTGACATTATTCTAAAGTGCATGTCTATTCACCAGTGTAATCCTCAGTTTCACATTATTTGGTCATGCAGTGGTCAGTGTTAGGAACACACATGGGTCTTGTGTGTTTTTCAACACTTTAGTTCCCCTACTCTACTCAAGATATTTCTTAGGTTTATTTCTTATTATTTTCAATTATTTCAGGCTTGGAAAACAGCCATAAAAAGGAAGAAACAATATCTATGCAAGATATCTTCAAGGAGGACCCATCTAACTGCAACACAATAGTAAGTTTCATGAGGACAAACCCTGCCTGTCCGTGTTGTAGGCCTGGGAGTCGGATATGTTAACAATGCAGAAAAATCACATATTGCCACAGAATGTGGTCAAAAATTTAATTTGGGGAAGAAATTAGGCTGTATTTAAACTTTAACAGCTCTGATAAAAGGATAATTGTATAACTGGTTTATTTGCATGAAACATAATGACATCTTCAAAAGCACTCAGTCCTCCAATAAAGATGCTACCAAGGTGTTCTAGAACAAAAGATTCATGGCAGCTAAACTCTCCGCTTCAAAGGAGAAAAAACACTCCATTGATACTATAAAAATCTAATAGAAACCGAAAGAAGGAAAGGGAGATCTGCCCATAGATGAGGCAGGAGTAAGCAGTAAAGGAGAACAAGACAAAGTTACATCACCTTGGGTACTTAGAACATCCAGCCTCATCAGCTGGGGAAGCCCCGGGGACACAAACAGCCGGGCTGCGGTCCCGATGGAGAGGCCTGGGCAGAGCGTCCTCCGTCCTCCCCTCAGCTGAAACTTCCCACTGACCATCCCCACAAGGGCTGTATTTAGAGGGCACATGATGGGGTCGGAAGCTAAACGTTTGCCTCCGTGCAGTTTGCAGTGAGCTGCATTTCTGTGTTATCACGTCTTTGCATCTTCAAGGAGTCGAGGCTATGTGTGTTTGCCTCCCTCCCAGATTCCATTCTGGGGGGACAGCCCAGCCTGGAGCAGGAGGGGATGTAAGGCAAGACTTCACAGCTCTTGGCGTCCGGACCAGAAGGGCCCGTTCTGACCTGGAAGCCAGCTAATGTCCACTGACCAGGCTCCCGAGGTCACTCATGCAGCAGGAATCTCACACACGTCATTGTTTAGCCTGTCTGTGTTCGTGCAGGTCGGGGTGGAAGGTTATGCGGGACAAATCACAGAAACCTCCATCCATACAGTACATTCGGTCCTTGAGTTGTCATGCATAATACGATACCATGTGTACCTGCAAGGCACTTTTGGTACATCCACAAGTCCAACAACATATAAATAACAGTGAATGTTGTTATGAGCACAGCACCCTGTAGAAACCGTCCTCAATGGGGTAACCAGTCCAATAAGCTAGAGCAAGTATTAACCTGATTAATTGACAGCTGGTAATGGAAAATTAGCTCTGTCACAAGCATAGATTCTCGTTTTAAACTGACATCATTGGGAATTTGCTTTCTCAATTTTACATGTGTATGTTTACCATCATCAGACAAGGTGATAGCTGTTAATCCTAGAGTGAAATTGTAGTGCTCTCGACGAGTTTGGGCAGTGAGGTCAAGAAGACATCCGATGTGTTTTTGGGAGTAAATCTTGTGTCCATCACGACACCAGCATGTAGGTCCTACATGTAGAGAGCGGTGGGCCCAACAGGGCAGGGTCAGTGGTTGTCCTGCTTTGGTGGAGATATCCTTGGCTTGAGTCCAGGCGATGGGACAGCATCGAACCCAAACGTGATAGAATGTTTTAGCATCAGAGTACATGAGTATCATCGTAGCAACCCCTCCTTGAGCAGGTAACTTCAGCAGAAGTGGGAATGTTGTCGGATGGCTTTGGAAGGTAAGTTAGCATCTGAATTAATGTTCCAGCATATTAATATTGGCTAGAAGGGTTTTGTCCTACAGCTTATTTGTAAATTAGGGGTCTTAATCTGCCCTAATGGAGTCTCATTTTGACCAATCGGTCTGTCGTTCAGGATTTTTAAAGCCTCCATTAAGTATAAGTTTCGTTTTGATGAAGAGCCATCCCCTACTTTTTTTAATTGTTTAAAAAAAATCTGTTTATCTGTGTCATCAATTCAGCCGCCTGGGGGTAATAGAGAAATATGACAAATCCATTCAGTATTATAGGAGGAGGCAAAAGCTTTTACTAACTTAGCTGTCAAGGGGGAGCCGTTATCATTCTGGGTCTGAGTAGGTACATCATCATAGAATAGTCTCTAAGGTTTTGATAGTTTCCTTTTGGGTGGTGTGGGCAAATGGGCCAACTATTAAATACCCAGAGAGTGTCCACTGTCACACAAATCTATTGACAGCCTTGGAAGTAGGGTAATGGCCCCACATAACGTATTTGCCAAATTTGGGCAGGGGGTCTTTGCTGCTGATTCTGTCCCTTGTACTGTTGTGGGATTTCTTGCTTTTGCCAAATCTGACAAGGTGGACATTTTAATACATTTTTTTTTTCATGGCATCCCGAGTGATGGGTATCCCACAGTCCTGGGCCCACCTGTGAGTAGCCTACTTTCCCAAGGGTCCACTTTCCACCAGTCCAGTGTCAGTCACAGGCTTAACTGTGTTTGCCGTGATTGAGCTAGTGAGTTAGCTACTTTTTTGAAGGTGTGCTCTGTGGAGGTAAGCACACTGAGCATCTACATGAAAAACAGTAATTTTAGTATTTGGGGCCCACTGCCAAATGTCTTCCCATAGGCGTCTTCAATAAAAACTAAGTAGTAACCAGTTGTGAACTGTCACACTAGAATTCTTTGGATGGCAAATTTATGAATCAATTAAGCACAAAGCATGTTTATCAAAAGACTCAAATATCTTTAGTTTCTCTGCAGTAAGAAATCAGAAGTGCAAGCCTGTTTCAGTAATCAGTGCTTTAGCACTTTATCCTATATGGAAAAGACCTAGACATCCAACGAGTTCAATCCCAATTTACCATCCAAGCAAAACTTTTAAAGTTCTAGGTTACCAAAGACTTTGAAAGCTAAAGCTATCTTAACAATTACCCATGAAAATTTGGTGACACTAAATTAACCATTATTTTAAGTCATCCTTTTTTTAAAATTATGTTAATCACCATACATTACATCATTAGTGTTTGATGTAGTGTTCCATGATTCATTGTTTGTGCATAACATCCAGTGCCCCATGCAGAATGTGCCCTCTTTAAGACCCATCACCAGGCTAACCCATCCCCCCACCCCCTCCCCTCTAGAACCCTCAGTTGTTTCTCAGAGTCCATAGTCTCTCATGGTTCGTCTCCCCCTCCGATTTCCCCCCCTTCATTTTTCCCTTCCTGCTATCTTCTTTTTTTTTTTAAGTCATCCTTTTGATAAATTGCAACCAAGATAGCATGGGCTTATTTGATCTTTATTAAAACTTTAGGAATTGCAGGGCCGCCTGGGTGGCTCAGTTGTTAATCATCTGCCTTCGGCTCAGGTCATGATCCCAGGGTCCTGGGATCAGGCTCCCTGCTCGGCGGGAAGCCTGCTTCTTCCTCTCCCACTCTCTGTCAAAAATAAATAAAATCTTAAAAAAAAAAAAAAACTTAAGGAATTGCATATAATCTCTAGAAAAATTATAGCATTTACCCAAACAACATAAGGCTTAACATGATTTGTTTGACAGTAGTGCTTTCCAAGTAACACACCAAATAAAAAGGCCTCGCTCAAAAAGACGTCATTTGCAATTGAAATCTTGGGAAGTTTGTTAAACCCCTAGAAAGTTTTAAAGCACATGCCTAAATTGGATTATAGATTCTTAAAGACCTGATAAAGACAAAACACAGAAACTGGTTTTTCTGAGCAGACAAAAAGAAAACAACTGTTTATATCTTAGCAAGTGCAGACCAATAATTTGAGAAACTTGTCTTTTGAACAGAGAGAAAAGCAGAATTTTATACCATGTACTTTTAAAATCCATTTATTTCAATCTTATTTAGTCTGTCCTTATCACACTTAAAATTCCAAAGATCTCCCTTCACAAACCTTCCACAAGTTTACTTTGCGTTCAGATTTTATCCTAAGTTATTTCTCTCCAAACAATCAGTCTCATCCAGAACAAAATTACCTTCTTTTACCTTCAAAAAAATACATTCCTGTTCCTTATATCTTTTTTTTTACATATCTCCTACTTTTATACATACAGAGTTGCTTCCATTATTTCCATCCATCTTAGGGTAAGATCGCTTTGAAACTGCCACAGATGTAGCAGTGCATTCAGAATCCACCTTTTCTTAAAACTTCATGTAGCACAGTCTCTTGTAATTGTAACATCTCTTCATAGGGCATTCTCTTCTCAGAATCCTCGGAGTATCTCTCCTCACTCTTGCGGGGTGGTGCTTCTGCTGCCCCAGGTGTCTCTGCGAGGTGCTGTGCGTCCCCCTGTCGTCATCATCCCAGATGTCGCCACCCCACTCACACCCAGCAGCATCCATAGCCACGTGCTTTTTCTTAGTGCCCATCCTCCCTCTCTTTTATTTTTCCCTGGCGAACCATATGGCCGTTTTTTCTGCCCCATGCTGATAGGTGTGGACTTGGTAAGTCTGACGTGGAAGCATAGCCATTCTAGATTGTAAATCCGCTATTTCCTTTTCTAATTTTAGTTTTTCCTCCTGGCACTTACCACGATGTGATCATTTGTCTATAGGCTGTTAACAAACACCATTCCCAGCAAGCTAGGAATGACCCATCTATCCCAGTTACGGTCCGCAAAGTGTCTGTGAGCAGTGGTGGCTCGGCTGACTTCATTTTACCTTCCCATTGTTCACACAGACTGACCTGCTTAGACCATTCTTTTGCCAGTCAGCAAAACTGCAGATCTTCCCACTCAGGAATATCAGAATGAGGGTGGGGTTTCCTCTTCGAAACAGAAAAGTCGTGTCGTGAATCCTGCTGACTACACCAGTTACATTCTACATAAAAGATTGACAGCAGCCATACTCTGTTTCAAAGGGGAAAAAATACTCCATTGATATTATAAAAATTTAATAGAAACCAAAAGAAGAAAAGGGAAGTCTGTGCATAGATGAGGGCAGTAGTAAGCAGTAAAGGAGAATAAGAAAGTTAAATCAACTCTTACAGTTCTTGGCATCCAGACCAGAAGAAGGGCCAATTCTGACCTGGAAGCCAGCTAATGTCCACTAACCAGGCTCCCAAGGTCACTCGTGCAGCAGGAGTCTCACACACGTCATTGTTTGGCCTGCCTGTGTTCGTGCAGGTCAGGGTGGAACGTTATGTGGGACAAATCACAGAAACCTCCATCCATATAATATGCAAAGGTAAAAAATGTTTGTGTGTGCAGGAGATGAATACCCCATGTGCACGTAAGTAACCTGGGGAATTAATTGGAGATTATCACTGAGTGGTCAGCCTAGAATTTATATATAGAGAACCTATGGATAAATATTTCTGAGAAGTTCCTATAACAGTCTCATCTCTTTCCCAACAGCAGAAATATCACTCAGGAGAAGACCCGTTTGAACATATTGGGTATGATGAAGTTTTCACTCAAACCTACACATTGACTCAACATGTCTTAACTCACACTGGACAGAGACCCTATAAATGGAGTGAATGTGGGAAACATTTCAGTCATAGAAGCGACCTTTATAGACACCAGAAAACTTACATGGAAGCAAAACCTTATAAATGTAATCAATGTGAGAAATGCTTCCATAATAGAAGGAAGCTTTGCATACACCAGAGAATTCACACAGGAGAGAAACCCTATAAATGTGATGAATGTGGAAAAAACTTCAGTCGAAACTCCCACCTTCGTTCCCATAAAATAACTCACACAGGAGAGAATCCATTTGTTTGTAATCAGTGTGGGAGTCACTTCAGGTATTTTTCATCTTTAACTAGACATAAGCATATTCATTCTGGACAGAAGCCTTATGAATGTCATCTGTGTGGGAAAGCCTTTGTTCAAAGTTCTTATCTTAAACAACATGAGAGAACACACACTGGAGAGAAACCATATAAATGTCTTCTATGTGGAAAAGCCTTTGTTACAAGCTCTAATCTTAGAGAACATGAGAGAACGCACACTGGAGAGAAACCATATAAATGTCATCTATGTGGAAAAGCCTTTGTTCAAAGCTCTTGTTTTAGACAACATGAGAGAACGCACACTGGAGAGAAACCATACAAATGTCATCTATGTGGAAAAGCCTTTATTACAAGCTCTTGTCTTAAAAAACATGAGAGAACTCACACTGGAGAGAAACCATATAAATGTCTTCTATGTGGAAAAGCCTTTGTTACAAGCTCTAATCTTAGAGAACACGAGAGAACTCACACTGGAGAGAAACCATATAAATGTCCTCTATGTGAAAAAGCCTTTGTTACAAGCTCTAATCTTAGAGAACACGAGAGAACTCATACTGGAGAGAAACCATATAAATGTCATCTGTGTGGAAAAGCCTTTGTTACGAGCTCTTGTCTTCGAGAACATGAGAGAACCCACACTGGAGAGAAACCATATAAATGTCCTTTATGTGGAAAAGGCTTTGTTACAAGCTCTTGTCTTAGAAAACACGAGAGAACCCACACTGGAGAGAAACCATATAAATGTCCTCTATGTGGAAAAGCCTTTGTTACAAGCTCTAATCTTAGAGAACATGAGAGAACTCATACTGGAGAGAACCCATATAAATGTCCTCTATGTGGAAAAGCCTTTGTTGAAAGCTCTAATCTTAAAGAACTTGAGAGAACTCATACTGCAGAAAACCCGTATAAATGTCCTTTATGTGGAAAAGCCTTTGTTACGAGCTCTTGCCTTTGAAGACATGAGAGAACTCACTTTAAATGTAGTGAAAGAACATGGAAGAGTCTTCAGCCACAGCTCTAATCTATAATCCGAGAATTCATAAGTGGGGGAAATTTATGGCCATATTCATTATGGAAATGCCTTCATTTTAAGTTTATCCTTACACAACATGAGTGAACTCCATTTGGAGGAATGCAATATTTATCATCAAGGAGGAAGAGACATTAGCTGATCTCCGGTTGTAGGGTGCACAAGAAAATTCAGTATGAATGATAATGTAATCTCCCTGGAATGGGAAATTACACAGGAGAATCTTACAAAAGGAGGTCACTCTAGGAGAATAACAAAAATTGATGCTGGGGAGCTTATTCATTGTAATATGCATGGAAAAAACATTTACTAGTAGAAAAACTATTGTAGGCATGTGAAGTTTCACACTGTAGAATAGTGAACGAATGGAAGTCTTCAGTGATTTTTAATTCTTTAGTCAACATGCAATTTCTCACATTGTATATATGCCATTGCTAAAATCAGATGAAAGGTTAGAGTTTGCATTAGAAATTCCTGACTAGGAAAAACATCTATCGAGAATGTCTAACCCCACAGTTTAGACATTAATTTATATTTTTGCCTGATGGCCTATTATAAAAATGTAAGAAACATATGTAGGATTGTGACATCATCTGGAAATTCTGAATGCAGAATTTTATGACAATGATTTTCTTTCTTAATGGACTAGTATGTAGAACTGCATATGAAGCAAAGTTGTTGCTAAAATATCCATTATATTGGTTAGGTCCTATTTTTCATACAGCAATAATTATGATTGGGTTCAACTAGAAAGTAACGTTGAATATTAACTGAAAAACAGCACAGGATGATGTGTCATTACTACATATTGTTAACCATGTATGTAGATTATAATGATGAATTAAAGATTAATACATAGTTTGTGACCGAATTCTGCATAAATCTTTATTTTAGAATGGCGTTGAGACAATGAAGGGTATCACCTGACAATAAGGGGGGTCAGTTCAACAGCAGGATAGTAGAACCTCTGTAAATATTTGTGCATCCAACATAGGAACACCTACATATAGGGGCGCCTGGGTGGCTCAGTCGGTTAAGCATCTGCCTTTGGCTCAGGTCATGATCTCAGGGTCCTGGGATCGAGTTCCACATTGGGCTCCCTGCTCAGAAGGGAGTCTGCTTTTCCCTCTCCTTCTGCCCCTCTCCCCTGCTCATGATCTATCTCTTTGACTCAAAATCTTTTAAAAAATGAACACCTACGTATATAAAACAAACACATGTAAAGGGAGAAACAGTAATACAATGATAGGAGGGGAACTTGAATACACAATTTCATCAATGGCTAAACCAGACAAAATCCGTAAGAAAACATGAGCCTTCAATGACACATTAGATCAGATGGATCCTGAGCACTCCATCCACAAACAGCACAGTGCATCCTCAAGTGCACAGGAGAACGCTCCAGGATTGACCATATGCCGGTACCAGAGGACAACCGTTTTCTCTTTTACCCCAGCCATGTAGTTGCCCGTCTGTTTCTCATAAAAACCCCTTGCTTTCACCCCGTACATGGGACACTTCTGGTTACTGCTGGAATCTGTACTCCCCAAAGCACAATTCTTCAACCCCAAATAAACTTTTCTCGTCGGTCTCTTGTGGCAGCTCTTCTCAGTTTGGCAGATGTTTGCCACCAGGTACTACAGAACGAGACCCGGGAGGGCCGACTTTGGTAGGAAGTGACGAGTTCCAGGACCCCATTTGCAGCCCCAGAAGAGTGTGTCCCTCTGTGCCTCAGAAGGTCTCAAACAGAGCACCAAAACTTTGAGGTGAAAGAATTGCCCCTAATCCCTTCTAGGGGTTCTTGGCTCGGATACCCCACCCTGGATGGGGTCAAGGGCATGGAGGGAGAGGACCCCTGGACAGGAGCTGCAGGTGACTGGGGTGAAGCGGAGCAGCGACCTGGGCAAGAGCAGGGCGGGTGGGGAGCAAGAGGGGCAATGGGAGGCTCCAGCGCTGGAGAGAGTAGATGCTCCTGTTGGGGGGGGACGGGGTTGGCTCCCGGCAAAACCAGTTCAGAGGACATGAGGCCCAGAGAGGAGGGGAGCCGAGGTAGGTGAAGGGAGGAATCAACCCGGCAAAATGCATTCCCAGGAGACAGCGAACAGCGTTCTAAGAAAAGAGGGCAAAGTAACCAGATGGACCTCCTTGGGTGGAGGGGAGTGGGGCATGGGGCGACGTGAGCAGGGGGCAGATGAAGCCCTCAGACGAAGGGGAGAGGCTGCTGGTTTGTATGTGAAGCGGCTAGCAAGTACGTGGGGGTCTACTACAGTAAAGTCAAGCCCCCAGCAACAAGACCCATGATCTCCCATTTTGGAGCTGGGGCCGTAGGTCCTTGTACATGGGAGAGAACAACATGTACAGTGGCCTGTCACTGTAGGAGCTCACGCAACTTCCATCACAGTCATCCCCAGGTTTTATATTTTTATGCCTTTGTAAATCTCATGTTTTAACTTACATTTATTCATCGCTAACAGATAAGTATAATTGACTTATATGACCTTGAATTATCTGAACTTGGTAAGTTTAATAACTTTCTCAGAACTTTTTTTTTAGTTGGATTTTCTGCATACACAGTCACTTCATGTACACATAGTCTTCTTTCCCAACTTTTTGTTCTGTTGTAGTCTTACTGCCGAGCGTAGCTCCTGCCTGTATGTCAGATGTAGAGCGAGCCGACTGTTCCAAGTGGCAGTAAGGGTACGGGGGTGGGGCGAGCAGTCGGTCCTATTGTGGCCGATTATACTCGGAAAACAGTCTTTCTATATACGACGTATGATGGAAGTGAAAGTTTTCTCATGCACTTTTTTTTTAAAGATTATATTTATTTGAGAGAGAGCATGAGCGGGGGGAGCCACAGGAAGAGACAGAGGGAGAAGCAGCCAGACGTGGGACTCGATCCCAGGACCCTGAGCTCATGACCTGAGTTGAAGGCAGACTCTTCACTGACTGAGCCACCCGGGCGCTCCCTCTCATGCACTTTCTAAATGACGATTTCCTAATACTCGTGTCCTCAGCGAGGAGTTGGTCAGGTCTCTCAGGCTGGCAGTGAAGATGGGTCTTGTAAATTATTTTAGAGGGAGTGCGTGAGCAGGGGTGGGGCAGGGAGCGGCACACGCAGAACGTGGAGACTGATGCAGGGCTCGATTCCACAACCCTGAGATTGTGACCCAAGCCCAAACCAAGAGTAGGCCGCCCAGGCCCCCTACTTGTTGGATGTGATTGGTGCAGGGATTTTTGCCTGGTGTGCTCTACGGGCAGTGAATGAGGAACGGTGGGGCCTCAGCCTGGCACGGTGACTGCAGAGGGCAAGGCACTCTCCCAGGGGAGGGGGGTGCCCACCAACATGACATGTCCCCCATATCAAACCACACAAGGATGTCTGTGTTTGTCCCTCACAGGTTGGCTGACTGACCCATAGGGCATCCGTTGCTGACTCCTTGGAGGCATTCAAACTGCTGTCCCCATGATCACTGACCCTACAAGACCCCCAAATCACAAACTGCAGATCGTAGCCCCAACTTACAGGATTTCCACTACACATTTCAGTAACTCTGCCCCTAGTCTTCCCTTCTCCAGAGCCCCTGCAAGTCCCACAGGCCTGACCCCACAATGCTGGTTTCACTTTTCCCAGGCTCCCCAGTGGGCATGCTCTGTGAGTCTTTACTGAATTGCTGAGATGGTGCTTTCTACCTCGTGTGCCCTCTAAGACAGTCATCACACACACTGATCCCACACTGGACACAACACCCTCAAGCAAACCCTGACACGTGCGTGTGCGCAGATGAGATCTGGTAACACGTGTCTGTGTTCTGACAGTCACATGTGCACCCCCCACCCTGACCACACTCAACAGACAAATAGTGGCCAACACCCTCAGTCGGACAAACCAGGGAAACAACTGTGCAGATCCGAGGGCCATATATTCTCTGGCCATCCTTATATGCAGGGAATCTGGCTGCGCATGTGTGTCTTGATCATGAGGCATATCACACTTGGACATTGACACAGAAACCCAGGGCTTGGCAGGGAGAAGCTCAAAGCCCATGCACAGAGCCGTACTGCCTCATTCTTGGCAGATAGTGTAAGACGCAGGTGGAGCCCAAGGGTCTACATCTGAGGTGTTTGCTACAAACATACCAGCAAAAAGATCAATGGGAAAAATGCAGAAAGGGACACCTGGGTGGCTCAGTTGGTTAACATCTGCCTTTGGCTCAGATCATGATCTCAGGGTCCTGGGATCGAGTCCCGCATCGGGCTCCCTGCTCAGCGGGAAGCCTGCTTCTCCCTCTCACTCTGCTCCTACCCCTGCTTGTGTTCCCTCACTTTGTCAATCAATCAATAAAATCTTTTAAAAAAATGCAGAAAATGTAACCAGGGTCCCATAAGAATGCATTAAAGATTCAGTATGAATCCAGATGGTCAATTAGGAGGATTTGTCCTCAGAACAGTCCTATTGCTCTTAAAATATGGATGTAAGTGTTTTGTACATAAAAATATTAAAGCATTCTTTGCTTGAAAATACATGAAGTAAAAGAATGTCAGTTTCTGCCATGAGGGAGTAGATTTTATTGGTCCAACCCATAAAAAGCAATAGTAAAATCTGGTTAAAATATACAAATCTTTGAAGACATTGCTACGTAGATGTTTAAACAGGAGTTTCTGGGGTACCAGACGAAGAGGACTGCCTCACGCACACTGGTGTTTCTATGGGGGCAACTGAAAACCATCAGGGAGCGAGAATGAAGTCCCAGGAGAAAAGTGGGGCCTTTCTGGGCTTAGTAGAAATAAGGTGGAATTTTGTGCAAGCAAAGTACTGGGGCTTCTGCTTCCCAGTAAGACGTGGTGAGCAGAGGTGACGTGGCAGTAGGAAATATTCGCTTAAAGGGTGTATTTGTGAAAGTTAGAGAGTTGTGGGGCCAAAAAGTTTCCCTGAACTAAGATGCTGCAGAGGTAAAAGTCCTCACTGGGGGCGGTGAGATCACCAGGCGTTTCCACACCTGAAGACCTTGCTTAGTGTGGACACTGGCAGTCTTAGGGAGAAGGACGTCACAAGTGAGTAAAAACAAGCTAACGGGCACAGTCCCCCAAAACAGGGCTGCAGGCTAGGAGGTGGGGGTGGCAAGAAAGGTGCTATAATACCATCCCACGGTATTTGGGGGATTGCTTCCAACTGCAGGAAGACATCTGCAGTGGCTATTTTTTTTAATAACGATTTTATTTATTAGAGAGAGAGCAAGCACAAGTTGGGGGAGGAACGGAGGCAGAGGGAGAAGCAGGCTTCCCGCTGAGCAGGGTCCCGATGCAGGACTCAATCCCAGGACCCTGGGATCATGACCTGAGCTGAAGGCAGAGGTTTACCGACTGAGCCTCCCAGACGCCCCTTATTACTTTTAAAGTTTTGATGGCAGTACTAACTGTCCTTTTAAAGGAAGATAACTCTTGCACCATCAGTGTTTACTTGATCTGTTAATAAAGAATTTCTGACGATTTTTCATAAAGTAACTTCTCCAGCATGAATTATCCTATTTTCATAGAAGATTTAATCCTTCTGGAGATTTCTTTTTCACTTATTTCCTGTTTTAGCAGTTACCCTACACTAAATTTTCTTGTGCACACCAAGGCGATGTTTAGCCCAACAAGCATGCATATTGAGTACAGACTTATAGTTTTTGTTCTGTGGCATTTACTTATTTGTTTGATTAAAACACATTTCTGTAGAGTTCTTCCAATATAGTTTTTGCATCTATGAACATGAGCACATCATTTTCTCGTTTCTGTTAATATAGTTGTTTTAATGGATATCCTAAATCTGAATCACACTGGCATCCTGACATAAAGGTCCCTTGATCATGGCACAATATTTTACTAGGTTGATGCAATGTTTACTTGTATTTTGTGTAATATTTTAACATTTCTTTGCGTATGTCATATTTGTCTGACATGTATTATATGGGCCAGTTTATGGAAGGATCTATTATCAATCTTTATAAAAACCACTGGGAAAGCTCGGCTAAAGCAGTACTCTGAAATAGTTGAATTGCTTTTACAACTAGTTCATTAGCAGAGGTTCCCTCTTGGACTATATGAATTTAGTGCTGTGTGTGTGTTCCTTTCTGTTAATTACTCTGTTTCTTTGACATAGAACACAAATTCATCCTGTTACTGTTCTGGAATGAGAGCAGTATATCCAAAATGAATCTTTTTTTTTTTTTTTTTAAGATTTTATTTATTTGAGAGAGAGAGCACAAGCAGGGGAAGTGGCAGGCAGAGGGAGAAGCAGGCTTCCCGCTGAGTAGGGAGCCCGATGCGGGGTTCGATCCCAGGACCCTGGGATCATGACCTGAACCAAAGGCAGACGCTTAACGACTGAGCCACCCAGGTGCGCCCGTGAAATTAAGCTCTTGTGTATATTCTCAACTGTTGACACATTCTCCTAACGTTCTTCATGGGATCCCATTTCTCCATTCATCATTAAATGATGGTGCCACTTGGGAATTTGGTGCTTAACAGATAATTGTATTTCGTCATAAGAAACCTCAGGGAAGGACAGCATTTCCTGAAACACACATGCTTCTCTTCATCTGAGTCTTGTGATGAGGTCCTCCCCAGATGCTTCTGCTGAGATCCCCTTGTAGGGAGAGAAGAAGGGGAAACCTGGAAGACACTTTTCCAGCTCTGACACAGTGCTCAGGACTCTCCTGCATCAGTGCTTCTCACTCTCCCTCCAGCCCAAGGGTCTATGAAAATGCCATAACCTTTTGTTTGGGGTTTCCTCAACAGCAAGACCAGCCCCACATTCATGTGCACTGCTCTGTGATCTGTACAATATCCCATGCACACTCCCCCATCCAACAGGGGGAGAACTTCTTCTATGGCCAGGGCTCTTGCTTATGCCACCACAGTAAGTGATTAGATGGCTCACGTTCTCATTTTTGAGTCGATGGTTTTGTCTGCTGCTTTGACACTTGGCAACTCAGATGCCTCCCCCGGGTCGGCTGATCTCCTGCCATGGGCTGTATGGGCATAGAGGGAAACGGTGCCGCGAGCTCATGATGTGCCTGTAGAACGGGACGATTTACCATGTGGATGCAAGCACAAGGGATGTAGATTTTGGAGACCTGGCAAGAACCACTGGCAGAGGGATTAGAAACACGTGATGACAGACACGGGTCATGGGCACAGGGGTTGGACCCCAGAAGACGTGGCGTGGTGACCCTGGAGCACAGACACGGCTGGCAGGCAGAGGGTTTGAGAAGACAAGAGGGAAGACATGAGACCCAACTCGATCAGTGCTTAGGAGCAAACTTATAGACTTACATGGACACGTGCGAAAAGAAGAAAGACTGAAATCAGTCACCTTCGTGTCTTTCTTAAGAAGTAAAAAAGGACACAAATGCTGGAAGCACATAGAAGGAAGAAAATAAAGACAAGAGTATAAGATGACACAGAAAAAGACAATATAAACCTCAACCAGGATAAACATCGTTACTGATAATAATACCAGTAGTAAACATGCTGAGGAAAAGAAATGGAGAGTAGACGGAAGTGCTGATGTTGGTCGGTGGAGATACTCCCTGTGGAGACTGTAGACAATCAGACGCTGACGGGGGGGGGCTCGTGACACACGTGAGACTCCTTCTGCCCATAACCTCCCATGGCCCACTGCCTCTTCCAGGCCCCAAGCCCATGGCCCCCATGTAACCGTGCTGTGAGAAGGTACATCCTTGCTTGCTTCCAGATCTCAGAGGGAAAACATTCTTTTTTCCTTTTTTTCTTTTCACCATTAAGTGTCCTGTTAGCTCAAGGATTTGTTTTGTTTGTTTTGGAGATGCACTTTTCAGATTAAAGCAATTCCCTTCCCTTCTGGCTATGCTTGGAGTTTGCACGATGACTAGACATTGAAATGTGCCCTATGTTTCCCTGATCTCTTGAGAGAGTCATACTGATTTTCACTGTTGTGTTAATATGGTGAATTACATTCATTTAAAAAGTATTGATTCAAAAAAGAAGTACTGATTCAGCTTTTCATTCCTGGGAGGATCTCTACATTGTTAGTGTCTTACCCTTTTTATATATTATTGAACTTTTTTGCTTCTATGTGTGTGGGTATATATGTATATGTAATATATGTATACATAATATTCATATGTTTTAACATTTTAAAGAAAATTTTTGTTTTTTTCAGCTTTACTGTGGTATAATTAGCAAATTGCAGTGGGATATACTTAAATTATAGAACATGATTTGATATATATGTACATACATATACATAGTGGTGGATTCCCACGGTCAAGTTAATTAACACATATATCACCAGCTGGAAATCCACGTGTAACTTCTGACTCCCCCTCAAACTGAGCTACTAATAGCCTACCATTGCCTGGAAGACTTACCGAGATAATTTGATATTTGTACATTATATGTGTTATACACTGTATTTTTACAATGAGGTAAGCCAGAGAAAAGAAATTATTGATATTGGGGGGCGGAGCAAGATGGCGGAGGAGTAGGAGACCTAGATTTCGTCTGGTCTCAGGAATTCAGCTGAATAGGGATCAAACCATTCTGAACACCTACGAACTCAACAGGAGATCAAAGAGGAGAGTAGCAACAACTCTCTGAACAGAGAAGCGACCACTTACTGGAAGGTAGGACGTGCGGAGAAGTGAATCCGAGGCGATATTCGGGAGGATAGACGGCGGGGGAGGGGCCTCCGTCGGCCGCTTCTGGCAAGTGCTAGAGCCGCGGAGCACAAAATCGGACCTTTTAGAAGTTGGCTCCGCTGAGGGACGTCGCTGCAGTGGCTAAGCGGGGGGTGGAATCCTCCCGGGACAGTGTGGTCTCAGGACCCTCGGGGTCACAGAAAGACCGGGGGTGCCTGAGTGCGGCAGAGCTCCCAGGGATCGGAGCGGGGAAGCCGGCTGCAGAGACGGAGCCGAGGCGCGGGCTCTCAGCTCGGGGTGGCCATAAAGTGTGATCCGCGGCCCAGTCGGGCCACTGCTCCTCCAGCAGGGACCCAACAAGCGGCAGAGCTGGGGAGACTCCCTTTCCTTCCCGGAGAGGAGCGGCGCGGGAGCGCACCGCAGGGATCTGCTGGGTTTGGAGACTCCACACGGGGTCGGGTGCCAGAGATAGAAATGCTCGGTCACAGGCCAGGTGAGCGCGGAGAGCAGCCGGAGACCAGGGACAAGGGAGTGACTGCTTTTCTCTGTGGGCGCACTGAGGAGCGGGGCCCCGCGTTCTCAGCTCCTCCGGGTGGAGATTGGGAGGCCACCATTTTTGCCCTGGTCCCCCAAGGCTGTATGGAGAGCTTGCAGGGAACAAAAGCTCCTGAGATCAAACCCGAGCACCTTGCTTAGGCCGGACCGACAAGGGCGGGGCAATTCAGCCTCCGGCAAAGACATTTGGGAACCACGGCAACAGGCCCCTCCCCCAGAAGATCAGCATGAACAGCCAGCAAGCCAAGACCAAGTTTACCGATCAAGGAGAATGGGAGAACTCCAGCGCTAGGGGAATACTGCACATAGAATTCATGGCTTTTTTTTACCATGATTCAATAGTTCATCAAAGTTAATTTTTGTTAACTGTTTTTTTTTATTTTTCTTTTTCCCTTTTTCAACCAACATCTTATCAATCTCTTTTTTTAAAAAAAAAACATTTTTTATTTTTCATTTTTAGAGTCATATTTTATCCCTTCATAGTAGTTACCCTTATTTTTGGCATATATATATAAGTTGTTCTCTCTTTAAAATTTTGAGATACAGTTTCTTCTAACAGATCAAAATATACCCTAAATCACTAGTGTATGGCTCTGTTCTAGTCTCCTGCCTGATCACATTCTCTCCCTTTCTTCTTTTTTTTTTCTTAAATCTTCTTTCTTTTTTCAAACAACTTCTTATCTTATCAAGTCCTTTTATAAAATCTTTTATAATTTTCATCTTTACAGTCATCCTCTATCCCTTCATTGTATCAACCCTTATTTTGTACATATATGTCTTTCTTCCTTTAAAATTTTAGGCGGCACTTTTTTCTAACAGACAAAAATACGCCCAAAATCTAGTGTGTGGCACTGATCTATGCACTAGCCTGATCATATTTGATCATATTCTGCTTTTTTTGTATTGTTATGTTTTTGTTTTTATCTTTTTTCTTTTTTTTTCTCTCTTTTTTCTTTCTTTCTCTTTCTTTTCCCCTGGTTTCAGGTCTTTTCTGATTTGTATACAGTATATTTGCTGGGGACGTTGTAAACCTGTTAGCATTTTGTTCTCTCATTCATCTATTCTCCTCTGGACAAAATGACAAGACGAAAAAAATCACCTCAGCAAAAAGAACAAGAGGTAGTACCGTCAGCCAGGGACCTACTCAATACGGACATTAGTACGATGTCGGACCTAGAGTTCAGAATCATGACTTTAAAGATACTAGCTGGGCTTGAAAAAAGCGTGGAAGTTATTAGAGAAACACTTTCTGGAGAAATAAAAGAACTAAAATCTAACCAAGTCGAAATCAAAAAGGCTATTGATGAGGTGCAATAAAAAATGGGGGCACTAACTGCTAGGATAAATGAGGCAGAAGAGAGAATCAGTGATATAGAAGACCAAATGATGGAAAATAAAGAGGCTGAGAAAAAGAGAAACAACTACAGGATCATGAGGGCAGAATTCAAGAGATAAGTGATACGATAAGATGAAACAACATTAGAATAATTGGGAGCCAGAAGAAGAAGAAAGAGAGATAGGGGCAGAAGGTATATTGGAGAAAATAATAGCAGAGAACTTCCCCAATGTGAGGAAGGAAACAGGCATCAAAATCCAGGAGGCACAGAGAACCCCTCTCAAAATCAATAATAATAGGTCAACACCCCGACATCTAATAGTAAAACTTACGAGTCTCAGAGACAAAGAGAAAATCCTGAAAGCAGCTCGGGAGAAGAGATATGTAACCTACAATGGTAAAAATATTAGATTGGCAACAGACCTATCCACAGAGACCTGGCAGGCCAGAAAGGACTGGCAAGATATCTTCAGAGAACTAAACGAGAAAAATATGCAGCCAAGAATACTATATCCAGCTAGGCTGTCATTGAAAATAGAAGGAGAGATAAAAAGCTTCCAGAACAAACAAAAACTAAAGGAATTTGCAAACACGAAACCAGCCCTCCAAGAAATATTGAGAGGGGTCCTCTAGGCAAAGAGAGAACCTAAAGCAGCAAAGATCAGAAAGGAACACAGACAACATACAGTAACAGTCAGCTTACAGGCAATACAATGGCACTAAATTCATACCTTTCAATAGTTACCCTGAATGTAAATGGGCTCAATGCCCCAATCAAAAGACACAGGCTATCAGATTGGATTAAAAAACAAGACCCATCAATATGCTGTCTGCAAGAGACTCATTTTACACCCAAAGACACCCCCAGATTGAAAGTGAGGGGGTGGAAAACCATTTACCATGCTAATGGACTCCAAAAGAAAGCTGGGGTGGCAATCCTTATATCAGACAAACTAGATTTTAAAACAAAGACTGTAATAAGAGATGAGGAAGGACACTATATCCTACTTAAAGGGTCTATCCAACAAGAAGATCTAACAATTGTAAATATCTATGCCCCGAACATGGGAGCAGCCAATTATATAAGGCAATTAATAACAAAAGCAAAGAAACACAATGACAACAATACAATAATAGTGGGGGACTTTAACACCCCCCTGACTGAAATGGACAGATCATCTAAGGAAAAGATCAACAAGGAATTACTTTAAATGACACACTGGACCAAATGGACTTCACAGACATATTCAGAACATTCCATCCCAAAGCAACGGAATAACATTCTTCTCTAGTGCCCATGGAACATTCTCCAGAATTGATCACATCCTAGGTCACAAATCAGGTCTCAACCGGTACCAAAAGATTGGGATCATTCCCTGCATAGTTTCAGACCACAATGCTTTGAAACTAGAACTCAATCACAAGAGGAAAGTCAGAAAGAACTCAAATACATGGAGGCTAAAGAGCATCCTACTAAAGAATGAATGGGTCAACCAGGAAATTAAAGAAGAATTAAAAAAATTCGTGGAAACCAATGAAAATGAAAACACAACTGTCCAAAATCTTTGGGATACAGCAAAGGCAGTCCTGAGAGGAAAGTATATAGCAATACAAGCCTTTCTCAAGAAACAAGAAAGGTCTCAAATACACAACCTAACCCTACACCTAAAGGAGCTGGAGAAAGAACAGCAAATAAAGCCTAAACCCAGCAGGAGAAGAGAAATCATAAAGATCAGAGCAGAAATCAATGAACTAGAAACCAAAAGAACAGTAGAACAGATCAACGAAACTAGGAGCTGGTTCTTTGAAAGAATTAACAAGATTGATAAACCCCTGGCCAGACTTATCAAAAGGAAACGAGAAATGACCCAAATCAACAAAATCATGAATGAAAGAGGAGAGATCACAACCAACACCAAAGAAATACAAACAATTATAAGAACATATTATGAGCAACTCTATGCCAGCAAATTAGATAACCTGGAAGAAATGGGTGCATTCCTAGAGATGTATCAACTACCAAAATTGAACCAGGAAGAAATAGAAAACCTGAACAGACCTATAACCACTAAGGAAATTGAAGCAGTCATCAAAAAACTCCCAACAAACAAAAGCCCAGGGCCAGATGGCTTCCCAGGGGAATTCTATCAGACATTTAAAGAAGAATTAATACCTATTCTCCTGAAACTGTTCCAAAAAATGGAAATGGAAGGAAAACTTCCAAATTCATTTTATGAGGCCACCATTCCCTTGATCCCAAAACCAGACAAAGACCCCATCAAAAAGGAGAATTACAGATCAATATCCTAGATGAACATGGATGCAAAAATTCTCACCAAAATACTAGCCAATAGGATCCAACAGTACATTAAAAGGATTATTTACCACGACCAACTGGGATTTATCCCTGGGCTGCAAGGCTGATTCAACATCCGCAAATCAATCAACGTGACACAATACATTAACAAAAGAAAGAACAAAAATCATATGATCCTCTCAATAGATGCAGAAAAAGCATTTGACAAAGTACACCATCCTTTCTTGATCAAAACTCTTCAGAGTATAGGGATAGAGGGTACATACCTCAATATCATAAAAGCCATCTACGAAAAACCTACAGCGAATATCATTCTCAATGGGGAAAAGCTGAGAGCTTTTCCCCTAAGGTCAGGAACGCGGCAGGGATGTCCACTCTCACCACTGCTATTCAACATAGTATTAGAAGTCCTAGCCACAGCAATCAGACAACAAAAAGAAATCAAAGGCATCCAAATCGGCAAAGAGGAAGTCAAACTCTCACTCTTTGCAGATGATATGATACTGTATGTGGAAAACCCAAAAGACTCCACCCCAAAACTGCTAGAACTCATACAGGAATTGAGTCAAGTAGCAGGCTATAAAATCAATGCACAGAAATCAGTGGCATTCCTATACACCAACAACAAGACAGAAGAGAGACAAATCAAGGAGTCGATCCCATTCACAACTGCACCCAAAACCATAAGGTACCTAGGAATAAATTTAACCAAAGAGGCAAAGGATCTGTAGTCAGAAAACTATAAAATACTCAGGAAAGAAATTGAAGAAGACACAAAGAAATGGAAAAACGTTCCATGCTCATGGATTCGGAGAACCAACATTGTGAAGATGTCAATGCTACCTAGAGCAATCTACACATTCAAAGCAATCCCCATCAAAACACCATCCACTTTTTTCAAAGAAATGGAACAAATAATCCTAAAATTTGTATGGAACCAGAAGAGACCCCGAATAGCCAGAGGAATATTGAAAAAGCAAAGCAAAGCTGGCGGCATCACAATTCCGGACTTCCAGCTCTATTACAAAGCTGTCATCATCAAGACAGTATGGTACTGGCACAAAAACAGACACATAGATCAATGGAACAGAATCGAGAGCCCAGAAATGGACCCTCAACTCTATGGTCAACTCATCTTTGACAAAGCAGGAAAGAACGTCCAATGGCAAAAAGACAGTCTCTTCAACAAATGGTGTTGGGGAAATTGGACAGCCACATGCAGAAGAATGAAACTGGACCATTTCCTTACACCACACACAAAAATAGACTCCAAATGGTTGAAAGACCTAAACATGAGACAGGAGTCCATCAAAATCCTAAAGGAGAACACAGGTAGCAACCTCTTCGACCTCAGCCGCAGCAACTTCTTCCTAGAAACATCGCCAAAGGCACGGGAAGCCAGGGCAAAAATGAACTATTGGGATTTCATCAAGATAAAAAGCCTTTGCACAGCAAAAGAAACAGTCCACAAAACCAAAGGCAACCGACAGAATGGGAGAAAATATTTGCCAATGACATATCAGATAAAGGGCTAGTATCCAAAATCTATAAAGAACTTATCAAACTCAACACCCAAAGGACAAATAATCCAATCAAGAAATGGACAGAAGACATGAACAGACATTTTTCCAAAGAAGACATCCAAATGGCCAACAGACACATGAAAAAGTGCTCTACATCGCTCGGCATCAGGGAAATCCAAATCCAAACCTCAATGAGATACCACCTCACACCAGTCAGAATGGCTAAAATTAACAAGTCAGGAAACGACAGATGTTGGCGGGGATGTGGAGAAAGGGGAACCCTCCTACACTGTTGGTGGGAATGCAAGCTGGTGCAACCACTCTGGAAAACAGTATGGAGGTTCCTCAAACAGTTGAAATTAGAGCTAGCATACGATCCAGCAATTGCACTACTGGGTATTTACCTCAAAGATACAAATGTAGGGACCTGAAGGGTTACGTGCACCCCAATGTTTATAGCAGCAATGTCCACAATAGCCAAACTGTGGAAAGAGCCAAGATGTCCATCGACAGATGAATGGATAAAGAAGATGTGGTATATATACACAATGGAATATTATGCAGCCATCAAAAGGAATGAGATCTTGCCATGTGCAACGAGGTGGATGGAAATGGAGGGTATTATGTTTAGTGAAATAAGTCAATCAGAGAAAGACATGTATCATATGACCTCACTGATATGAGGAATTCTTAATCTCAGGAAACAAACTGAGTGTTGCTGGAGTGGTGGGGGCTGGGAGGGATGGGGTGGCTGGGTGATAGACATTGAGGAGGGCATGTGCTATGGTGAGCACTGTGAATTGTGCAAGACTGTTGAATCACAGATCTGTACTTCTGAAACAAATAACGGAACATACTTTAAGAAAAAAGAGAGAGAAGAAGATAGCAGGAGGGGAAGAATGAAGGGGAGTAAGTCAGAGGGGGAGACGAGCCATGAGAGACGATGGACTCTGAAAAACAAACTGAGGGTTCTAGAGGGGAGGAGCGTAGGGGGATGGGTTAGCCTGGTGATGGGTATTAAAGAGGGCACATTCTGCATGGAGCACCGGGTGTTATGAACAAACAATGAATCATGGAACACTACATCAAAAACAAATAATGTAATATATGGTGATTAACATAACAATAAAACATTAAAAAAAGATAAAATAATAAATTTCATTTTCTTGCCTCATTGAATTGACTAAGATATTCAATGCAATGTTGAAAAGAAAAAAAAGAAATTATTGATATTAAGAAAACAGAAGGAAAATACATTTACAGTGTGTTACGGTATTGAAAACAAGGCATATGTAAGTGTCCTGTGCAATTCAGCTGTGTGCACGTACACATATACATCATACATACACACATACGTGTGTACATACGTACATACCACACTACATACGTGTGTGTGGTGTCTTCCCCCACAGCCTCCAATCAGGCCCATGCTTGTTGACATAACCAAGGGGACGTGGACCCTGGACCGTCTCACAAGTCAGCTGCTGGGAAAGAAACCTACTGTGAGATCCACGTGCCCTAAAGGGTCTCCCGTTAAAAGACCTGAAGTGAGCCCCGCCACGGGCAGAAGACGAGACCGGAGATGGCTGCCAGGACCCTGCCCTGATCATCACCTTGACAGACAGGCCTGAAGTTTGCCCCTAAAACACATGGCCTGAGCCTCGTCCCGATCAAGTGTCATAATACGAACTCAAAGCTGGGCCAGGACTCCAAGCTCAGCCTCCAGGTTTTGGGCCAGAGATCTGACCAGATGCCCATCCAGACTCCCCATAAGCCCCCAAATAAACTAAGACTCGGTCCCTTCCAGATCACGCAGGAGAGCTCTCAGAGACCTGACTGGAGGCTGGAGGCTGTGCAGACTGCAGGTTCTGTCCATCGCAACTGGCTTTGGACCAAAAGCAACCCCACGTGGCAGGAAGCTGCGGGCTGGGGCGCAGACCACTGACCCGCCTGAGTGCCGCGTGGACCCGCACTGGTCCTCATCGTCACCAGCCAGCCACGTTCTCGGCCCGTCCCTCCGAATGGTCCTCCCCACGTCAGACGGTGCGCAACGGGGCTCCAGACCTACGGCAGTTCTCGTGCCGCCCTCCGGTCCGCTCGGTCCCCGGGCGAAGCTTACGCCTCCAGTTCAGAGCCCTCCGCTTGCCCAGACTGTCCCGATGTCCCCTTGAGCGTCCCCTGTGAACCCCTCTGAGAAGACGGCTGGAGCGGGACGCCGTGCAGGAGGTGAGCTCAGCCTCCAGCCTCACGGGGCGTGGACGTGACTGTAGCATCCACACGGGGAAAGAGGTAGGAAGCCGCTGTTTACGGCTCTGCAGAGCTTCCCAGCTCCGGCATGTGTGCAGATGGTGGAATCCCAGACCGTGCTCTGGGGACACACGGGCAGACCCCGCATAGTTACGTAAACTTGAACTGTTTTTAACTGGAACTTATTAAACTGTTAATGGCTTTTATTAAAAATGAGTCAAGTTGTGTGAGTAGGTTTTAAACTATAATGTAAATAGAATGCTATGAAATTAACCTGACTTGGGTCTGTGAATGATTACATTTTGATAAAATCTGGGAACAGGACCCAGCCTATCTGGTGTGCATCTTTTAAGCAGTGACCTGTCCAGAGACAATCGTTTTTGGCTCTGTTGAAGTGTTTCAGTGGGAACCATTATAGGCAATAGTCTATTGTCTTGTATATTTTGGTTATTAAACATCATTATAAATGTCTTTTACTTTATTTTTAAAAAAATATTTCATTTAGTTATTTGAGAGAGACAGCTTGCACACAAGCAGGGGGAGTGGGAGAGGGAGAAGCAGACTCCCCACTGAGCAGGGTGCCCGATGTAGGGCTCAATCCCAGGTTCCCAGGATCATGACCTGAGCCGAAGGGAGTCACTTCACTGAATGAGCCACCCAGGCTCTGAAATAAGTATTTCAAAAATTAGTTCAGGATCTGCCTGGGTGACTCAGTTAGTGAAGCGTCTGCCTTTGGCCCAGGTCATGATCTCAGGGTCTTGGGATCGAGCCTCACCGTGCTCGGTGGGGAGTCAGCTTCTCTCTCTGCCCCTCCCCCTGCTTGTGTGCATGCGGACGCGTGTGTATGTTCTCTCCCTCTCCCTCTCTCTCTCTGTTAAATAAAATCTTTAAAATAAATAAGAGACACTTGGGTGGCTTAGATGGTTAAGCATCTGCCTTTGGCTCAGGTCACGGTCCTGGGGTCCTGGAATCGAGCCCCGCATTGGGCTCCCTGCTCCATGGGAGGTCTGCTTCTCCCTCTCCCACTCGCCCTGCTCGTGCTCTCTGTCAAATAAATAAAATCTTTAAAAAAATAAACTATTAATAAAATTCTCCCAAATAAATAAAATCTTTAAAATACATACAATTATTTCAATATTAATAGAATTCTCCCAAATATGATATACATTTATATACATTTAAGCATTGAAGATCATTTTGTAAATTAGTTTTATTCATCAAAGTTTATTTATCTGGGAATAAAAAGAAGTTTGGTAGAACCTGTGTATTATTAAAAACATGAAATCTTAGGCACAATTCAGCCCAGTGCATCAAGGTATGCATATAAACAATGTTCCTTAGTGGATCTTATATTAAATTGTGGAAAGCACTGCATACAGACTGATTCTGTTTTTCTCACATTGGAAATGGTTGTTGAGTTTTTGTTTTTGTTTTTGTTTTTTTTTTTTTTGGTAAGAGGTGTTGAGTTTTGCTTTTTTTTTAATGTTTTATTTATTAATTTAAGATTTTATTTATTTATTTGCCAGAGAGAGACAGCGAGAGAGGGGACAGAAGCAGGGGGAGTGGGAGAGGGAGAAGCAGACTCCCGCGGAGCAGGGAGCCTGATGTGGGGCTCAATCCCAGGACCCTGGGATCATGACCTGAGCCGAAGGCAGACGCTTAACGACTGAGCCACCTAGGTGCCCCAGGTGTTGAGTTTTAAAAAATTTTTTTATCTCTAGGCCCTACCCCAAAGATACCAATTTTGTGTTGTGGTCGTTTTTGTCTATTTCAAGGTCTGTGCCTGAGTCTTTAAACTGTGTCCAGATGGTGGTAACAGGCAGCAGAATTTGAGAACTACGGAGTTGGTGGCGAAGAGATCATATGCTCATGCTGTCTACATTTTCTAACTTTGGAAAAACTGTAACTATCAACCCGAAAGATTGTATAGCTCTGTAGGGGAAGAGCAAGTAGCTTCTCCTTCCTCTCTGTCTAGCACTCTCCTCAACGGTGCTTCTTTCTGTTGACAGGATTTTGTCCCTTAAGTGCAGACTCTCTCCTGTAGAGCAAGAAAACGTCCATAAAGCACAAGGGGCAAGGAAAGGAACCCAAGGCTGGACCAGTCCCCAAATCCTCTGTGACCCATGAGATGATCCAGTCTCCATGTAGCTTAGGTCACAGGCTGTTTAGTTTTAGTACTAGGCCCTGGTCTCATGGTCCAAATCCTGCCTCATTACTCTAGTGTGGCTCTTCATTTCTGGCAATATTGAAAGGGTCTGGAGAAGTAGAGAAAATTCCTCTCCCTTCTGCAATCTTTTAATAACTATGGGAGTTAAAAGAATTTTAGGGTCAAACATAAATAGCAACTTGAATATGGGGTGGGGGGCAAGGAGCGGGCTACATCTTCTTTGAAAAGCAAACTCAGAGATCAGGGTCAGGAGGCATGAAGGTATTGTTAAAACAGCAGCGATGCTAGGCTCCGCTCCAGAACATTTGCAATGATGTCTGGGATGATTGTATTTCTTACAACCACCCAAGGGATCCCGATAGGAAATCAGTATTGAGAACCATTTAGCTAAGTATTACCTCTTAAACCCTAACATGCTTACAGATCTCTTGGAGATCCAGAACTCAACACCAGGAAATTATAATTCAAGAAGTTTGGGATGCAACCATAAAATTTCACTTTTCTTTCTCTCCCTCCCCTCCCTCCCTCCCTCCCTCCCTCCTTCCTTCTGATTTTATCTATTTGACTGAGAGACACAGCGAGAGAGGGAACACAAGCAGGGGGAGTGGGAGAGGGAGAAGCAGGCTTCCCACGGAGCAGGGAGCCCGATGCGGGGCTCGATCCCAGGACCCCGGGACCATGACCTGAGCCGAAGGCAGACGCTTGACGACGGAGCCACCCAGGCGCCCCGAAATTTCACTTTTCAAGTCACTGCTGGTGCTGACGTTGGTCGCCCAGACACCCCCTCAAGTAGCACGAAGCTAAGGAAAGAGCACTGCACACACGGTCCCTTACACTCAACCGTCATTTCTCAGCGCACACAGATGTGGTTCCAGCGACATACCTGTTAGTCCCCCTGCCCTTCTTTTTTGCTGACCCTTTCACTAACTGAGAGAAGTCAGTCCTGTCTGAGCAAGGCAGTGTTTGAGAACCAGCTGGTTCCTTCACTTACCATGTGCTCTCAGGCTTGCTGGGGTCCGCTGTGGTCCTCAGCGCGCTGTCCTCTAACCCGCCGCACACCCCGGCAGCTGGTGGTCCCCCCGGACGGACACGGTGGAGAGCTCTCTGGGCTCGGGGGTGACTCTGTTGCCCAGGGCACGGACGTCTGTCTTTGGACATGACCCGAGATCCCGCCTGGGGCCAGGCCCTCTGAAGGCCGTGGCTAGCCCGGGCGTGAGGGTCGCATTCGCCGACGGGTTTTGATCACACGCGCCTTGCGTCTGTGGTCACCAGGCCCCACTTTCTGCTTCTGGACTGTTTCCTTCGCTGCGCGCTCGGCACCGGGAAGCAGCCATACACTTGGGTCCCCTACCCCGTCACGCGCTCATGTCCTCGGGAGGGGGACCCAAAGATACTAGAACTCATAAATCATCTCCTCGAGCTCCGAACGAACGACGTACACGGAGAGGAGAAAGGCGTGAACGGGCCTGCCTGTGTTTCCACCCTGCGTGGACCCGCACCAGGAGCGGCGTCAGGCCCGCCAGTCTCCCTGCCCCGGCCCAGCGCGGGCCGCTCAAACGCCGGCTCTCCCCGCAGCCGCGGGCTCCGCCCGCCCCACGGCCCGCCCCCGCCCGGGGCCCCGGCCACCGCAGCCCCTGCTCCCGCCGCGCCCCCGGGGAACACAGGAAACGCCCTTTCCAGGCGGCTGGGAAGGAAACACCTCAGCGTTTATCAAGTCTGTTACTTCACGCTGCAACGTTAAAGTATCGGGAGGAACACCGGCGCCGACGCAAGCCGGACCGTCAAACTGCGCGGGCAGAGGCCCAGGCCGGAAGCGCCGCGGCCAGGCGGACGGAAGTGCTGGGACCGTTCCCGCTGGCCCCGCCCCGCGCCCCGGAAGCGCTGTCCGGAAGCGCCGCTCCCGCCTGCGAGTGTGAGCTCGCGTCTGGTGCGGAGCCGCGCTGCGCGGCAGGGGTGCGGCCGGGTCTTGCCCCAGAGTCCCGAGCTGGGAGGGAAGGCCGGCCGTGCCCGGGACGCCCCCTGCCGTCTGTCCGGAGACCCTGCCGCGGGCTGTGCCTGCCAGGGTGTGTTTACGTTCCGCCGGGCAACGCTTCCCCCGGAGGCCCTCTGGTGGAGGTGGGAGCGGGGGTGGGGGGAACGGGACGGGGGAGGGCGTGCGGAGGGAGGACGGGCCCGTGTGCACGCGGGGGAGGGCGCAGGAGAGGGGGTGACGGGCCCGTGTGCACGTGGGGGAAGGCGCAGGGGAGGGGGTGACGGGCCGTGTGCACTCGGGGGGAGGGTTGCAGAGCGGGGGACGGGCCCGTGTGCACGTGGGGGAAGGGGGTGCAGAGGGGGTGACGGGTCCGTGAGCACTCGGGGGGAGGGGTGCAGAGCGGGGGACGGGCCCGTGTGCACTCGGGGGGAGGGGTGCAGAGGGCGTGACGGGTCCGTGTGCACGTGGGGGAAGGCGCAGGGGAGGGAGTGACGGGCCCGTGTGCACGTGGGGGAAGGCGCAGGGGAGGGGGTGACGGGCCGTGTGCACTCGGGGGGAGGGTTGCAGAGCGGGGGACGGGCCCGTGTGCACGTGGGGGAGGGGGTGCAGAGCGGGTGACGAGCCCGTGTGCACTCGGGGGGAGGGTGCAGAGCGGGGGACGGGCCCGTGTGCACTCGGGGGGAGGGGTGCAGAGCGGGGGACGGGCCCGTGTGCACGTGGGGGAGGGGTGCAGAGGGCTGACGGTAGGGGAGCACGCTCGGAAGGCGAAGCACAGCGACCTGGGCAAGCAGCAGGGAGAAGGGACAGAAAGGGGCTCAGCATAGTGATGGAGGAGGGGCGGGTGACTGAAGGGTTAGACACCAGAGTCATAGTTTTGTTTTTTATCTTCTATGTTTATAGTGTCGCACTCGGATTATGAAGACTCGGTAGTTTTCCGCTCTTTGTTGTATGCTGAAAATATTCTTGGAACCCAATAATTTTCCACTCTCTCAATGTGCATTTATTAAGGATAGTGATTTTTATTTTTTATTTTGGTATCTGCAAAGTTTTGTTTAAGCAGTTTGTCTAGTAATGTATTTTCTTTTTGTGATCTTTTAACCTTGTGGCTGTGAACTGAAGTGTCCCACTAAGTGTGTGCTCCTTTTATCCTTTCTCAGTGAATGTTCAAGGATGGGCTGAATGACAGGGGTGTTTTGTTCTAACAAAGCCCATCTGTTCAGGATGAATACATCACATCGAGCTGTTCACGTGGGTGCCTATCCTTCATGATTCCCAGCGCCACTAGTTAGTTCTTAACTTCATATTTTCTGAGAGTCTGATGTGATCTTTGAGCAAAGAGAACTACTTGAGATCGTTATGATTAAAACCAGGAGAGAGAAGTAGCTGAGGAGTATGAGATATGGCCTGCAATCTGTGGGGCAGGGCTGGGAAGGGAAAGCCTGTTCCTGTGATGGGTGGTTGCATCCTGCGGCTTCTGCTGACCTTGCCCGTCCCAACGCACATGAACAGGGTTTCAGGACGGTTGGGGAGGTGAGGACCAAGACTGTTTACACTAAGCACAGAATGTAGGTGTCTCTCCCAAGAAGAGGGTCACCCGGTGGTGTGTCCTGAGCTGGGGGGAGGAAAAGAAGAATGCAGAAGGGGGTTAAGGAACCAGGAGAGGGTGAGACACTGGGAAGCTCCAAAATAGGAGAAATGAAAATCTCTGCCTATGTTCACCTGGAGATCTGTGCTCAGCAGGTACTAGCAGTGTCTTCAGTGTCTGATTTCAGTCACGTGCCCACTGTTGCCAAGTGACATGTGGCTTCACTAAGGTAGGAAGACTTTCTGAAGAAACAGAAAAACCAAACTCTGGGTCTCCATGTTGAAGTTATTGACGATGCAAGTTCTGAAGCAAAGATTCACGGCAGCCGTAGTCCGCTCATTGATACTATAAAAATCTAATAGAAACCAAAAGAAGGAAAGGGAGATCTGCCCATACATGAGGCAGGAGTAAGCAGTAAAGGAGAACAAGACAAAGTTACATCACCTTGGGTACTTAGAACATCCAGCCTCATCAGCTGGGGAAGCCCCGGGGACACAAACAGCCGGGCTGCGGTCCCGATGGAGAGGCCTGGGCAGAGCGTCCTCCGTCCTCCCCTCAGCTGAAACTTCCCACTGACCATCCCCACAAGGGCTGTATTTAGAGGGCACATGATGGGGTCGGAAGCTAAACGTTTGCCTCCATGCAGTTTGCAGTGAGCTGCATTTCTGTGTTATCACGTCTTTGCATCTTCAAGGAGTCGAGGCTATGTGTGTTTGCCTCCCTCCCAGATTCCATTCTGGGGGGACAGCCCAGCCTGGAGCAGGAGGGGATGTAAGGCAAGACTTCACAGCTCTTGGCGTTCGGACCAGAAGGGCCCGTTCTGACCTGGAAGCCAGCTAATGTCCACTGACCAGGCTCCCGAGGTCACTCATGCCGCAGAAGGAGTCTCACACACGTCATTGTTTAGCTTGCCTGTGTTCGTGCAGGTCGGGGTGGAAGGTTACGCCGGACAAATCACAGAAACCTCAATCCGTAGGATACAGTGTAGGAGTTACTGTGGGAGGTGTCCCCATGTTTCAGTAGAAACAGGACTCCTGATATGTACGGTTGTGGCACAAGAAGGTGTATTGATTCCAAGCCCTGAAAGGCATAGTGTCAACACTCAGGAGTGAGTGAAGAGTGACCTTGCCTCAGAAGGACGCTCAGAAGGGAAGATGAGCAGGACTCAGGAATGCTTCTCTCTTAGAAGAAAAATTGTTCTCTGTTGATCGTTATGTTCTCTCCCTCTGAAATGCGATTTAAACCTTACTAATGTTCAGCTCTCAAGTATCCTACCTAACACATTTGCTCACAGTCGCTCATGGTGTTTTCTGAACCCTCTTCCATCTTTAGACAGATTCCATCTCACCATGAACCACTGACATCAAACTCGTGAAGCATTTCCATTTGGGGTTGAATCGTTGGAAGGACTTCATGTTCAGATAGGGTTTGGAGATGGGGTGAGTACTACGGTTTCAATAAGGTAGGGTAGCAGGGATTTCCTAGGGACCAAAGCAGGATGCCCTGCCAATTCTCTATGAATAAGGACTAATTAATGTGCAGGAATTGCTGGAAAATCTTGGAAAATAAGATTGGTAATGGAAAACTTGATCTCCCTGACTTTATAATGCATTCCAACCTTAGCAAACTGAACCCGTGTGGATCTGGCCTCAAAATATTAATTACTTGGAATAAAGTGGGAGAATGCAGAAACTGATCATGAAAATCAAGGTTGCGTTCATTTAATCCACATGATGGGATGGGTTTTATTCCACAATTGCTTTTTAAAAATGAAATCAGGGGCACCTGGGTGGCTCAGTCAGTGAAGCATCTGCTTCAGCTCAAGTCATGATCTCACGGTCCTAGGGTCCAGTCCTGCATCGGGCTCCCTGCTCTGCGGGGAGCCTGCTTCTCCCTCTCCCTCTGCCTGCCACTCCCCCTGCTTGTGCTCTCTCTGTCAAATAAATAAATAAAATCTTAAAAAAAAAGGAACTCAGCCTAAATGTCTAAGAGTAGGAGTTTTAAAAATAGCTCACAACACATACATTCCAGAGACCTTATGTTACTGGATTTGTAAAGAATCATTTAGTGGCTGCCTCTAAGCACAGTGACTTCTCTGAAGAGCTCTGTGTGCTCCTGTGCTCTGGGCAAGTTGGCGTCTGAGTGCTGGTGTGAAGTATGGTGCATTCATGGTTTGATAGATTCTGGCAAGACACCCTGCCTAGAGTCACAGTGGTACCATCAACCATCACCAAAATGTGGGCTTCTCACTCAACTGCAAACAGGGCTCAATATTACATTCTTTATTTTTATGTATATAAGGAAAATAACTTTATATTTCACTGATTACTGAATAAATGTTATTAATACAGTTGTATTTATAGATATGTCCATGTAAATTAATTTTCCTACTTGGCTCATTTTTCAAGTAATTTTACAAAATATTTTGTATTCTAGTTTTATCACACACACAGTTATACATACACATGTATGTGCACTTTGATCTGTTTTAGTTATAATCTTTATACAGTGAAATAGAAATCTTTACTTCATGCTATCAGGTTTTTAATTTTATTTTGGAAGTCTTCCCTTATTCTGTCATTATAAAATATTCTGTTCATTTTAGTGTGAGTATCATGTTTGATATACTTGCACATGTTCTATCTTCTTGATGAACTCACCTCTGTGTCAGCATGCAATGATCCTGTTTCTTGTTGTAGTTTCTGAGTCGAAGTCTGTTTTGTCTGATGTACCTCTGCTCTCTGGGGGTTGCCGTCGGCCTGGGATACGTTTTCCTACCCCACCACTTCGGGCCTGCATGTGTCTTTAAAGCTGGAGCGAATCTTTTGTAGGTAGGGTATATCTGGGTATTTTTTTTAATGCAGTCACCCACTCTGCCTTTTTTTTTTTTTTAAGATTTTATTTATTCATTTGACAGACACAGCGAGAGAGGGAACACAAGCAGGGGGAGCGGGAGAGGGAGAAGCAGGCTTCCCGCCGAGCAGGGAGCCCGATGCGGTGCCCGATCCCAGGACCTGGGATCACGACCTGAGCCGAAGACAGACACTTAACGACTGAGCCACCCAGGTGCCCCTAAAAATTTTAAGTAAGCTCCAATATGGGGCTGGAGCTCATAACCCTGAGATCAAGAGTCAAATGCTGACTGAGCCAGCCAGGCACCCCCACTCTGCCTTTTCATTGTAGAATTTATCCACTCATGTCTTAGGTAATTACTATAGACAAGGACTCGCTAATGCCATCTCATTCTTTTCTCGATGTTCTGCAGGTCTCGTGCTGCACTGTCTTTGTGTATTGATGAGTTTCTGTAGTGTGCTTTGACTCCTGTCTTTTTATTTTGTGTATCTACTGTTGCTTTGCGGTCATCGGAAGACTTCATAAAACGTCATCTAGATATAACAGTCTAATGTTAGCTGATAAGCAACTTACCTTTACTCTCCCCCATATGTTTTATGTTTTTTTTTGTTTTGTTTTGTTTTATGTTTTTGATGTCACAATTTATTTCCTTTCACATTGCGTGTCCTTTAAAAATTATGGTACCTATAGTTATTCTCAGTACTTTTGTCCTTTAACCTTGACACTGCAAGTAAGTGGTTAATGTATCACCATATAATAGGATTGCAGTATTCTGAGTTTGGGTATATAACTACATTATATGCTTATTTTATTATTTTTTTTAAAGATTTTATTCATTTGTCCGAGAGAGAGAGAGAGCGCACAAGCATGGGTGTAGGGCACAAAGGAAGAGCCAATGTCCTAATTACCACGTTTTTAAAAGTTAAGGCTTCTGTTCTGTCCTCCATCCCTGAGGGAGGGGCAGAGGGAGAGGGAGAAGCAGGCTTCCCACGGAGCAGGGAGCCCAACGCGGGGCTCGGATCCCAGGACCTCGGGATCATGACCTGAGCTGAAGGCAGATGCTTAACGACTGAGCCACCCGGGCGCCCCTTTTAAAACAGATTGATTGATTGATTGATTGATTTATATTATTTTAAAGATTTTATTTATTTGAGAGAGAGAGAGCATAAGTAGGCAGAGCAGCAGGCAGAGGGAGAGGAGAAGCAGGCTCCTCGCTGAGCCAGGAGCCCGACGTGGGGCTCGATCCCAGGAACCCGGGATCAGGACCTGAGCCGAAGGCAGTCGCTTAACGACTGAGCCACCCAGGCGCCCAAAACAGATGTATTTTTTTATTTGAAAGAGCAAGAACATGAGCGGCGGGAAGTCCAGAGGGCAGAGGGAGAGAGAATCTTAAGCAGATTCCCTGCTGAGCTTTGAGCCCAGTGTGGGGCTCGATCTCACGACCCTGAGATCAGGACCTGAGACAAAATCAAGAGTTGGATACTTAACTGACTGAGCCACCCAGGTGCCCATGTTCTTTTAAATCTTGCCAGACTTTGGTAAAAAAACAAATCTTGAATTTGCTGTATCCTCTCTCACACCTTTTCTATGTATGGTCCTGCTCTGCACTTCTTGTCTCCTCTTGGGAGCTGTGGAATTCCTGATTATAGGCCTTCTCTTGATACTGCAAAGCCAGGCCAGGTGCTGACAGCCTTCCCTTTGCTTTCCCTAGTGTGGTGCTAAATGCTCCTGTTTAGTGTTGACGCACAGTCCCACAGAGTTGGGCCAGCGTTGTCTGCATGCTCTCTAGCCTCCTGCGAGGCTCACTCTGGACGCAGTTGGGAGCGCACTCAGGTAGCTGACCACCAGGTTGAGAGATGTGTGGGTGATGTGCACTGAGCACTGGGGGGTTCAGAGGTGCAGTGTCCCTGGCAGCTCATGGACAGGCTTCCTGATGGAGTCTGCAGTGGAGTTAGTAGGATCCGCATCTCTTCCGTTGCCCTGTAAGACCTCCACCTGCTCTTTTCACAGGGGCTTCCCCGCCCCAGGTCATGCACCACAGCCCAGTATTGAAGGGAGTGCAGGAAGACCTGGGCGCCTCTGGCTAGAGGAGCAGGTCACTCACTTAGATGCTCTCCCTTTCTCCCGTGGGAGAAAACATGGGTCAGGATGTGCCACTGAGATGTGCCATTTCGGGAGAATGGTGATCCAGTTAAAGTGAAACTGTTACTCTTAATCCTTTTTAATGCACCTAGTCTTTGACGACTTCTTCTTATTTCCTTGCTCCAGCAGTGTGCTGGACCTTCTCTGCTGGGCTCCCGAATTTCCACAAAGGCCCTCTCATGCTGGATGATTGTCTAATCAGTGTTCTTTGAGAGGAAGACAGTAGAAAAGTGTCCTGGCATGTTGATGAAGTCTGTTTTCTCAGAAAGTAATATTTTATAATAACAGTTGGAGCCCTTTCACAGGAAGGCAAGAAAGAGGGCATGAAGGGAAGGTTTTATGTTTGACTGCATGAAAATTTTAAGGAAAAGATCCAGGAAAACCTGAGAAGTTTGCCATAGAAATGGCTCTGTGCAATTTATCAGTCATGTTGAGCTCACTGCTCATTGAGTCAAAAGATCACGTAAAGAAAGCAAGGGTACTGCTGATAATAGACTAGCTGGTTAAACAGGGTTTTACTAGTTAATATAAAAAATCTAATGTCTTTACAAACTACATATTGAGATAATGTAAAATTATTTAACAAGGACTGAAGAATATTTTCAGTATATGATACTGAAAAACACTGAGGCCTCGTGACAATAAATTTTGAGGGGAAAGTAATTTAAAAAATTTTAAAAACATGATAATTAGCTCTTCCTGTGTCCTATGCCCCTATTAAGGCGTCTGTTCTGTCCTCCCTCCCTGATGACCCCACTGATTCTTGTCTAGATCACTCTTCTTGTGGTGCCATTATGTCTTTATGAGCCCATTGGATCCACCTGCCCCCCATCCTTTATTTTACTCCCATTCGACCTTACTTTCTCTGACTTGTTCCGTCTCCCTTATTGCTCTCCCTCTGTGACGTGTTCTTTCCTCCGTATCCCACACCCGACTAGACATCCATGTGGATGTACTAAAGATGCCCTCCTAGGAAGAGCCCACTTCCCAGTGACACACTGGGAATGTAAACATACCGTGCCAGACACAGCACGGAAGGTGACATTTGGAACAGGAGAGGTCGGCGGCCCCCCCTCACCCTGGGACCTTCCTGAGGCAGCCTGAAGGGCGGGCCTGAGAAACAGCAGGGCGCAGCTCCCAGGAGAACAGAAGAGGGATCTCAGGAGAGGACTGGGGTCTGCAGAATGCTAGGACCGGGAATGGCATGGCGCCTGGGGGATGGTCTGGAGGGCCAACAGGATTGATGGTGAAAGGCAATAATCCACTTCCCTAAATGTGACTTGTCATAGCGTTGGGACAGGAGACGGTGAAGAATCCAAAGGCAGAAAGTCCAAACAGGGATAGCTTCCCATCCGTTTTAACTAGAAACGAAGTGAGTGAGACCTGGTGGCAGAACAGCCAGTGTCCTGAGCCTCTCAGGGGGTCTCCCTGCTGATGGTATGGGCAGGTGCGTGGACTGTGCTATCTGCTGGGACTCCTGCAACCAGGTGTGAAGCATGGGTGGGGAGGAGAGGTGCCAGCGAATGCAGGATTTGAGTCTCGAAGACAGGAGCACCTGGTCCACTTGGGTGGTACTTTTGCTCCAGCAAATCTGCTTCTAGCTCAGCAGGAAGCTATAGGGCAGGTAGTGTTGGTCAAAGAGGGGCTTCCCCCAGGAAGGGGCAGGGGCAGTGAGGCTTCGGTGAGATGGTGCTGGGCCTTGAGAAACAGGGAGCCAGTGTGAGCAGTCCATGCCCCACCTACCCTATTCAGGTGTTTCTGCACCTGCCCCTTCCTCCACCAGTATGTATCACTTCACATTTTTGCTTTGGGGTTTTGCTTCAAAGTAGCTTTGGTCCTTTCCCCTGGTGGAGAATTTAGAATCCTTGATCCCCCAACCTATAGGCTCTCCACCACATAGCTCTATAACTCACTCCTCAACCTTCTGCCCAAACTTAACACTCTCACTCAGAGCCCCCATCCCTGGTGCCCACAGCTCCCACATCTCTGAACTGTTCAGACCCTGGATTCTAGTCTTCCCTTCTCCAGAGCCCCTGCAAGTCCCACAGGCCTGACCCCACAATGCTGGTTTCACTTTTCCCAGGCTCCCCTGTGGGTGTGCTCTGTGAGTCTTTCCTGAACTGCTGAGCTGGTGCTTTCTACCTCGTGTGCCCTCTAAGACGGTCATCACACACACTGATCCCACACTGGACACAACACCCTCAACACATGCAAACCCTGACACGTGCATGTGCGCAGATGAGATCTGGTAACACGTGTCTGTGTTCTGACAGTCACCTGTGTACCTTCCACATTGATCACATACTCTCAGACACCATAATGACCTATGCTTTCTAAAATCACAGAAACAAGGAAACATGACTGTATACAGGTCATATAATCACCATGTGCCCTCTGCCCACACACACAATTGCTGACACAGTCCTCAAAGGAAAACCCGGCTGTGCCCGTGTGTGCTTCGATAATAGGGTATTTCACCCTTGGACATCAGCATGGAAGCCCAGGGCTGAGAAGGCCAGGCATTTGGCACAAGAATGAAATGTATGCTGACCTCCATCAGAACCCAGCACAACTGGTTTGTATGGCTGACCTATGGGTGTTTGATACAAACACAGTACCAAGAAATTAAGTTAGGGAAGTGTAGATAATTAAGCCCATGAGAAAGTATCAAAGTTTTAATGTGATTCCAACTTGTAAACTGGAGAATATAAATAGTTACTATTTTCAAAATTCTGACAAATATATTATGCATTAAAAATAGAGATGAATCATTCTTTGGTTTAAAATGTCTCCAGGTGAATTATTTCCATTTTGGCCCTGAGTAGCTTGTACTGGACCAACTAACCAGTGACAGCAGTGAAACTAAAGTACACAAGCAACTGCACAGAGGCACTGAGGTGTAGCCTGTTCAGATGACGTGATACAGTCTTAAAGGGAAGCTTGGTGATGTGATTTTCATATTCATACTGGCTTTTTCTACTGAAGCATCTGGGAATGAACACCACGGAAGGACAGTCCAGAGAAATAGGCAGCTTTTCTTGACTGAGAACAAAATCAGCTGGAAATCTGTTCAAGCAAAATATTGAGGCTTCTGCTTCCAGGTAAGATGTTGAGTAGAGACAAGACAGACAACAGGAAATTAGATGTTTTAGATTCAGAGATTTGTGAAACCAGAGAGGACTCTAAGAACCAGGAAGAGACCATCTGATTTCCACACCTGGGGGAATTTGCTTCGTATAGACAGTGAAAATCATGGGCAAAATCACTATGAGGAAATAACAAGTAGATGGATATATAAACATGTGGACTGACACAGGCTGATTGAAATATAGAGAATCTCCAGTACTGGGATCCTTTTCCCCATAGGTTTTTAGGTGCGGATAAAGAGAAAAAGAAAGCGTTTTGTCTTCGCAGTTTATACTACTTTGGAAGGTATCTTCAATAAATCTAGAGGAATGACCTGAAAGACATGAATGTCTGAATGAAATCAAAGCTGCCACCTAGCCTGAGTCTATTCCAACTCCTGGATGGAAGAAGTGATGTTTCCTCACTCTAAGAGAAAAATAAACTTGTCTGGGTAAAACCATATCAACTTCAGTCTCCCTTTTTTTCAAAACAATGTGTGAAATTAAAAAATACAAAACCATTTTTGTAAAGCAGCAGGAAAGGTGATGGGAAAAAAAAGACACAATGCACAAATCCATATCTATCTTTAGATTGGAGTTAGGAGGAAAATTTATAATATTACTACACAAAATAGAAGTTATAAGAAACATGAGAAGATGGAGAAATTCAATAGTTCTAGGTTTGGGAAACTATGTCCTGTTGGTGACATTAATGGGTGAGTTTAAGACTTTACACATAGAAAACAAATTAGTGTGAGGACACATCAATAATATCTCCAAACCAAAGGGCAGAGATAAAGTGGGGATTGACAAGGGCATTGCATACTCACTCATAACGTTATAAATTAATTATAAGCATCTGCATTCTCTTTCTTGCCACGTGTGAACGAGGACCAGTCACACTCAAGTGAGTGAGGACCAATGACTTGGCCTGTAAGCTGGTCTCCTGGCTTTCTGCATTTGCCTGTGGGGGGAACTGGGACACACAGGTCTCCTCACTTGGGTGGTACATGCATTCGTGGCTGGTGTGTCAGGGATATGGGCAAAGTTGGATTGTCTGCTTCAGCTTTCAGCTGTGCCAAACTGTGGTTTTTGCTGCTAAGGCAGTGCTTTGTCACTACAGATGTTAGCGTGAGTGTGTCAGGCATCCTGGAAATAGGATACTCCAAATATCCTCAGTCTCTTTCATGTCCTAGTTCTCACTGAACACAACCCTTTGGCAACAAAATTCTCTTGTCTTCCTAGTAATGATTTTTTTCCCCAGTTACTTCTTGTTTTAGCAGATTTCTTCTGCATGCCAAATGAGTTGCTAAATTGAATGAGTGCATAGTGATTACAGATCTAGACTCCCCTGCACAAAAGGATAAATCAAAGTATTTCTGCACTGATTACAGACATATTTTCTCTGACATGTAACTTCTCCGTTTTGTTTGACGGAACTGTGGATGAAAATTCTTCCTCACTCACTTCATTTACATCCTTCCATGTCAGTCCATTATCTAAAGGTTTTGTCATATAGATGACCCACATACTGATTCTCTCCACTTTGGATTACCTTCAGTTGAATGAAGTAATAAGGATGAATAAATGCTCTCCCACACTGATTATAAATATGGTGTTTCTTGAGTATTTGAGCCCTCAAGAGTGTTTGTAGTTTGAAGCTATAGGTGGTGAGTCTTCCACATTTATTACCTTAACATGTATTTTCTCGTGTTGTCTAAGGTTAAAATATTTACTGAAGGCTTTCCCGCATACAAAACATTTATATGGTTTCTCTCCAGTGTGGATTCTCTTATGCAGTCTAAAGTTATAGCTTCTATTGAAGGCTTTGCCACATACATTGCATTCATATGGTTTCTCACCGGTATGGGTTCTCTCATGTCGTCTAAGGACAGAAGAGTGATTGAAAGCTTTCCCACATAGGTGACATTCATACGGTTTCTCTCCAGTGTGAGTTCTCTCATGTCGTTTAAGGACAGAAGAATCAGTAAAGGCTTTCCAACAGAGATGACACTCATACGGTTTCTCTCCAGTGTGCGTTCTCTCGTGTCGTCTAAGGACAGAAGATTCAGTGAAAGCTTTCCCACACAGATGACATTCGTATGGTTTCTCTCCAGTGTGAGTTCTCTCATGTTTTCTCAGGTGAGAACAGTGAGTGAACGCCTTCCCACACAGATGACACTCATATGGTTTCTCTCCATTATGAGTTCGCTCATGTTGTCTAAGGTAAGAAGTTTTACTGAATGTCTTCCCGCATAGATGGCACCCATATGGTTTCTCTCCAAAGTGAGTTCTTTCATGTTTGTTAAGGTCAGAACAGTGGGTGAAGGCTTTCCCACATAGATGGCATCCATGGGGTTTTTTCCTGGTGTGAATCATCTCGTGTCGCCTAAGGTTATAACTCTTACTGAAGGCTTTCCCACATAGATGGCATCCATATGATTTCTCTCCCGTGTGCGTTCTCTCATGCTTCCTAAGGTCAGAGCAATGAGTGAAGGCTTTCCCACACAGATGGCATCCATGTGGTTTCACTCCAGTGTGAATCATCTCATGTCGCCTAAGGTTGGAACTTTTTCCGAAGGCTTTCCCACATTCATGACATTCAAATGTTTTCTCTCCATTTTGAGTATTATTGGTTTGTCTACGGGCAGAGCTTTGAATAAAGGCATTCCCACGTTGATGACATTCGTATGATTTACTTGTAGTGTGACTCTGCTTATGTGTATTAAAAGATGTCAAATAACTGCTGTCTTTTCCACATTCTTTGCTGATATAGGGATTCTTTCCCATTTTAGGTACCACATATTGAGTCCATGTTAGTATTTCAGTAAAATTTTCTCCGAAATCATTGTATTCAAAAGTATCCTCTTGAGTGTGAGATCTCTGCTTTTTGAAAGGAAATAAGAGACTGTTAAAAATTCCCTCACAGTTATTCCTTCCTTCCTTCATCTACATATAAATTCTACAGTCATCATTCAGTGAGAGAGTCCTACAACATTGTCTCAAGATTAGTTACATAAACAGGGGGTATTCCTCTCCAGCAAGCATAGAGATTTTCTTTTTTGTAGCATTCCAAATGCAGAGATATCTGATTAAAGACATTATTATGTTTCAAATTTTAGGTATGTAAGTCATGATCATGCAGCTATCTGTTTACAAGACCTCAGGTTATGGTTTTGACTTCAGATTAATTTCTTCCCTAAAATCAAACTAACCAAAACTTCCTGCTGTGAAAACCCTTCATTTCAACTTAAAGTATGGTTGGGTAATTGTGCCCAATTCCTTGCTTATTCAATACCCACATCATTTAGAAGCACAGGTTCATTCCCTTAAAGCTTACCATTGCACTGATTAATGTTGTGTCCTTCTTGCAGATATGTTGCACGAATATCATTTCTTGTTTTTTAAGATCATCTTCCCTATCTGAAATGATGGGGAAAAAATTGCCATAGTGACATTGACGGAATTAAAATGCTGAAGACACTAAATGCTTGTTGAGTATGTTTCAAATACTGACAGAGTTGGGAAAGAATGTCAAATTAAGGAATACCATAAGGAGAAGAAACACAAAGGACATCAACAGTTGACCTTTTCAGGACTGAAATATGAGAAAAATAAGATGGAGATGGTAAGTTGGGGAGGAAAAGAGAGGGAAAATCTTCATAGAAGAGAATCATGGAAAGGGACACTTTGTATATTTTAACTCCAATAAGTACATAACTATTACCTTCCCAAAGACAGAATAGAAACTGACACCTGTTAAGTATAATGACAATATCTGAAAAAATTTTCCCCTCTCATATTGTTTTATTTCTTCTAGATTTCATTTGATGATTCTTAGGGCCTACTCACTGACTAGGCTCTTACTGTAGCTCACCTAGACTCTGGCATTGCAGCAAACCTCTCCCTTCTTTTGAAAGGTGCTCTCCTGGTTCCAAGTGGGAAATTGTATCTGATTTGTAGAGTTGTCTGCCTGTTCACAGAAAAAAGATAATTGGATTTTGACTTCTGTACCCATAACACTGCATGATCTTCAATATAGGGCCAACTAATGAGACAGAATAAGGTAACCTCTGAAAGTCATCCCAGGTAAGAGTATGTTGAAAACAACATGGATAGTCCTTCACGAACAGAAGTTTAACTCTTGACTTTTCCCAAAGACATTAAGGACCTATCATTGTTGATGCCTAAGTTCAGGGACAAACTGTGTAATCTTCAATATTTTAACACAGCGAGAAGATACAAGTTCTCACAGTGTTTGAATAGTATATCCTAAATGAATCTAATAATACAACTCCACCAGAAAAATCTTGGTTCTACATGGAAAACCATTTGTCTGTTTTGTTTTTTTTTTTAAAGATTTATTTATTTTACAGAGACTGGGGGGATAGGAGGGGGAGAGGGAGAGAGAAACTTAAGCAGATTCTGCACTGAGCATGGAGCGTGATGCAGGGCTCAATCCCACGACCCTGAGATCATGACCTGAGATGAAACAAAGAGTCAGATACTCAACAGACTGAGCCACCCAGGTGCCCGTTTTTTTTTGTTTTGTTTTGTTTTGTTTTTTAATACTGTGGTCTGATCAGTCCTCACAGGAAAAAAAGTCAGTATATTTACTTACCAATTCAAAAATAATGAGTTCCCACCACTGTTTGGTTGTTGTGGAGATTGAGTAGCAAGAAAGACATGAAATTCTAGTGGGATGACAAAAGTAAAATGTGAAGATTGCTGTGAGGTAGTTGTGGGTAAGAAATAAGAGTCTTCAGAAATCACAGAAATGAGCAATCTTTTCCACACAGCTGTTGAATGAATGAGTGAACGGGCATATACATACATAATAAACACTAAGAGACTCACCAATTGAGACCAGGTGACTGATGTTCTCCAGCATCACATCTCTGAAGAGTTTTCTCTGGGACCTGTCCAGCAGGGTCCACTCTTCCTGAGTGAAGTCTACAGCTACATCCTCAAAGGTCACCGATTCCTAGAAGATGATGGACGTTGTTTTCAGACAGGGCTATCTCTGCCAATATTCAGGGCAGGCTGGTATAGGTGATGGCACTAAGGAAGTGGGGGCTGCATGTACAGAGAGCTCAAACAGGATGTTGGCCTCAGTTCATTTTCAGTGCACACCTGGACACTGGACTTTCAGATATACCCAGACACACATTCAAAGTACATATATTTCATTATAGAGATACCAGATGAGATGTGGATATAACCTGTGGATTTCCCAATAAACTTGTAATTAAGAATTCCAGGTCATGAGTATAAAAGTCTCTCTGGAAAACTTAAAACTAAAACACTATTCTCCACCAATTTCAAATAAATCTATGGACTCATTACACAACCTGCCACTTTTTAAGAACTTTGATTAGATTACTCCCTTATATGACCTCAGTTTCGCCATCCATGAAATGGTGTAATGACCTTTTATGAGTTCTTAAAGATCCAATGACATAGTAAATGTCAATAGCAAACATTTCTTAAACACAACTTCTAGTTTTATTATCCAGTAACTGTCAGAGTATTGAAGCAATCTCCATAATTCTGCAAAACGGAACAGAATTCACACAGGATATGAGATCAGCAGCACATCCTTTTATCTTCACATAACAGGTATTCATTATAAAGTATAAGCCTAAATGGTTCATGAGTACAAGCCAGAGGCTCTGAGACTTCCATAATGAAGGACAGTATTATCCCCGACCCTTCTATTGCCTGAGGCCCTCCACATACCAGTTATCACTGTGCTTTTCTTTATCTGGTCTCTCTGTTCAAGCATGCTTAAAGCCATTTTATTGTTCTTATCTCTTCAGCTCATCAAAAATATCCAGAGTTCCTTAGGTTTTATTTTACCTCCTATATTCCTTTTCCTGAATTACACTCAAAGTTAAGAAAACAGTACTCCCTATACATTGCTTCCAGTTACCGAATTTGAACTAAGGGAAATTACAAAGAAGGGGGAAAAAATCCCCTCATTTGGGACAAGGGAAGTAATGAATTTTAGTTTTCTCTTTTATAAGTTTCAAAAAGTACAAATACATTCTATCACAACTTATAAGAGGTTTACATTTGGAAAAAAAAAAGACTGACTCCACATTGACTTCTCTGGCATGACCATCATTTACTTTCCCTCAGTAATTAGCACCCCCCGCAACCTACCGCCCCAGCACATATAATACTGGATTGACTAAGCTCACATGTGGGAACATCTGCCTTCCTATTGGGCTGTAAAGTTTTGCTCCTTATTCATCTCTATCACCTGCATTGACCTGAATCCTAAGCCCATTACAGTCAATAAAATGGTTAATGAGTGAATTTTTGGTGCCGACTAGGGCATGGGATGGATATGAAAAAAACCTCTCATCTCTCCAGAAAATACAGGGCATTAACTGAGGCTGAGATATCTTAGCATAACATTGGGAAAGAGATTACCACGTGATGAGTCCTTGACCAAACAGGACCATTCCACAGTTCTTGGAACGCTTAAAGTTCAGATCCTTGAAAAACTTGAGTGTACTTAGAACACAAATGCTTGTAGATATATGTCCACATGATGGCAACAGACATGCTATTTCAGTAGAAAGAATAACTCCCTACTCACTTGTGAGTCCATTCTTAGTAGCTCGGTTGTCAAGTGTCTTCTGGGTTTTCACTCATACACAGTCTCACCAATAGGAGGCAAAGCTGAGGAAGGAGAAAGGAACCATGACACTCCAGCTGCCCACAATTTCCTTACCCACCCCTCACGAAGCCCCACTCCTTCACCTGGAAGTAATCCCCAGCAGAACCTACAGAAACATGCAGTGTGCTCCAAAGGAAATGGGGAGGGGAGGGCACCTCTCCAAAGTTAAGGCTTTCTTGTTGTTTGGAGAGAAGATAGAAGTACCCTCAATTTAGGAAGAATGTGAAAAGCCAATTCCCTCCTGATTCCAAAACAGGATTTCTGGCACTTGCCAAACGTGTAAGCATTGTGAAATTTCTCAGACTTAGGTATTAGTTTATTAGCAGTTTCCCTAACTCCTCCTCAGCCCTCTGGTGTCTCACTCTATCCCTGTTCTTCCCTGTCCCAGCCCTCCCTCTGGATACACATATCATCCATCATTGTCTCCTCCAAGGAAGGTCTCCAGCAGTACCACTCCAACACTGACCTTTAGATTTGTTCTGAATGAGTTTGGTTATGAAACAAGATTATTAAGAATGCATTTTATGGGGGTGCCTGGGGGCTCAGTCAGTTGAGCGTCTGACTTCAGCTCAGGTCATGATCCCGGGGTCCTGGGATGAAGCCCCGCATCATCAGGCTCTCTGCTCAGGGGGGAGTCTGCTCCTCCCTCTCCCTCTGCCCTTACCCGTGCTCGTGCTCTTGCTCTCTCTAATGAATAAAGACTCTTTAAAAAAATGTATTTTATGGTAAGATTAATTTAGTGACTTACTTCATTTTGAGCGATCAAAGACACCCATCTTACAAATTTACCCTTTAAAATCCCCTGCATCAGGAAATTACAGGAATATGTGGGTTACAGCACAACGTCAAGTCCAACAATCTTTACAGGGTAGTACTTCCAAAAACTATAGAATGAAAGGATTTTAGGAGGATGTTTATTTACTCCACCTAAAGTTTTAGAAAATTGCACTGAAATCTGCATTAGCTGCAACTTCCCTGAATTTCATTGTTTGATTTTGTGTCTCTGTGTGTCTGTGAAAGCATTTATAAATTGTAAATCCTCCCCTAAAACATCCATAGTAAGTAAATGTATTTCATGGACAAGTGATAAGAATGAGTCATAAAAAGAAGTAGGTTTAACTTACCCATTTGTATCTCACGTCAAGAAAAGATAAAGTTTTATTTAATGTGATCCTGTGCTTGGGAGATATACATAATTTGTTCATTTCTTCCTCAAAAGAATTCTGCTAATTATGATTTCATTATTAATTTAATAAATGCCATCATCAGAGTTTCAGGAAGCTTTAGTAGTATGACAAAACCCCATGCACGCCAGCATATACATGCACAGAAGCACATTAGAAAAGTGTTACAGGCAGAATTTCAATTTCCCTTTCCCTTTCTCCTACTCTCAAATTTTAAGGGTTACACATCACACCTAGATTTTACCTGGAACAGTACCCCTAACATTAACAATCAGAGGCCCCACCCTGTTTTTACAACCCATTGTCCTTGCTTTTTCACAGAATTAGATCCTGTGTCCAAGTTTTCTACTGCATGAGAACCACAGCACTGCCCCAATTCCCAAACATCAGCCTCCAGCCCTCCTCATTTTTACTGCCCAGGTTAGTTCAGTTACTCACTTCTATAGATATTTACCCAGACTAATGTTATTTATGTCTTTTTACTATGTCTGCTGATCAAGGGTCCAACAGAAGGTGACTCCACATACCTGCCTATTCCATGACTGTAGGTGGCAACACAGGACCAAGACACTGACCCTCCTGTGTACGTCAACTCACAACTCGTAGTAGCTTCCAAATGTATCTGGCAACACCATTCTTGTTTGGTAACTAATAAATCTTCGATGCTCCTTAAATACTTCAAACCTCCATGCTTCTGAACTCACACATTCTGATTTCTCCCCTCACTTTCCAAAAAATGAGATTTTTTTCCTAAGTAAATGAATTAATAACTTGACAGATTCTTTTTCTTTTTAACAGATGATTTCTAGAGTGAATGATCACTGTAAGCATTGATTTTACTATAAATAGGATATTTTTCCATTTTATTTTATTGTGGCAAAATACACACAATATAACATTTACCATCCTAATCTTTTTTTTAATTTTATTTTTTAAGTAATTTCTACACCCAATGTGGGGCTTGAACTTACAACCCTGAGATCAAGACTCACACGCTCCACTGACTGAGCCAGCGGTCGCCGCCCACCCCAATCATTTTTAAGTGTATAGTCCAATGATGTTAATACATTCATAATGTTGCGCAATTATCACCACCATCTATCTCCAGAACTCCATCTTCTAAACCAGTTCCCATTCCTCCCCCCACCCTCACCTTCTGACAACCATGGAATTTCTACTTTTATCTCTAAATAGTGTATGTTTTAAATTGATGGTAAAAGAATAAAAATTCTAAAATCTTAAGACTTTTTTTATAGAATATATTGTTTCTGAAGAAAAATCATGTAATATATTTTCCTTTTAGGTAGGATGCCATAAGGAATGCTTTGTCATTTTAACATTTTAATCTTCTGACAGTAAAAGATCTTTAGTATGTATTATTTTAGTAGTAAACCATTAGTTGATGAACTTTTGATTTTCATGTATCTTTGATGTGTTCTTTCCTTCTAAGATTTTATTTATTTGAGAGAGAGAGAGAGAGCACAAGCAGGGGAAGGGGCAGAGGGAGAGGGAGAAGCAGGCTCCTCGCTGAGCACAGAGCCCAATGTGGGGCTCGATCCCACAACCCTGGGATCATGACCTGAGCTGAAGGCAGACGCTTAACCCACTGAGCCACACAGGCGCTCTCTTTGATGTGTTCTATGTCTTTTTAACCTATTTACTGCAACATTTGTACTTGAGAATAAGTGATGATCTCCTTTTTTCATTAATAAATGTTCCAAGTCAACTCAGAACAAAGACTGTACCAGACAGTGAAATTACATGGAAAGATCATCGTTGTGGAGGTAAGTCTAGTTTAGAAGAGATTAAAGAAATAATGACAAGAATATTCTCTGTGAAAATACTAAAGCATTTCATTTGTGGAGGTGGGGAAACACTATTAAAATGCGCACATAATTTATCTGACACCTTAAAATTTAGTTGGGAAAGCATGAGAAAGTTTAGCAAAGATAGAAATAGGTTCAGGCCGCCCCCCCAATGAGGGAGCAAGTGTAACACTGTAGACACACTGCAGAACCTGCTGTGCCCCAGGAAGCGAGGACACACTGGAAGGTAGTTGAGTTATGGGATGAACCTGAGATGGAGGCAAACAAGCAGATTTCAGGGATCAAAGGTCATTGTAATTGGACTGGTCTTTTAATTTAAAAAAAAATTTATTTATTTATTTGAGACACAGAGAGAGTGTGCATGAGAGAGAATGAACATGGGGAGGGGCAGAGGGAGAGGGAGAAGTGGACTCTCTGCTGAGCAGGGAGCCCAATGTGGGACTTGAACCCAGGACCCTGAGGATCATGACCTCAGCTGAAGGCAAACACTTAACTGACTGAACCACCCAGGTGGCCCTTTAATTTTTAAAGCTAATAGGAATCCACTGGAGAACTGAAAGCAAGAAACAAATAGATTTGTGTCTGTAAATGAGTCTTGCTGAAGAATGCAGTAAAACAAAGGTTTGATTAACTTTAAGAATAATATATTTGTCTGGCAGAGGGTATTGATAGTGAAACTGGTGGGGCAGGTGGAAGCATATGAGAGCAAAAGAAAAGGAAGTATCAAAAAAATAATGAATTTTAAAATTTATCAGTTACTGAACCCTATGAGTCAGACTTTGTGCTAATTATGTCGGGCTGTGCATGCACTTAAAAAAATATTTTTAGGTCACCTGGGTGGCTCAGTCGGTTAAGCATCTGCCTTTGGCTTGGGCCATGATCTCAGCGTCCCGGGATCGAGTCCTGAATCAGGCTCCCTGCTCAGTGGGGAGTCTGCTTCTCCCTCTGCCCCCTCACAGCCCCGCTCGTGCTCTCTCTCAAATAAATGAAATCTTAAAAAAAAGATTATTTTCCCCTCTCAATGCATTTAAAATACGATAAAGACATAAATATTAAGTTTCAATACTATGTTACTGTATAACCTAAAGGCATTTTATTAGAGTAAACTTTGTACTTGGCTTCGGCACAGTGAAAAGAAGTCTGTACCGAGAACTGCTCCAAGTTTTAAGTCTCTGGGTAAGAGTTAAGGCCAAAACTAGGGCGCCTGGGTGGCTCAGTTGGTTAAGCGACTGCCTTCGGCTCAGGTCATGATCCTGGAGTCCTGGGATCGAGTCCCGCGTCAGGCTCCCCGCTGAGCAAGGAGTCTGCTTCTCCCTCTGACCCTCTTCCCTCTCGTGCTCTCTATCTCTCATTCGCAAATAAATAAATAAAATCTTAAAAAAAAAGAGTTACAGCCAAAACTTTCAGTGAACTTATAAACATTTATAAACCAAGAAAAGGAAAAAGGAAACAAGACTTTTGAGTTTTCAAATGTTTACGAATAAAGCATATATTTATAAAAGTTAGAAGAATAAAAGGAGTAAATAAATTTTAAAGAATGAAATGAGGGCGCCTGGGTGGCTCAGTCGGTTGGGCGACTGCCTTCGGCTCAGGTCGTGGTCCTGGAGTCCCGGGATCGAGTCCCACATCGGGCTCCCTGCTCAGCGGGGAGTCTGCTTCTCCCTCTGACCCTCCCCCCTTTCATGCTCTATCTCATTCCCTCTCTCAAATAAATAAATAAAATCTTAAAAAAAAAGAATGAAATGAAAAAACAGATTTGACAGAAATCAATAGAAGTTTGCACAGTGAAATCAAGCAATTACCAAGGACTTATGAAAAAAATAACGCTGGCAAATAAAACAGACCACATATTCATTTAAAAGCAGTAATTTAAGATGTAAAAGAGGCGCCTGGGTGGCTCAGTCGGTTAAGCGTCTGCCTTTGGCTCAGGTCATGATCCCCACTGGGATCAAGTCCTGCATCGGGCTCTGTGCTTAGTGGGGAGCCTGCTTCTCCCTCTCCCTCTGCCTGCCTGTCTGCCTACTTGTGATCTCTCTCTCTGTCAAATAAATAAATAAAATCTTTAAAAAAATGTAAGAAAAACAGGAATTCTATTCTTACTGTGTATGTAGGATAAATGGATTAATTTCCAAGAAAATGTTGTGAATACTCATTCACAAAGAACAATGAATGTGATTAGCCAATTTTAATATATAATTTATGTATATCACATTCCATCTGTAAAATGGATTTGTGATTTCTCTCAGTATGTTAAAGCACTTACACAACTTGTCAAGTTAGTTTAGTGCAATAATGAGAGATTCAATCTTGGAAAACAATCTTCACTAAATTATTTTATTTTTTTTTAAAGATTTTATTTATTTATTTGAGAGGAGAGAGATCACAGAGGGAGAGGGAGAAGCAGACTCCTGGTTGAGCAGGGAGCCCCACGTGGGACTTGATCCCAGGACGCTGGAATCATGACCTGGGCTGAAGGCAGATGCTTAACTGACTAAGCCACCCAGGTGTCCCTTAAATAATTTTAAATACCGCAATAATTAGATCACATCAACAGGTCCTTATAAAAACATTTGACCTTTCAAAATAATTGAGAATCTTTTTATTTTTTTAAAAGATTTTTATTTATTTAATTGACAGAGAGAGACAGAGAGAGGGAACACAAGCAGGGGGAGTGGGAGAGGGAGAAGCAGGCTTCCCACTGAACAGGGAGCCCAATGCGGGGCTCGATCCCAGGACCCTGGGACCATGACCTGAGCTGAAGGCAGTCGCCTAGCCAACTGAGCCACCCAGGCGCCCCCAAAATAATTGAGGATCTTTAAAATTCATGTCAACTAGTGGGGGATACTTCTTGTTAATCAAGGAAACCTCAGCAAACATATTCAGCAGCAAAGGAGCAGTCCCACTCAAGTTAAGGCTGAGAAGAGGGGGCTGGCCTCGGTTGTTGCCTCACCACTGCCCAGGACGCTTGAGTCAGGACAAAGAGAAACAGACAGGAAACGGAAACACAAACACAGAGTCAAGAAGCTGGAACCGCAGCTATTCCCAGAAGAGATGACTTCAAATTCCAAAGAACAGAAGAATCCTTAATGATCATACCTAATACAAATATTTTCAGAAGTGGACAGATCTATGCTTAATATACTGAAATCAATACTTTCTGTTTAGTTACAGTAATTTAAAAACTAAGCAAACACATTTAAAAAAAAGTCTATTACAACAGCAAAATATTATGGCTCCCATTTGAAATCATTTTGTATACCCATGTAAAAATGTTGTAAGAACTTTTTGAGGACACAAAATGACAGGAGTAAAGCCTACCAAACCGATTCTTAAACTAAAGGACACCGTGACATAAAAACCTCAGTGACTATAGAAATTTGGTGTAATCCAAATTTAAAGTAACACGCGGTGGGACACCTGGGTGGCTCAGTCGGTTAAGTGTCTGCCCTTCACCGAGGTCATGATCCGGGGTCCTGCGATGGAGTCCCACATCAGGCTCCTTGCTCAGCGGGGAGCCTGCTTCTCCCTCTGCCTCTGCCCCCCTTCTGTGCTCTCTCTCTCTCTGTCTCTCTGACAAGTAAATAATAAAATATTAAAAAAAAAAGTACGTGGTATTGCACATAAAAACTGAGAATTACCTTAAAAGTCAATTTTGTGTCGATTTTTGATTTTGGGTGACAATATAGCCAAAAACAATTTGGAACAGAAAAAAAAATGAAGGTAGGTCAAATTACCTCTGAAGATACATTATCTGAAGCTTTAACACAATTGAAGTTAAGTACTTAAAAAACAATATTCAATGATACAATATTAGAAATAAATGGAATAAAGTATTTTTTAATGTGAAATAGGTGATGCCTTCCACAGGAAAATGAAAAGCAAAGGCATGAAGAAAGGATTGTGGTTTCATTATAAGAACAAAGTATGTGTCTGTGTATATATCATTTTTCTTTTAAAGATTTTATTTATTTATTTGACAGTGAGAGATATAGCGAGAGAGGGAACACAAGCAGGGGGAGTGGGAGAGGGGAAGAAGCAGGCTTCCCGCTGAGCAGGGAGCCCAACGTCGGGCTCGATCCCAGGACCCCGGGACCATGACCCGAGCCGAAGGCAGACGCTTAAACAACTGAGCCACCCGGAGCCCCTATATATGATTAAACTACAAATAAAAAAATAGTATGGTAAATGCACATGAGAAATGAATTAGAAAAACATTAATATCTCTATAAAAGTAAAATATATTCGGTCTCTTAAGTAATTAGTAAAATGGAAATAAAGAGTTGTCATTTCATCCAAATCTACACGTATGTATATACATAACGAATTCTGGCTTTTGCAGGGGGGCAACCTCGTGAGTTGGTCATGGATAAAGATTACTTTGCAATTCTGGGGGGCCATCAGGCCAGAACCTATCACAACGTGAAAGGTGCCATCTCTTGGCCCAGCATTACCAGACTGTAGGAACCCTCAGAAACTTGCAGAGGAATCGACTCTTTGCTGATCCGTTAACAGTAATGGCGCGTTGGGATCGATGTGCTGTGAACAATTTTAAAATCCTTTTTATGTTATATATTTAGGTTGATTTTATTATTTATTTTTTTTTTTTAAGGATTTTTATTTATTTATTTGAGAGAGAGAGAATGAGAGACAGAGAGCCCGATAGGGAAGAGGGTCAGAGGGAGAAGCAGACTCTCTGCCGAGCAGGGAGCCCGATGTGGGACTCGATTCCCAGGACTCTAGGATCATGACCTGAGCCGAAGGCAGTCGCTTAACCAACTGAGCCACCCAGGCGTAGCTCAAATGCATACATTCACTTTGTTAAGCTTCAAATACATTATACAATCAGGTACACATTTCCCCTTATTGGTATTCTTTTCCAGGATTTTTCCAGTATTCTTGAGATTAATTCACTTTAATCCTGGTGTGTAAAGAGCTAACGGTACATCCAGATTTGGTCCTTATACAATACCTACTGGCAAACCTCACTGATACCATGGTGCCCAGTCCTTGTCTCTAATCAGTATCTGGGCATGAAGCAGTTCTCATGAAGATCCCCTAAATGGAGCCACCTCACAAGTTCCATGTCGATTAGTCACAGAGAGATGGAATTGGCTGGAGTCAGGAGAGTACGGAGGGAAAGCCATGAGTGGGTGAGGAAATGTGTCAGGCAGGGTACCTGGGAGTCAGAGATTAGTATGTCCTAAAAACAGCAATTCAGGAAGAAGGGAGAATAATCAACAGATAAGTGAACTCTTTCCAGAGAAAGAGGCATCATCATCATCCTGCTCCTACTCTGAGCAACTCTCAGGCAAGACCAGTCTTGAGACGTTACTTCTTAGTTTGGAACACGGGCCATTCAGGTCTTTGAATAACTTGTCCCATTCCTGGGCTCCAACACTCATGGGGGGAGGAAATCAGCATGCAGAATAGGTGGTCCTCTGCAGTCTACTAAAGCACCAGGGAACAGGGATGATAAAGTTGCAGATGGAGAGGAACAAGTGTCTGCCCTGCCCTTCTCAACACCCCTGAACCCTGGTGAAGCCCACCTGTCACCTGGCATTCGGAGGAACAGGAGTCTGTGTGACCCTCCCTTTCAAGTCACAATCCTTGCAGTCTCCTGCAGTATAGGCTGAACACAGGATCACCAAGGGAGGATGTGGAGCTGTCCTCTCCTGTCTCTGAGCTCCCAGGCTCTCTCCCACCCAGTAACACCATCGCAGAACCAAGGTTTGCCAAGAGATATACCTGTTCTGTGCTTATTTTAAAATTCTTGGTCTTCCCTTCCCAAGCGCCTTGTGCTCTTGTGTGTGTGTTCTGGGCCAGGTAGAGATGAGAGGAGAGGCTAGTGGAGGGTAAACCATCACTGGCCTTGTGCATGCGTTGGCTTGCAGCCAGTAGTCAGTCAGAAGGGCAAGTCTTGCCTTCTCATCCCATGCCCCTGAAGATTCCAGCCCACATTCCATCCTCCTGAGCAAGAGCAACTTCTCTATTTCATGGTTTACTCACACTGATTAAAAGCTTTTAATTTCTCTTTTTTTCCAGAACATCACATCAATACATCAGAAAAATGTATTGTTGAGAGGACCTAATTATTGGCATGGGAAAACATACAAGGGCAAGTATGGAAGTACCTTTGAGCAATGTATTTATTATGATCAGATGAGACATGTTAGAACAAAGTTCCAGAATGATGCAGCCCATCCTACAATTTTTGTTTTTTGTTTTAAAAAAGAGATTTGAACAAATCATATACTGAGTTGGAAACTTTAGCTCTCAGATCACGTAATTAAAAGATCACGGGGCGCCTGGGTGGCTCAGTCGTTTAGCAATCTGCCTTCGGCTCAGGTCATGATCCCGGGGGTCCTGGGATCGAGCCCCGCATCGAGCTCCCTGCTCAGCGGGAAGCCTGCTTCTCCCTCTCCCACTCCCCCTGCTTGTGTTCCCGCTCTCGCTGTGTCTCTGTCAAATAAATAAAATCTTAAAAAAAAAAAATCACATAAGCGGGGCGCCTGGGTGGCTCAGTCGGTTGGACATCTGCCTTCGGCTCAGGTCATGATCCCAGGGTCGTGGGACCGAATCCGGGATCGGGTTCCCCGCCCCGCGGGGAGCCTGCTTCTCCCTCTGACCTCTGCTCTTCCCGCTGCTCATGGGAGCTCTCAATAAATAAAATCTTTTTAAAAACTACATAGAAGAAAAAAGGTGTTGGATATTAGACTACCTGTTTAAAATAAACCCGGTTTTGAATGCGAAGACAACAATCGTCAATATATCCAACAACTGCACGCAGAAACAGTGTAACGTTATTTACTAATCGACAGACACGTGCACTTTATGATACAGGGAAAGCACTGTGGACTCATCGTCTGAATGCGACTTAATTAATTTAAGAGGGGAAGCAATTTAGAGCCTTAAAAACGTATCTAACGCGTCTGCAGTGTCCCCTTCCATCGCCCGCCGCCAGTGGAGGTCAGGGTCTCACGTACGGTCCCCATTCCCGCGCTGGTCCGCCTTCCTCCTCACTTTCGCGGCTTCCTCAAAGTCCTCCGTAACCACCCACCTCCCATCCTCCGCGTAACTCGCCGTTCCGCCCTCGCCGTCCCTTCTTGGTCCCCTCTCCTCTTCTCCTCCCGCTCCCGACACACTCCCGACATTGGCTGGAGTGTGCGACACTCCCCGCGACAGAGGCGCTCCCTTCCCGCGGGACCGGGCACGCGAGCACACCGTCACACACAGCCCGGGGAGCGGGTGTGCGGCGCAAGGACACGGCGTGCCCCTGGCCGGGCTCGCTCTGCGCCCTCAGTCCGGGGCTCACGGGCCTCCCCGAGGCGGCGACGGTGCCCCCGGCCGCGGGAGGGCGACGGCGGCGGCAGAGTCTCAGGAGAGGACTGCGTTCTGTGGAAGGGCTCGGGGCGACTTCGACCGGAAACAGACTCGGTCTACGGGACCAGGGAGCCGAGGGACCGGCGCCCTGAGCATCTCAGGGCAACCCCGAACTCGCCGCGGGTCTGACGGGCGGCTGCGGGGCCCAGGACGCCCGCAGGAATCCGCGAACCCCGGGCGTGGAGAATGGAGCCAGGAACGGGCTGAGGAGCCCGGGTTTAAACCTCCAAGACCAGAATTCACTTACCAGAGCAGGACCTTCGCTTCCGGAAATCCCCTTCCGGGTTAGTAGGAAATTACGTGGAGGGCGGGGCCTTTGTCCGGGAGGGAGAGGGCAACGTGGGGCGGGGCCGTGCGAGAGTGTGATCAACGTGGGGGGGCCGGTTCGGGGGGCGCGGCCAGCGTGTGACGTAGCCGAGGGAGGGCGGGGCCGGAGCAGCGTGGGGCGGGTCCACGGCCGGCGTGGGGCGGGGCATGGAGAGGGCGAGCGTGGAGCCGGGACAGGACGTCGGCGGGGGGCGGGGCTGGGGCCGGGGTGCGGCCGGCGTGGGGAGGAGTCTGGGGAGGGCGAGCGCGGAGCCCGGACGGGACGTCGGCGGAGGGGCGGGGCCTGGGGAGCGCGAGCACGAAGCCGGGACGGGACGCCAACGGAGGGGCGGGGCCGGGCCGGTGAGCGGCCAGCGTGGGCGGGGCCTGGGGAGGGGGAGCAGAAAGCGGGGACGGGACGTCGGCGGAGGGGCGGGCCGCGGCCGGGGCGCGGCCAGCGTGGGGCGGGGCCTGGGGAGGGTGAGCAGAGGGAGAACGTGGGAGGGTCGGGGAGCAGGAGAGCGTGGAGGGGGGAGGCGGGACGGGGTCTGCGGAGGGGCGGGGCTGGGACCGGGGTGCGGCCGGCGTGGGCGGGGCCGGGGCGGAACGCCAGCGGAGGGGCGGGGCCCGGGGAGGGCGAGCACGAAGCCGGGACGTCGGCTGCGGGACGGAGCCGCGGCCGGCGTGGGGCGGGGCCCGGGGAGGGCGAGCACGAAGCCGGGACGTCGGCGGAGGGGCGGGGCCGCGGCCGGCGTGGGGCGGGGCCCGGAGAGGGCGAGCGCGGAGCCCGGACGGGACGTCGGCGGAGGGGCGGGGCCTGGGGAGCGCGAGCACGAAGCCGGGACGGGACGTCAACGGAGGGGCGGGGCCGGGCCGGTGAGCGGCCAGCGTGGGGCGGGGCCTGGGGAGGGGGAGCAGAAAGCGCGGACGGGACGTCGGCGGAGGGGCGGGGCCGCGGCCGGGGCGCGGCCGGCGTGGGGCGGGGCCCGGGCGGGGTGCGTACGGAGGTAGGAAGAGGCGGCCGCAGACTTTCCGGTCGGCCCCTCGTCCGCTGCCGCGCGCCGGCCGGCTGGCCGCTCGGGTCGGTTGGCGGCTGCCTGGTGTCCGAGGGAGCCGGCCGCTGCTTCCCTACTTCCGGGGAGCTGTTTGGGGCAGTTCCAGGTGAGACTCAGAGCCGCGAGGCCTCTTGCCCTGCGTGCGCAGACGCCTCCCGGGTGGGGTGACAGGTGTGTGCGCGGCCCCCGGTTGTGTGGACGCGCCGGGCTGGGGGCGCGGGGCCGGCGGGACCCTGGCCGCCGCCGCCGCGGCTGCTGCGCTGGGCGCGGTTCGCGGAGCGAGCGGGGGTGGCGGAGGCCAGGGGGCGAGAGCGGGGCGTCCTCGGCGGGAGGCAGAGCCGCGGCCGCGGGCTCCGTGTCGGGACTTGGGGCGAAGCGGGGCTGGCATCCGAGGGTCGGTGTAGGTCGTTAAGTGCGCCGTGGATGGCGAGTTCCCGTTGTCCGACGTCTGCTGCCCGAGCTACCCGAAAATGTGTAATTGTTTAAGAAAAAAAATGACACGTGTTAAAGCACAGTTAGGGATACTTTCTTTAGGGTGGGGGTTATTTCCACAGTTGGTGTAGGGACACTGCCACGGGGTTTTGCAGTGGAGAGGGGGAGATTGGACTCAACTGGGAATACAGTGTGGCAATTGGTAATTTATATAGCCAAGGAGCAGAGTTGGGGGGGCCAGTGGATAGCAGATTACTAGGAGGAAATATGAGGGTTGAGGAGTTGTGAGTGAAATGACTTAATAGGTTTTTTGTTGAAGACCGTCCAGGATTGTGGGATAGTGGAGGATAAGGAATCGGCCCAGGTATGTGGGGGCTAAGGGCAGGCTGCCCAAAAATGTACAATGACATATTAACTTTTTGTTTTAAAGATTTTATTTATTCGTTTGAGACAGAACGATACAGAGAGCGCATGAGCAGGGGAAGAGGCAGAAGCAGGCTCGGGGCTTGATCCCAGGACCCTGGGATCATGACCTGAGCCAGAGGCAGACGTTTAACCAGCCACCAGGCTCCCCGACATCTTGATTATTTTAAATAAAAATTACTTAAGAGACATCCTATGCAAGAAGGACACTCAGACTCTTCTCTTTCTCCCTGAAGGCTGGAATTAAATCTGCTATGTGGAAGGTATCATTTCTGTGCTGATGAGAAAAAAACTTGCTAAAGGCTAATGGAAGCCATTTTAGGTTTCCAAATCAACATAACTGCATATAGAGTTTGTTCAAACCCCAAACTTGATTTATGGCCCTCCACACGCACATTGTACATCTGCTTTTCACAAAGTAGTAGCCTAAAGGAAAACCATGTTGTCCTTTAGGATAGAACTGGTGATTCCTGCCAGTGTGTTAATCTATAATCTTTTGAGCTTTTACAAGATGTAAAAAGTATATAACCCTGTAAAAACTGTTCATTCTCCGGAGCGGGTTCATCTCTGTGAAGAGTGTGTTTCCTTCCCGGGCAGGTGTCTGAACTCAGGCTCGAATGAAAATCTCTCTTACTTTCTTTCTGAAAAGTGTGTTCACTTTGCATCAGCATTTCCTGTTGTAGTCAGCAGGGTATCAGAGCAACTCTGTGAGAACAGCGGGTGTAGTCTGGAACTCGACACTTGGTACCAGCCCTGGACTTCTGTGCCCCTCCGACTTCTCAGCACCTCATGGATTTGTTGGGTGAGTTCTGATATCCTGACCTCCTCAATTTGAGTTGAGGGGCCTGACTTTTATTCCAGCTGTTGAAGGGTGCTGATAATGTTCGTTCATTCTTTCTTTCTTTCTTTTTTTTTTTTTTTTAAGATTTACTTATTCATTTTAGAGAGTGGGAGAGAGAGTGCGAACAGGGGACGAGGGAGAGGGAATCTCAAGCAGATTCCCAGCTGAGCGCAGAGCCCAGTGTGGGCAGATCGTAGGTCCCTGGGATCATGACCTGAGCCGAAACCAGGAGTCGGATGCCCAACAGACTGAGCCACCCAGGCGCCCTACTGGTAATGTTCTTTAGATGGGAATAACCTAGAAGGGTTGGAGTTGTTGGGTTGTTTTAACTTGGCATTATAGTAATTGATGTTATTGATAAAAGCTTTGAGTAAATTTTCTGGCTAGAAATATGAGAAACTGAGTCATTCAGCTTGGAAGAGAAGGACATTTGCTGCTTCTGGCCAAATAGCACTTTTGGGAGACCTCCCAGGAGAGACACCTGGGAAGCCTTGATTGCTGAAGAAGCCCCGGAGTCCACAGAGGCAGCCAGTACCAAAGGGACCGATAGTTCTTAGTTCAGATAAGCCTCAGAGGGCTATTTGGAGTGTGAGTCTCCTGCACCCTGAAGGCTATGGCCAGTGGGTGGGGTAGACCAGACCTCTGTGGGGCTGGAGTGCCCCCTGCTCACAGGGTGCTGACTGTGCATGGGTGGGTGGGGAAGGTGGGGTGAGGTTGGGACCTGAAACCGGGCAATGTCTGGCCTGGCTGGATGACAGGAGGACATTGTTGGGGGGCTTCATGGCATCTGCCTTTTTCCAAGCCTTAACCTGCATAATTGGGCCTATCCCTCCTTAGGGCAGACCTGGAAGACTTGGATTGCCCTGCTAGGTTGGGGCCTGCCCACCGACCGGGGAGCCAGCCAAATGCAGCACCTGGGAGCCTGTGGTGCAGCCTGTCTGCAGGGTGAGCGACTGTTGCCAGTTGAGAGCTGCCACGTCAGAGTCAGAAAGCGTTTCAGCGGGCGGTCTCCCTCTACCTGGAGGTTGTACAGACAGACTTGGACTCTTAATGTGGTGGAAGTTTTTCGGTATTGGCCCCGATAATCTGCCTAATTTATATTCCTGTATTAGAAAAATGCATGTATTTCACCCAGAATATAGTGCTATAAGTATGTGGACTGCCTTTCTGCAAGGACTGTGTGGTTTCTAGGGTATTCTTCACTAAGACAGTTGGAGACGGATTCCTGGTACGCCCGGGACCCCATGGGCAGCCCCTCAGGTGAAGTGAAGACTGACACCTCAGAAGTACTTTGGGATGGGAGGGCTCCTTCTGCCCTGATGGTGTTGGGGTGGTTCCAGAGCGAATCATGGCACCAGTGGCCTGGAGGGCCTGGACTGGCCCCACTGCCCTCACATGGTGGAAGAGGTGCTGGACTCTGCATACTTGAGCCACAAACCGCAGCAAAGCCAGTAATATGGGCACAAGGCAGCATGGAGACTGGCCCGTTAGGAGCAGGAGGTATCTGCCTCATTTCATCAGTCGTCAGGACCACTGAGCGTATTTGCCTTAAGGGCAGAACTGGAGAGATCTGGTGGGGTGGTGTGGGGTGTTTTGGGGACCCTCCAAACACAGACCTCTGGGAGCCTTGGGTGTTGGAGGATCCCTGGGCCCAGTGGGGCATCCGGTTCACGCTGCCGCCTTTGAAAGCATTTGAGGGAGAAACCACTCTTTACCGTGGTGGTATGTAGGTTTGGGGGCCGAAGCTGAGCCCAACAGCCCACAGGGTTACTGGCAGACAAAGGTTAGGTAGCAAGAAGGGGCCAACTGTGCACCTTCAGGCTGAGCCTAATTGTCAGGGACCCGCTATGCATGCACAGTCAGCGGCTAGCTGAGAGGTGTCTCACTGGGCATGAACAGGCAACCCAGGCCTGAGGGAATTTCATGCAACTGAAAAGGCAAATAGGGAGGGAGAGCCTGGGCCCTGGAGCAGGCTATGGATGGACCCCTCTGACCTCAACACAGACCCCAGGGAGCACTGGTTGTTTGAGAAGCCCAGGGACTCATGAAGCCCCCAGTCTGAAGCTGCTGCCTTTGAAAGAATTTCAGGGAGTAACCACTCTCCACCCTGGGGTGGTGCAGTTTGGGGCATTGGCCTGAGCCCAGTGTTCCACGAGGGGCTTGGCCAACAAAGTTGGGGGGGGCAGGTGAATGAGGAGGGCTGACTGCACACACACAGGTTGCTCAGGCCTGGGAAGGAGGCCTGGACTTGGAACGGGAGACCATAGGGAGAACCCTGGCCCCAGAGCATGCTGCTGACCCCAGTAGCCCACCATGGCCGATTGACAAGATGTCCTGCTGACACATGGGAGCCTCCTTTGCTGGAGAAGCCTGGGACCCCTCAAGCAGCCAGTCCACCTGGGGATGACTGTGTCCAGGTTCAACCTCCCACCTCAGAACGATTGTTTTCCTGTCGGTTCCCTCCACCCTGAGGCCATTCTGATGCTCTGGGGTTGACTTGAAGCTCCACAGGACTGGAGGCCAAGGTGGGCTGGTGGGCCAGCAAGTTGCAGGTCAGGGAAGCCAGGGACCTGGAACAGGGGGGGCAGTTGTGGGAAGAGGCCGTGTCACAGGTATAGTCTGCTATGCGGATCCCTGAAGTCAGTCTCATTGCAAGTCTTAGCTGACACAGACGTACATACTTCCACGGAAGGCCGAGCTAGAAGCAGTTGCACTCCCTTGTCAGCACTGGGCCAGAGGCTGCCTGGCTGGTGTACCCTCCCACAAAAGACCTCTGGGAGCCTTGATTGCTGGTAAAGCTGGGGACCCCATCAGGCAGGCAGGCTCGATGGGGACTGACTGCTACCACTTTCAAAGTTCCTCCTCTGAAAAATTCTCGGGGGTGGGACCCCTCTACCCAAGAGGCTCTGTGGGTGTTGGGGTGCGGGCAGAGCTGCACGGGCGGAGCGAGCCCCGGCCTCCTCAAGACAGGTGAAGGGGTGGCTAGGCATGCAGATGCGGGGAGCCAGGGACCTGAGGAGGGCAAGTGTGCGGAGGGGTAGGCTCTTGTGAATGGGTCTTTGGCTGTCCAAGTCTTCTGCCTAATTCCCAGCTCTCCGCTACACAGAGAATCCTGTTCCCCCCCAAGGTAGAGCTGGAGGAGCATGGACTGCCTTTGCCAAACAGGGCCTGTGGGGCTCTCAGGGTATCCTTCGCGAAAAGATGCCTAGGAACCTTGATTCCTGGTAACCCTGGGATGCCATCAGGGTCTGTTGTGGTGGGGACTGACTGTTGACTCAGAAACATTTTGTAGGGGAGGGTACCTTCTGCCCCGTGGGGTGTTCAGATGGTTTGAGATCCACTGGAGACCCCAGAGGCCTGGAGGGCCCCGGCTGGCCCCACTGTCCTTGGTGGGGGAGCGGTAGAAGGGGGGGGCACTGTGAGAATTGCACAAGGCAGGGGACCCAGAGCCAGAGGGCCAGCGCAGGTGTTGTGAGTGGGTGGTTGAGGGTATGAAGGGTCTGCCTCGTTTTCATCATTGAACCTTGCTCTGAGGGCAGAGCTTGAGGAATCTGGTGAGCCCCCCCTCCCCCGGATGAGCCTTTGTGGAATTGTCTGGGGGACCCACCAAACACAGACCTCTGGGAGCCTTGGGTGTGGGATGCTCCCTGGGCCCAATCAAGCATGCAGTCCAAAAGGAGTCTGTCTCTGGCCAGTTTCAAGCTGCCACCTTTGAAAGAATTTGGGGGAGTAAGCTATCTTGACCCCAGGATGCGCAGATCTAGGGGAGCTGGCCTGAGCCCAACGGGCCAAGAGGAAATCATCAGACTCCTGGGTGCCTTTCACATATGGGCCTGTTGGGCCTCACTCTCCTGCCCACATGGGTTTTTAATAGACCAGGCAGGCCTTTTCTAGGGACTGGTTTAAGTAGGAGAACTCTCTTCTTTTCTGAGCAAGATTATCTCAGAGTGTAGGGTAAGTTGTGTCCCCAAAGAGGGAGAGGTCTACGTCCCAACCTCAGGACCTCATTTGGAAGTAGAACCTTTGATGTAAGTGGGTAATAGGAGCCGCTGAGGCTAGGACTTCTAGTATTATGTTGAACAATAATGGTGGGAGTGGGCATCCCTGTCACGTTCCTGACCTTAAAGGAAAAGCTTTCAGTTTTTCTCCATTGATAATGATATTCACTGCGTGCTTTTTATAGATGGCTTTTATGATATTTAGGTATGTTCCCTATATCTCTGTACTTTGAAGAGTTTTAATCAGGAAAGGATGCTGTATTTTGTTAAATGCTTTCTCTGTATTGATTGAGAGGATCATATGGTTCTTGTCTATTCTCATTGATCTGCTCTATCACATTGATTGATTTCTGAATGTTGAACCACCCTTGCATCCCAGGAATAAATCCCACCTTGTGATTAATCCTTTTGAGGTACTATTGGATCTATTGGCTAGGATCTTGTTGAGTATTTTTTCATCCATGTTCATCAGGGATATTGGTCTGTAATTCTCCTTTTCGATGGGGTCTTTGTCTGGTTTTGGTATCAGGGTAATGCTGGCCTCATAGAATGAGTTTGGAAGTTTTCTTCTATTTCTATTTTTTGAAACAGCTTCAGTAGAGTAGCTATTATTTCTTCTTTAAATGTTTGGTAGAATTCCCCTGGGAAGTCATCTGGCCCTGGCCTCTTGTTTTTTGGGAGGTTTTTGATTACTGCTTCAAATTTCATTGCTGGGTATTGGTCTGTTCAGATTATCTCTTTCTTCCTGTTTCAGTCTTGGTAGTTTATAAGTGTCTAGGAATGCATCCATTTCTTCTAGATTGCTTAATTTGTTGGCATATAGTTGCTGGTAATAATTACTAATCATTGTTTCTATTTCCTTGGTGTTAGTCATGATCTCTCCCGTTTCATTCATGATTTTGTTTCTTTGGGTCCTTTGTCTTTTCTTTTGAATAACTCTGGCCAGTGGTTTATTGATCTTATTAATTCTTTCAGAGAACTAGCTTCTAGTTTCGTTGTTCTGGTCTACTGTTTTTCTGGTTTCTTTTTCATTGATTTCTGCTCTAATCTTTATTATTTCTCTTCTCCTGCTTGGGTTAGGCCTTATTTGCTGTTCTTTGTCCAGATCCTTTAAGTGTAAGGTTAGCTTTTGCACATGGGATTTTTCTAATTTTTTGAGAGAGGCTTGGATTTCCCTCTTAGGACTGCCTTGTGTTTTCATTAGTTGGTTTCAGTGAATTGTTTAAGTTCTTTAATTTACTGGTTGACCCAGTCATTCTTGAGCAGGATGCTCTTTAACACTTCATTGTTTGAGTTCCTTCCAAATTTCTTCTTGTGGTTGAGTTCCAGTTTCACAGCGTTGTGGTCTGAAAATACACAGGGAATCATTTCAATCATTTGGTATTGGTTGAGACCTGATTTGTGACCCAGTATGTGGTCTATTCTGGAGAAAGTTCCACGTGTACTTGAGAAGAATGAGTATTCTGTTGTGTTAGGGTGCATTGTTCTGTATATATCTACGAAGTCCGTCTAGTCCAATGTGTCATTCAGAGCTCTTGTTTCTTTGTTGATCTTCTGCTTAGATGATCTGTCCATTGCTGTGAGTGGAGTGTTGAGGTCTCCTACTGTGAATGTATTATTATCAATATGTTTCTTTTTTTTGTTGTTATTAATTGGTTTGTATAATTGGCTGCTCCCATGTTGGGGGCATATTTAATCTGCTTGTTGGATAGACCCTTTAAGTGTGATATAGTGTCCCCCTACATCTCTTACTACAGTCTTGGTTTAAAATCTAATTTTTCTCATATAAGAATTGCTACCCCACCTTTCTTTTGAGGTCCATTAGTGTGGTAAATGGTTCTCCATCCCCTCACTTTCCATCTGGAGGTGTCTTTAGGTTCAATGAGTCTCTTGTAGACAGCACATGGATGGGTCCTGCTTTTTCAATCCAGTCTGCAAACCTGTGTCTTTTCATGGGAGCATTCAGTCCATTTACATTGAGTAACTATTGAAAGATAGGAATTTAGTGTCATTGTATTGCTTGTAAGTTCCCTGTTTCTATAGATTTTCTATTTATTTCTGGTTTATGTGACTCTTGGCGTGTCTCTTCACTTACAGAATCCCCCTTAATATTTCTTGTAGATCTGACTTGGTGGTTGCATATTCGTTCAGTTTCTGCCTGTCCTGGAAGCTCTTTATCTCTCCATCCATTCTGAATGACAGCCTTGCTGGGTAAAGTATTCTTGGCTGCATGTTCTTCTCATTTAGTACCCTGAATATGTCTTGCCAGCCCTTTCTGGGTTACCAGGTCTCTGTGAATAGGTCTGATGTTATTCTGATGTTGCTCCCTCTCTACGTAAGAAATCTCTTCCCTCTAGCTGCTCTCAGGATAGCTTCCTTGGCTCTAAGATTTGCAAGCTTCACAGTTAAATGTTGGGGTGTTGATCTTTTTTTTTATTGATTTTGGGAGGGGTGCTCTCTGCCTCTTGGACATGAATGCTTGTTTCCTTCCCCAGATTAGGGAAGTTCTCAGTTATGATTTGTTCAGATATATCTTCTAGTCCTTTCTCTCCACTCCCTCAGGGATCCCAATAATTCTGACATTGGAATGTCTCATGGCATCATTGATCTCTCTAAGTCTATTTTCATGAGCTGCCTATCTCTATTTTCCTCAGCTTCCTTCCTATCAGCTTAATTTCTAGATCACTGATTTGCTCTTTTGCTTCATTTACCCTGGCTGTTAGAGTATCCATTTTAGACTGCATCATTCATAGCATTTTTAAGTTCGGCCTGATTAGATCTCATTTCTGCCCTTAGAGATTCTATATTGTTGTTAATGTTTTTCTCAAGCCTAGCTATTGACTTTATGTTTGTTATCCTGAATTCTCCCTCTGACGTCTGGCTTAGATCCATATCCATTAGTTCTCTGGCAGAGGACATTGTCTCTGTTTTCTTTGTTGAAAGTTCCTCCTTCTAGGCATTCTGTTGAGGGATGGTTGAGTGAATGAGCAAGTCCAAAATATCAACCATGACCCCAGCTAGATGCACCCTAGCAAAATCTGGAGCAGTCAGAAGCCACCACCGAAAAACAAAGCCAAAATGAAACACAAGAATAAAATTGAGAAATTTTTAAAAAGGGAGGAGGGGAAGGCGGGCTATAATGTCTCAGAGTGGACAAAGCAGGGTGTTTCCGTTGTTACTGCATGTATTTTGGTCTGTGTGTTAGAGGACACCATGTCCCAAAATTACTAGGAAAGTAAGATTTGTATATATAAAAAGGTAAAACTGAATAGAGTGAAAAATGGGCTAAAATAAAGCATATATCTATAAAAAATATAGGTATGTAAAAATACAAGTTAAAAAGGAGTATGAAAATTGAGTTGATATAATAGACATCTAGTTGAAATGAGAAGGCAAAAAGAAAAATACAACAGAGAAAAAAGCATAAGAAAAGGAAAAAAGGAAAAGAATTATATCTGAAAAATAATCAAGTCTGAGGCCACACCTGGAGCTCAATATACAGTTTTCCCCTGGTGTTGGGAATTTACAGTCTTACGGGTCCATAGGGTTGTCATCCACTTGTTCCAGCCTGTCTTCTGGGGGAGGGGACTGCCCGCTGTTTCTCAGGTAACCCTGCTTGTGCACAGTTGCCCCGTCCCCTGTCAGATGGATGGGCTCAGTGGAAACTGGCCTTCTGTGTGGCTTTTGTTCCCTGGGGGCTTTCCACTTCTCTTCAGAGGATCAGAGCAAAAATGGCCACAGCCAAATCTCTGGCCCAGGGCAGAAAATTTGGTCTGCCGTCTTTAATAAACTCTCCAGGACAAACAGTCTCCACTTCTGCTTGATCTGCTGAAAACCGCAGCCTCCGACGGTGCGTGCCCACTGCAACTCTCTCAGAAGTGTTTTCGGGGGCCTGGGAGTGTCTGCCCTTTGTGCTTCTAAAACCATGAGTGGCTGAGTGCTCTGCCCACCCGGAGCTCCAGAGCAGGTCTGGGTTCCACCCTAGAGCCCCTTCCAGGTCACTACCGCTCTGTGGGTTTTTACCCAGTTGCAGGTGCAGGTTCCAGATTTTTTCAGGCTGTTCAAGGAAAGAGCAGTTATAGACTAGCCCAGCTTGTGGTTTATGGCGATTCGAGCAGAGAGTCCCTTGCTGGGCTTACTGACCATAACCTGCTTCCTGCCTCCAATGCTCAGGCCCTCTGCCCTTTCAGGAATCTCCTTTTGTTCTGTGGTCCCTCCTAACCTGAGACCACGATGCCCTACCTAGAATTCCGCCTTTTCATTTCTTGAGCTGCTTTCAGAGAGGGATGTCTCTTACTCAGCAGATTTCTCAGGGTTCTGATTTTGTGCTCTGGTGTTATATCACTTTCCAGGAACCAGCTTAGGGAGGTTTCCTCCCCCTTCTGTTTATCTTCCGATTATCTCCCTGCAGATTCATGACTCTGCACATCCTACCTTGCAAAAAGCAGTGCTTTTCTGCTTGTAGAGATCCAGATACATTTCTTACATCTCAGGCTGATTTCCTGAGTGATAAAAATGGTTTGACAGTCATCCAGGTAAATTCAGGGGACCAGTTGAAATGGGGTCCCCTACTCTTCCACCATCTTGCCTCCTCCCTACAGACCTCTTTTGAAAGGCTCCTTGTGAATGAGCCCATTGGGACTTCCTGGCAGCATGCCCCTCCCTGGAAAGAGGGATAGCATAGCCCCATGCTCTCCACAGGACGGAAGTGCAGCAGGACTCCTCTAGAGCTAGAACCAGCTCCACTAGTACCTGCAGAGTTAGGGGCAATGCCAGGCTTAGAGGAGGAGCCAGCTGCAGCCCTGGCTCGAGCATGAGCTCCAGTGTTACAGCCGGAGCCAGCAGGAGTCTTGCACCAGCTCCAGAGGACAGGGAGATCTGGGACAAACTCCAGAGGTAGAACACACTCCAGCAGCAGCAGCACCACCAAAACTGGAGGCAGAAAACACTAGTCTCCGCTCAAACACAAAGACCAGAAATAGAGGCAGTTTTACCACCAACTCCCGTGAAAGCTCCAGTGATACTTGTCTAGCACCAGATCTAGAGCTAGAATGAGGTCGGGTTGGAGACAGGTCCAGAACTCACTTTGGCACACCAGTACCAAGCTGGAGCCTGGCCAGCTCCAGAGCCAACGCCAGCTACAGCCGGTGCTCTAATTCCTACACACAAGCTCCCAGGAGCTCAAGCACCACCACCAGCAGCAACTCCAGACACAGAGACTACTGGGTCACCAATCCTGGGGTCAGCCCGCTGCCAGCTCTAGAGCTATAACCTGCTCCATCACCAACTCCAGAGCTAGAGCCAATGCAAGAGTCCGAGCTGGCCCAGCTCCACAGTCAGCTCCAGCAGCATCTCGGACACGGAGCCAGCGCTGGCTCCCCCTGTAGAGCTAGAGCCAGTGGGTTCTGCGCAGCAAGCCCCAACCCAGCACCAGCTCCAGAGCTAGTGCCAGCTCCGGCCCCAGCTCCCGGACCCGCTGATGAGCTACCACCAGGGCCAGTTCCAGCACCAGAGTTGGCCTGTCCTCACCGGCGAAGGCATTCCCTTTCTTCTCTTTTGGCTTTTTCTTTTTCTCTTCATGTTTCCAGGTATATTTCTAATTTAAGATAAAATGTGTTATCTTTTTAAACATTTAAAATTGTACAATTCACTGACATTAACTACTTTTCCCATGCTATGCACCATCACCATTATCCAGTTCCAAAACATTTCCATCACCCCATAGAGAAACCCCACCCCCACTAAACAGTCAGCCATTTGTCATTCCCTACCTCCCCTGCTCCCTGGCAACCACTAATCTGGCACCTGTTCCTACTCGTTTACCTATGATGAATTTTTCATACCCATGGGATCATATAGCATGTGGTATTTTGCATCTAGTTTCTCCCACTCAGTATAATGTTCTCGAAGTTCACCCAGGTGACAGCGAGTACTAATACTTCATCCCTGTTATGGTTGAATGAATTCCATTGTATGAACACACCTCATGTTTACCCATTCAACTGTGGATGGACATGTGGGTTGTTTTCATCTTTTGGTTATTGCGAATAGTGCTGCTATGAACACTTAAATGCAGGCTTATGTTAGAGTACCTGTATTCAATTCCTTTGGTTAGATACTGAGTGGAATTGGGTCAAATGATAATGGTATGCTTAACATTTGGAGGAGTTCCTACACCCTTTGCCACAGTGGTTCTACCATTTTACATCTCCCCCAGCAGTGTATGAGGGTTCCTATTTCTCAAAATCCTCTCTAACACTTGTTATTTCTGTTTATTCAGTATAGCCCACCCCTGCCCGGGCATGGAAAGTACATCATTGTGGTGTTGGCTTGCATTTCCCTACTATCTAATGATGATCATCTTCCCATGTGCTTACTGGGCCATCTGTCTATCTTCATTGGAGAAATGTCTACTATTTTTGAGGGGATTGTTTATGTTTTTAAGTTGTAGGAGTTCTTTATATAGTCTAGATGCAAGACCCTTGTCAGATTTATGATTTGTAAATATTTCCTACCATTTTTTGGGGGGGGGTTTCTTTACAGTCTCTTGAGATTGTCCTTTCATTCACAAAAGTTTTTAGGAATGATGAAGTCCTGTGTCTCTGTTTTTTTTGTTGTTGTTGTTTCTTGTACTTTGGGTGCCATATTAGAGACACCATTGCCAAATCCAAGGGAATGAAGATTTACCCCGATGTGCTTTTAGTTTATTTCTAGGGTGTGAAGAGTTTTTGCTCTTAGATTTGGTTTTTGATTCATTTGGAGTTAACTTTTTTACATGGTGTAAGGTAATGTTGTGACTTCACTCTTTTGTATGTGGATATCCAGTTTCGCAGCACCAGTTGTTGCCTCATTGAATGATCTTGGTATCCATGTTGGAAAACAACTGACTGTACATGTTTGTATTCCTTGATTCTCAGTGGTATTCCATTGACTCCTAAGTGTTGGTCTTCTTTGCTCGTACCTTGCAGGAAATATTATAATCTCAAACAGAGTTTTTTTAATTCTTAGGATCATTTGATATAAGCTCATGTCATATATAAATACACTTTTCCTTCTTCCTTTCCATTTGGGGGCTTTTAATTATGCATCTTGTATAATTGCTCTGGCCAGACTTCCATGATACATTGGAATGAAGTGGTGGAAGTGGGCATCCTTGACTTATTTATCATCTTAAGGAGAAAACTCTCAGTCTTTCACCACTGAGAATGATATACATATGAGTCTTTTCATAAATATTCTTTACCATAATTTTTTAAAAACTCATTTATTTTAGAGAGAGAGAGTGCACGAACCTGAGAGCGGGAAGAGGCAGAGGGAGAGAATCTCCAAACAGACTCCCCACTGAGTGCAGAGCCCTCCCTGGAGCTCAGTCTCACCACCCAGGAGATCATGACCTGAGCCCAAACCTAGAGTCGGACACTCAACCCACTGAGCCACCCAGGCGCCCCTCCTTTATCACAATTTAATCTATTTCTATTTTATTGAGAGCACTTGTTATGAAAAGGTTTGGATTTTGTTGAAGCTTATCCTACATCAGTTGAGACAATCATGTTTCTTATTGATGTGGTCTGTGACATTAATTAGCTACATTGAACAGCCTTTGCATTCCTGGTGTAAATCATACTTGGTCATGTATAGTCCTGTCAGTGTGCTGCTAGATTCCGTCTGCTGGAATTCTGTTGAGGATTTTTACATCTCTCTTCATAATGGATTTTGGCCTGCAGTTGTCTTTTCTTGTAAGGTCTTTGTCAGTCTTTGGAATCAGGACAATGCTGGCATTCTAGGGTGACGTAGGAAGTGTTCCCTCCTCTTGTACTTTTTGCAGAATTTCAAGAAGCATTGATGTTACATCTTCTTTAAATGTGTAGGACAAATCACCAGGGAAAGCATCAGGTTTGGGCTTTTCTTTGTTGGGAAGTTCTCATTACGCTTCAGTCTCTTTACTTATTATAGGTCTGCTCAGGGTTTCCATTTCTTCTGGAGGCAGTTTTGGTAGTTTGTGTGCTTCTCAAAATTTATCTGCTTCATCTCAGCCAATTTGTTGGTATAAAGTGGTTCCATTTTTGTCTGTTTTATCAATTTGGTAAATCTCAAAAAGAACTATTGTTTTCACTAATTTTCTTGGGTGCTCTTCTTTTCCATATATCTCTGCTCTAACTTCACAGTTTCTTTTGCTCTACTAACTTTGGCCTTCTCCTCCTCCCCCTCCTTCCTCCTCTTCTTCTGCTTGTGCCCCTCCTCCTTCTCCTCCTTCTTCTTAACCAGAGGAACCCAATAGCAGTAACAGACACCAGCCAGTCAGAAGGCCACCGTGTAGGTCTGGGTTGTGGGTAGAGAAGCAATTACAGACTGGAGTGGATCAGGCTACCTGGGCAACTTCCACCTCACCTGGCATTCCAGGCCACCCCCAGACTGTAATTTCAGGCTGAACCTTTCCTACTGCAAGGTATGATGTCCAGCAGTAGACTGACTGGGCTTCCCATGGACCAATCACAGCCTTGAGCAACTTCTGTGCTCTGGGAACAAGAAGACTAGCTGAATTTTGCCAAGGAGCACTGTCCATGGGTAGGAAACCCTATGTGGTACTGGGCACTGTCTTCTGTGTACTTCTTTCACACCTTCCCATGTGTGGGTCACTGCCACCTGTGTCCATGGATACCCAGGTTGTCTGAGCTCCAAGAGCACCCATTCACCCAGGGTGTCTGATCAATGCAATGTCAGCCCTCCAGTTCCACCACCAGACACCCAACACAGCACCCAAGACCGAAAGGAACCCTCACTCCAAGTCCTGTGAGCAGCTCAGATGCAGCCCCTACCTAAGCATTAGGGACATTGCCTGCCTGCTCTGCATGCACTCAGCCAGCAACTCCAGCCAGATGTGGAGATCAACATGCTTTGTCCCAGGGTCCCTGATGGCCAGGAAAAGAAGGTGACCTCCTTACTCTTTCTCCCTGACAGACATCCCTTCCTGGAGCTTGGGTCCCCACTCCATACCCACAGGAGGCCAGGAATCCTCAGTCTCTAGAAGCCTCTGGGCTACGCTGGCATGGGGTGCCCTGCACAATCCAGTGTTTCTGCTCATCTTGAAATTCCTCTCATTCTGGAGTTGACCTCCCAGTCGTCCCTGGAGACCTCAGGCATCATCTCAGCCTCAGACAGCATCTCCTCCTCCTCCTCAGTCTCCACCATATCCGTGGCAGCCTTGGGCTCACACGAGCTGTGTCTCAGGGTCTGCAACCACAGCTCCTCGCTGCCGCTCTCCATCCAGCAGGTGGGCGATGCTGCCTCATCCCCATCACCCTGGACATGAAGATTGGCACCATGTACAAGAGCATCCTGCTGAACTGGGCATGTGGGGCATCCTTTTCGTCCCCTCACTCAGACCTCTGTGGGTACTGACCTCACTGGAACAACTACTCTGACAGGAAGCCATGTCTGGACCTTCCAGGTAGCATGCCCAGGTCTGGGAGGAGGCAGACGACCACCAGGAACACCACTCTACACTGGAGGAAACTGAGGCAGCTTCAACACCCCTGGCTGGTGCTTGGATACCCACGCTTGAGTGGGGGCAATAACATGCCCACCAAGCTCCTTCCAAATCTAGGATGCAGTGGCTCTAAAAAGACTGCTTAGATTGTGTCCCCTGTGCCCCCCAACCTGCAGTGACCCCCAACTCCTTGCCCAACATCCAGAGAGCCCTGCATGATCTGGTAGATGCTCTTCCCAGCGTGCACCCCTCACCCTGACCACCCTCCTCCAGGGAGCCTGCCAAGCCTTGGCCCCTCAGAGGCCCCTGCCATCCCTCCCCATGGCCATCCAGGATGGCCTCACCTCCGAGGCTGGGCTCAAAGACCACTTCCTCAGGCTTCTGTGCAAGCTCAGGCTTACAGGTCAGATTGATCTGGATCAAACCCACAGCAGGGCTCTGTCATAGCCCTGTGACTGGCAAGCTCCTATGGGAACTCTTGGGACCTCAGTTTTCTACTTTGAAGATGGGGTCAGTGACTCCCACCCCAGGAGGATGTGTTGGGGATTAAAGCAGGGAGATGAAAGTGTTTGAGTGCCGGATCTTGGGGAGACGGGGTGCTGCCAGGAAGACAGGGGAGGGGATGTAGGGAAGAAAAACGCGGCCTGACCTCCTCCCTGCCCAGACGTGTCCCCACTCCCCCTTCCCCTGAACCAGCCATGCACCGGGACGAACACTGGAGTGGACCGTGGCGGCCAGGGCGGCAAGGTGGGGGGTATATTTCATTTCTCTCTAGTCCCCCGGTCTCCATGTCCACTCAGTCCAGCGGTCCTGCCTGGCGGGAGTGGGGCTGGCCCCCGGCCTAAGGGGACGTGAGCGTCACTGAGCAGGCAGTGGAGACCGGGACCCGTGGGACCGACCCCACAGCGAGCCCCTCGGTGGTGCTCGTGCCTGCTGGGAGGTGGGGTCCCGCGCATGCGCCGTCTGCTTGGCCGTGTGCGCGCCTGCGCAGGATCCACCTGCCTCCGACGACCGTTGGTGGGAGGACCGTGCCCACCAGAGTGCACCTGTGCCACGTCCACCCAAAAGGTGGGAGCCGACCGGCCACCCAGAACCACGCTAATGGAGTTCCTCCTCCAACCCCTCGTGGGACAGTCGGCAAGCTGAGGGCAGGGGAGGCAGGTGAGCAGAGGAACAGGGAGGGTTCCAGCTTCCGAGGCCAGGCCTTCACCTCCCATGGGATTTCCTTTGGGAATGAGGGCCCCTAAGATCCTGGGGCATGGGGGATGGGGGAGACATGGCAGGCTGATGGCCAGGGCGTCCCCAAGATGCCCAAGGGCTGTCACAGACACCCGCATTCTAGAGACAGCCCCCTTCCAAACAGTTCACTTGGCTGGAGATGCTCCGATCCTGCTGTATCCCGATGTCCCGAGGACGTGGTCTCAGGAAAGCCGACAGTGAGAGCCGTTTCCTACACTGCAGACTCGGGGTCAGGTCTCACCCTGACACCTCTGGCCATTTGCCTGGAGGGACCCAAAGGTAACACAGGGAGGCCCAGAGCCAGCCAGGCCAGCCAGACACTGTTGTGATCCGACCGTGCAGCCCCAGGTCCCCTCCTGTGTGTGTGTGTGTGTGTGTGTGTGTGTATAGAGGTCTCACTCTGGGTAGCCCACCCTGAGCAGGAGCAGGGTGATGAGGGGCCAGATGCCTGGTGGTTGGATCATGTTCACACCCCAGGTCAAGGCTGGCTGGATGGGATGGGGTGTGGTGGGGCGGCATCTTTCTCCCCAGGGTTTATCCCAAGCCCTGTAGGTATATATCACTGCATCCTAGGTGCAGGGCTGTGATCTGGGAACAGCAGGGTGAGTGGGTAAAGAACAGTGAGGATGGCTGGGCAACGCTGTGATGCCCCCGAGCCAGCTACCAGTCCCTGTCTTTGCAGAGCCGCATGGAAGCTGCATTGTTTCCTGTTCCTGCACCTGGCTCCTCACAATGGGCAGATGTGGCATTTGGAGGCATCTCCCTCCCTCCAGAGCTGCTGATGCAATGGGTGAAGTGGCCTGCAGCTCAGAAGTAGCTGCTGCAGGTGGTCTGCCCTCTGGCTCTGGAGGTGCACTGGCTCCCACTCCTGGACCTGGCTCCTCGAAATCTGCAGTCGGAGACATCTCTGATGGATCAGATGGGTTCACAGCTGTGAGAGGAGAAAAGCTCACCCCCATGCTTACTCTCCATGGGCCTTCGCAGAGACAGAGCCCAGCCCAGGGCCTCCCAGAGAAGCCACAGCCGGGAAGGGACCCTCATGGGGACATCTCCCCAACTGCAGTCCATCCGCTGGGTGCTCTGTGCCCAGTTGTTGCTCCTGGCCCCACACCAGCCTCTGGGGGCTCCTCCGTGTGGGGCCACACCAACCCGTCCCCACACACCACAAACACCTAGCCCCAGCCTTCTCACCCTCGGCCTCGGCCTCCGTGGTCTCCGGCTCCTGGACTACTGTCTGGTGGACGACCACCTGGGACAGTGGTCCGGGTCGTGTCGGAGGTCTTCCCTACAATCCCCAGCATCTGCTCCTGGGGACCCCTGTGGGGTCACCCCCTCTGTCGAGGAGATGGAGGGTGTGTCCACCAGCCACCTCTCCATGTCCTCCGTGGCCTTCTGCAAAGACAGGGACCAGTAGCCGGCCCCGAGGCATCACAGCCCTGCCCGGCCATCCGCACTGTCCTCCTGCCCAGTCCCCCTGCTGCTCCCAGATCAGACACACACCTGTGTGTGCACAGCCCAGAGCCTCCCAGAGAAGCCGCAACCAGCAACCCTCACCAGGACCTCTTCCCGACTGCAGTCCACCAGCTGGGTGCACTGAGCCCAGTCTTTGCTGTTGGTCCCAGCCTGTCAGGGCATCTCCTGGTGGGGCCCAGCACCGCCCCATCCCCAGACACCCACATACACCCACCCCTGGTCTTCTCAACCTTGGGCATGACCTCCGTGGGTCCAGGCCCTCCAGCAGAGTCCAGGGAAGTGGGCGTGGCGCTCTAGGTTGGAACCGGGCATGTTGAGCTGTATATAGGCCACTAGCTGCTTGAGGCAGGGAATGTCTGGGGCTGACAAGTGCTCTGAGTACTGGTCCAGCCAGAGGCCCAGAATGGAGGAGATGGCCCTGGAGGTAGGAGGACAAACAGCAAAGTCAGTGGCCTGGCCCTTCCTTCCACACAGCCCCCTGGGCAGCCCTGGAGATGTTCCATCCAGAGGCCAGGCCCACCCAGCCCACCCCCACCGGCCATCCAGGCAGGGGCAGGTCTGGCCAGTATGCGAGTCAGCAGTCTCCATGGGAGGGAGCCCTCCATCACTGGTGTGAGCCTTCCTGCCTTCCTCAGGAGAGCCTGCCCCACTCCTCTGTCTGGGGTCCCTCCTCCTGCAAAGGAATCACCAGGAGGGTGCGGGGCCAGTACCCTCCTTCTCTCCAGGAGCCCATCCTAAAACTCCAATCCTGGGAAGGTCCCACACTTCCAAAACTTTCGTTTGAGCTCCACTAACTGTGTGCAAAAAACCTGTGACACTCAGTTCTCCCGTCTCCCCAGTCTCTGGTCCAAGAGGTTTTCTTCTTGTTCAAACATGACACCACCCTCTCTCAACTCCTCTCTCCCTCTCCTTTTCTCTCCCCACAGAAAGGGCTCCCTCCCCACCAGAGCAGGGCAGCTTTTCTCTCCCCCAGTTCCTTTCTAGGCACCTTGCACCTGCCCCACTATCTCCCTCCAATGGCGGACATCCTTCTTCCTATCTTTGCATCGATTTTCTGGGTGTTCCAAGTGATGTGGCCTCAATACAGCTGTGTTCCAGGGACCAGGAAGGCCCAGGGTCCCCCTACTTCACCATCTTAACTCCTCCCATAGTTTACAAGATTCCATTTAAATAAAGGCAGACACAGACTCACTCCCAGGGACATTTTGTTTATAGCAAGGAGGTTCTGCAAAGCAGTGACAGAGGGGACTTCTGAGAAAATGGTCCAGGGTCAACTGGTTACCATATGGGAAAAAAATTCATCTTTACTCTTATCTCATACCATGAACAAAAATCAATACCAGGTGGATCTTAAATAAAATGTGGAAGTTTGAGAGAATAATATTTTTAAAAGATACCTGAGAGAATAATATTTTTAAAAGATACCTTAGGAAATAATTTCAAGATCTTGGGGCCAGCAAAGATTTATTGGAGCATGAAGTGTACTAAACAGAAAGAAAAAAATGGATTAATTGGGAATCATTGAAATGAATGCCTATGTTTATCAAAAGACACCTTTAAGAGAGTAAAAAAGGCAGGCACAGAATGGGGATACACATTTGTCATCTTTTTATTGGACAAAGTGATGTGGGAGACAAAGGCAGAAGGAAACGGACATAAATGTCCTAACCTGTATCCCATTGACAAATACTTGAGGCAGGCAGAGTATAAGATTCCTCCAGGAAAGTCCCAACTGTCTTAATGTTAATGCCTTGCTAGATGGAAAAACAACCTTAGCTTGACCGTAGCAAGGCCTCCAAAATCCTGTGAGTCCTCTTTAGCATATGAAAATCCATTTATAACTTCCTTTGTCTTTACTTCCCCCAACCCCAAAGTGTATAATAATCAGTTGCTCCTCACAATCCCTGGACAGCAGCTCTTCCTGCCAGGGGTCCTATCCCCCTAATTTAATAAAACTGCCCTTTTGCGCCAAAGAGGTCTCAAGAACTGTTTCTAGGCCATTGGTTCTAGACCCCTACACCACTACTACCAGCTACATCAAAAGGACTCATATCTAGGATATGTACCTACTGTATTGATCAACATACAGACAATCCACCAGAAAACATGGACATAAGATCTGACGAGGCATTTAGCAAGAAAGGTAGCCAAATGGGAAGAAGTGTATGAAAGGGTGCCCACATCATTCCTTCTCAAGAAAATGCAAGTGGTATCCACGGTGAGACACTTCCACGCATAGACCCCATTGCTGAAATACGCTGAGCAGACCTCATGTTGGTGAGGATGTGGCCCCACGGCAACTCTCACACCCCGCTGGGAGTGTGAACTTGGAAATCTCTTTGGTACGATCTCCCAAGATCGACACACACTTATTCCCTGACCCACCCATTCCATGGTAGGCGCACGCCCAACCCAGATGCGCCCCTGTGTGCGGGCAGGACTCAGAGCAGCGTTCTTCCACCTGTCAGCACAGAACAACCCAAAAGTGGCTCAGTCACGGCATGGGTAAATGAAGTGAGTGACATGCTTTAGAGTGGAATACTCTATGGAAATAAAAATCAACTGAGCCGCATCCAAGAAGAGGGATGAGTCTCAGAAGCATAACAAAAGTAGCCAGGCATGACAGCGGACACTCTGTCTGATTCCCTTCCATGAAGGTCAGAGACAGAGAAAACGAATTGGAAGTGACAGTATGGGGTCCCCTTGGGGGAGAGAGGAAAGGGACGTGGGATGCGCGCATCAGGGGGTGTCCAGCGAGTTAGCAGTGAGGGGTCCCGTGGGTTCTGTTTCCCGCTGTGCTCCCCTCACACGGTTCATGCAGTGCTGCAAGTATGAGTCCCAGACCGTTGGTATGTGTGCTCTGCTCCAGCCTGCAAACCCGATCACACGATGATAAAGTGCTTTTCTGGTTAGTCCCAAGGCCAGATCGCACAGTGCTGGGCCCCCGACTCTGGCATCATAGGGCACAGATTCATATCCTGGGTCTAACCTCTTCGTTTCTGGAGACCCTGACCAACTGATGAACTCTGGGAGTCACCTTTTTCATGGGTCAGATTTGGTACCTCTGTCTTCCTTAGAGGATTAAGTCCTTGCTGGTGCTCCACAGGAGCTCCATAAATTTGGCTCCCTGTTTGTTCTTGCTTCCCTCCCTCTTGGGCTGGGGAGGTGGTAGATGGTGCCTTGTGACAGAGGCAGGAGCATGAAGGGGTTGGAGTCCATGTGTCTTCCAGGTGAGTTCCAGGGAAAACTCCCTGGGGCCTGCTGCCCACCACCCTCCCGGTCTCAGGCTCCTCCCCATCTGTAAAGACACGGTGAACCAACCAGGTGATCTCTAGCTGGTTAGTACCCTAACTGCCACACTGGGGACCCAGAAGCCTCCTTTGTAGGACACACTGTGTGCCTTAGGATATGGGACCCCTGCTCAGAAAGGATTCTCTTGTGCTAGTGCCCCCAGAGCAAGGCAGGAAAGGTGCCCTGTGCACTTTGGTGACTATGGAGCTGAAGTTGTTCTGTGTCCTTGACCATGTGTTTACTCCTGGGAGGGTGTCAGCCCTGCTGGAGAAGAGTCTCTCTGTAGCTTGGCTCTGGGTCTTTGTGTCCCACTGGTTCCACCCAGAGATGGGGGAGGGACAAGGAATGGCAGGCCGGGGACACAGGCGCCCTCTCCCAGAGGGCTCAGGTGATCTGGACTGAGAAATGCCATTGGCCCTCCCAGGGCCCCTGGAGCAAAGGGGCGGGAGCTGTAGGCTCTGCGGACCATGCACAGGACGTCCAAGGTGCACTCGCCACCTCTCGAGAACCCAGCTGAACACACACGTGTCCTGGCTGCACGTGCCATGGGGTCGCTCCCTCCAAGCTTCCTGACTGACAAGAAGAAACTGAGGCTGCTTCTCTTCTGGCTGCCCGCACACTAGGGGGTTCCTCCCAGTTTTAGACACAAAGGGGAATGGAAACAGAACCCTAGCCCCTTGAGTTCTTGATGGGGCCTAGGGATGGCCCCAGCCCATGTGCCCCATGGCCATTTGGAAGACACCGGCCATCAGCTTGGCAAGTCTCCCTTCCTCAGATTCAAGGCACTGAGTATGTTGCGAGGACTTGGGGTGCCCCCGCCCCATGGCCCAGCTGCCTCCGACCTCTTTCTTCTCTCCCCCTTGTCACCTCCCCTATGTGCACTCCCCTTCTGATGCCCAGCTGGGCAGAGTGTGTGTGTGTGTGTGTGTGTGTGTGTGTGTGTGTGTGTGTAACTGTGCCAGGTGGAGATGCCCAGGGAAGAGGGCCCCCCATGGAAGGGTGTGGGCAGGGGGCCCCCAAACCTCAGATGCTCCCATTTCCAGTGCAAACCCCATGGGAGGGTGGAGCCCTGGTCTAGGAGGAGGGAACCCTCCCTTCTTGGACTCTACTCACCTCGAGTGTCCTGGGCCAGTCTCTGCCTCTCCCCTGGCCTCAGTTTCCCAATTGTCCCCTGAGGATCTGGCATTGCACCTTAAGCCTGAAGACATTCTGGAAGCAGAATTCCCTCTTCCTCCAGGGACCTCAGTCCGTTTCCTCAAATGGCCTTCCACTGATTGCATGTGGCCCACCCAGGGCAAGGAGGGTCAGGCTCACTGATGAAGCTCAGCTGGTGGCCATGATGAATTACTAGCTCGTAGGTCAATGAATGAGGGAGTCAGTGAAACCATAGAAGCCAGGACCATGCACCAGGAGCCGTGATTTGGATGGGGACAGAGGGCATCTTAGCATGGGCCCTGAATGGTCCACAGGGCACGTCCAGCTGTCCTCCAGCCACTGAGCCTCCTTTGCCTGCAACACGCTCTTGTCCCAGGTCTTCTCCATCCCATCCCCAAACCAGGCTGAATATCCTGGGAGCAAAGCAATAGCAAGGGCCCCCGAGGAGGGTCTTCCTGGACTCTGCGTCCTTGAGGACTGCTGGGACAGCCTGGCAGTGGCTCAAAATACCTCCCAGGCACTGGGCAAGGTATGCACAAGTCATTCCACAGGAAATTCTACAAGCCTTCAGCAGGCCCAGTTACTTCCTCATTTCCCAGGTGAGGCTGAGAGATGTGCCTGGGGTCACGGATTGGAAAGAGGAAGAGCAGGGACTAGGAACTCCACTTACCTGATGCTGGAGACTGTGTTCCTTCCTAAGCCCTGGAGCTGGGCGAGGATGGCCAGGTGGTGCCTGGAGCTGGGCGAGGGTGGCCAGGGAAGGGCCAGCCTTGGGCTCTGTGGGTATGCCCAGGACCTGGTCCAGCCTGTCTGCCCCCTGGCAGCATGAGGCTTATGTGGGCACCAGACCAAAGGTTCCCAGGACCCGGCTGTAGGGTGCAGTCTCCCATTGAGGTGGGCCGCGCAGAGTCCTCAGGCCCTGGGTTCAAATCCTGGCTCTGCCCTCTGCTGGGTGCAATTGGGCAAGTCTCCTGAAGCCTCAGTGTTCCCATCAGTGACATGGAACAACGATCCCTCTTTCCTCATGGAATTGTCAGGGGGATTCAGTGAGGTAACACATGTGGGGAAGAGTGGACAAGGAGACTGCGGATGTGCTAGACTGCAGGCAGGACCTCACATCAGTTTTCCACGAGAGGGAGACTCTTTATGCTGGAGGCCTGTCCAAAATAAACAAGGAGCACGGTCACAGGTCACAGATGTTCCCTGCAGCTCCGCAATGCAGACAAAACAGCGGAATGGCCCCTGGTCCAGAGCCCGGGCTCTGGGCAAATTCTCATGCAGAGACAGAAAAAGCCAGGGAGGAGGGGGATGGAGGGGCCAGCGTCCACCCATTGGAAGAGCAGGTTGCAGGAAGAGCACACGCTCCGCCACCCGCCCCGCCGCACACGAACACACAGGTGCCCACCTCCCATACGTGTGCGTGCTCTTCCGGGAAGGGGGTGCGTGCACAGCGACCCCCAAAGGCCAAAGGAGCCGGGAGACTGAAGAAAAGGAGACATGTCCTGTTGACAAGAAATGGTTTCTTCCAGGGGCCTAAGCACAGAAGGACGTCTGGGCACCACCAGACACCAGTCCATCTGCACAAGCCCGTGTTGGTGAGACCTGTTCTCACAGCCCCAGGAGGAGGATGTGGGAGGACAGGTGTGTGTCACCGTCCAATCTCCAGGGCAGATGGAGGGCCTTCTTGCCAGAGGGTGTCATTAAAGGTGTGGCTCACAGAAGGAATGTGGGGGAGGGCTGTGCTCCGGAGGCTGAGGTCACCGAGCAGTGTCAGGGCGGGTTTGTCCAGCTGGTGTGAGTCTGCTTCCCAGGGGGGCACACAGGGACCTGCGGGCACGTGTGGGATGGGACCCAGGGCGGGCAACCTTACACATGAGGACAGACAGGGGAAGGACTGGAAAGGTGACCGCTCCCTGTTAGGGCTCTCGGCGGTGGGAGGCTCTGCTACTTTCACTCTAGATTGCTTCTCTTTACTTTACTATGATCAACATTTATTGTCCTTGTAATAAATCCTTGATGATGAAAACTGAATAATGTACTTGGTCCGCGGATGACTGAGACATGGGGAACACTTAACCTAGGACTTGACTCTTTTTGGAATTACACAAGTAAGACACACTGTACATGAAACATGGAAACACCACTAAGGGAGAAGAAGAGGCATTTGCAAGTCCCACCCTGAGGTGACCATCAGGATGGGATTGGGGCACATCTCCAGTCTCGGGTTCTCTCTCACAGCTGCACACCTCTTTCCATCTAGGTTTCTCCCTGTGGAGATCACATCCGTGTGGTCTTACAGGTGGGGTCCTGGATGCAGATGGTGGGTCTCAGGGGAGAGGGCCCTGAGGTCTCCCTCTGGGTGCAGAGAGACCCCACGCCCGCATTAGCACCACCTGTCATTCTCTCCACCCTGTGCACCAGGACCGTGGATCCCATCCATCTCCTTGGGCATTAGTGCTGTTCCATTCCCTGCTCTCTCCAGCACCGCTGTGATGAACACTCCTGACAGTAGGTGTGTGAAAAACCGAGCCAGGGTTTCCGGGGCTGAGTCCGAGGCTGAGGATGGGTGCACCTGTGGCCTGGGATGGGTGATGCTCACAGACAGGGGTGCCCGTCACCGTTCTCTCCAGGGGACCACTACTTCCTCACGTTCTCCCCAGGGCTGCTGGTCCCCAGACCAGACACCTGCCAGTCTGAGGGTGACCAGCGCTGCCTCCATAGGGTTTCCTTTGCCGGGGTCCTTCCCCAGGAGCTCCTGCATCTCTGACACATAATCCCCACATGCCTGCCCTCCCCCTGGCACTTACATGTATTTGGTCTCCGTCCCTGTGGAACCCAGTGACTTGGAGCGTGGTTTGGACCAGAGTCAGGTGAAACCTTTCTCTGGCCTTGGGTTGTAGGCAATGCTTTTGCCCTTTGCGGTGTGTCTTCCAGCTTTCTGCATTTCCCTGGTTTCTGTGTGGGTCACAGGAGGAACCAGCCCTGTCCTGTCTGGGGTCAGGCTGTGGTGTCCCAGCAGGACCAGGGGTCTCGGCCCCGAGATTGTGCCCATAATTCCTAAAGTGGCCTCTATGGTTACATCTGATGTGTCATCCATCGGGGATTTCAATATCGAATAAGGGAAATTTTATGACAAATAAACAGAAGAAAACGAGTCCCCTTTGAAAATAGGGGGGCAGACACGAAGGCCCCTATTGTGTGATTCCACTTATAGAAACATCAGAGAGAAAGCAGCTTAGGGGTTGTCAGGGTCTGGGCTGGAGGAGAAACGGGCAGGGAGGGCTTCTGGCTCGGGGACTCCTTTGGGGAAAGAGATATTCTGCAGCAATGTTCTGGGGTGTGGTGGCACAGCGTTGGGAATGTACTTAATGCTCATGACGTGTTCAACTGAAAACAAGTAATTTTATTTAAAACAAATAATAAACAGTATACAGAACATGAAAAGATAAAATAACAGTTAATATGAACCAGAGAGAAAGAACATAGAGGGAGGGGATGAAACAATCTGGTGGGGCATCGGGGTCTGGTGATGGAACTAAGGGTAATTGTACAAGGAGCTCTCCCTGCAGGGCTGTGGTCTCTGGATGTGGCTGTGGGAGCCCTGCAGGAGCAGGAGTAGGGGCAGGGGTTAGGATAGGGGCAGGGACAGAGGCAGGGACAGAGGTAAGAGCAGGGCCAGGGGCAGGACAAGGGAAGGGACAGGGTGAGCAGCAGTGGCAGGTGCAGGATCCAGGGCAGGACCTGGGTCAGGGGCAGGAACAGGAGGACAGGCAGGGGCAGGGAAGGGGTAGTGACTCTGGCAGGGGCAGGGGAAGGGGCAGGGGCAGTGGGAGGAACTGTAGCAGGGTCAGGAGCTGGGTCGGGGCAGAAATAGGAGCACAAGCAGGGGCAGGGGCAGGGACAGTGGCTCTGGCAGGGGTAGGAGCAGGGGCAGGGGCAGAGGCAGGGATAAGGGAAGGGGCAGGAGCAGGGTCAGGATCTGGGTCAGAGGCAGGGGCAGGGGCTGGGGTGGGGGAAGGGGGAGTGGCAGGAACTGTAGCAGGGGCAGGGGCAGGGGCTGGGGCAGGTGCAGGCACAGGTGCCAGTTCTTCCTGGACAGGGCCAGGCTTTCCGTGGGCAGGTGCCAGGTCACCTGCAGGCTCCTGGTCTCCTCCTGAAGTCACTGCAGGCACCAGCCCTCCCTCCAGATCCGGCTCTAGCTCCTCAGGTGGTGGAGCAGCTGTGAGAGGAGAAAAGCTCACCCACGTGCCTGCTCTCTGCAGGCCTTTGCAGAGACAGAGCCCAGCCAAGGGCCTCCCGGAGAAGCCACAGCCGGGAAGGAACCTTCACGGGGACGTCTCCCCAACTGCAGTCCACCCGCTGGGTGCTCTGAGCCCAGTTGTTCCTCCTGGCCCCACACCAGCCTCTGGGGGCTCCTCCGTGTGAGGCCGGCACTGACCCATCCCCACACACCACAAACACCCAGCCCCAGCCTTCTCACCCTCGGCCTCGGCCTCTGTGGGCTCCGGCTCCTGGACCACTGTCCAGTGGACAACCACCTGGGACGGTGGTCTGGGTGGTGTTGGAGGTCTTCTCCTACAATCCCCAGCATCTGCTCCTGGGGACCCCTGTGGGGTCACCCCCTCTGTCGAGGAGATGGAGGGCATGTCCAGCAGCCTCCTCTCCATGTCCTCCGTGGCCTTCTGCAAAGACAGGGACCGGTAGCCGGCCCTGAGGCATCACAGCCCTGCCCGGCCATCCGCAATGTCCTCCTGCCCAGTCCCCCTGCTGCTCCCAGATCAGACACACACCTGTGCACACACAGCCCTGCACCCGGGATGCAGTGACCCATCCCTGCAGGGCTATTGGGATAAACCTCGGGCAGAAGGGGCAGCGCCCGCACACCCCATCCCACACAGCCAGCCTTGACCTTGAACATGACCTGCCCACTGGGTATCTGACCCCTCATCAGCCTGCTCCTGCTCGGGGTGGCCCCACCCCATGACCCCACTTTACACACACACTCACACACACACGCACACACACACACACACACAGGGAGGGCACCTGGGGCTACACAGGTCATCAGAGTGAGTGGGGCTGGTTGGCTGGCTCTGGGCCTCCTGGTGTCACCTTTCTGTCCTTCCGGCCAAATGGCCAGAGGCGGTGGGGAGCCCTGACATGACATCCCCAGCGGGGGACAGCGTCTGCAAGGCGCACTTTCTTCAGCCTGCAGCCTCTGGACTTCAGGCAACAGGGAAACATGTTGGTTTGAGGATCTCCAACAAAATGAGCTGGGCAGGAGGCTGTCTGTGGAATGTGGGTGCCTGGTTACCAGGGTTCCAAATTCTGTTGGGCTCTGTTGTCAGGGAAGTGAGGTCACCACTGCCTGGGGTCCCCTTACCCAATATCCTCCTCACACAAGAGCCCTCCGAGGGACCCCCCCAGCTGCTCAATGCTCACCCTCCCCCATGCCCCATCCATACAGTGACACCCACACAGCCCATCCCTAGCCCCCGGGGGGCCTGGTGCAGCTGGTGTCCCCGCTGTGAGGGCACAGAGCTGGGTTCAGACTGGGGTCCTGCGTGTGGCCAGGGCTGTGACCCAGGACAGACCCCGTGCCTCTCAGGGCCTCCCCAGGCTCCCCATCTGCACATCGGGGTATTCTGGCTTCTACTTCTAGGGACGCCATCAGGAGTAGGACCTTACACATGTTCCGTACCTGCTATCACAGGAGGCTGGTGCATACTTGGCAATGCAAGGATGAGCCAAGGAGCTGGGCTTGGCATGGAACACAGCTCAGAGGGGCTTGGGTCTGCTCTGGGGTCCAGGCAAAGCCACCCCCCTCCTGCCTGTGTCCCAGCCCCCGTGGGATGGTAGTAATGAACTGATTCTGACCTTGTCCCCTGGTGACACAGACTTCCAGGGGCTCCCATTAGGGTTAGGCTCAGGTCCCAGGGCCTCGTCTGTGCCCGTGTGCTGGGCAGTCCCCACAGTGGCCCCTAATACCCCTGAGTCCTGGTCACACATCCCTGTGGAATCCCCTGCCCTCCAGGGTGGATGGCCTATGTGACGGCGCTCTCAGGAATGGAATGGCACAAAATGCCGGGATGTCATTTCCAAGCTGGTGGAGGAAAGTCTATGACTTCTCCTGGTTCCCTCTGTCCTGTGTTCATTCTCCGTCTCCTTCTCTGTCTCTGTGTCTGTGTCTCTCCCAGGAGCAGGATCTGTGGGTTCCATGGGCGATGTGAGAAACCTCAGAAGCCTCCCTTGTCCCCGTTTCCCTCTCCGGTCCCGGTGCTCCAGTCCTTCCTAAGGCCTCCTCACCCTGACCAGAGCAGTGATTCTGGATCCTCTTCCACATGGGGACCCTGAGGCTACAACAAGGAGGGCCCTGACCTTGGTCTCCAGACTGGTGGCCCTGTGCTCTGCCCCGTTCTGCGTAGCCAGGTCCTCAGCCTCCCAAGCCCCGAGTCTGTCCTCTGCTGAGAAGGACCTCGAGGGGGTAGAAAACATTTTCCCCAGACTGGGATCACAGGGGGTCGGGGATGGAGATCCAAGGCCAACAGGCTCTTCTACAAGCCTGTGGGACCCTTGGGACACTGCATCTCTGCAGCCCAAGTGACAGCAGAGTAAGCTGAGGCCTTTTGTGCTGTAGCCCTCTGGACTTGGGGGTGGGTATCTCTTCCTACTCCCAAGTGCCCAGGGTGGTGGACACCGGAACCCAGACCCTGTCTTCTCCCAGCGCACTGGCAACCTCCTGGGCCCCTTGGGGACCCCTGACCATCAGCCTGGCCTGTCTCCCCTCCCCATGCTCTGGATCTGGGTCCTTGCCAGGAGTCCTGATGCCCTGCCCCATGGCCCAGCTGTCTCCAACCTCTTTCTTCTTTCCCCCTCTTGTCACCCACCTCGCTCCCAGGGTGTCCTCCCCTTCTGACCCCCAGCTGGGCAGTCAGAGTGGTGTGTGTGGGTGGGTTTGCAGGTGCGCATGCCTCTACGTGCCTGGGGATGCCAAGGTCATGTCCCACATGGGATGGGGTGGGTAACTATCCCCGAGGATCTGAGGGGCTCTCACCCCCAAAGCGAACCTCATGGGAGCATTGGGGCTGGCCTAGGACTGGAGAGCAGCCCTGCTCCTTGGGCTCTGCACCCCTCATTTGTCCTGGGCCAGTCCCTGCCTCTCTTGACCCAGGTTCTCAACTGTCCCTGAGGGTTGGACATGGGAATGCTTGAACATGGCCACTCGTCCCAGGGTAGGTGGGGGACAGATGCACCAGGCACATAGGCCTCCCTCTCAAGAGGGCCAGTTAGGTGTGTCATGGCCAGGTGTGCACAGGGGACCTGCACACAGCACATGTACAGTGACCCAGTCCCGCGGCGGATGTACATGAGACCCATGGCTCCACACCTGACCAGTCCCCTACATTCCCTCATCACTGCCAACTGCTCTGTGGCCCCAAAGTCTTCTGAGCCCCAGAACCATGCCCACCCTGGGCCAAAAGCCTCAGGGTGCAAGACCAGGTAGGTTAGACATCTGGGGATGCAAAGGTCACTGAATACCCCCCACCCAGCTGGCCTGGAATGCAGACTCCCTCTCAGGGTCCAGCTAAGTGCAGGGCTGGGCCAGAGGACCTGGAGGCATCAGTGGAGGCTGACTCAGGAAGGGAGAAGATCAGTAAGCTGGGCACAGAGCCTGGATTGCAGAGTGCAGAGGGGGATGGTGAGCGGTGTCACCAGTGAGCACCCCTCCCCCCAAAAGCAATCCAGCCCTTCCATGCAGTCCCCAAGCCCCTGGCTGGGAGCCCAGGATCAGTGGCAGACCATACTTCTGATTGATCCATTCATTTTTTAGTAGGATGCTCTTTAGCCTCCATGTCTTTGAGTTCCTTTCAAATTTTCTCTTGTGATTGAGTTCCAATTTTAAAGTATTGTGGTTTGAAAATATGTAGGGAATGATCCCAGTATTTTGTTACCAGTTGAGACCTGATTTGTGACCCAGTATGTGATCTATTCTGGATAATGTTCCATGTGCATTTTAGAAGAATATGCATTCTGTTGCTTTAAGATGTAATGCTCTGAATATATCTGTGAAGTTCCATCTGGTCCAGTGTGTCATTCAAACACATGAGCAGTCCCTTCTCATTTTTAGTAGTTTGAGATTGATAGTTTTAAATCTTGGAATGGTAGAATTAACTGGTGAAGCTGTTTGGTCTAGTAATTTTGTTAAGAGATTTTTGATTACTGTTTTAATCATCTTACTGTATTTTTTTTTAAAGTAGGCTGCATGCCCTGCATGGAGCCAAATGTGGGGCTTGAACTCATTACTTGAGCTGAGATTAAGAGTCAGATGCTTAACCCACTACACCACCCATATGTATAAATTTTTTTTCTTTACAGTGTTCCTTTATTAGTAACTTTTTATTCAGATTTTCTAATTTTTTCATGATTTAGGCTTGAAAGATTTTAATGTTGGTATGACTTTTATTCATTTCTTCTATGTTGTCCAGTTTGTTGCCTTATAATTGTTCATAGTAGTCTCTTATGATCCTTTGAATTTTTGTTGTATCATTTGTAACTTCTATTTAATTTCTAATTTTATTTGAGCCTTTTATTTTTTGTTTTTTTCCTTACAAGTCTAGGTAAATATTTGTCAATATGGTTTATCCTTTCAAAGAACCAGCTCTTAGTTTCATTGATCTTTGTAATTTTGGTTTTGGTTTCTATTAATTCCACTCTGATCTTTATTATTTCCTTCCTTCTATTAACTTTGAACTCTATTTCTTTCAACTTCTAGTTGAAAGCTAAATTATTGACTTGAAAATTTCTTGTTTCTTTCTTCTTTCTTCCTTCCTTCCTTCCTTCCTTCCTTTTTCTTTTTCTTTCTTTCTTTCTTTCTTTCTTCCTTCCTTTCTTTCTTTTTTCTTTCTTCTTTCTCTCTCTCTCTCTCTTCTTTCTTCTTCTTTCTTTCTCTCTTCTCTCTCTCTCTCTCTCTCTCTCTCTCTCTCTCTCTTTCTTTCTTTCTTTCTTTTCTTTTTTCTTCCTTCCTTCCTTCTTTTCTTTCTTAGAAGACTGTTGCTATGAACTTAGCTCTTACAACTGCTTTTGCTGTGTCCCATAGAATTTGTGTTGTTGTGTTTCCATTTTCATTTGTCTCAAGGCATTTTTAATTTTTTTTGATTCCTTCGTTGACTCGTTGTATGCACAGTATCATGTTGTTTAAACTCCACTTATTCATAAATTTCTCATTTTCTTCTTGTGATTAACTTTTAGTTTCATTCTTAAAGAAACAACTTCAGAAAACATGCTTAATATGATTTCAACATTCTTAAATTTATCACGTCTTGTTTTGTGGCCTAATACAGGATCCATCCTGGAGAATGTTCCAAGTGCATTTGAGAAGAACGTGTACAGTGCTGCTTTAGGATGGAATATTCTTCATATGTTTGCTAAGTGCATCTGGTCTAACGTGTCATTTAAGGCTGATGTTTTCTTATTGATCTTCTATCTTGATGATCTATCCAGTGATGTAAGTGGAGTGTGAAAGTCCCCTACTATTGTCTTGCTGTCTTTCTCCCTTAATGTTTGTTAATATTTGTTTCATATATTTAGAGAGTCCTAGGTTGGGTGCGTAGATATTAATAAATGTTATATGCTCTTGCTGGATTGACACTTTCATTGTTATAGAATGTTCTTCTTTTATTACAGTCTTTGTTTTAAAATCTGTTTTTTTTTTTTTTGTATTGCTACACTGGGCTTCTTTTGGTCTCTATGTACAGGGAATATCTTCTTACATCCTTTCACTCAATCTATGTTTCTTTACATATGAAGTTTTGTCTTTTGTGGGCAGGATATAGGTGGATTTTTTTTTTTTAATTATGCAGCCACTTTCTGTTTTGATTGAAGAATTTAGTCCATTTACATTTAAAGTAATTATTGACAGATATGTACTTATTGAACTTTTGTTAATTGTTATCTGCTATTTTTGTACTTTTCTTTCTTCCTTTCTTCTCCTGCTCTCTTCCCATGTGGTTCGCTGACATTCTTTACTGTTATGTTTATTTTTTATTTGTTTATTTATTTAATTTATTTTTTAAAAGATTTTATTTATTTATTTGAGAGAGGGAATAAGATAGAGAGAGCATGAGAGGGGGGAGGGTCAGAGGGAGAAGCAGACTCCCTGCTGAGCAGGGAGCCCGATGTGGGACTCAATCCCGGAACTCCAGGCTCATGACCTGAGCTGAAGGCAGTCGCCCAACCAACTGAGCCAGCCAGGTGCCCCTATTTTTTATTTATTTTATTTTATATATTTTTTAAATTCAAATTCAATTAGCCAGATTGTAATATGGGGATTGAGGAAAGATGGTGGCTGAGTAGGGGACCTCATTTCATCTGGTCCCTTGAATTTAGCTGGATATCTATCAAACCATTCTGAACACACACAAATTCAACCTGAGATGTAAGACTTATCTGGATCTCCACAAGCAGGAAAACAACTACTTTTTTTTTTTTTTTTTTGTGGTAGGAGGTGCAGAACCTTGAATCTTCAGGGCAAATATCCAAAATTAAGCAGAGTGGGGGAGGGAGCCTCCATAAACTGGCTGCCGGAAAGTGATATAACACCGGATCAAAAAAATCGAGACCCTTGAAAATCTACTCCAGTGAGAGGCACCCCCTTCTGAAAAGGGTACAGGGGGTAAGTAGGGCAGAACTCTAGGGGGATCATTGTGGTCTCAGGATTCCAGGAGATCCAGAATGAATGGGGGAGCCCGAACAGATACAGCGGCCAAGCAATAGAGTGGGGAGACTGGTTATGGTCAGCGAGCCCAGAGGGGATTTTCAGCTCCGGACATCCTAAACTGCTAGCTGAGCCAGTAGGGAGACTGCCCTCTGCCTGACCACCCTGAAAAGAACTAGTGGGTGCAGGCTGTCTAATATCCTAGGGGAGATAGAGAATTGCTTGTGCCCATGACAGGGACAGCTCTTGGGGTGGTGTGGCCCCAGAGGAGATGCTAGGCAGCAGTCAGCATGACCTGGGAGCTGCAGAAGAGGGTGCACATGCGAGCCCCTGGCTGCTAGCAATTCCAAAGTCACAAAGCAGAGATGCTTGCAGGTCCCCATGACTAGCCCAGGAGAGGTGTGGTGGGCAAAAATTGCGTGAGTCTGTAGAGTTTGGTATGCACAGTGGTGGAGAGGATTGACCTGGAGGACTTGCTGAGAGGTGGGGGGGTGGGGGAACCACAACATGGTGGCCTGGGCCAGAGATTCCAGCATGGCCATCTTTTCTTTGACCCTCTAAAGAGAAGTTGAAAGATGCCAGGGAAAAAAAGCAGCACAGCCAACCAGCTCACATTAAGCCCATCCCTCTGACAAGGTATGGGGCAACTCCACTCAGGCAAAGACGCCTGAGAAGCCAAGCAGCAGGCCCCTCCCCCAGAAGACAGACTGGAAGAACAGGTGAATGATAAGCTTATTTCCCACGGGACTGTAAACTCCAGCGCCAGAGGAAAATAATATAGGGAGCTCCAGGTGTTCCCTCATGACTCGCTTATACTTCAGGCTAAAATTTTACATTTCTTTTTTAGTTTCTTTTCTTATTCCTTTTTTCTTTCTTTCTCTCTCTCTCTTTTTTAACCCTGGTCCTGTTTCAAATAAATTCGTATTTCCCAACCTGTGTTTTTAAGTCACTTCTTAACTTTTATTTTCTTTTTATAGATTTATGCCCCATACTAGCCCATTTTTCACTCTATTCAATTTTATCTTGCTATATATGTAAGTTCTGATCTCTTTACAATTTTAAGATATAGTGTCTTCTAACACATAGACCAACAATCAAGCAGGAACCAGCAAATCACCCTGCTGAGTCCACCGTGAGAGATTATAATCTCTCTCCCCACCCCCCTCTATTTTTCTTTTTTCTTGTTTTGGATTATCCTGGCTTTTATGACATATCTGTGGTAGCTTTCAACCACTTTAGATTTTTTCATAGGTGCATTTTGCTTGGGTCATGGTTGATATTTTGGACTCTGTACATTCCCTCAACCATCCCTCAACAGAATGACTAGGACGAGGAACTCCCAACAAAGAAAAGAACCAGAGACAATGTACTCTGCAACAGCTAAGCAAGATGTCAGAGACAGAATTCAGGGTAGCAATTATGAAGTCAATAGTTAGGCTTGAGAAAAGCATTAATGACAATATAGAATCTCTAAGAGCAGAAATGAGATCTAACCAGGTGGAACTTAAAAATGCTATGAATGAGATGAAGTCTAAACTGGATATTCTAACAGCCAGGGTAAATGAGGCAGAAAAGAGAATTAGTGATCTAGAAGATAAGCTGATAGAAAGGAAGGAAGCTGAGGAAAACAGAGATAGGCTGCAAGTAGCACATGGAAGAAGGATTGGAGAGATAAATGATACCATGAAATGTTACAATATCAGAATTATTGGGATTCCCAAGCCGGTGGAGAGAGAGGGAGGTCTAAAAGGTATATTTGAGCAAATAATAGCTGAGAATTTCCCTCATCTGGGGAAGGAAATAAGCATTTGTGTCCAAGAGGCAGAGAGGACCCCTCCCAAGATCAATAAAAATAGACCAATACCACGGCATATAATGGTGAAACTTGCAAATCTTAGAGCCAAGGAAACTATCCTGAGAGCAGCTAGGGGGAAGAAGTTTCTTATGTACAGAGGGAGGAACATAAGAATAATGTCAGACCTTTCCATAGAGACCTGGCAAGCCAGAAAGAGCTGGCAAGACATATCCAGGGTACCAAATGAAAAGAACATGCGGCCAAGAATACTTTATCCAGCAAGGCTGTCATTCAGAATGGACAGAGAGACAGCTTTCAGGACCGGCAGAAACTGAAACAATATGTGCCCACCAAGCCAGCACTGCAAGAAATATAAGGAGGATTCTATAATGGAAGAAAGATCCCAAGAGTAATAATTGAGAGAAACAGGGACTTTACAGGGAATATGATGACACTAAATCCATATCTTTCAATAGTTACTATCAACGTGAATGGGCTAAATGCATCCATCACATGGCACAGGGTTTCAGACTGGATAAAAAGATAGGACCCATCCATATGCTGTCTACAAGAGACTCATTTTGAACCTAAAGACACCTCCAAATGGAAAGTGAGGGGATGGAGAGCAATTTATCATGCCAACGGACCTCAAAAGAAAGCTGGGGTAGCAATTCTCATATCAGACAAATTAGATTTTAAAAAAAAGACTGTAGTAAAAGATGTAGAGGGACAATGTATCATAGTTAAAGGGTCTACCCAGCAAGAAGATCTAACAATTGTAAATATCTATGCCCTCACTATGGGAGCAGCCAACTACATAAACCAACTATTAACCAAAATAATCGTATTGATAATAACACATTAGTAGTAGGAGACTTCAACACTCCACTCACAGCTCATAGACACGTTCCTAAGCAGATCATCAAAGAGGTAAGAGCTTTGAATGCCACACTGGACCAGATGGACTTCATAGATATATACAGAACATTCCATCCTAGAGCACCAGATGACTCATTCTTCTCTGGTGCACACAGAACTTTCTCCAGAATAGACCACATACTGGGTCACAAATCAGGTCTCAACCGATATCAAAAGACTGAGAGATTCCCTTCCTATTTTCAGACCACAGTGCTGTGAAACTGGAACTCAGTCACAAGAAGACTTTTGGAAGGAACTCAAGCAGTTGGAGGTTAAAGAGCATCCTACTAAAGAATGAATGGGTCAATAAAGAAATTAAAGAATAACTTAAACAATTCATACAAACCAATGAAAATGAAAACACAGTGGTTTTAAAACCTATGGGATACGGGGGCGGAGCAAGATGGTGGAGGAGTAGGAGACCTGGATTTCGTCTGGTCTCAGGAATTCAGCTGAATAGGGATCAAACCATTCTGAACACCTACGAACTCAACAGGAGATCGAAGAAAAGAATAGCAACAACTCTCTGAACAGAAAAGCGACCACTTTCTGGAAGGTAGGACGTGCGGAGAAGTGAATCCGAGGTGATATTCGGGAGGATAGACGGCGGGGGAGGGCCTCCGCTGGCCGCTTCTGGCAAGTGATAGAGCCGCGGAGCACAAAATCAGAACTTTTAGAAGTCGGCTCTGCTGAGGGACATCGCTCCAGTGGCTAAGTGGGGGATGGAACCCTCATGGGACAGAGTGGTCTCAGGACCCTCGGGGTCACAGAAAGACCGGGGGTGCATGAGTGCGGCAGAGCTCCCAGGTATTGGAGCGGGGAAGCCAGTTGCAGAGACGGAGCCGAGGCGCGGGCTCTCAGCTCGGGGTTGCCATAAACTGTGATCTGCGGCCCTGTCGGGCCACAGCTCCTCCAGCAGGGACCCAACAAGCGGCAGATCCGGGGAGACTCCCCTTCCTCCCCCGGGAGGAGCGGCACGGGAGCACAGTGCAGGAATCTGCTGGGTTTGGAGACTCCACATGGGGTCGGGTGCCAGAGATAGAGGCACTCGGTCACAGGCTGGGTGAGCACGGAGTGCTGCTTTTCTCTGGGGGCACACTGAGGAGCGGGGCCCCGAGTTCTAGGCTCCTCCCGGGTGGAGATTGGGAGGCCACCATTTTCACTCTCGTCCTCCACAGCTGTACGGAAAGCTTGCAGGGAACAAAAGCTCCGGAGAGCAAACCCGAGCAGATTGCTTAGCCCGGACCAGCCAGGGCGGAGCAATTCCGCCTCCGGCAAAGACATTTGGGAACCGCAGCAACAGGTCCCTCCCCCAGAAGATCAGCAAGAACAGCCAGCAAGCCAAGACCAAGTTTACCAATCAATGAGAACGGGAGAACTCCAGCACTAGGGGAAGACTGCATATAGAATTCATGGCTTCATTTTTTACCATGACTCATTAGTCTTTCAAAGTTAATTTTTTAACTGTTTTTTTTTGAATTTTTATTTTTCCCTTTTTCAACCAACATCTTATCAATCTCTTTAAAAAAAAAACACTTTTATTTTTAAATTTTAGAGTCATTATATCCCTTCATAGTAGTTACACTTATTTTTGGCATATATATATATAAGTTGTTCTCTCTTTAAAATTTTGAGATACAGTTTCTTCTAACATGTCAAAATATACCCTAAATCTCTAGTGTATGGCTTTGTTCTACTCTCCTGCCTGATCACATTCTCTCCCCTTTTTCTTCCTTTCTTTTGTTCTTTTTTTAATCCTCTTCTTTCTTTTTTCAAACACTTTGTATCAATTCCTTCTTAAAAATTTTTAATAATTTTCATCTTTACAGTCATATTCCATCCCTTCATCATATCAGTCCTTATTTTGTACATATATAAGTCTTTCTTTCTTTAAAATTTTAGGAGACATTTTCTTCTAACAGACCAAAATACACCCAAAATCTAATGTGTGGCACTGATCTATGCACCACCCTGATCATATTTGATCATATTCTGTTTTTTTTTGTTGTTGTTGTTTGGTTTGGTTTTGTTTGTTTATATCTTTTTCTTTTCTTTTCTCTTTCTTTTTTCCTTCTTTACCTTTCTTTCCCCTGGTTTCAGGTCTTTTCTGATTTGTTTAGAGTATATTTTCTGGGGACGTTGTTAACCTGTTAGCATTTTGTTCTCTCATTCATCTATTCTCCTCTGGACAAAATGAAAAGATGAAAGAAATCACCTTAACAAAAAGAACAAGAGGTAGTACCGTCTGCCAGGGACCTACTCAATACGGACATTAGTGGGATGTTGGACCTAGAGTTCAGAATCATGACTTCAAAGATACTAGCTGGGCTTGAAAAAAGCATAGAAGTTATTAGAGAAACCATTTTGGGAGAAATAAGGGAACTAAAATCTAACCAAGTCGAAATCAAAAAGGCTATTAATGAGGTGCAATAAAAAATGGGGGCATCACCCCAATGTTTATAGCAGCAATGTCCACAATAGCCAAACCGTGGAAAGAGCCAAGATGTCCATTGACAGATGAATGGATAAAGAAGATGTGGTATATATACACAATGGAAAATTATGCAGCCATCAAAAGGAATGAGATCTTGCCATTTGCAACGACGTGGATGGAACTGGAGGGTGTTATGCTGAGTGAAATAAGTCAATCAGAGAAAGACATGTATCATATGACCTCACTGATATGAGGAATTCTTAATCTCAGGAAACAAACTGAGTGTTACTGGAGTGGTTGGGGGTGGGAGGGATGGGGTGGCTGGGTGATAGACATTGGGGAGGGTATGTGCTATGGTGAGTGCTGTGAATTGTGCAAGACTGTTGAATCACAGATCTGTACTTCTGAAACAAATAACGCAACATATTTTAAGAAAAAAGAAAAAGAAGAAGATAGCAGGAGAGGAAGAATGAAGGGGAATAAGTCAGAGGGGGAACGAACCATGAGAGATGATGGACTCTGAAAAACAAACTGAGGGTTCTAGAGGGGAGGAGGGTAGGGGGATGGGTTAGCCTGGTGATGGATATTAAGAGGGCACATTCTGCATGGAGCACTGGGTGTTATGAACAAACAATGAATCATGGAACACTACATCAAAAACTAATGATGTAATATATGGTGATTAACATAACAGTAAAAAATTAAAAAAAAATGGGGGCACTATCTGCTAGGATAAATGAGGCAGAAGAGAGAATTAGCGATATAGAAGACCAAATGATGGGAAATAAAGAAGCTGAGAAAAAGAGAGATAAACAACTACTGGATCCCGAGGGCAGAATTCGAGACATAAGCGACACGATAAGATGAAACAACATTAGCATAATTGGGATCCCAGAAGAAGAAGAAAGAGAGAGATGGGCAGAAGGTATATTGGAGCAAATTATAGCAGGGAACTTCCCTAATGTGGGGAAGGAAACAGGCATCAAAATCCAGGAGGCACAGAGAACCCCTCTCAAAATCAATAAAAATAGGTCAACACCCCGACATCTAATAGTAAAATTACGAGTCTCAGAGACAAAGAGAAAATCTTGAAAGCAGCTCGGGAGAAGAGATATGTAACCTATAATGGTAGAAACATTAGATTGGCAACAGACCTATCCACAGAGACCTGGCAGGCCTGAAAGGACTGGCATGATATCTTCAGACACCAAACGAGAAAAATATGCAGCCAAGAATACTATATCCAGCTAGGCTGTCATTGAAAATAGAAGGAGAGATAAAAAGCTTCCAGGACAAACAAAAACTAAAGGAATTTGCAAACATGAAGCCAGGCCTACAAGAAATATTGAAAGGGGTCCTTTAGGCAAAGAGAGAGCCTAAAAGCAGCATAGACCAGAAAGGAACAGAGACAATATACAGTAACAGTCACCTTACAGGCAATACAATGGCACTAAATTCATACCTTTCAATAGTTACCCTGAATGTAAATGGGCTAAATGCCCCAATCAAAAGACACAGGCTATCAGATTGGATTAAAAAAAAAGACCCATCCATATGCTGTCTGCAAGAGACTCATTTTAGACCCAAAGACACCCCCACATTGAAAGTAGGGGGTGGAAAACCATTTACCATGCTAATGGAGACCAAAAGAAAGCTGGGGGTGGCAATCCTTATATCAGACAAATTAGATTTTAAAACAAACACTGTAATAAGAGATGAGGAAGGACACTATGTCCTACTTAAAGTGTCTATCCAACAAGAGGATCTAACAATTGTAAATATCTATGCCCCTAACATGGGAGCAGCCAATTATGTAAGGCAATTAATAACGAAAGCAAAGAAACACATTGACAAAAATACAATAATAATGGGGGACTTAACACCCCCCCTGACTGAAATGGACAGATCATCCAAGCAAAAGATCAACAAGGAAATAAAGACTTTAGATGACACACTGGACCAAATGGACTTCACAGACATATACAGAACATTCCATCCCAAAGCAACGGAATACACATTCTTCTCTAGTGCCCATGGAACATTCTCCAGAATTGATCACATCCTAGGTCACAAATCAGGTCTCAACCAGTACCAAAAGATTGGGATTATTCCCTGCATATTTTCAGACCACAATGCTTTGAAACTAGAACTCAATCACAAGAGGAAATTGGAAAAGAACTGAAATACATGGAGGCTAAAGAGCATCCTACAAAGGAATGAATGGGTCAACCAGGAAATTAAAGAATTAAAAAAATTCATGGAAACCAATGAAAATGAAAACACAACGGTTCAAAATCTTTGGGATGCAGCAAAGGCAGTTCTAAGTGGAAAGTGTATAGCAAACAAGCCTTTCTCAAGAAACAAGAAAGGTCTCAAATACACAACCTGACCCTACACCTAAAGGACCTGGAAAGAGAACAGCAAATAAAGCCTAAACCCAGCAGGAGAAGATAAATAATAAAGATCAGAGCAGAAATCAATGAACTAGAAACCAAAAGAACAGTAGAACAGATCAATGAAACTAGGAGCCGGTTCCTTGAAAGAATTAACAAGATTGATAAACTCCTGGCCAGACTTACCAAAAAGAAAAGAGAAATGACCCAAATCAACAAAATCATGAATGAAAGAGGAGAGATCACAACCAACACCAAAGAAATACAAACAATTATAAGAACATATTATGCGCAACTCTATGGCAGCAAATCCGATAACCTGGAAGAAATGGATGCATTCCTAGAGATGTATCAACTACCAAAATTGAACAAGGAAGAAATAGAAAACCTGAACAGACCTAGAACCACTAAGGAAATGGAAGCAGTCATCAAAAATCTCCCCACAAACAAAAGTCCAGGGCCAGATCGCTTCCCAGGGGAATTCTACCAAACATTTCAAGAAGAATTAATACCTATTCTTCTGAAACTTTTCTAAAAAATAGAAATGGAAGGAAAACTTCGAAACTCATTTTATGAGGCCACCATTACCTTGATCCCAAACTGGACAAAGTCCCCATCAAAAGGAGAATTACAGACCAATATCCTTGATGAACATGGATGCAAAAATTCTCACCAAAATACTAGCCAATAGGATCCAACAGTACATTAAAAGGATTATTCACTATGACCAAGTGGGATTTATCCCTGGGCTGCAAGGTTGGTTCAACATCTGCAAATCAATCAACGTGATACAATACATTAACAAAAGAAAGAACAAGAATCATATGATCCTCTCAATAGATGCAGAAAAAGCATTTGACAAAGTACACCATCCTTTCTTGATCAAAACAATTCAAGAGTATATGGATAGAGGGTATATACCTCAATATCATAAAAGCCATCTATGAAAAACCTACTGTGACTATCATTCTCAATGGGGAAAAGCTGAGAGCTTTCCCCCTAAGGTCAGGAACGTGGCAGGGATGTCCACTATCACCACTGCAATTCAACATAGTATCAGAAGTCCTAGCCACAGCAATCAGAGAACAAAAAGAAATCAAAGCTATCCAAATTGGCAAAGAGGAAGTCAAACTCTCACTTTTTGCAGATGATATGGTACTGTATGTGGAAAACCCAAAAGACTCCACCCCAAAACTGCTAGAACTCATACAGGAATTCAGTCAAGTGGCAGGATATAAAATCAATGCACAGAAATCAGTGACATTCTTATACACCAACAGCAAGACAGAAGAGAGACAAATCAAGGAGTCGATCCCATTCACAATTGCACCCAAACCATAAGATACCTAGGAATAAATCTAACCAAAGAGGCAAAGGATCTGTACTCAGAAAACTATAAAACACTCATAAAAGAAATGTAGGAAGACACAAAGAAATGGACAAACGTTCCATGCTCATGGATTGGAAGAACAACCATTGTGAAGATGTCAATGCTACCTAGAGCAATCTACACATTCAATGCAATCCCCATCAAAATACCATCCACTTTTTTCAAAGAAATGGAACAAATAATCCTAAAATTTGTATGGAACCAGAAGACACCTGAATAGCCAGAGGAATGTTGAAAAAGTAAAGCAAACCTGGCGGCATCACAATTCCGGACTTCCAGCTTTATTACAAAGCTGTCATCATCAGTATGGTACTGGCACAAAAACAGACACATAGATCAATGGAACAGAATCGAGAGCCCAGAAATGGACCCTCAACTCTATGGTCAACTCATCTTTGACAAAGCAGGAAAGAATGTCCAATGGAAAAAAGTCTTTTCAACAAATGGTGTTGGGAAAATTGGACAGCCACATGCAGAAGCATGAAACTGGACCATTTCCTTACACTACACACAAAAATAGACTCCAAATCTTTGAAAGACCTAAATGTTAGACAGGAGTCCATCAAACTCCTAAAGGAGAACACAGGCAGCAACCTGTTTGACCTCAGGCACAGCAACTTCTTCCTAGAAACATCGCCAAAGGCAAGGGAAGCCAGGGCAAAAATGAACTATTGGGATTTCATTAAGATAAAAACTTTTGCGCAGCAAAAGGAACAGTCAACAGAACCAAAAGACAACCCACAGAATGGGAGAAAATATTTGCAAATGACATATCAGATAAAGGGCTAGTATCCAAAATCTATAAAGAACTTGTCAAACTCAACACCCAAAGAACAAATAATCCAATCAAGAAATGGGCAGAAGACATGAACAGACATTTTTCCAAAGAAGACATCCAAATGGCCAACAGACACATGAAAAAGTGCTCCACATCGCTCGGCATCGGGAAATCCAAATCAAAACCTCAGTGAGATACCACCTCACACCAGTCAGAATGGCTAAAATAAACAACTCAAGAAAAGACAGATGTTGGCAGGGATGCGGAGAAAGTGGAACCCTCCTACACTGTTGGTGGGATGCAAGTTGTTGTAGTCACTCTGGAAACCAGTATGGAGGTTCCTCAAACAGTTGAAAATAGAGCTACCATACGATCCAGCAATTGCACTACTGGGTATTTACCATAAAGATACAAATGTAGGGATCCGAAGGGGTACGTGTACCCCATTATTTATAGCAGCAATGTCCACAATAGCCAAACCGTGGAAAGAGCCAAGATGTCCATCGACAGATGAATGGATAAAGAAGGTGTGGTAGATATACACAATGGAATATTATGCAGCCATCAAAGGAGTGAGATTTTGCCATTTGCAATGACATGGATGGAACTGGAGGGTGTTATGCTGAGTGAAATAAATCAATCAGAGAAAGACATGTATCATATGACCTCACTGATATGAGGAATTCTTAATCTCAGGAAACACACTGAGGGTTGCTGGAGTGGTCGGGGTGTGGGAGGGATGGGGTGGCTGGGTGATAGACATTGGGGAGGCTATGTGCTATGGTGAGCGCTGTGAATTGTGCAAGTCTGTTGAATCACAGATCTGTACCTCTGAAACAAATAATGCAATATATGTTATGAAAAAAAAGAAGATAGCAGGAGGGGAAGAATGAAGTGGAGTAACTCGGAGGGGGAGACGAACCATGAGAGACAATAGACTCCGAAAAAGAAACAGGGTTCTAGAATGGAGGGCAGTGGGGGGATATGTTAACCTCATGATGGGTATTAAAGAGGGCACGTTCTGCCTGGAGCATTGGGTGTTATGCACAAACAATGAATCATGGAACACTACATAAAAATCTAATGATGTAATGTATGGTGATTAAAATAACAATAAATAATTTAAGGAAATAAATAAAACCTGTGGGATATGGCAAAGGCTGTCCTAAGAAAGAAATACATAGCCATCCTAGCCTCTCTCAAAAAATTAAAAAAATTCCAAATACAAAAGCAAATCTTGCACCTAAAGGACCTGGAGAAAGAACAGCAAATAAGGCTCAAACCAAGCAGGAGAATAGAAATAATAATGATTAGAGCAGAAATCAATGAAATAGAAACGAGAAAAACATTAGAAGAGATCAACGAAACTACAAGCTGGTTCTTTGAAAGAATTAATAAGATCAATCAACCTCTGGGAATACTTAGCCAAAAGAAAAGGGAAAGGACCCAAATCAAGAAAATCATGAATTAAAGGGAAGCGACCACGATTAAAACCAAGGAAATAGAGACAATGATTAGTAATTATTACAAGCAATTATATGCCAACAAATTAGGCAATCTGGAAGAAATGGATGCATTCCTGGATACTTATAAATTACCAAGACTGTAACTGGAAGAAACAGATAATCTGAAAAGACCAATAACCAGCAAGGAAATTGAATCAGTTATCAAAAACCTCCCCCCACAAAAAGAGTCCAGAGCCAGATAGCTTCCCAGGGGAATTCTACCAAACATTTAAAGAAGAAATCATACCTATTCTACTGAAGCTGTTTCAAAAAATAGAAATAGAAGGAAAACGTCCAAACTCTTTCTATGAGGCCAGGATTACCCTGGTCCCAAAACCATACAAAGAATCCTTCAAAAAGGGGAATTACAGACCAATATCCCTGATGAACATGGATGCCAAAATACTCAACAATAGGATCCAACAGTCCATTAAAAGGATGATTCACCATGACCCGGTGGGATTAATTCCTGGGATGCAAGAGTGGTTCAACATTTGCAACCAACATGATAAAGCACATTAATAAAAGAAAAGACAAGAACCATATTGTCCTCTCAATTGATGTAGAAAAAGCATTTGACAAAATATAGCATCCTTTCCTGATGAAAACTCTTCAGAGTGTAGTGATAGAGGGAACATACCTCAATATCATAAAAGCCATCTACGAAAAGCACACAGCGAATATCATTCTCAATGGGGAAAAACTGAGAGCTTTTCCCTTAAGGTCAGGAACATGGCAGGGGTGTCCACTCTCACCACTTTTGTTCAACATAGTACTAGAAATCCTAGCCTCAGCAATCAGACAACAGAGAGAAATAAAAGGCATCCAGATTGGCAAAGAAGAAGTCAAACTCTCTCTCTTTGCAGATGACATGATATTTTATGTGGAAAACATAAAAGACTCCACCCCAAAATTATTAGAACTTATGCAGCAATTCAGCAACGTGGCAGGATAAAAAATCAATGCCCGGAAATCAGTTGCATTTTTATACACTAACAATGTGACCGAAGACAGAGGAATTAAGGAATTGACCCATTTACAATAACACAAAAACCCATAAGATACCTAGGAATAAACCTAAACAAAGAGGTAAAGGATCTATATTTTGGAAAATACAGAACACTTATGAAAGAAATAGAGGAAGACACAAAGAGATGGAAAAACATTTCATGCTCATGGATTAGAAGAATAAACATTGTGAAGATGTCTATACTGCCCAGAGCAATCTACACTTTCAAAGAAATCCCTATCAAAATATTGTTGACATTTTTCACAGAGCTGGTAGAAACCATCATAAAATTTGTATGGAACCAGAAAAGACCCCATAATAGCCAAGGGAATGTTGAAAACTGGGGGCTTCACAATGCCTTACTTCAAGCTATATTACAAAGCTGTGATCACCAAGACAGTTTGGTACTGGCACAAAAACAGACACATAGATCAATGGAATAGAATAGAGACCCCAGAGATGGACCCTCAACACTATGGTCAATTAATCTTTGATAAAGCGGAAAGACTATCCAATGGGTAAAAGACAGTCTCTTCAATAAATGAGCTGGGAAAATTGGACAGCTACATGCAGAAAAATGAAGCCAGACCATTCTCTTACACTACACACAAAGATAAACTCAAAATGGATGAAAGACCTCAATGTGAGACAGGAATCCATCAAAATTCTGGAGGAGAATACAGGTAGTAACCTCTTCATCATTGGTCACAGTGACTTCTTTCAAGATACGTCTCTAAAAGCAAGGGAAACAAAAGCAAAAATGAAATTTTGGGACCTCATCAAGATAAAAAGCTTCTGCACAGCAAACGAAACAGTCAAGAAAACTAAAAGGCAATCCAGGGAATTGGAGAAGTTATTTGCAAATTACATTTTGGATAAAGGACTAGTATCCAAGATCTATAAAGAACTTCTCAAACTCAACTCCCAGAAAACAAAGAATCCCGTCAAGAAACAGGCAGAAGACATGGACAGACACTTCTCCAAAGAAGACATACAAATAAATGACACATGAAAAACTGTTCCATATCCCTAGATATCAGGGAAATTCTTTTTTTAAAGATTTTGTTTATTTATTTGACAGAGAGAGATAGTGAGAGAGGGAACTCAGGCAGGGGTAGTGGGAGAAGCAGGCTTCCCACTGAGCAGGGAGGCTGATGTGGAGCTCGATCCTAGGACCCCAGGATCATGACCTGAGCCAAAGGCAGATGCTTAACAACTGAGCTACCCAGGTGCTCCGATATCAGGGAAATTAAAATCAAAACCACAATGAGATACCACCTCACACCAGTCAGAATGGCTAAAATTAACAAGTCGGGAAACCACAGATATTGGAATGGAGGTGGAAGATGAGCCAGTGCCGCTTGCTGCCACAGGACACAGTGGTGAGCTACAGTCGTTCACAGGACAGGAAGCTGTGACAGTGAAGCTTGCCACCACTGGAGGCAGTGGTGAGCTGCATTCGTCCACATTACAGAAAACCATGACATTGCAGCTTGCCGACATAGGAGGCAGTGGTGAGCTGCAGTGCTAGAGATGCTGGAAGACGTGCCATTGCAACTTGCTGCCACTGGAGGCAGTGGTGAGCGGCAGTCTTCCACAACACAGGAAGATATGACTGCAGATTTTGCCGCAACTGGAGTTAGTTGTGAACTGCAGTGCTAGAGATGCTAGAAGTCGTGACACTGTGGCTTGCAGTGGCCATAGAATAGGAAGCGTGACGGTGCAGCTTACTGCCACTGGAGGCAGTGGTGAGCTCCTGTAGGAGAGACTCTAGAAGTGCCCCATAACCACCACTGGAGGTAGTGGTGAGCTGCACTGGGAAAAACGCTTGAAGTTTCAGTGCAGCTTGGGGCCATTGGAAGCATTGGTGAGCTGCAGTGAGAGAGATGTAGAAGTGCCAGTGCTATTTGACACCAGTGGAGGCAGTATTGAACTGCAGTGTGACAGACGCTGGACTTCGTGCACTGGAACTTGCCGCCACCAGAGGCAGTGGTGAGCTTCAGTGCAAGAGATGCTGAAAGTGCCTGTGCAGCTTGCCGCCACTGGAAGCAGTGTTGAGGTGCAGTGCAAGAGACGCTGCAAGACGTTGCAATGCAGCTGATGCCACTGGAGGTAGTGGTGAGCTGCCTTCTTCTACAGTACAGGAAGATGTGACAGTGCAGTTTGCCGCCACTGGAGTCAGTGGTGAGCTTCAGTGCAAGAGACGCTGGAAGTTGTCCCACTGCAGCTTGCTGCCCCTGGAGGCTCTGGTGAGCTGCAGTTGGAGAGACGCAGGAAGGCGTGACAGTGTGGCTTGTTTCACAGTAGGCAGTGGTGAGCTGTAGTCCCGGTTCCCCCAGGCACAGGTGTGGCGGTAACAACCCCCAGAGCCGTCCACCAGCTCAGCATTGTGCCCCGTGTCCCCCAGGTTGGTGGTAATGGGCTGTCAGGATCATGCAGGTGGGTCCTCCAGGTGGGGGCCTGGAGGCTGGAGTAAACCAGACCCCACTCAAGTTGCATGAGGAACAGATGAGTTGAGGGTTAATTTGGAAGAGTAATTTCGCTTTTCCAAAAAAGACAATATCATTGGTCTACTTTAGAATGATGACCATTACTACTTAAGAAACAAGTATGTGTTTCCCCTTCTCCCAGAAACTGAAGCAGGTGTGCAGGCCATAGGTCGGAGGTGCCTTCTCATCCCCACCTGACAGCACTTCTCTGCTCTGGCTCCAGGAGACCCAATGTTTTGAACATAAGCATCTGAGTCAGTGATGCAGCTTGTCACAGGACATCAGCGTTCAGTGAATGCAGCAGGTACATTTGGTTCAATGTCATATGCATGTCAGGACTGGAGGTAAAACTTCTCATTAACCCAAAACCTCCTGGGCTTTTTGCTTTTCTCTAGTTGAGCCACAAAGTAAGACTTAAGTAGCTGTCAGCATTCTGGATTTGGTGCAGGAGTTACTTAATTTCCCTGCAGGTAGAACGTTGCAGGGGATCCCATTTTCTCTGTTCGTTTATTGCTTACAAATGTATTTTGAACAACTGTTTCCTAGGAAATCACTTGTATTAGAAGGGGAAGATGAGATATACTCTTTGTGTGTTTTTAATATATCATTTGTTCCTTCATCTAACAGCGTTTATTCAATTGGACCTAGGATATGGTTGAGTGGCCAGCATCTAGAGTTAGGTGGCTTTTTGTCGTCAGATACAGACTTGGATGATGTCTTGTCATTTGTCAAAGGTGATGTTTCATAACTGATTAGTCTTTTCATACAAAGAGTTACAATGAGGATAGAGGGAAAATTCAAAATGATTCAAAGTAGCCTTTTACCATTTAAAAGTTGAGCTTGATTTCCTAGTTTGACTAAATGTATCATCTAGATATTTGGACATGCCAAATGTTCTCTGTATTTTTCTTTTGTGGTGAAGTCAGAAGGAGAGTGTTTGGGAATTCTCCTGGATAGAGGCATGCTGGTGGCTTCAAGGGGCTTGGCGTCAGGAGCCCTGGGGTGAATTCTGGAACTGCTTGCCTGATGCTGGGTGAGTCAGGTTATCCCACAGAATTCCTGTTGCCTCCATATGAAATTGCTGGCAGGTAATGTTCTGCTTAAAGTGGAAGCCTCCCGCAATGTTGGTGGAAGGCAGGATGGTACAGCCACTCTGGAAAATAGTATGGAGTTTCCTCCAAGAGCTAAAAACTGAACAACCCTATGACCCAGCAATTGTACTCCTAGATATTTACCCAAAGGATACAAAAATGCAGATTTGAAGGGGTAAAAGCACCGTGAGGTTTATAGCAGCATTATCAACAATAGCTAAACTATGGAGAGAGTCCCAAAGTCCATGCACTGAGGAATGGATAAAGGAGATGTGGGAGATATATATATACAATGGAATATGACCCAGCTTCAAAAAGAATGAAATATTACCATTTTCAAGGATGTGGATGGATCTAGATTGGATTAAGCTAAACAAAATCAGTAAGGAAAGACAAATACAATATGACTTCACTTGTATGGAATTTCAGAAAGAAACAGATGAACATAGTGGGGGGCTGGAAGAGAGAGGCAAATGAGGAAACAGACTCAAACTTAAAGCACAAAATGAGGTACAGGTGGACAGCTGGCAGAGCACCTTCTTCTGTGCCACTGGCCTCACCCAACAAGGACAACCTCATCATCTGTCCCTGTCACTCCAATTCAGACTCAGAGTTTCCAGGCCAAGATGTTTCTTCGTGCTTCTTTCTTTGCAAGTGTGTGAAGTTTTAACTTAGATGATGGAAATGACAGATCATCAGAACATCTGTTACTCTTTTATTTCCTGCACTTCTTTCAATCAGTGAAGTAAATCGGACCTGCTAGTGGAAAGGGCTGTGTGTTTTTATTTCCTGTTTTAATTAAACAATGAGAAAATGATCTTTTGAAATATTAAAAGAATCCTTTGTGGGTGTTCATGTTTTTCTCTTCTGTGAACCACATTCTGATATTAGAAATTATGTTTTAAAATAAAACACAGCCTCAGAGCTGATACAGGGTGCAGTGCCCTTTGTGAGAGGGACACATGGAGAAGGAACGTAGGTTCTTTAGGAGCTCGGGGAGGGCTCATTGTGCTCCCAAAGGAAATCGAGCCTCATATTAGCCTTCCCTGAGGGGCTGCTTACCTGGTGGCCCCTCCTGGGCTCTGGAAGCTTGACTCGGTGAGTCACTTGCAACTTGAACTGGGGGAATTTATGTAGAAAACAGAATGAATGCTGGAGTTTGCCTGTATCCTTTGTACTCCGACAAAACCACGTAGCAAAGGAACTCTTCACCCTCGAGTCATGTTGGGAATCCCTGAGGGTGTGGCTTTGCTTCCTGGGCTGAGGTTGTGTCTTCATCCTTATCTAGACCAGAGCCATGTTGTCTGGCTATGGAGATCCAGACACTTATGTGACCATGTCATTATTATTATTGTTCTTTTAAAGAAAGCAATATAGACATTGACTTTGAGATACAAATATCAAAAGGAAAAACACAAGTTCAAATATATAATGATGATTGAACTTGTGGTATCTCTCATTAGTGTTGGTAATGTAGGTCTGCCCATATGAGAAAGACCAAGGAATTATATTTTGATTAGAAGTGTGCTCTGCACACGTAGTGTTTTATTTTATCATTTGCCTTATTTCTCTGAAGGGAAAATAGAGCGGTGACTGGAGCTTGGTTTCTGATTTTAAGGAATGGGAGACAAGTGAATTGAAAGAGCAGTGTTGATGCTGACATGGTGCTCAGTGCCCAGTGAGTTGAAGGTTTGAAACTTGGACTTGGAAGCGTTGGTGTTCAGCGAGGATGTTGTCCGAGGTTCTAGCACACTGAGTCACTTGGCTGGTCTGTGTAATTGGGCCAGTGTAGACACAACCCAGGGAATTCCAGAGCTAATGATGAGCACATTTGTGAGGCTGGAGTTTGCTTCTCTGTGAGAAGCATTGAGCTGGAGTGGAAAGAAGTCGCTGGGTCTTATGACTCACTGTGTGAGCAAGTCTGAGCCTGGCAGGTAGTTGGATCAGATACCTGAGAGGTTGTGATGCCATGGTGGTGGACCGTTGCTCTTGATGGGCAGGCCAGCTTGCTACAGGGACAGGGACTGGGGTCTCCCCTCACCCCCTCACCCTGGCTAGCCCTCCTGCTGCAAATGTGATAAGACAGGTGCTTCCTGTTTGGTTCTCAAGCCCTTGGCTCAGCAGGGTGGTTGGTGGGAAGTGGCCCATAGGCAGCATTATTGATTCTTGCCCAGTGTGCCACCTGCTTCCTCAGAGGAGGCACAGCAGATGTCCTCTGCCTGATGTCTGTGAATTCAGCCAGCAGAAGCACTTCTTCCAGAGCCACACCCCTGAGAAATCCTCTCTCCACATTCCTGTGCTGTGTGGAAGAGGTCACTTTTCATTTGGAACTGAAATCTCAGCTCCTGCTCGTAGGTTCTGAGGCCACACAGGACACCAGTCTCCATGGAGGTCTAGTTCTGTGTGGGTCCTGATGTGTGAGACTGAGGCTGAACCTGGGCGGTCTGCTGACCCTGCTGCAGGCTCCTTCCTGAAAACTGTGTAGCAAAGCCTGGTTTGTGATGATGTCACAGGAAAGAGGGACAGGTGCAACCCTCTGCCTGACCACAGGAGTATTCTGGACATCAATCATAGGTGGTTGGTGCAGAGAGGAGAGATGTCTGTTTCCCAGGGCCTTGGCCAGAGGGAGGTTTGGACCTTGGGGTGCATCTCTGCTCAGCTTTCTCAGATGAGCTCCTCAGGCAAGGAGAGGAAGTGTGAGTGCTCACCTGTAATCGAGGAAGGTGTCTGGTTTCAGGTTTCATGTGCTGGTGGATTCCTCATATGGCTCATTTTCCTGATGGAGTTCAGGGTGCAGTAGGTGGAACCCCTTGTCTCGGGCACCCTGGCTGTGCAAGAGCCATGGGGCACCTTTTCCTCTGGGGCTTTGGACCAGGAAATCGGAGGGAGTCAGTGGTGAAACTGTCAGTGTAGGCCTCTGTTTCTGCCCTGACGAGTTGGACTGGTGACTGTGATAACTGCTATGGAAATACAGAGCAGGAGACAGGGCTGGGGTGCTGAGGGAGGTGGGGTGGTGCTTGCTATTTCACATAGGGCTAGGGTCTAGTGGGACTTCACTAGGAAGGTGATCCTTGAGTCAAGATCTAAAGAAGGTGAGTGATACCACATCAAGAGCATTCTAAATGGAAGGGAAAACATGTGCAAAGGCCCTGGGGCAGAAGCATATCAGGTATGTCCAGGAGCAGCAAGAAGACCCTGTGGCCACAGGAGACAGCTTAGGACATGACCTCAAGGAGGTGACAGAGGGAGACAGAAAGCCATTGCAGGGCGTGACCCCATGGGACCGTGTTTCACTGGGCCATCCTGGCTACAGCGTTGAGAACTGATAACAGAGGTTGAGGATGGGCAAGAGAGGTCCATGATGAAGCTTTTCCAGGAAATCAGGCAAGAGATGGGCTCTAGTATGGACCAGACAGCTGGCCTTGGAAGGAGTGGTCAGTCCTATTCTGGGTACATTTTGAAGATGGAGCTCACAGGATTTGCCGATGGGTTAGATATTGGCAATGGAGAAAGGAAGAATTGGGGTAACTTCCAGCTGTGGTTGGTTGTCCTTAGCAAGGGGAAGGAGGATGTTTCTGGGGGTAGGAGGTAGTCCGTGTTCCACATGCTGAGCAAGGTGACTTTCATGGTGGATCTGCTGATGTTTGTGTCCAGGAGAACATTTAACATCTACTTCCTCAGCAACTTTCAAGTACAAATATCCTCCACTTTTTAAAAGTTCACAGTAAGACACTTGGCTTTTTTGAAAGATCTATGTCATTACCCAGCTTCAGTAACAGGAAGAAACCTAAGAGGATTTCCCTCTTATGGAAAACATTGAAATGTGAGCATCGCGTTCAGCATCTGTTTTGCTGGAAGCCACTACACAGGCGGCACACACCCCAACCAGCTCCTTCCTGGGAACCGCTCTCCACGTCCAGCCACCAGCTCTTTGAATTGTGTCTGTGAGCATCTGTTGTGCTTTATCCCCATTTATTTTGGGCATCCATCAGGAAGTTGTGTCCTGAGGCCTAAGAAAAGGCAAAGAGAAGTCATTTTTGGAGTCTGAGCATGCTCACTAATTTTCCTGTATAAATGAATGTTAATTCCTTCCTAATACACCATTCCTGCTGTGAATAGATTCCTAAGAACACTGTACTTTTCAAATAGTGGGGGAATCCATACCCCGTCCTGCAGGGTTAGCTTTAGTTTCTATGCTGCACAGAACATTCCATGACTTACGGATTTTATCACTCAAATATTGTGCCTTTGACCACCTTCCTCTGTTCCTCCCCCATCCCCAAATCTGACAACCACCAGTCTGTTCTCAGTATCTATGTGTTCAGTGTTTTTTTTTTTTTTTTTTCCATGTGGAATGTCCATGAGAGCATCTGGTATTTGTCTTTCTGTGTCTGGGTTACTTAGCATAATGCTCCCAAGGTCTCTGTTTCTATGTCTGGTTACTATGAATAATGTTGCAGTGAACATGGGAGTGCATCTATCTTTTTGACCTTGTGTTTTTGTGTTCTCCAAATAAATCTACTCAGTAGAGAAATTCCTGGGTCATATGATAGTTGTATTCATTTTTTTCAGGAACCAACCTCCATACTGTTGGTACAGTGGCTGTACCAATTTACATTCCCACCAACAGTGCAGTGGGTCCCCTTGTCTACACACCCTTGATCATACCTGGTGTCTGTCTCTGGGACGATTGCCATTCCAACAGTTTTGAGGTGATAGCTGATTGTGGTTTTGACTTATGTTTCCCTGATGACTATTAGTGATGTCGAACAACTTTTTCTGTGTCTGTTGGCCACCTGTGTGCCATCTTTGGGAAGCATCTCTTCACGTATTCTCCCCATTTTTTATACAGGTTTTCTGTTTGTTTGTTTGTTTGTTTTGATTTGTATGAGTGTTTTGTGTATTTTGGGTATTAGCCTCTTCTCACACATATGATTTGCGGATATTTTTTCTCGTTGGGTAGGTCACCTTTTAAGTTCTTGATGGTTTCTTTTGCCATGCAGATTTCAGTTTGATGTCGTTCCACTTGTTTATTTTTGCTTTTGTTGCCTTTGCTTTTGGTGTCCGATCTAGGAGCCTCTTTGCCAAAAACAGTTTGAGAAACTTACTACCTGTGTTTTCTTCTCGGAGGTTTGTGGATTCAGGTCTTAGGTTCAAGTCATTCATCCATTTAAAATGTATGTGTGGTGTCAGAAAGTGATCCAGTTACATTCTTCTGCATTTAGTGTACAGTTTTCCCAGTACCATTCACTGAAGAGACTGTCCTTTCCCCATTGTATATTTTCTGCTCCTGTGTTGTGAGTTAAGATCATATATGTGTGGGTTAGTTTCTGAGTTTTCTATTCTGTTCCATTGTTTCTCTTTTTATGCCAGTACCAAACTGTTTTGATGACTACAGCTTTGTAATCTAACTTGAAATTGGAGTATGGTGACTCCAGCTTGCTTTCTTTTTTCTTAAAATTTAATTTAATTTTATTATGTTATGTTAGTCACCATACAATACGTCATTAGTTTTTGATGTAGTGTTCCATGATTCATTGTTTTTGTATAACACCCAGTGCTCCATGCAGTCCATGCCCTCCTAATACCCAACACTGGACTAAACCATCCCCCATCCCCTCCCCTCTAAAACACTCAGTTTCTCGGGGTCCATAGTCTTTCATGGTTTATCTCCTCCTCCGATTTCCACCCCCCCTTCATTTTCCCTTCGTTCTCCTAATGTCCTCCATGCTACTGCTTATGTTCCACAAATATGTGAAACTGTATGATAATTGACTTTCTCTGCTTGACTTATTTCACTTAGCACAATCTCCACCAGTTCCATCCATGTTAATGTAAAAGTTGGGTATTCATCCTTTCTGATGGCTGAGTAATATTCCATTGTATATATGGACCACATCTTCTTTATCCATCATCTGTTGAAGGGCATCTCGGCTCTTTCCACAGTTTGGCTATTGCGGACATTGCTGCTATGAACATTGGGGTTCATATGGCCCTTCTTTTCACTACATCTGTGTCTTTGGGGTAAATACCCAGTAGTGCAATTGTTGGGTCATAGGGTAGCTCTATTTTTAATTTTCTGGGCACCTCCACACTGTTTTCCAAAGTGGTTGTACCAACCTGCATTCCCACCAACAGTGTAAAAGGGTTCCCTTTCTCCACAACCTCTCCAACATTTGTAACAAAGCTTGAAATTGGGCAATGTGATGCCCTCAACTTTGTTTTTCTTTTTCAACATTTCCTTGGCGATTCGGGGTCTTTTCTGATTCCATACAAATTTTAGGATTGTTTGTTCCAGCACTTTGAAAAATGTCATTGGAATTTTGATCAGGATGGCGTTGTTTCTTGCCTTGTCAATTTTTGCCAATCTAACTGGTGTAAGGTGGTATCTCAATGTGGTTTTGATTTGAATTTTCCTGATGGTTTATGATGATGAACATTTTTTCATGTGTCTGTTAGCCATTTCTATGTCTTCTTCAGAGAAGTGTCTTTTCATATCTTCTGCTCACTTTTTGACTTGATTATTTGTTTTTTGGCTGTTGAGTTTGAGAAGTTCTTTATAGATCTTGGATACAGCCCTTTATCTGTAGTGTCATTTGCAAATATCTTCTCCCATTCTGTGGGTTGCCTCTTTGTTTTGTTGACTGTTTCCTTTGCTGTGCAGAAGCTTTTTATCTTGATGAAGTCCCAAAAGTTCATTTTTGCTTTTGTTTCACTAGCCTTTGGAGAGGTATTTCTTTACATTTTATTATTTATTTATTTATTTATTTATTATTATGTTATGTCAATCACCATACATTACATCATTAGTTTTTGATGTAGTGTTCCATGATTCATTGTTTGTGTATAACACCAAGTGCTCCATGCAGAATGTGCCCTCCTTAATACCCATCACCAGGCTAAACCCAACCCCCATCCCCCTCCCCTCTAGAACCCTCAGTTTGTTTTTCAGAGTCCATAGCCTCTCATGGTTCGTTGGAGAGGTATTTTGAAAGAAGTTCCCGTGGCCGATGTTGAAGAGGTTACTATGTTCTCCTCTAGGATTTGGATGGATTCCTGTCTCACATTGAGTTCTGTCATCCATTTTTAGTTTATCTCTGTGTAGGGTGTTAGAGAATGGTCGAGTTTCATTCTTCTGTATATAGCTGTCCAATTTTCCCAGCACCATTTATTAGAGACTGTCTTTTTTCCATTGCATATTTTTTCCTGCTTTGTCGAAGATTATTTGACCATAGAATTGAGGGTCCATATCTGGGCTCTCTATTCTGTTCCATTTGTCTATATGTCTGTTTTTGTGCCAGTATCATGCTGTCTTGGTGATCACTGCTTTGTAACATAGCTTGAAACTGGGCAACGTGATGCTCCCAACTTTTTCTTTTTCAACATTTCCTTGGCGATTCGGGGTCTTTTCTGATTCCATACAAATTTTAGGATTGTTTGTTCCAGCACTTTGAAAAATGTCATTGGAATTTTGATCAGGATGGCATTGAAAGTATAGATTGCCCTGGGTAACATAGACATTTTAACAATGTTTATTCTTCTGATCCATGAGCATGGAATGGTTTTCCATCTTTTTCTGTCTTCTTCAATTTCTTTCGTGAGTGTTCTGTAGTTCCTAGAGTATAGATTCTTTACCTCTTTGGTTCGGTTTATTCTGAGGTATCTGATGGTTTTTGGTGTTATTGTAAATGGAATCATTTCTCTAATTTCTCTTTCTACAGTTGCATTGTTAGTGTATAAGAAAGCAACTGATTTCTGTGCATTGATTTTGTATCCTGTCACATTACTGAATTGCTGTATGAATTCTAATAATTTGGGGATGGAGTCTTTTGGATTTTCCACATAAAGTATTATGTCATCTGTGAAGAGAGAGAGTTTGACTTCTTTGCTAATTTTAATAACTTTTATTTCTTTATATCATCTGATTGCTGTTGGTAGGACTTCTAGTGTTCTGTTGAACAGTAGTGGTGAGAGTGGGCATCCTTGTCGTGTTCCTGATCTTAAGGGAAAGGCTCTCAGCTTTTCCCCATTGAGGATGATATTCGCTGTAGGTTTTTCATAGATGGATTTTATGAAATTGAGGATTGTTCCCTCTATCCCTATACTCTGAAGAGTTTTAATCAGGAAAGGATGCTGTATTTTGTCAAATGCTTTTTCTGCATCAATTGAGAGGACCATATGGTTCTTCTCTCTCCTCTTATTAATGTGTTCTATCACATTAATTGATTTATCAATGTTGAACCACCCTTGCATCCCAGAGATAAATCCCACTTGGTTGTGGTTGATGATCCTTTTAATGTATTGTTGGATCCTATTAGCTAGGATTTTGTTGAGGATTTTGAAATCCATATTCATCAGGGATATCAGTCTGAAATTCTCCTTTTTGATGGGGTCTTTGCCTGGTTTGGGGATTAAGGTAATGCTGGCCTCATAGAATGAGTCTGGAAGCGTTCCTTCTGTTTCTATTTTTGGAAACAGCTTCAGGAGAATAGGTATTATTTCTCTTTGAATGTTTGGTAGAATTCCCCAGGGAATCCAACAGGCCCTGAACTCTTGTATTTAGGGAGGTTTTTCACTGCTTCAATCTCGTTACTGGTTATTGGCCTATTCAGGTTGTCAATTTCTTCCTGTTTCAGTTGTGGGAGTTTATAGGTTTCCAGGAAGGCATCCATTTCATCCAGATTGCTCAGCTTACTGGCATATAGTTGTTGATAATAATTTCTAATAATTGTTTCTATTTCCTTGGTGTTAGTCATGATGTCTCCCCTTTCATTCATAATTTTATTAATTTGGGTCCTTTCTCTTTTCTTTTGGATAAGTCTGTCCAGTGGTTTATCAATCTTATTAAATCTTTCAAAGAACCAGCTTCTAGTTTTGTTGATCTGATCTACTGTGTTTCTGGTTTCTAATTCATTGATCTCTGCTCTAATCTTAATTATTTCTCCTCTATTGTGTTGTGTAGGCATCGTTTATTGCTTTTTTTTCTAGTTCTTTAAGGTGTAAAATTAGTTGGTGAATTTGGGATTTTTCTATTTTTTTGAGTGAGGCTTGGATGGCTATGTATTTCCCCCTTAGGACCGCCTTTGCAGTATCCCAAAGGTTTTGGACCAATGTGTTTTTGTTCTCATTGGTTTCCATGAATTGTTTAAGTTCTTCTTTGATTTCCTGGTTGACCCAGGCATTCTTAAGCAGAGTGGTCTTTAGCTTCCAAGTGTTTGAATTTCTTCCAATTTTTTTTCTTGTGATTGAGTTCCAGTTTTAAAGCATTATGGTCTGAAAATAGGCAGGGAATCATCTCAGTCTTTTGGTATTGGTTGAGACCTGATTTGTGACTCAGTAGGTGGTCTATTCTGGAGAAAGTTCTATGTGCGCTCGAGAAGAATGAGTATTCTGTTGTTTTAGGATGGAATGTTCTGTATATATCTGTGAGGTCCATCTGGCCCACTGTGTCATTCAGAGCTCTTGTTTCTTTGTTGATTTTCTACTTAGACGATCTATCTATTGCTGAGAGTGGAGTATTGAGGTCTCTTATTATTAATGTATTATTGGCAATATGACTTTTTGTTTTGGTTAACAGTTGGCTTATGTAGTTGGCTGCTCCCATGTTGGGGGTGTAGATATTTAAAACTGTTAGCTCTTCTTGTTGGATAGACCCTTTAAGAATGATATAGTGTCCTTCTCTGTCTCTAGCTACAGTCTTTAGCTTAAAATCTAATTTGTCTGATATGAGAATTGCCACCCCAGCTTTCCTTTGATGTCCGTTGGCATGGGAGATGGGTCTCCATCCCTTTACTTTCAGTCTGGATGTATCTTTAGGTTCAAAATGAGTCTCTTGTAGACAGCATATGGATGGGTCCTGTCTTTTTATCCAATCTGCAACCCTGTGCCGTTTTATGGGAGCATTTAGGTCGTTCATGTTGAGAGTGATTATTGAAAGATAGGAATTTATTGTTATCATGTTGCCTGTGAAGTTCTTGTTTCTATAGATTGTCCCTGTAAATTTCTGTTGTATATCACTCTTGGGGTCTTTCTCCTTTTATAGAACCCCCCTTAATATTTTTTGCAGGGCTGGCTTTGTGGTCACGTATTCTTTCAGCTTCTGCTGATCTTGGAAGCTCTGCATCTCTCCATCCATTCTAAATGAAAGCCTTGCCAGATAAAGTATTCTTGGCTGCATGTTCTTCTCATTTAGTACCCTGAATATGTCTTGCCAGGCCTTTCTGGCTTGCCAAGTCCCTGTGGATAGGTCTGATCTTATTCTGATGTTCCTCCCTCTGTATGTAAGGAATCTCTTCCCCCCTAACTGCCCTTAAGATGGTTTCCTTGGTTCTAAGATTTGCGACTTTTACTATTAATACCAGGGTATTGGCCTGTTTTCCTTTTCTTGGGATGGGTCCTCTCTTCCTCTAGGACATGAATGTTTGTTTCATTCCCCAGATTAGGGAAGTTCTCAGCTATGATTTGCTCAAACATACTCTTCCTCTCTCTCTCTCTCTCTCACCCCCCAGGGATCCCAATAAATATGACACTGGAACGTTTCATGGTGTCACTTATTTTTCTGATTCTGTTTTCATGGATTTTCAGTTGTTTTTCCCTGGCCTCCTCTTTTTCCTTCTTTTCTATCAATTGGTCCTGTATATCACTAATTCGTTCTTCTGCCTCGCTTACCCTAGCTGTTAGATTATCTAGACTGGATTGGATCTCACTGATAGCATTTTTAAGTTCTGCAGTTCAGCTTTCATTCTGCCCTTAGAGACTCTATGTTGCCATTAATCGATTTCTCCATTCTAGCCGTTGTCTTCACAACTGTTACTCTGAAGTCCATTTCCAACATCTTGGTTATTTCTGTATCCGTTTGTAAATGTGTGGTAGACGTCACAGTCTCTGAGTCTTTCCTATTCGGGGGGTTCCTCCTCCTAGTCATTCTGTTGAGGGGTGGTTGAGGGAATGTATAGAGTCCAAATTATTGATCACAACCCAAGCAAGACGCACCTGTTTTATAGGAGCCTTAGGGTTGTTGGCCTTTTGTTCTCCCAGCCTGTCTTCTGGGGGAGGGGCCTGCTGTGCTGCTACTCAGGCAACCCTGTTGGGGCAGAGTTGCCCTGACCCTGTGGTGGGGGATGGGCTCAGTGAAAACCGGTTTTTGGGGGCTTTTGTTCTCTGGCGGCTTTCCCTGGTGGCTTTTTGCATCTATTCCGAGAGTCAGGGCAGAAGAGACCGTTTCCAACCCTCTGCCTCGGAGCAGAGAGATTGCAGTCTGTTCTTCAGTGAGCTCTCCAGGCCACACTATCTCCATTTCTGTCTGTGCTGCTGTAAACTGCAGTGTCCTGGGTTGTGCACCCCGTCAGCAGCACTCCCAGTCCTCACCTCCAGGTCGGGCATATCTCTGCCCTTTGTGCTTCTAAAACCACCAGCCGCCCCCAGTTCACATGTGCTGCCCTGACACTCCAGATTTTAGTCCGTGGGGCTGCCCTAAGGTCCTTTGCCCGCTGCTATCGGTCTGTGAGTCCTGTCCCCAGTGTGGGAGGCTTTTGTGCACTGGAAGTGCAGGATCCCAACGGCTCCCTCCCCCTTCTGTTTATCTTCCAGTATGTTTCCACAGAATCACAGCTTCCCGTTTCATACCTTGAAAAAACCTGCCTGTGATATTCTGTTTGTAGAGATCCAGATATATCTTCTTACATGTCAGGCTGATTTTGTGGGTGTTCAGAGTGGTCTGGTAGATACCCAGGTCAATTCAGGGACCAGTTAGAATAGGGTCCCCTACTCCTCTGCCATCTGTTTCCCTCCTCCCGAGCACTTTTTTATGTGTCTGTTGGTCATCTGGATGTCTTCTTTGCATAAATGTCTGTTCATATCTTCTGCCTGTTTCTTGATTGGATTCTTTGTTTTTTGGGTGTTGAGTTTGATAAGTTCTTTATAGATTTTGGATACTAGCCCTTTCTCTGATAAGTCATTTGCACATATCTTCTCCCATTTTATCGGTTGTCTTTTGGTTTTCTTGACTGTTTCCTTTGCCATGCAGAAGGCTTTTATCTTGATGAAGTCCCAAAAATTTATTTTTCTTCGGTTTCCTTTACATTTATAGACCTGTCTTGAAAGACGTTGCTGGAGCCGAGTTCACAGAGGTTGCTGCCTGTGTTCTCCTCTAGGATTTTGATGGATTCTTGTCTCACATTGAGGTCTTTCATCCATTTTGTGTTTATGTTTGTGTATGGTCTAAGACAATGGTCCAGTTTCATTCCTCTGCATGTGGCTGTCCAATTTTCTCCAGCACCATTTATTGAAGAGACTGTCTTTTTTCCATTGCATATTTTTTCCTGCTTTGTCGAAGAGTAGTTGACCATAGAGTTGAGGGTCCATTTCTGGGTTCTCTATTCTGTTCCATTAATCTGTGTGTCTGTTTTTGTGCCAGTACCATGCTGTCATGATGATCACAGCTTTGTAATGTAGTTTGAAGGCAGGCAACATGATGCTCCCAGCTTCGATTTTCTTTTTCAACATTCCCTTGGTGATTCAGGGTCTTTTCTGGTTCCATATAAATTTTAGAATTGTTTGTTCCAGCTCTGTGAAAAATTTCAATGGTATTTTGATAGGGATTGCATTAAACGTGTAGCTTGCTCTGGGTAACATAGACGTTTTAACAATGTTTATTTTTCCAATCCATGAGCATGGAACAATTTTCCATCTCTTTGTGTCTTCCTCCTCCATTTCCTTCATCAGTGTTCTGTAGTTTCTAGTGTATAGCTCCTTTACCTCTTTGATTAGGTTTATTCCTAGGTATCTTATGCTTTTTCGTTCTACCATAAATGGAATAGATTCCTTAATTTCTCTTTCTTCAGTCTCATTGTTAGTATACAGAAATTCAACTGATTTCTGTGCACTGATTTTGTATCCTGCCATGTTTCTGAATTGCTGTATGAGTTCTAGTAATTTAGGGGTGGAGTCTTTTCGATTTTCCACATAAAGCATCATGTCATCTATGAAGAGAGAGAGTTTGACTTCTTGTTTGCCAATCTGAATGCCTTTTATTTATTTCTTGTTGTTTTGTGGTTGTCTGATTGCTGAGGCTAGGACTTCTAGTACTATGTTGAACAATAGTGGTGAGAGTGGGCATCCCTGTTGTGTTCCTGATCTTAAGGGGAAAGCTCTCAGCCTTTCCCTGTTGAGAATGATATTCGCTGTGGGCTTTTCATAGATAGCTTTAGTGATATTGCTGTATGTTCCCTCTATCCCTATATTTTGAAGAGTTTTAACCAGGAAAGGATGCTGTATTTTGTTAAATGCTTTTTCTGCATTGATTGAGGGGATCATATCATTCTTGTCTTTTCTTTGATTAATATGCTCTATCACATTGATTGATCCTAATGTTGAACCACCTTGCATCCCAGGAATAAATCCCACCTGATCATGGTGAATAAGCCTTTTAATGGACTGTTGGATCCTATTTTCTAGGAACTTGTTGAGTGTTTTGGCATCCATGTTCAACAGGGATATTGGTCTATAATTCTCCTTTTCGATGGGGTATTTCTCTGGTTTTTGGATCAGGGTAATTCTGGCCTCATAGAAAGAGTTTGGAAGTTTTCCTTCTATTTCTATTTTTTGAAACAGCTTCAGTAGAATAGGTATGATTTTTTCTTTAAATGTTTGGTAGAATTCCCCTGGGAAGCCGTCTGGCCCCGGGCTTTTGTTTTTTTTTGGGAGGTTTTTGATGACTGCTTCAATTTCCTTGCTGGTTATTGGTCTATTCAGATAATATATTTCTTCCTCTGTCACTCTTGGTAGTTGATCAGTTTCCAGGAATGCATCCATTTCTTCCAGATTGCTTAATTTGTTGGTGTATACTTGCTGGTAATAATTACTAATCATTGTTTCTATTTCCTTGGTTTTAATCATGATCTCTTCCCTTTAATTCATGATTTTATTGATTTGGCTCCTTTCCCTTTTCTTTTGGGTAAGTCTGGCCAGAGGTTGATCGATCTTATTAATTCTTTCAAAGAACCAGCTTGTAGTTTTGTTAATATCTTCTGTTTTTCTTGTTTCCATTTCATTGATTTCTGCTCTAATCTTTATTATTTCTCTTCTCCTGCTTGGTTTGGGCCTTATTTGCTGTTCTTTCTCCAGGTCCTTTAGGTGTAAGTTTGGCTTGTGCATTTGGGATTTTTAAAAATTTTTTGAGAGAGGCTTGGATGGCTATGTTTTCCCTCTTCAGACAGCCTTTGCCATATCCCATAGGTTTTGAATACTGTGTTTTCATTTTCATTGGTTTCTATGAATTGTTTAAGTTATTCTTTAATTTCCTGGCTTACCCAGTCATTCTTGAACAGGACGCTCTTTAACTTCCAAGTGTTTGAGTTCCTTCCAAATTTCTTCTTATGGTTGAGTTCCAGTTTCATAGCATTGTGGTCTGAAAATAGGCAGGGAATCATCTCAATCTTTTGGTATCAGTTGACACCTCATCTGTGTCTGACACCTGATCTAGAGCACCAGTATGTGCTCTATTCTGCAAAACATTCTATGTGCACTTGAGAAGAATGAGTATCCTGTTGTGTTAGTGTGCATTGTTCTGTATATATCTACGAAGTCTGTCTGGTCAAATGTGTCATTCAGAGCTCTTGTTTCTTTTTTGATCTTCTGCTTAGATGATCTGTCCATTGCTGTGAGTGGAGTGTTGAGGTCTCCTACTATTAATGTATTATTATCAATATGTTTCTTTACTTTGGTTATTGTTTTCTATCATTGGCTGCTCCCACATTGGGGTCATAGATATTTACAATTGTTAGATCTTCTTGTTGGATAGACACTTTAAGTATGATATCGTGTCCCTCTTCATCCCTTATGATAGTCTTTGTTTGAAAATCTAATTTGTCTGATATGAGGATTGCTACCCCAGTTTTCTTGGGAGATCCATTAGTGTGGTAGATGGTTCTCCATCCCCTCCCTTTCCATCTGGAGGTGTCTTTAGGCTCAAACTAAGTCTCTTGTAGACAGCATATGGATGGGTCCTGCTTTTTTATTCAATCTGCAACCCTGTGTCTTTTCATGGGAGCATCCATCCCATTTACATTCCGAGTAACTATTGAAAGATAGGAATTAGTGCCATTGTATTACTTGTAAAGTCCCTGTCTATAGATTTTCTTTGTTTCTTTCTTGTCCATGTCACACTTGGGGTTTTCTCTTCGCTTACAGTATCCCCCTTAATATTTCTTGTAGGTCTGGCTTGGTGGTTGCATACTCGTTCAGTTTCTGCCTGTCCTGGAAGCTCTTTATCTCTCCATCCATTCTGAATGACAGCCTTGCAGAGTGAAGTATTCTTGACTGCACATTCTTTTCATTTAGTATCCTGAATATGTCTTGCCAGCCCTTTCTGGCTTACCAGGTTTCTGTGGACAAGTATGATGGTATTCTGATGTTCCTCCCTCCATATGGAAGGAACCTCCTCTCCCTGGCCATTCTCAGGATTCTTTCCTTGGCTGTAAAATTTGGAAGCTTCACTATTATAGGTCGGGGAGTGATCTCTTTTTATTGATTTTGGGAGGGGTCCCCTCTGCCTCTTGGACTCAAATGCTTGTTTCCTTCCCCAGATGAGGGAAGTTCTCAGCTATGATTTGCTTAAATATACCTTCTAGCCCTCCCTCTCTCTCCACCCCCTTGGGAATCCCAATAATTCTGATATTGTAATGTTTCATGTTATCATTAATCTCTCCAATCCTTTTGTCATGTGCTACTAGCAGCATATCTCTGTTTTCCTCAACTTCCTTCCTTTCCATCAGCTTATCTTCTAGATCACTAATTCTCTCTTCTGCCTCATTTACCCAGGCGGTTAGAGTATCCAGTTTAGACTGCATATCATTCATAGCATATTTTTTTAGTTTGGCCTGATTAGATCTCATTCCTGCTCTTAGAGAGTCTATATTGTCACTAATGTTTTTTTCAAGCCTAGCTATTGACTTTAGGATTGCTATCCTAAATTCTATCTCTGACAACTTGCTTAGATCCATATCCATTAGTCTGGGGCAGAGGACATTGTCTCTGGTTCTTTTCTTTGTTGAGAGCTCCCCCTCCTAGTCATTCTGTCAAGGGATGGGTGAGTGAATGAGCAGAGTCCAAAATATCAACCACGACCCAAGCAAGATGCTCTGTAGTAAAATCTGGAGTGGTGTGAAGCCACCACTTGCAAAAAGCAGTGGCTTTTCTGCTTGTAGAGATCCAGATATATAGACTTACATCTCAGGCATATCACGGAACAATCCTACGCCTGGGATTTCTCCTGACTTGCAGTGCGTTCTCCACCGAGCCGCTGTCCAGCAGATGGACTCCCCCGTGGAATGGTAGCCCCTCTCTGCCACTGCCCGCCTCTCTTGGTGCTATGCAATCAATCAATCAATCAATCAATCTTTAAAAAAATTACCAATGCTTTTAAGGACAAGACAAAGGGAGAGGGGATACTGTTCTAAATTGAAGAAGACAAAATGCATGATAATGATATAGAATTCCGGATCCTTGTTGGAACCTAGGTAATAAAGCAAAAACAAAACAGCTTTAAAAGACTTTTGGAACAATTGGGAAATTGAATGAGGACTTTATAGGATGTATACATGTTAAATTCCTCTGGTGTGATATTTAATCACAGTGAAGTATTGAAGGGCAAAATGTCATGCTTGCTGCACCTTTTTCTAAGTGGTTCATTCAAACAGGCAAATGTGTGTGTATCTGGAGACCCTGCACTTTGCTCTGCGGTATGTGTGTCCTTGTTAGTTCCCCTCCTTGCTCCTGTCTGAGGGGGCTGCATAGGTTCCACACTCTTCCTGCCACTTCAGATTTAGAGCATCTTAGTCAGGCTAGGCTGGGCTACAATTGCAGGCAATCCCAAACCGTCACAGCTTAGCATGGGACAATTTACTTTCAGCCATAGGGAATCCACTGTGGGTGCAGATTACCCACTAGGATAGCTGTCTTCCCTCTGCTGACTTGGCATCCCACACAGTACTCTACCCTTCCCTCTTTTCTTCCTTCCTCTCCTTATTTCCCCCCTCCCTGTCTGCCTGTCTTTCCAATCAAAAGTTGTCCTTTTGGAGGTAATATGGTCATTTGTGGGCCAGTGTTTCAGAGGAGCCCCCACAGAAGAAAGCAGAGCTCCATTTCACATATATATGTATTTTCATTGGATCTGCTACTATTATTAATTACATAAGTAGATTTTATTTTGCCTTTTCCATAGCCTTAAAAGACATGGTAACTTAACGGATCTGTATTTACTTCTCCCTGCATCTCCTATGCTTTCAGCTTTATGAATATCGATACTTGTTATTTGGTATATAAATATTTCTTTGCTCTATCTTCATTGTAAATTTTATCCACTAGCATGACGCAGTGCTCTTCCATTTAATATTTATATATATATATATATATATATATGATTTTGTTATTTCATTTGCCTAATGGACACTTGATCACTTAAAAATTTCTGATCTTTTTCTTTTTAAGATTTTATTTATTTATATGACGGAGAGAGATACAGCGAGAGAGGGAACACAAGCTGGGGGAGTGGGAGAGGGAGAAGCAGGCTTCCTGTGGAGCAGGGAGCCCCATGTGGGGCTCGATCCCAGGACCCTGGGATCATGGCACTGAACTGAAGGCAGACGCTTAATGACTGAGCCACCCAAGCCCCTCATTAGACTATTTCTTAATCACTTGGAGCCATTTCAATTAGAGTAGTAGGGTCATGGATGGAAAATAATTCTTATGGAATAATCAAACTTGTCATGGAGAAGAAATATATGTTAGAATAAACAAATTCAGTAAAGCTGCAGGATACAAAGTCAATATACAGAGACCTGTTGCATTTCTTCTTTTCTTTTTAGATTTTATTTATTTATTTGGTAGAGAAAGAAAGAGCATGAGCAGGGGTAGTGGCATGCAGAGGGAGAAGCAGACTCCCACTGAGCAGGGAGCCCAATGCAGGGATCAATCCCAGGACCCTGGGATCATGACCTGAGCCAAAGGCAGACACTTAACAACTGAGCCACCCAGGTGCCCCTAAAAATTTCTGATCTTGATAAATCAGTTTGCTTTAGATCTGTCTCTTCTAAACATAGAGCTGGGTTTTGTTCCATGATCCCATCTGAAATCTTTCTTCCAATAGGTTAATGTAGCCCATTTATGTTTATTTATGGGATAAAAATTTGATCTTAGTTATGTCATTATTTTATGCTACAGTTTCCGCTTTTATAGACTCAAATGCTACAATCTTTTTAAACTTTTTCTTTTTTTATTTTGATACATTAGTCGGAACGTGCATATCTTTGATACATACACATGAACAACCACCCACACACAAACATTTTAAATGAAGTTTTTTCTTTTCCTTATATTTTTTGATATCTCCTCCCTTCTCCCAACTTCCCTCCAGAGCAGCTTTCTTTCCAATGGAAGCAGTTCATATGCACAATCTGGCATGTATCCTTTTATACATTTTATCTGCTCTCTCCCATCACACAAATGTTTTGTTTTTTTTTTAACAAAAACATGAAGTTGTTTTATATACTTTTTGTGTTTTGATTTTCTTCCTTAGTAACACTTCACAGAAATCCTTCTGAGTCACTTGGACTAGTATGTATGTATATATGTATCTATTTGTTTGGCATTATTTCATTTCCCTATTGATGATTATTCACTGTGATTAGTTATTACCTGTTAAAATAATGCTTCCTTAAATATCCTCACATATGTCAATTTTGTGTATGAGTATTTTTATTTTTATATTTGATTCTCAGGAATGGAATTGAAGAATATATCTTTAGCTTAAGTAGATATTTATATACCTTTTCCAAAAGGGTAACAATTTATATTTTCTTTTTTTATAGTTTTTTTCCTTTAGAATTTTGAGGTATAATTGAGCCATAGAAATTGTATATATTTAAGGGGTCTGGTTGATGATTTCACATACATGTAAATTATGAAATAATCACCCCAATCAAGCTAGTTCACATATCCATTACCGCACATAATTAGCATCTTTTCTTTCCTGTGGTAAGAGCCCTTAAATTCTACCCTCTTAGTAAATTTCAAGTATACAATATAATATTGTGGGCTATAGTTACAGTGTTGTCCATTAGATCTCCAGAATATATTCAGCTTGCATAACTAAAACTTCATTCCCGTTGACCAGCATCTCTCCATTTCTCCCTTCTCTCAGCCCCTGGCAACCACTACTCTACTTTCTGCTTCTATGAGTTTGACTATGATAGGTTCCACATAAATGAGGTCATGCAGTATTTCTCTTTCTGTGTTTGGTTTATTTCACTTAGCATAAAGTCCTCCAAGTTCCTCCATCTTGTCACAAATGGCAGGATTTCCTTCTTTTTTTTAAGGCTGAACAATATTTGTTTTAATAAATACACATACATATATACAATATATGTAATATGTATATACACAGTATACACTTTTATACAATATAAAAATATATGTGTATAGATTCATCTGTTCACAGACATCTAGGTTGTTTCCATATCTTATCAACCATAATAATGTTGCAATGAACATGGGACTGCAGATATCTCTTTGAGATCCTGTTTTCAGTTTGTTTGGATATATATCCAGAAGTGGGATTTCTAGATCATATGGCAGTTCTATTGTTAATTTTTGAGAAAGCTTCATACTGTTTCCATAATAGCCATAGCACTTTACATTCCCACCAATGATTTACAAGTCTTTTTTGCTCCACATCCTCAGCAACACTTGTTCCTTTTGTCTTTTGGATAACAGCCATCCTAGTAGGTGTGAGGTGTCATCTCAATGTGGTTTTGATTCACTTTTCCCTAATGATTTATGATGTTTAGCACCTTTTCATGTACCTGTTGGCCTTTGTATGTCTTCTCTGGGAAAAAAATGTCTATTTAGATCCTATGCCTGCTTTTAAAATCAGGCTGTTTGTTTTATTGCTATCGAATTGTATGTGTTCCCTATATATTTTGGAAATTAACTCATTATCTGGTTGCCTTTTCATTTTGTAGATTGTTTATTTTGTGTGCAAAAGCTTTTTAGTTTGATGTAGTCCCATTTGTGAATTTTTGCTTTTGGTATTAAATTAAAAAAACCATTGCCAAGACTAATGTCAAGGAGCTTTCCCCCTGTTTTCTTCTACTAGTTTTATGGTTTCAGGTCTTCTGTTGAAGTCTTTAATTCATTTTGAGTTTTCTGTGTGTTGTGGGAGATAATGGTCCAAATTCTTTCTTTTTCTTGTCCTGGGTTCTTCTTCTTCTTCTTCTTTTTTTTAAAGATTTATTTATTTATTTTGAGAGAGTGAGAGAGAGAGCACATGAGAGGGGGCAGGGCCAGAGGGAGAAGCAGGTTCCTCACTGAGCAGGGAGCCTGATGCGGGACTCGATCCCGGGACTCCAGGATCATGACCTGAGCCGAAGGCAATCGTTTAACCAACTGAGCCACCCAGACGCCCCTCTTCTTTTTTTCTTTTTTGATTTCTAGCTTTACTCCAAGGTCATGAGAAAGGTAATTGAAATGATTTCAATCTTCTGAAATTTGTTAACCCTGGTTTTGTGAACTAAAATGTAATCTATCCTGGGGAATGTTCCGTGTGCATTTGGGAAGAATGTATTTTTTGCTATTGGATAGAATGTTCTGTAGGTGTCTGTCTGTCCATTCGACCTAAAGCATAGTTGAAGTCCAGTGTTTTCTTTTTGATTTTCTGTCTAGATGGTTTATCCATTGTTGAAAGTGGGGTCATGAAGTCTACTATTATTGTATTTTTATTTATTTTTCCCTTCAGATCTGTCAATATTTGCTTTACATATTTAGGTGCTCTAATGTTGGGTACAAATATATTTATAACTGTTCCATTTTCATGTTGAATGGACCCTTTCACCATCCTATAATGGCCTTCTTTGTCTAGTGAGACAGTTTTTGACTGGAAGTCTATTTTGTCTGATGTAAGTGTAACCATATTTGTTTTCTTCTGATTACCACTTTTGTGACATGTATTTTTTATTTCTTCACTTTCAGCTTATATACATCTTTACATCTAAACTGAGTCTCTTGTAGACTGTATAAATTTATAGTATACCCTATGAACTGTGAAGTCAAGATCTCTGCCCTGTTCCTTTTTGCACCATTCTCTAGAATTTTATGAGAAAAGTACTCTAGATAAATTTTAATATTGTTTTGTCCAATTTTAAGTACCTGACTTGGAATTTTTTACTCTTATTTTATATAAAATTTATATATCAACTTTGGTTAATTTATATATTAACTTTGTATAACAAATACAAAAACTTGTATTTTTGTTATATTAACTGTTCTCTTTTGGAACATAGTATATCTTTTCATTGGTCCAAATCTTTAACACAGTTTTATGGTATTATTTAGATAGGTGTTTTACTTATGCCTAGTTTTTCAATGTTTTCCTTTATAATTTTCGTGCCATCTCCCTTCATTTTCATTTCTAATTGGTATTGTTAAGGAAAAAAGTAGAGCGATTAATTTTGTATATTTATCTTGTATCCAAACAGCTGCTCAAGTCACTTAATTCTAGCATTTCTATAAACCTTTAAGCTTCCTAGTTATAAAATCCAGTGAAAAATAATAACAGACTAAAAATAACTTGATATTTTCTGCAAATATCATACTGATTATTTTTTTTCTTATTGCCTTTGTTAACCTTCAACAATATTGGTAATATTGGTAATAGTTGTAGGCAGGAAAACCAATTTGAAGAGAAATACATTTTCGCGTTTTTTAGGTTCCTATTTTTAGGTCAATAACTTCATTGTCTTTAAGTGGGCTACTCTCATATTGTACTTCAAGGTTTTATTGGATAAGCCACTTATGAATTTTGTCCAATGAGGATTTTTGTATCTATTGATTTCCTATGACAGTCTTCTTTCTTGATGTAATTCTTATGTTGGAAGATTTTTGATATCCTGATTTCATTTGGTCATGATGCATGCTTTTGATACCCTGCTCCTTTTTTCAGTAAAATTTTATTGTATAAACATTTAACTTACAAACATGCTAGATGTTTATAAGTGAGATTTATGTACATTACAAAAATCTTTATCAGTTTGCACAGATAGGTGATATTGACTTTATAGAATCAATTATGGAATTTTCTTTTTCTATACCTTGAATTAATTTAAATCATTTGAATTATCCATTTTTTAATGATTAGCTAACTATATGAAGCTATCAGTGCTGTATTACTATTATCATTATTAGGATTGATGCTAAGTATTCATCTGTCAAGTTGAGATTGATTTAAATTTTCGAGGTATGCTTGGGCAATTTTTTTAGTTCTATTTCATCAGAAATTGCACTTTCTACAGATATAACAATACAGAAATTACCCATCCTCTCTATAGTTTTTAAACTTATTTTTAGAGTTTTATCAAGTGTAATAAAAAATAATAATAAATGTTTTCCCTATATATGGTTTATGGCACCTTTCTCATTTGGGACCTTGTATGTTTTTTCACTATTCCATGTTAATCAAATTTATGATTACTATGATGGTTATTTAAAATGTATTTTATTTTTATTTATATATATATTTTTTAATTTAAAATTTACTTAGTTAACATAAAGTATAATACTGGTTTCTGGAAAAGAATTCAGTGATTCAACATTTATATACAATACCCAATGTTCATCACAACAAGTGCCCTCCTTAATGCCCAACCCCCATCTAGCCCACCATACTCCAGCCACCTCCCTCCATCAACCCTCAGTTTGTTCTCTATGATTAAAAGACTCTTATGGTTTATTTCTCTCTTTCCTTCCTCCTGGCCCCATCCCATATATTCATCTGTTTTCTTTCTCACATACCATATATGAGTAAGACCATGTGGTATTTGTCTTTCTCTGACTGACTTCGTTCGCTTAGCATAATATACTCTAGTTCCATCCATGTCATTGTGAAAGGCAAGATTTCAACCTTTTTGATGGCTGAATAATATTCCATTTGTGTGTGTGTGTGTGTGTGTGTGTGTGTGTGTGTGTGTGTGTGTTTGTACCACATATTCTTTATCATGGTGGTTTTTAAAATGGCTTTTTATTTTAAATTACATATTATATAATGCCCCTCTTTATTCTGATGAGTGTTCTTAAGTTTGTTTATTTTTACTTATTTTTATTTTTTGTGCTGTTAAGTTAAATTCTACCTTTTCTGATATTAATATTGCCACCTCAGATTTATTTTTATTTGCATTTGCTGAAATTTTGCTTTTTATTTTTAATCTTTATTACACTTGCTAAGACTTGTTTTTATAAACAATGTTTTACATGTAGTCTTCAATTCCTATTTAATGGAATTCATCTCATTCATAATAAGTATTTTATTTTATTTTTTTATTTATTTTTTTTTTAAAAGATTTTATTTATTTATTTGAGAGAGAGAATGAGATAGAGAGAGAGAGCATGAGAGGGGGGGGGTCAGAGGGAGGAGCAGACTCCCCGCTGAGCAGGGAGCACAATGCGGGACTCGATCCCGGGACTCCAGGATCATGACCTGAGCCGAAGGCAGTTGCTTAACCAACGGAGCCACCCAGGTGCCCCCATAATAAGTATTTTAGTTGCTTCATTAAATTTTATGCTTTAGATCTACTTTTTAATTATTGATTGTTTCACTTTGTTGTTTTTCTTATATTTCCTCTTAGTTTTTTTTTTCCTGGTTTGATTCTTTATTCTTTCCTTAGAATTTTCTAGTTAATTAAGAAGTTCTATTTTCTACTTTCCTACTCCATTAATGGTTATTACTGTCCCTGTAACACTTACAAACAAATTTCTCAACCATTATGTGGAAGAAAGAGGACCTCTATGTCCCCAGTCCAACTGCTTTGTCCCCCTGCTGCATCTCTTCACAGGAGGAGAGGTTTTCAGATGCTTTACTTCCTCCCTCTTCCTCAGTAGGTAAGACCATTAGAATGTTTCATTTGCCTTCTCTCCACACCCCCCCATTCTTATGCTTTGTAGAGGCCATACAGTTCTTTAGTTTCAGACTATGATATGTTTTCTCTTTTCAGACTGGCTTCTCTATGTCAGTAATCTATATTGAACACTTGTGATGAACGTGTGCTGGTGTGGATGGTGGTTGCTGACCCCAATCTCACTCCCATACATTTTTTAAGTTCTGCCAGAGCTTAGTTGTACACTTCGGATATGTCAGAGGAGACAGCATGTGCAGTTCCATTGTTCAACATCAGTTGCAATGGAAACATGTTAGCTGGTATTAGGCCTGAAAGCCTGAGGAGGCTGACAATCCCTGGCACAAAGTTTTTCAGCTTGTGGTCCACATCGAGTGGTACAGAAAGATGAAGAACAGTAAAAACTGAAAAATGTCCATTCAATTAAGCAATTGGAACAATGTTGTTTCTAGGAGTTTCGTTTAGTGGAATGATAGGGATTCTGTGTGAGGAACACAGGAAGGCGTGACAGTGCAGCTGGGTGTCACTGGAGACAGTGTGAGCTCCAGTTGGAAAGACGCAGGAAGTTGTGACAGTTGTGCAGTTTGCAGCCACTGGAGGCGGTGGTGAGCTGAAGTGCAAGAGATGCAAGAAGACGTGCCAGTATATCTTGCTGCCACAGGATGTGGTGGTGAGCTGCAGTTGGCTGTAAACAGAGCGTCCTAGCTGGTGCAGACAAGCCTGGTTGCTCCACGTTTTTGTTCTCTACCATTTCTATGGATAGGCCTTTGTAATAACTAATTTTACTATGAGCCTCTTTTGAAGCTTATTCTGGTATTTCACCTAATATTTCTAGACCAATATTTTGAGTTAGTCTGTAAAAGGGATAATGTAGTGAATATTTGTGTGATAGCTATATGCCAAAATGTGTTCTGTGCTTTTTAAACCTTATATTATTTACTTCTCATTAGAAATCTATGAAGTTACTACTGTAATCCCATTTTAAAATGAAGAAATTGAAGTTAACACGTGGACGAATTTGTGTACTTAAGACTTGGCAAATTTGGAATTTGAAGACAGTTTTGTTAGATTATCAAGACTGGGTGTGTTAATCATGGACTGGTTCTCTAACCTCTATAGCTGATTCTCATTTTTGTGGTAATTATATTCTCTCTATAAAGTTGCTGTGAACACTGAACTGGCTAATTCTGAATTACCCTCTTGCTCTAGGTGAAATTCAGGGCTGGGTTTCTGCTCACATTTTTATCAACTGCTCAATATATAACTTTGTTTTCAGTGTTCATTGCTTAAAGACATCTTATTTAATAAGTATGGCTTATGAACATTGAACTTGTAGCCAACAGCAGCACTATAACTCACAGCTGAACAAAGCTTATCTGACACATGTACTTTTTCTGTGGGGCACATCACAGCCTGCTTGCAATAAGGAACATCAGGCAGCACTTCTGCACTGTACTTGGGGCCATTTTAAACTGTGAAATCACCAACACTCCCACCCCAAAATTGCAAAGTATGTGGCATTAAAATATACCATATAAAGGACTTATGTTTATAGTACAGGAACTGAAAAAGAGGGAGATCTTCATCTTGTTCAACACCCCAGAACATGCCCATCACAGATTCAGATGTCCACACCTGACTGGGAAGGTGCTCTTGGTGCTGATTTGGGGGGCACAAATACATATGAGAGAGCAGGCCGTTTCACAAATACTGAATCCACAAGTAATGAGGATCGACTATTCTGATCTCTACTGTGGTGATCTGTGGTGTTTTATTTCCATTTGGTACTGTTTAATACATTTTCACAAGGCCAGGGATTATGAATAAAATGACAACTTTTTATTTGTTCATTCATGTCTTCATGTATTTCTATTATGCTTTCACTAATCTTTCATGAAACAGCTAATGTGCATGGGAAACAAAGGTGAACAACATATTTTACGTGCCCTGGCCACTATTTACTTCCAGCTTGTAGTCTAGTAAAGAAGCAAGTAAATGCAAGAATGTGTAAATCCTTAAATAGAAACCACAAAGACTATGATTTATCTTGATAAATCTTGCTGGATAGAATACCATCTCTTTTGTAGGAAAATGAATTGCTAATCCTCAAGAAGCCTTGGAAGATATGGGCTAAGACAATATTTTGAGTTAGGTCCAAGAGACACTGTTGTTAAAGGCTCCTTGGATGCAAGTTGTGTAAGGTGCCCCAGATGGGCTTGGGAGCTAATACTCAGGTAACGATACTGCACTCTGGCTTGTGAAGTATCCTAGCAACATGGGGGCCTATGGGAATGTGTGCTTCTCTTACAAGTGGAATTAAGGATACAAAGTGGGGTGTATATGTGACCAAAACAACAATGATATAGATGGTCATAAACTTGAGCTTGACATTAGTCCCCCTGAACTCTCCCTTAGTCAATTCTGTGAGTTGGCAAGGTGTGCTCAAGAATGGGTTTCTCTGGTCCTTCCTGCCCTGTGTCCTCCTTGTGCCTTCATGATCCTGCTCTGTGACAGTGCCAACTGCCTCCCTCTGCTTAGCCATTGTTGCATGGTTGGCATCTCTTTCCCTACCCTGGCTGTGAGGAAGGTGACTGCTGGCCCCTGTAATTGCTTTTTTAAGCAAGGGAACAGGCCATTCCAGAATTCTCCTTTGTGCCACTTAGATCAAGTTGTAGCTTATAGGAGAAACTGCTGTAGCCTTAATTTTGTGGGAGATAAAGATGATGCAGATAACTTTGCTCTCATACTGTCCCCCATGTACTTGAGTGTCTTTGTCCTTGGTAATTTGCCTGGACAGGTAATTTGCCTGGAATACCCATCTCATCTGGGACTGCTCGAGACCTTTTCACACTTCCCAGTCTAGGCCAAACTGACCCCAGCACACGAAAGGAGGTAGAAATATATTTTTCCTGCTAATACCACACCATATTTTGGAGGCCTCATTTTCTGGCCAAAGATTAATTTCTTCCCAGGCTGATTAGCAGTACAACATCTACTACCCACAAAAGATCTTTGCTTTCCACTATGAAATTTTATTTTATTTTTTATTATTTATTTATTTATTTCTTTGGTTATATATTTTTTATTGTTATGTGAATCACCATACATTACATCATTAGTTTTGGATGTAGTGTTCCATGACTCATTGTGCATAACACCCAGTGCTCCACGCAGAACGTGCCCTTTTTAATACCCATCACCAGGCTAACCCATCCCCCCACCCCCTCCCCTCTAGAACCCTTAGTTTGTTTTTCAGAGTCAATCATCTCTCATGGTTCATCTGCCCTCTGATTTCCCCCCTTCATTCTTCCCCTCCTGCTATCTTCTTCTTCTTCTTTTTTTCTTAACATATATTGCATTATTTGTTTCAGAGGTACAGGTCTGTGATTCAACAGTCTTGCAAAATTCACAGTGCTCACCATAGCACATACCCTACACAATGTCTATCACTCAGCCACCCCTCCCTCCCACCCCACCCCCGCTCCAGCAACCCTCAGTTTGTTTCCTGATATTAAGAATTCCTCATATCAGTGAGGTAATATGATACATGTCTTTCTCTGATTGACTTATTTCACTCAGCATAACACCCTCCAGTACCATCCATGTCATTGCAAATGGCAAGATCTCATTCCTTTTGATGGCTGCATAATATCCCATTGTGTATATATACCACTTCTTCTTTATCCATTCATCTGTCGATGGACATCTTGGCTCTTTCCATGGTTTGGCTATTGTGGACATTGCTGCTATAAACATGGGGGTGCACGTAACCCTTCAGATCCCTACATTTGTATCTTTGTGGTAAATACCCGGTAGTGCAATTGCTGGATCGTATGGTAGCTCTATTTTCAACTGTTTGAGGAACCTCCATACCGTTTTCCAGAGTGGTTGCACCAGCTTGCATTCCCACCAACAGTGTAGGAGGGTTCCCCTTTCTCCACATCCCCGCCAACATCTGTCGTTTCCTGACTTGTTAATTTTAGCCATTCTGACTGCTGTGAGGTGGTATCTCATTAAGGTTTTGATTTGGATTTCCCTGATGCTGAGCGATGTTGAAAACTTTTTCATGTGTCTGTTGGCCATTTGGATGTCTTCTTTGGAAAAATTTCTGTTCGTGTCGTCTGCCCATTTCTTGATTGGATTATGTGTTCTTTGGGTGTTGAGTTTGACAAGTTCTTGATAGATTTTGGATAGTAGCCCTTTATCTGATATGTCATTTGCAAATATTTTCTCCCAATCTGTCGGTTGTCTTTTGGTTTTGTGGACTGTTTCTTTTGCTGTGCAAAAGCTTTTTATCTTGTTGAAGTCCCAAAAGTTCATTTTTGCCCTTGCTTCATTGCCTTTGGCGATATTTCTAGGAAGAAGTTGCTGCGGCTGAGGTCAAAGAGGTTGCTGCCTGTGTTCTCCTTTAGGATTTTGATGGACTCCTGTCTCACGTTTAGGTCTTTCAACCATTTGGAGTCATTTTTGTGTGTGGTATAAGGAAGTGGTCCAGTTTCATTCTTCTGCATGTGGCTGTCCAATTTTTCCAACACCATTTGTTGAAGAGACTTTTTTCCATTGGACGTTATTTCCTGATTTGTCAAAGATGAGTTGACCATAGAGTTGAGGGTCCATTTCTGGGCTCTCGATTCTGTTCCATTGATCTATGTGTCTGTTTTTGTGCCAGTACCATACTGATGATGACAGCTTTGTAATAAAGCTGGAAGTCCGGAATTGTGATGCCGCCAGCTTTTCTTTTCTTTTTCAACATTCCTCTGGCTATTCGGGGTCTCTTCTGGTTCCATACAAATTTTAGGATTATTTGTTCCATTTCTTTGAAAAAAGTGGATGGTATTTTGATGGGGATTGCATTGGATGTGTAGATTGCTCTAGGTAGCATTGACCTCTTCACAATGTTCGTTCTCCCAATCCATGAGCATGGAACGTTTGTCCGTTTCTTTGTGTCTTCCTCCATTTCTTTCAAGAGTATTTTATATTTTTTGAATACAGACCCTTTGCCTCTTTGGTTAGATTTATTCCTAGGTATCTTATGGTTTTGGGTGCAATTAAAATGGGATTGACTCCTTGATTTGTCTCTCTTCTGTCTTGTTGTTGGTGTATAGGAATGTCACTGATTTCTGTGCATTGATTTTATATCCTGCCACTTGACTGAATTCCTGTATGAGTTCTAGCAGTTTTGGGGTGGGGTCTTTTGGGTTTTCCACATACAGTATCATATCATCTGCAAACAGTGAGAGTTTGACTTCCTCGTTGCCGATTTGGATGCCTTTGATTTCTTTTTGTTGTCTGATTGCTGTGGCTAGGATTTCTGATACTATGTTGAATTGCAGTGGTGATAGTGGACATCCCTGCGACGTTCCTGACCTTAGGGGGAAAGCTCTCAGTTTTTCCCCCATTGAGAATGATATTCACTGTGGTTTTTCATAGATGGCTTTTATGATATTGAGGTATGTACCCTCTCTCCCTATACTCTGAAGAATTTTGATCAAGAAAGGATGGTGTACTTTGTCAAAAGCTTTTTCTGCATCTATTGAGAGGATCATATGATTCTTGTTCTTTCTTTTGTTAATGTATTGTATCACGTTGATTGATTTGCGGATGTTGAACCAGCCTTGTAGCCCAGGGATAAATCCCACTTGGTCATGGTGAATAATCCTTTTAATGTACTGTTGGATCCTATTGGCTAGTATTTTGGTGAGAATTTTTGCATCCATGTTCATCAAGGATATTGGTCTGTAATTCTCCTTTTTGATGGGGTCTTTGTCCAGTTTTGGGATCAAGGGAATGGTGGCCTCATAAAATGAGTTTGGAAGTTTTCCTTCCATTTCTAGTTTTTGGAACAGTTTCAGGAGAATAGGTATTAATTCTTCTTGAAATGTTTGGTAGAATTCCCCTGGGAAGCCATCTGGCCCTGGACTTTTGTTTGTTGGAAGATTTTTGATGACTGCTTCAATTTCCTTAGTGGTTCTAGGTCTGTTCAGGTTTTCTGTTCCTTCCCGGTTCAATTTTGGTAGTTGATACATCTCTAGGAATGCATCCATTTCTTCCAGGTTATCCAATTTGCTGCCATAGAGTTGCTCATAATATGTTCTTATAATTGTTTGTATATCTTTGGTGTTAGTTGTGATCTCTCCTCTTTCATTCATGTTTTTGTTGATTTGGGTCATTTCTCTTTTCCTTTTGATAAGTCTGGCCAGGGGTTTATCAATCTTGTTAATTCTTTCAAAGAACCAGCTCCTAGGTTCGTTGATCTATTCTACTGTTCTTTTGGTTTCTATTTCATTGATTTCTGCTCTGATCTTTATTATTTCTCTTCTCCTGCTGTGTGTAGGCTTTATTTGCTGTTTTTTTGTCTAGCTCCCCTAGGTGTAGGGTAAGGTTGTGTATTTGAGACCTTTCTTGTTTCTTGAGAAAGGCTTGTATTGCTATATACTTTCGTCTTAGGACTGCCCTTGCTGTATCCCAAAGATTTTGAACAGTTGTGTTTTTTTTCATTGGTTTCCATTAATTTTTAAAATTCTTCTTTAATTTCCTGGTTGACCCATTCATTCTTTAGTAGGATGCTCTTTAGCCTCCATGTATTTGAGTTCTTTCCGACTTTCCTCTTGTGATTGAGTTCTAGTTTCAAAGCATTGTGGTCTGAAAATATGCAGGGAATGATCCCAATCTTTTGGTACCAGTTGAGACCTGATTTGTGACCTAGGATGTCATCTATTCTGGAGAATATTCATTGGGCACTAGAGAAGAATGTGTATTCCGTTGCTTTGGGATGGAATGTTCTGTATATGTCTGTGAAGTCCATTTGGTCCAGTGTGTCGTTTAAAGTCTTTATTTTCTTGTTGATCTTTTGCTTAGATGATCTGTCCATTTCAGTCAGGGGGGTGTTAAAGTCCCCCACTATTATTGTATTGTTGTCAATGTGTTTCTTTGCTTTTGTTATTAATTGCCTTATATAATTGGCCGCTCCCATGTTAGGGTCATAGATATTTACAATTGATAGATCTTCTTGTTGGATAGACCCTTTAAGTAGGATATAGTGCCCTTCCTCATCTCTTATTACAGTGTTTGTTTTAAAATCTAATTTGTCTGATATAAGGATTGCCACCCCCAGCTTTCTTTTGGTGTCCATTAGCATGGTAAATGGTTTTCCATCCCTTCGCTTTCAATGTGAGGGTGTCTTTGGGTCTAAAATGAGTCTCTTGCAGATAGCATATCGATGGGTCTTGTTTTTTAATCCAATCTGATAGCCTGTGTCTTTTGATTGGGGCATTCAGCCCATTTCCATTCAGGGTAACTATTGAAATGTATGAATTTAGTGCCATTGTATTGCCTGTAAGGTGACTGTTACTGTATGTTGTCTGTGTTCCTTTCCGATCTTTGCTGCTTTTAGGCTCTCTCTTTGCTTAGAGGACCCCTTTCAATATTTCTTGGAGGGCTGGTTTCGTGTTTGCAAATTCCTTTAGTTTTTGTTTGTCCTGGAATCTTTTTATCTCTCCTTCTATTTTCAATGACAGCCTAGCTGGATATAGTATTCTTGGCTGCATATTTTTCTCATTTAGTGCTCTGAAGATATCATGCCAGTCCTTTCTGGCCTGCCATGTCTCTGTGGATAGGTCTGTTGCCAATCTAATATTTCTACCATTTTAGCTTACATATCTCTTCTCCCGAGCTGCTTTCAGGATATTCTCTTTGTCTCTGAGACTGGTAAGTTTTACTATTAGATGTCAGGGTGTTGACCTATTTTTATGGATTTTGAGAGGGGTTCTCTGTGCCTCCTGGATTTTGATGCCTGTTTCCTTCCTCACATTAGGGAAGTTCTCTGCTATTATTTTCTCCAATATACCTTCTGCCCCTCTCTCTCTTTCTTCTTCTTCTGGGTCCCTATTATTCTAATGTTGTTTCGTCTTATCATATCACTCATCTCTCGAATTCTGCCCTCATGATCCTGTAGTTGTTTCTCTCTCTTTTTCTCAGCCTCTTTATTTTCCATCATTTGGTCTTCTATATCGCTGATTCTCTCTTCTGCCTCACTTATCCTAGCAGTTAGTGCTCCCATTTTTGACTCTACCTCATTAATAGCCTTTTTGATTTTGACTTGGTTAGATTTTAGTTCTTTTATTTCTCCAGAAAGGGTTTCTCTAATAACTTCCACGCTTTTTTCAAGCCCAGCTAGTGTCTTTAAAGTCATGATTCTGAACTCTAGGTCCGACATCGTACTAATGTCCGTATAGAGTAGGTCCCTGGCTAACGGGACTACCTCTTGTTCTTTTTGCTGAGGTGATTTTCTTCGTCTTGTCATTTTGTCCAGAGGAGAATAGATGAATGAGAGAACAAAATGCTAACAGGTTAACAACATCCCCAGCAAATATATTCTATACAAATCAGAAAAGACCAGAAACCAGGGGGAAATAAAGGGAAAGAAAAAAACAGAAAGAAATAAAAAAAAAAAGAAAAAGAAAAAGATAAAAACAAACAGAAACAGAACAAAACAAAAAACCAGAATATGATCAAATATAATCAGGCTAGCGCATAGATCAGTGCCACACACTAGATTTTGGGTGTATTTTGGTCTGTTAGAAGAAAGTGCTTGGGGCGCCTGGGTGGCTCAGTCGGTTAAGCGACTGCCTTCAGCTCAGGTCATGATCCTGGAGTCCCAGGATTGAGTCCCGCATCGGGCTCCCTACTCAGTGGGGAGTCTGCCTCTCCCTCTGACCCTTCCCCCTCTCATGTGCTCTCTCTCTCTCTCAAATAAATAAATAAAATCTTAAAAAAAAAAAAGAAAGTGCCTGCTAAAATTTTAAAGGAAGAAAGACTTATATATGTACAAAATAAGGGTTGATACAATGCAGGGATGGTGATGACTGTAAAGATGAAAATTATAAAAGATTTTATGAAAGGCATTGATAAGATAAGAAGTTGTTTGAAAAAAGAAAGAAGATTAAAAAAAAGAAAAAGAAAAGAAAAAAAAGGGAGAGACTTTGATCAGGCAGGAGACTAGAACAAAGCCATACACTAGTGATTTAGGGTATATTTTGATCTGTTAGAAGAAACTGTATCTCAAAATTTTAAGGAGAGAAAAACTTATATATATATGCCAATAATTAGGGTAACTACTATGAAGGGATAAAATATGACTCTAAAAATGAAAAATAAAAATGTTTTTTTAAAAAGGGGATTGATAAGATGTTGGTTGAAAAAGGGAAAAAGAAAATTAAAAAAAAAAAACAGTTAAAAAATTAACTTTGAAAAACTCATGAATCATGGTAAAAAAGCCATGAATTCCATGTGCAGTATTCCCCTAGCGCTCTCCCGTTCTCCTTGTTCGGTAAACTTGGTCTTGGCTTGCTGGCTGTTGGTGCTATCTTCTGGGGGAGGGGCCTGTTGCCGTGGTTCCCAAATGTCTTTCCTGGTGGCGGAATTGCCCCGCCCTTGTGAGTCCGGGCTAAGCAATCTGCTCCGGTTTGCTCTCAGGAGCTTTTGTTCCCTGGAAGCTCTTGGTACAGCTTTGGAGGACCAGGGTGAAAATGGTAGCCTCCCAGGCTCCACCCGGAGGAGCTGAGAACTCGGGATCCTGCTCCTCAGCTCGCCTCCAGAGAAAAGCAGTCACTCCCGTCTCCCTGGTCTCTGGCCACACTCCGTGCTCACCCGGACTGTGACCGAGCTTTCTATCTCTGGCACCCGACCCCGTGTGGAGTCTCCAAACCCAGCAGATCCCTGCGGTGCGTTCCTGCGCCGCTCCTCCCAGGGGAGGAAGGGGAGTCTCCCCAGCTCTGCCGCTTGTTGGGTCCCTACTGGAGGAGCAGTGGTCCAACTGGGCCGCGGATCACAGTTTATGGCCACCCCGAGCTGAGAGCCCAAGCCTCGGCTCCGTCTCTGCAGCTGGCTTCCCTGCTCCCATACCTGGGAGCTCTGCTGCACTCAGGCACCCCCGGTCTTTCTGTGACCCCAAGGGTCCTGAGAACACACTGTGCCACGAGGGTTCCACCCCCCGCTTAGCCACTGGAGCGAGGTCCCTCACCGGAGCCCACTTCTAAATGTTCCGATTTTGTGCTCTGTGGCTCTATTACTTGCCAGAAGCGGCGGGGGCCCCCTCCCCCACTGTCTATCCTTCCGAATATCGCCTCGGATTCACTTCTCCGGATTCCTACCTTCCAGTAAGTGGTTGCTTCTCTGTTCAGAGAGTTGTTGCTACTCTCTTCTTGATCTCCTGTTGAGTTCGTAGGTGTTCAGAATGGTTTGATCCCTATTCAGCTGAATTCCTGAGATCAGATGAAATCCAGATCTCCTACTCCTTCGCCATCTTGCTCCCAGTCCGAGAAGAAAATTTTAATGTCTAAGTCAGTTTTTTAACTCATAATCAACTGTCAGAAATATTGAGACAACTGTACTAAGGAAAGTAGAAAAATTTTTTTAAATTTCAGGAGTGGTAGCTCCTATAAAAGCTATTGCCAGCTTCATTATGTAGTAATTGTTTACTAATAAGAATTGGATATTAAGACATTTCAAAATAGTTTAAAGTAATCATATATAGACCATCATTTAAGTTGGAGGGATTTTTTTTCTGAGCTAATTATAATACTATGAATAGAAAATTTCAAAATTAATTTTCATACCAAATTAGATAGCTACCCTGAAAAAAGATATAAATGCTTTAAAAAAAACAAGAAATTATTTATTAATTTTAAAACACTTTGATAAAGATTTAAAATAGAAATACGATACAATCCATTAATTCCACTACTCGGTATTTACCCAAAGAAAGTGAAAACACTGTCTCAAAGATATATGCCCACCTATGTTTTTTTTCTTCTTTTTTCAGTTTTCTTAAAAAAAATTTATTGTTATGTTAATCACCGTACATTACATCATCAGTTTTGGATGTAGTGTTCCATGATTCATTGTTTGTGAATAACATCCAGTGCTCCACGCAGAACGTGCCCTTTTTAATACCCATCACCAGGCTAACCCATCCTCCCAGCCCCCTCCGCTCTAGAACCCTCAGTTTGTTTTTCAGAGTCCATTGTCTTTCATGGTGGGTCTCCCCCTCCGATTTTCCCCCCTTCATTCTTCCCCTCCTGCTATCTACTTCTTTCTTTTCTTAACATATATTGCATTATTTGTTTCAGAAGTACAGATCTGTGATTCAACAGTCTTGCACAATTCAAAGCACTCGCCATAGCACATACCCTCCCCAATGTCTATCACCCAGCCACCCCATCCCTCCCACCCCCCCACCACTCCAGCAACACTCAGTTTGTTTCCTGAGATTAAGAATACCTCATATCAGTGAGGTCATATGATACATGTCTTTCTCTGATTGACTTATTTCACTCAGCATAACACCCTCCAGTTCCATCCACGTCATTGTAAATGGCAGGATCTCATTCCTTTTGATGGCTGCATAATATTCCATTGTGTATATATACCACATCTTCTTTATCCATTCATCTGTCGATGGACATCTTGGCTCTTTCCACAGTTTGGCTATTGTGGACATTGCTGCTATAAATATTGGGGTGCATGTTCCCCTTCAGATCCCTACATTTGTATCTTTGTGGTAAATACCCAGTAGTATGCACACCTATGTTTATCGTAGCATTTTTTATAGTAGCCAAGATATGGAAGCAACCTGTCAATCAATAGATGAATGGGCAAAGAAGATGTGATATATACATATGAATATTACTCAGCCATAAAAAAGGGTGAGATCTTGCCATTTGCTACACCATGAATGGACCTATAGGATATAGTGCTCAGTGAAATAAATCAGAAAAAGGCAAATACTATGTGATTTTACTTCTATGTGGAATTTAAAAAACAAAACAAATGAATAAATGAAAAAAAAGCAGAAACATAATCATAAATACAGAGAACTGATGGTTTCCAGAGGGGAAGAGGGTGTAGGAATGGGCGAAATGGGTAAGGGGAGTGGGAAGTATAGGCTTCCAGTTGTGGAATGAATAGTCGGGATGAAAGGTACAAGGAAGAGTATATAGTCAATAGTATTGTAATAGCATTATATGGTCACAGATGGTAGGTACATTTGTGGTGAGCATAGCATAAAGGATAGACTTTTGGAATCACTATGTGGTTCACCTGAAACTACTGTAACATTACATATCAACTATACTTCAATAAAAAAGGAAAAAAACTTTGAAAAAAATAAAAATAAATTCAATTAGCCAACACACAGAACATTACTAGTTTCAGATGTAGAGTTCAGTAATTCATCAGTTGCATATAACACACAGTGTTCATCACATTACATGCCCTCCTTAATGTCCATCACCCAGTTACCCATCCCCCACCCACCTCCCCTCTAGCAACCCTCAGTTTCTTTCCCATAGTTAAGAATATCTCATGGTTTCTCTCCCTCTCTGATTTCTTCCCATTCCATTTTTCCCTCCCTTCCCCATGATCCTCTGTGCTATTTCTTATATTCCTCATATGAGTGAAACCATATGATAATCGTCCTCTGATTGACTTATTTTGCTCAGCATATACCCTCCAGTTCCATCCATGCTGAGGTAAATGGTAAGCATTTATCCTTTCTGATGCCCGAGTAATACACACACACACACACACATACACACACACACACACACACACACACAAAACATCTTCTTTATCCATTCATCTGTCCATGGATATCCAGGCTCTTTCCATAGTTTGGCTATTTGGACATTGCTACTATAAATTTATTGACAGACAAAAGCAGGAACATAAGCAGGGTGAGTGGGAGGGGGAGAAGCAGGCTTCCCGATGAGCAGGGAGCCCAATGTGGGGCTCGATGCCAGGACCCTGGGATCATAACCTGAACTGAAGGCAGATGCTTATTGACAGCCACCCAGGTACCCCAAGTATGCGTTTTTCAAGCCCCACATGGAATATTTGTAAAATTTGACTGTACATTGGACCATTAAAAGTTTTAACAAATTCAAAGGATTGAAACCATTCAATATAATTGTTAGTCATCAACAACAAAAAATAGGGTAATGTAGAAAGTCCTAAATAAATATATATACTTATTGGGAATTAAGGACTACCTTTCTAAATAATGCATGAGTTAATATAATATTGCATTGAAGATTAGGAAACTTTTTTTTAACTGAGTCAAAATTTTTATTGGTGAAATCCATAATAATGGCATATGGATGTCACTGAATTATGATGCATTAATGGAAAATATTTTTTATTATGTTATGTTAATCACCATACAGTACATCATTAGTTTTTGATATAGTGATCCATGATTCATTGTTTTTGTATAGCATCCAGTGCTCCATGCAATATGTGCCCTCCTTAATACCCATCACTGGGCTAACCCATCCACACCTCCCCTCTAAAATACTCTGTTTCTCTGAGTCCATAGTCTCTCATGGTTTGTGTCCCCCTCTGATTTCCCCCCCTTCATCTTTCCCTTCCTTCTCCTAATGTCCTCCATGCTATTCTTTATGTTCCACAAATAAATGAAACCATATGATAATTGAAAATTAGGAAACATTTTGGAGATTGATCTAAGATGGCGACTGTGGAACTGGAAACCACCCCTACTCCTAATTCCCCGCCTACAGAAGAAGAAAACAGAATCTAATCAGGAGGTTGTTAACCCTGGGTTAACCCCCCTTTACAGAACAGATGGATACTCTAGTTTTTTAAAAATGATAAAAGCAAAACTTGGCAAGCAAACCTTTGGCTGATCTTTAAGTTTGATACTGTTGAAGACTTTTGGACTTTGTACAACCACATCCAGTTGTCCAGTAATTTAATGCCTGGCTGTAACTACTCACTTTTTAAGGATGGTATTGAGCCTATGTGGGAAGAAAAGAAAAACAAACGAGGAGGATGATGGCTAATTACATTGAACAAGCAGCAGAGATGAAGTGGGCTGGATCCATTTTGGTTAGAGACACTGCTGTGACTTATTGGAGAATCTTTTGATGACTACAGTGATGATGTATGTGGAGCTGTTGTTGATGTTAGAGCTAAAGGTGATAAGATAGCAATATGGACTCCTGAATGTGAAAACAGAGAGGCTGTTACACATATAGGGAGGGTATACAAGGAAACGTTAGGACTTCCTCCAAAGATAATGATTGGTTATCAGTCCCATGCAGACACAGCTACTAAGAGTGGCTCCACCACTAAAAATAGGTTTGTTGTTTAAGAAGACACCTTCTGAGTATTCTCATAGGAGACTGCGTCAAGCAATCGAGATATGGGAACTGAACCAAAGCCTCTTCAAAAGCAGAGTGGACTGCATTTAAATTTAATTTCCATCTAAATGTTGCTAAGATATAAGAGAAGTCTCATTCGCCTTTGTTTTGTACTTCTGTGTTCATATATATATATATATATATATATATATATATATATATTAATTTTGGCTAGAGTGTCCACTATCCCAATCAAAGAATTACAGTACACATCATCCCCAGAATCCATAAATGTGTTCCTGGCCCACTCTGTAATAGCTTAGTAGAATTACCATTATAAACATATTTTACCTATCCACAATATTCAAAAAAGAACTTGCATTTCTATACCTTACAGGAAAAAAATTCTGTTTATGTTCCATTGTATGTATTCTGTTTATGTTCCAGGAGCATGTTTTGCTAGTTTGAAAGAGTATGATGAATATAGTTTTCTAGCAATTTTCTTTGTTTCTTTTTACAGCATTTTCTTTGCCGTACTCTTGCTGATGGCTGCTAGATTTTAATTTATTTGGTTCCCTACATGATAATATTAGTGATTCTGACTTCAGTTTTTCATTTGTTTTGCTTTTATTTTTTTCCTTATGTAACATTGGTGAAGGATCTAAGAATATGACACAAAGGTGGAATAAATGTTAATTTTGTGAATTTTTTGGTAATTTTTTTTGTAACTACAAAGCTTTGCCACAAATTTATGCATTTCATTCAAATCAGTGATCTATGTTTGTGTGATTTCCTAAACATAATTGTGGATTATAAAAAATGTAACATCATAATTACATTCCTAATTAGAATTAGTATGTCTGGTTTTGTATCTTTATAATGTATTTTAACACTTTGTATTACTTAGGTTATTTTGCTTTGTTTAAAAAATGGCTCAAGTAGAAAATTGGTCCCATTCATATTGACAGTGTACAAAACTATAAATAAAATGTGTACAATGAATTCTTTTAGACAAATAAAAGGAAAATTAGGAAACATTTTGAAATGAGAGATAAATGACAACATTTCAAAGTTATTGGATACTGTTACAACTGTGCTCAAGAGGAATTTATAACCTAAACACATATGCTAGAATTGAAAAAAAAACCCAAAAAATTTACAATGTAAATATCCATCTCAATTAGGTTACACAGGAAGAGAATAGCAAGCTTAAAGACAGTACAAGGTTTGAAAGAATAAATATAAAGACAGAAAACAATAAAATAGAAAATAGACATACAATAGTAAGGTTAACAAAGTGAAGTTCTGATTCTTTCAGACTTCCAGTGATGGAATGAATGTCACAGGAGTGAGTAAAAGGCACGGCATCAGGCGTGTAGTCAATGATACTGTACCAGTGATGAATGGACAGTAGCAGCTGCGCTCCCAGTGAGCACAGCACAATGTACAAACCTGTCAGTCACTATGCTGTATACCTTACACTAACGGAACTTTGTGTATCAACTATACTAAAAAAAAAGTTAATAAATTTACACACCCTGGCAAGACTGATCAATGATAGTGAGAGAAGGCACAGATACCGAATATCAGGAATGAAGAAAGGTCTGCACTGACGTTTCTGCTCACAGGCAGACATGCAGTTTGCTTCCAGGAGTCCCAGAGAAGCAGGGTGGCAAGTGGTGTGTGGGGCAGTAGCAGGGGAACGCCCCCAGCTCCTCAAGCGCCTGAGCAGGTCTGACTCCCTCCTCTGAGCAGGAGACAGGTGACCAAATGAGAGATCACAGAATCCGTCTCTCTCAAAAATGGCAACAGTGGAAATGGGGGCTTCCTTACATTCTCTTAATTGGAACCCCGTGGAAGTGTAACGTACAATGAAAGAAATAAATGTATCACTGATTTGACAGAAATTTTACCATGATGATTATAAAAATAAAAGCTACAGAGAATGAAAACAAATCCATGAGGAATTCTGAGCTTTTTAACAAGGTTGATGATGGTCAGATGATGCCCAGGTGGAACAACATCACATACTGACAAAACTCAGAGGAAACACTACTGTCAGAAGAAGATGGTGAAATTGTCAGAAAGGCAGAGATTGATGGAAACGGAAAAGTCCGTAATAAAGAACTAACAGAGATGGTGATTTGAAAATAAAGTACTTTCAACTCATCCTCCTTCCCATTAGGATAAAACTAAATCTTTTACTTACCTCTTACAAAATAATTTCTATCCAAACACAAGCTAGCTTCACGAATTATTTGACTAGTGCCCTATCCCCAACTGATCAAGCTAAAATGAGTCTTACAGTGCTTTAAATATAAGAGAGCACGCAGCGGACTCTAAAATTATGTTTACTAATAAATATTACACTATTGATCTGGCCAGTTTTTCATGCCCACATTTAACAGTTGAGTCTAGTTGGGCAGTTTATTTAAAAATGAAAAAAAAGTATCCAAATAAATTATTTAATTTGTTAGTATAAAAGTTCATATCTAAAAACAAAATAAATGAGATAAAAAGAGTTCAGGATCTGCCTGGGTGGCTTAGTTATTAAGCATCTGCCTTTGGCTCAGGTCATGATCTCAGGGTCCTGGGATCAAGCCCCATATCAGGCTCCCTGTTCAACGGGAAACCTGCTTCTCCCTCTCCCACTCCCCTGCTTGTGTTCCTTCTCTCACTGTGTGTCTCTCTGTCAAATAAATAAATAAAATCTTAAAAAAAATGAATGTAACACTTTTTGTATAATGGTTTCTTTACACCTCAGTGTGTGTTGAGCACTACTGATGATCTTTAAGCTTGTCTGGTATGCCTACTCAGTGTTGGATTACCATTGTCTGCTCTGAACAATAAGAAACTAAAATTTATATCATTTCCAAATTGTATATGTTATTCTTTTCCCCCAACGAAAAAATATAAAGCACCATTATGAACTTCTTTATGTCAGCTCTTTTGAAAATTTTCATAAAACAACAAAACCTAACTTACCAAAGTTGAAAGAAGAATAAAAAGAAAAGCTGGACAGTCAGGCATTCATCATTGTACATGACATGAATTCACTCTGTAATTATAACTTTTCCTACAAAGAAAATTCAGGTGGTTTTACTGGATGGTTTTACTAGCTGGTTTTACTGGTAGATTCCATCAAAATTTAAAATAAAATATTGTCAATCTTATGAAATTCTTCCAGAGAATAGAAAAAATAAGAAGTAACCTTTATTTTCATTTATTATTTTTTTTGGAGTGGGGAGGAGACAGAGGGAGAGAATCCTAAGCAGGCTCCATGCCTAGCACAGAGCCAGATGCTGGACTTGATCTCACGACCCTGTGATCGTGACCTGAGTGAAATCAAGAGTTGGACACTTAACCAACTGAGCCACCCAGGTGCCCCAGAAGTATCCTTTAAACATTAAATAAGGCTATTATAGCATTCATATAAAAGTCAACAAGAGTAGTACAAGAAACAAAACTTACAGGCCTATATCAATCATGAGCATCAAAATAAAAATCTTATAAAATAGGATAACGTTGATTCCAGTGAAAATACATATCATGGCTAAATTTGCCTTCTATCAGGTATATAAAGGTGACTAATAGTAAAACTCAATCAGTGTATTTTATCACGTAGACATAAAAGAAAGATAAATTATATATACTGATAGGTGTAGAAAAAGTGATAAATTCAATGTTTATTCATTATAAAAAACACAATTCATGGAAATCTAGGAATAAGAGAGAGCATCCTTAAAATGATAGAAAATGTCTACATAAAACCTACTGAATACATGGTTCTTAATAATAAAATGCTGACAGACAAGGATTTCTGCTAACAATACTTCTTTTCTATATTATACTGAAGTATAAATTAAAATAAGAAAAGCACCCAACATCTTAAAAATTAGATAGGCAATTACTCAAAAACTCTTTGAAAATCTAGGGCAAAAAGTCTAAAATACTATTGAGTGTAAATTAAAAAGATAAAAATGGAGAGATAAACCATATTTATCCCTTTATGCTTTGGAAAGTTTAATATTTTAATGATGTCACCTTTTCCCCAAATTTGTATAGATTCAATTCGAAGTCTCAACGTTTTTGTGGAATCTGAAAACAATAAAATTTGTATGGGAAAATAAAATAAAATAAAATTTATATGGCAATACACATGGCCACAAATAACTAAGACACTCTACAACTACATGTTCCAATGTTGTCCACTAGCTACATGTTTAAATTTCAAGGGAACCGTGAAGAGAGGGAAATTCTCTTGCACTGTTGGTGTGAATGCAAACTGGTGCAGCCACTCTGGAAAACAGTATGGAGTTTCCTCAAGACGTTAGAAATAGAACTACCCTATGACCCAGAAATTGCACTACTATTTACCCCAAAGATACAGATGTAGTGAAAAGAAGGGGCATATGCACCCTAATGGTCATGGAAGCAATGTCCACCATAGCCAAACTATGGGAAGAGCCAGGATGTCCACTGATAGATGAATGCATAAAGATGTGGTTCCTATATACAATGGAATATTATTCAGCCATCAGAAAAGATGAATACCTACCATTTGCATCGACATGGATGGAACTGGAGAGAATTATGCTAAGTGAAATAAGTTGAGCAGAGAAAGACAAATACCATATGATTTCACTGATATGTGGAATTTAAGAAGCAAAAAAGATGCACACAGTGGGGAAACACATTGATGGTCACCAGAGGGGAGGTGGGTGGGGGATGGGGGAAACAGGTGGTGGGGAGTACAGAGTACAGTTGTGATGAGCACTGGGTGATGTATAGAAGTGATGAATCACCAAACTGTACACCTGAAACTAATATTACACTGTATGTTTAACTAACTTGAATTTAAATAAAAACTTAAAAAAAGATTTACATAAATTAAAGGTATGTGCTTTTGGTTAGAGAGACATTAAAATATATCAGTTTCCCCCCAAAAATTTATAAGTTGAATGCGGTGAACTTAACAAACTTCTGAAGATTGTATTAAAGTAGTATTTTCACAGTTTTCTAGGTTATTTTTGGGAAAAAAAAAAACTTTTAAAGGGGAGAATTGGTGAACGTGACATTAAGATATAGTATAAGGCCTATTAATAGACAGGTTCCTGGTGCAAAAACAAACAAAAATCCCATGGGACAGAGATCTCAGAGACAGACCTAGTATCTGCATGGAGACCTAATGTGTACTCAGCATGACACTACAATAATGGGAAAGCTTGGTAGTACTTTGGAAAGACCAGATCATTAAATATAGAAAAATAAAATTAGATTTCTAACTTCCACTCTGTAAAAAAGATGAACTCTGTGAAAAGAATGGATTAAGAAACAAAAATTTAAAATTTGAAAACTATAAAGTTAATATAAAAAGTATAAGAGAATAATATTTGTGACCTCACAGTGAGGAAAAACTTAAGCCTCAAAATGCACAAACCATAACCTGAGAACTACGGAATTTTATCATGACTAATTAAGGATTTATTTCTATGAAAGACATTATAGAAAAAGTTAATGCACGGATGGTAGATTATTAGAAGTTATTTGCAAAAGCTAAACTTTATAAGTAACTGATGAGAGCCCACATAAATAAGGAACTCATACAAGTGAATAAGACAAAGGCAGGAAACTTAATGGAGAATATGTACAAGGGATAGACATAGGCAGATTGATAGAAGAGCAAGTCTAAATTTGACAAAGTAGTCCCCCTTACGGAGATGTTCAAAATTGCTAGTAATCTGAGTAATGCAAATTAAAACAATACCAGTCACATGTGAAAACTGGGTGGCTGGCAGTTTTAGAAGCACAAAGGGCAGAAACGCGCCCCCGTGCCCCACCACCTGGAGGCGAGGATTGGGAGACCTGCTGAGGAGCGCACAACCCAGGCCGCTGCAGTTTATAGCAGCACAGACAGAAATGGAGATAATGTGGCCTGGAGAGCTCACTGAAGAACTGTGATCTCTCTGCTCTGAGGCAGAGGGTTGGAAATGGTCTCTTCTGCTCTGACTCTCAGAAGAGACATGGAAAACCCCTAGGGAAATCTGCCAGAGAACAAAAGCCCCCCAAAACCAGTTTTCACTGAGCGCGTCCCCTGCCACAGGGGCAGGGCAACTCTGCCCAAACAGGGTTGACTGAGTAGCAGTGCAGCAGGCCCCTCCCCCAGAAGACAGGCTGGGGAAACAAGAGGCCAGCAACCTTAAGGTCCCTAGAAAACAGGTGCATCTTGCTTGGGTTCTGGTCAATAATTTGGACTCTATACATTCCCTCAACCACCCCTCAACAGAATGACTAGGAGGAGGAACCCCCAAAATAGGAAAAACTCAGAGATTATAATTTATGCCACAGATTTACAAATGGATTCAGATATAACCAAGATGTCAGAGATGGAATTCAGGTTAGCATTTGTGAAGACAATAGTTAGAATGGAGAAATCAATTAATGGCAACACAGAGTCTCTAAGGGCAGACAAGAAAGCTGAATGGGCAGAACTTAAAAATGCTATCAATGACATCCAATCTAATCTAGATAATCTAGCAGCTTGGGAAAGTGAGGCAGAAGAATGAATTAATGACCCGGAAGACAATTTAACAGATAAAAAGGGAAAAGAGGAGGCCAGGGAAGAACAACTCAGAATCAATGAAAATAGAATCAGAGAAATAAGTGACACTGTGAAACGTTCCAATGTCAGAATTATTGGAATCCCAGAGGGGGTGGAGAGAGAGAGAGGACTATAAAATATATTTGAGCAAATTGAAGCTGAGAACTTCCCTAATCTGGGGAATGAAACAAACATTCATGTCCTAGAGGCAGAGAGGACCCCTCCCAAGATCAAGGAAAACAGGCCAACACTCCAGCATGTAATAGTAAAAGTTGCAAATCTTAGAACCAAGGAAACCATCTTAAGGGCAGTTAGGGGGAAGAGATTCCTTATGTACAGAGGGAGGAACATCAGAATAACGTCAGACCTATCCACACAAACCTGGCAAGCCAGAAAGGTCTGGCAAGGCATATTCAGGGTACTAAACGAGAAGAACATGCAGCGAAGAATACTTTATCTGGCAAGGCTGTCATTTAGAATGGATGGGGAGATGCAGAGCTTCCAAGACCTGCAGAAGCTGAAAGAATATGTGACCACTAAGCTGGCCCTGCAAGAAATATTAAGGGGGGCTGTATAAAAGGAGAAAGACCCCGAGTGATATACAACAGAAATTTACAGGGACAATCTATAGAAACAAGGACTTCACAGGCAATATGATAACAATAAATTCCTATCTTTCAATAATCACTCTCAACATGAACGGCTAAATGCTCCCATAAAACGGCACAGGGTTGCAGATTGGATAAAAAGACAGGACCCATCCATATGCTGTCTACAAGAGACTCATTTTGAACCTGAAGATACATCCAGACTGAAAGTAAAGGGATGGAGATCCATCTCCCATGCCAACGGACCTCAAAGGAAAGCTGGGGTGGCAATTCTCATATCAGACAAATTAAATTTTAAGCTAAAGACTGTAGCTAGAGACACAGAAGGACACTATATCATTCTTAAAGGGTCTATCCAACAAGAAGATCTAACAATTGTAAATATCTACATCCCCAACATGGAGCAGCCATCTACATAAGCCAATTGTTAACCAAAATAAAGAGTCATATTGATAACAATATGTTAATTGTAGGAGACCTCAATTCTCCACTCTCAGCAATAGACAGATCATCCAAGCAGAAAATCAACAAATAAACAAGAGCTTTGAATGACACACTGGACAAGATGGACCTCATAGATACATACAGAACATTCCACCTAAAACAACAGAATACTCATTCTTCTTGAGCGCACATGGAACTTTCTCCAGAATAGACCACATACTGGGTCACAAATCAGGTCTCAACCGATACCAAAAGATTGAGATTATTCCCTGCATATTCTCAGACCATAATCCTTTAAAACTGGAACTCAATCACAACAAAAAATTTGGAAGATATTCAAACACTTGGAAGCTAAAGACCACTCTGCTCAAGAATGTTTGGGTCAACCAGGAAATCAAAGAAGAACTTAAACATTTCATGGAAACCAATGAGAACAAAAACACATTGGTCCAAAACCTATGGGATACTGCAAAGGCAGTCCTAAGGGGGAAATATATAGCCATCCAAGCCTCACTCAAAAAAAAAAAAAAAAAAAAAGAAAAACTCCGAATTCACTGAATAACTTTACACCTTAAAGAAATAGAGAAAAAGCAACAAATGATGCCTAAGCCATGCATTAGAAGAGAAATAATTAAGATTAGACAAGAAACACAGTAGATCAGATCAATGAAACTAGAAGCTGGTTCTTTGAAAGAATTCACAAGATCGATAAACCACTGGCCAGACTTATCCAAAAGAAAAGAGAAAGGGCCCAAATTAATAAAATTATGAATGAAAGGGGAGAAATCACGACTAACACCAAGGAAATAGAAACAATTATTAGAAATTATTATCAACAACTATATGCCAATAAACTGAGCAATCTGGATGAAATGGATGCCTTCCTGGAAACCTATAAACTCCCAAGACTGAAGCAGGAAGAAATTGACACCTTGAATAGGCCAATAACCAGTAATGAGATTGAAGCAGTGATCAAAAACCTCCCAAAATACAAGAGTCCAGAACCTGATGGATTCCCTGGGAAATTCTACCAAACATTCAAAGAAGAAAAAACACCTATACTCCTGAAGCTGTTTCAAAATATATAAACAGAAGGAAGGCTTCCAGACTCATTCTATGAGGCCAGCATTACCTTAATCCCCAAACCAGGCAAAGACCCCATCATAAAGGAGAATTTCAGACCAATATCCCTGATGAATATGGATTTCAAAATCCTCAACAAAATCCTAGCTAATAGGATCCAACAATACATTAAAAGGATCATCCACCATGACCAAGTGGGATTTATCCCCGGGATGCAAGGGTGGTCAACATTTGCAAATCAATCAATGTGATAGAACACATTAATAAGAGAGAGAGAAGAACCATATGGTCCTCTCAATTGATGCAGAACAAGGATTTGGCAAAATACAGCATCCTTTCCTAATTAAAACTATTCAGAGTATAGGGATGGAGGGAACATTCCTCAAGTTCATAAAATCCATCTATGAAAAACCCACAGGAAATATCCTCAATGGGGAAAAGCTGAGAGTCTTTCCCTTAAGATCAGGAACATGTCAAGGATGCCCACTCTCACACCACTATTGTTCAAAATAGTACTAGAAGTCCTAGCAACAGCAATCAGACAACACAAAGAAATAAAAGGTATTCAAATTGGCAAAGAAGACGTCAAACTCTCTCTCTTCGCAGATGAAGAAGATGTGGTCCATATATACAATGGAATATTACTCAGCCGTCAGAAAGGATGAATACCCAACTTTCACATCAGCATGGATGGGACTGGAGGAGATGATGCTCAGTGAAATAAGTCAAGCAGAGAAAGTCATTATCATATGGTTTCACTTATTTGTGGAACATAAGGAATAGCCTGGAGGACATCAGGAGAAGGAAGGGAAAAATGAAGGGGGGGAAACGGAGGAGAGATGAACCATGAGAGACTATGGACTCTGAGAAACAAACTGAGGGTTTTAGAGGGGAGGGGGTTGGGGGGATGGGTTAGCCAAGTGATGGGTATTAAGGAGGGCACATACTGTAAGGAGCACTGGGTGTTATAAGAAACCAATGAATTGTGGATCACCACATCAAAAACTAATGATGTATTGTATGGTGATTAACATAACACAATAAAATAAAATTAAAACAATACCGACCCACCATGTCACCTACACCAGATCTGTGAATATTGGGAAGCTAGATAATGCCAAGCAGTATAAGAAAATATGAGGCACAGGAACCTTGCATGCTGTTGTGCGTGGCACAGGTGCAATTGGGGAAAATAGTAGAATTTTGAAGATCAATTTTGTGTAACTTACAATTTGTAAAAGCTATTTTTGCTTTGTGCTAGCTTTACTGTGCTGTCAGAGAAGTCTCCTCTGACTCAAGGTATGTCCAGGCCAGGTGATTGTCCTAAGAATCTTAGCATTATCTTTAGCTTCCTAGAGTGATAACTTTTCTGATACATAATGATGGGACAGATGACAGAATGATGAAATTATAAAGTCATCATTGTTGCATTAGGAACTAAATTGTTTTGAAAATAGCTTAAGGTAATAACTTGTGGATTGGGAGGGAGAACACTCATGGCAAAAGGAGAAGTGGTCTCCAGATATTTCTGTGCCTCAATTCTATTGAAAAGCTTTTTAGCAACCCACATCAATACACTGTCTTATGGGATGTTAAGATATATGTCTTTGTTTCAGCTGAGATCTCTAAGCCAACTAGCAAATTTACCCAAAGCAAGATCCTAGATCACCAACTTATTCATAACCTGCAAAGAAGTGGATATTTAATGAACTCATTCTGTGGCTGAAAAGTTAATCTGTGCATGAACTTTCCTTGGTGAGACTGGTGTGCTATATAAGCTTCCCCAGCTCTACAAGGAAATGAGGATGCTTCTCCTTAAGTCAGTAGAGATAAAGAGATCCAGTGAGAGAGTTTGATCATATGCCGGGAATTTTAGAGTCTAAGGACTGATATATCGGCTGTGGCAAAGCAACAAGAAACTATTGAACTGCATCCCCTCTGATGGTGGGGAAAGGGTGCAAGATGTTTCTCAGTGGTCAGCTGTGGGCCAAGAGGAGCAGTTCTGACTCCTCATGAGACTTCCTGAAGCAGAGCTATAATGGTACTAGAGCTGCTGGAGGACAGCCAGATGCTCAGGAGCTGAGGCAGGAACCTGGGAGCGAGTCTCAGGACCTGTGTTCAATGTCCCAGAGGTGTGTCTCCAAGGCCCTGGAAACAGCCCGGCAAGACATGGGAATCATCTGCATCGAGGGTCATCCTGGTGCCCACTCCAATCTGTGCACTGGCCTCTAGGGATCGAGGAGGCATTCAGGTAGAGACCCCTCATGCAGAGTCTCCAGGGGCCATTATTATCTGCTGCTTCTTTGTGCTCATAAAAGGAGCCCCACATCAGGTTCTAAGAGTCTGAATGGTAATCTCTGCTCCTCTGGCATAGTTTCAATCACAGATGAGTAAGTATTTTCTAATTGCGCAGCTAGAGCTCCGCTTCTCTTGGAGATAGACTTTTCCCTGCTTTACTCTGTGAGAAAGATGGGTGGGAAAGGGGAGTATGATTGTTACAGGATTTCTATTCCTTTAGTACCTGAGGTTCTTGGGCATGCCACTTGGAAGAATGAAGAGGTAGAGCAGGTGAAGAGTGGTGGGCAGCAAAGCAAAATTTATTGAGCCATAGTACAAAGCTTCTGGAGAAGGAAGGACCCCAGAGGGTTGCCATTTTGGCATTTAAATCTAGGGGTTGTTATAAGCTCTTTTGTGGAACTATTTTAAGCAACCAGAGTGTGGGCCTCTTGCAGATTGGCTGCTAAGGCATGCCAATCAGGGTTTTGATCATGCACTGTCTATCTATCAGGTTAATGTTTAGTGCTCATGGTCTTTTTGGGCTGACATCTGGAGACTTAGGTCTTAACTAGTGATAGTGACAAATGTTTTATGGTTAATTGTTTTGTCTCAGGATCTTTTGTAAAAGTCACTTCTGCAGAAGCTGCTAGACAGAATGCTACTGTGGTCTTAACTGTCCTGGTCCCTGTTTGCTTGCTGGGGACCCTGGCTCTGACTACCTAATTGTCCAACTAACTTCTAACATGATTACCCTGGGGAGGGAGTAATCAAACTGTCTGTGCTTTGGGTGGAATAGGCTGAATATGTGTAAGCCTGGCACTTCCTTTGTTTCAGGTAATTTGATATTACTCAGATGTCCATCTGCTGGTTTGCTGATTCTTTATTAAATAAAAAGTAATGTCTTATTCTGCAAAAAAGAGAAGAGACTAGAATACCCTGCATTGTGAATATGTGTCAGAAACACATATTGTGTGACTTTATCATGGGAAACTGTCTCTCACGTTGACCTGGTATAACTGCATGCTAGTTTTTAATTTATGTAGCTCTTGCTGTGCTCATTCAGTTTATGTGTTTGCTATGTGATTTCAGTTATAAGTAAGGGATTGGATAATGTACTTTAGAGATCCTTGCAATTTAAACATTCTGCATTTCTAAGGTTCCTTTTTTGAGGATTCTCTCTAATAAAGAGGCCCCGAGTCCTTAGAAGGAAGCAGGAAGTCAGGACTGAGAGCCTGGAAGGCACATTTTCTCTTTTCTTCTTTCTTTCTTTCTTTTTTCTTTCTTTCTTTCTTTCTTTCTTTTTTTTCTTTCTTTTTCTTTTCTTTCTTTCTTTCTTTCTTTCTTTCTTTCTTCTTTTCTTTCTTTCTTTTTCTTTCTTTCTTTTCTTTCTTTCTTTCTTTCTTCTTTCTTTCTTCTTTCTTTCTTCTTTTCTTTCTTTCTTTCTTTCTTTCTTTCTTTCTTTTCTTTCTTTCTTTTTCTTTCTTTCTTTCTTTCTTTCTTCTCTTCCTTCCTTCCTTCCTTCCTTTCTTTCTTTTTAAAGATTTATTCATTATTTATTACACACACACACACACAGAGCGAGAGAGCAATCACAAGCAGGAGGAATGGCAGGCAGGGGAGAAGCAGGTTCCCTCTTGAGCAAGGATTCCAATGTGGGGCACCATCCCAGGACTCTGGGATCATGACCTGAGCTGAAGGCAGATGCTTAACCAACTGAGTCACCCAAGCGCCCCTGAGTTTTCTGAGAACAATTATTTATGGGTCCTTCATGGCCATCCTTGAGATCTTCCTATGCTGTGAATCCCTGGAAACCTTTTTTTTCTTATATTATATGAGATTTTGTGGTCTTGGATAAGAGAGGAAGAAGCTGTTTTCATGTAACTCTGTGAATTATCTGTGCTTCACATGGTGACTCACAGCCCTTAGTCTCTTCTATAGGAGGGGCAACTCTCACCTGTGGATCATGACTTGAATACCACCTGGGGGACATTGTTCCAGGTTTGGAGATAGGATAATTGTTTTTCTATTCTGTTAACTGTGTGAGCTTAAAAGAGTCAGGTATCTTCTGTCACTTTTAGTTTTTGAAACCATAACTCATGATAGTATGAGAGTAAGATGATGTGGTAGATATGAAGCCTTTTTTCTAAGTGCTACAGAATTCTGAATATGTGAGGAAGGGAAGGAGTTTTCTCTCTCTCTTTTTTTCTTGGAAATTCTGCCAGAGTGCCTGACATTCAAACAGTAGCAATCAATTACTGAAAGTTAAACCATTGTGTCCCCCAGATAACTATTAGGAAATAGATGAGTAAGACAGGACAAGTATCCTCAAGGATTATGGCCAAATGGGTGATATAAATTGCACAAATACTTGTGTGTTGAGTGGTGCAGTGGAGGTCTGCAGTTTCCTAGAAGGAAGAAACTTAAGTTTCATTTGAAGGAAACAGTGTTGTTGAAGCTGAGATTTGAAACAATGAAGACTGACAGATAGAAATGGGAGAGGAAGAAAGACATCCAGGTTGAGTGGATAGAAATGATCCTGAAAAACAAAGGAAAAGATACTCTAGTTTGGAGGCAGACAGTGGTCAGCAGGAGCACAGTATAACCCATGTCACCCAGCCAGTGCATAGCAGCTCACAAGCAACGGGAACATGGGAAGGGTGTGGTGGATGTGAGCAGGATGATTGTGGGGCAGCCAAGACTGGGGGCCCAGTAGACAAGGCCACACCATGAGGAGATCCCTGGGAGAAAGTGAAGGTGTGGGAGACCCTGAGGAAGGAGGTGTGGCTGCCAGCACAGGGCTCCATGAAACAAACCATTTCAATACTGATGTGTTATGAACTTGCAGCTCTAGGATGACCTCTCCTCTCAGGTCCAAATACCAAATATTTATATGATGTCTTTTCTTGGATATCTCAAAGATGCCTCAAACATAACATGGCTAGCCCTGAACTCATCTCCTCCTGGAGCTGGGCCCCTTCCAGCTTTCCCTGTTTTTGTGACTCATTGTGTCAACCATGTAGTTGCTCAAACCAGGGACCTAGGTCAGCACAGCACATCATCAAGTTTGCAAACTGAAATGTAGAACTTGGTGTTACCATGTCATAGCTGTGTAATTTTAGGCAAATTATTTAATCTCTCTGAAGCTTATTTTAAAAAATGTTTATTGCAATATGGGTGTGATATGCTATTTCATAGGTTTATGTGTTTTGGTGAGAGAATGGGCTACTTTAAGGCTTGTAGAATGGTTGATCACTCCATGTATGTCAGTTACGATTATTATTCCTAATCCACCCTCTTCCCACCTCCTACTAAGACTGTAAAAACTGTGTCTCTTACTATCTATCCCTCCACTGCCTCCATTTCCTCTGACTCAATGCTTCCATGCTTATCTGAAATGCCATCACCCCCCTGTCTGGATGACCTTGGTGGCTTGTTCTGTCCACTGCTATGCCTTCCATTCAATGGAATGGAAGTGGTCATACAGTGGCCAGAAGGGCCTTTCTAGAACATGGACAACTCAGGTCCCAGAAATATTGTCCTGCTGCTCTTAGATTCCCAATGACACCAACTCCACCAAAGCACCTCCTGTCTTTCCCTTCATTCCAGCCTCCTGGGCTTCCTAGCCTCATACTGCCTCCAGCCTCCAGAACCTGCACCTGCTCTCCTTAGTGTGAAGGTTCTTCACACCTAACTCACCTTCACCTACTTAACCTCTGTCCATGCTTGAGATATCAATTCACATTTTCTAAGGGAAGTTTTTGATGACTTCTCCAAAACAGGGTGAACCCTATGTTGCTTTCTTTTAAGGCAATTATTACAGTTTTTATTATATTAAAAAAACATTTGGTAAATTTATAACCCCCAATGTGCATTCTCCTGAATGTACAGTCAAATTCTGCTTTGTTCATCATTTTATTTTTAGCACAAACCGACATGCCCAGCAAAGAGAAGTTTCTCAAAATATGATTGAATAAAATGAGCAGGATGGGTTAGCCTAGTGGATTGGTCTAATTTATCCTCAGAAATAGGAGGAAGGGTAAAAAGGTAAAAGTGTAAGCAGAGTTTAGGAATGACCAGGGTTTGGGGATTCTTTAGATGGAAATATAGTTGTCCTGGAGAATTCATTTGCTCCTGGTAATGTGAAATATACACTAAGGGAATCTGAACCTTTATCTGGCATGTTCTCTCACCCTTCTGAATTTAAGGTTCAGACACACACATGGGCACAGGGCAGAGCAGTCAAAGAAGTGCTGTTTGAGTAGAGGCCCAGTACTTACCTTCATTTTTAAAAAGTTTCAGTTCCCTCTTTAGCTCCTATAATTTGCTTCAGATATCAAACTGCACAATTCATTCTTCTTGAATTAGAACTTGAGCATTTTGAACTAAGGGATACTTTGTATAACTATTTTAATTTTATCAAGCATTTTTATTAACCAACTTAAAGTCTAGAACAGTATTCTTTAATGACACAAACATGAACATTCAAATTAATTTACATCGGCCAGGAAATAACAACTATCCTAGGAATCAATTATTCAAATAAACATATTCAAGTAAAAGACCAGATGTTTAGTAACAGTTAGATTTAACCATCAAGATGGTGCAGACATAGCATATTGCCATTAATAGAAATACAAATCATTAAAAGTTTGAAACTAAAATAATCCAATTGTATGAATATAAGCCATATTAAAAATATTTTGAGAGCATTCTATTGTCATCAGTTAAGGGAAATTAAATTTTAGACACCCAGTTAAAAGTCTATCAGTTTGGGAGAGATAAAACTATATGTATTTTTTTCACCCAGTGGCTACATAACTCTGCCAGACATTTATTTCACTGAGACTCAGTGTTTTCATCTAGAAATTGGAATGGCAGCATTACTCAATTACTTATCTTGGGGACTTATAAAAGGGGAAGGAGTTAGTGAGAATCTGGATAGAAAGTGCTCCAAAGTTGTGAGAGAGTCCTCCTCCACACAGCACCTGTGGTGATTGTACACAGACATGGAATCCTGCATTAGCCAAATGACTTTACAAGTTTCCAGAGCACTGGGTCTCTAATTTATTGGGATGAGTCTCCTGAAAAGTTTATTAAAATACAATTAACTTAACCTGAAATTTGGGGTTTCTAATTCAGTATGTTTATTACTGAAGCTTATCATAACAAATTAAATAAAAAAACAATACGAATATCCACTAACAAGGAATATATTAAAAGTTTGCTGTATTCTTAAGAAGACTTGTATATAACCCAAACATCATGTTTTAGGAGAATATTTATGGCCATGAGAATTTATCACAATATGGTGCCTGAGGAAAAAACAGGTTAGAATATGTACTCTCTGAGCCTACTTTTAAATATTTATGCATGGAAAACTGATTAGCAGGACATACACCAAATCATTAGTGGATGTTTTCTTTCTTTGGTGGAGACATTAAGGGTTTTTGCTCAGAGATTCTTGCACATTCTGTGTTCCGCAACTCGTGTTCACATGTCACCAGGATGATTGCAGGTGGAACTGACCCAGCCATTATTAATATGGAACTCGTAGGATGTACAGAGCCCTCTTGTGATTTTTTTCTAATTAAATACTGTCTGTATTGTGTATTTTTGAGATTTTATTTACAAGTGAAACACTGGATCACTTATGTTTGTGTTCGGTGGTAGGTATGAGCTCTGGAGGATGCTGCCCTTCTGGGTTGGAATCTGATGTGCATGGTAACGACTGTCCTCTGTAACACTTGTTCCCTTGTTTTGCAGACCATTGCTACTGCGGCATAGGATTATTGTAATCTGGGTTTCTCTTTGCCCAATCCCCCAAAGGGAAGTGGGCAACATCATGGAAGGAAAGAATCAAACAGCTCTGTTTGAATTCATCATCTTGGGATTCTCCAACCTAAATGATTTGCAAGTTCTACTCTTCACAGTATTCCTTATGATTTATATCTGTACTCTGGGAGAAATCTCTTCATTATCTTGGTGACCATGGCTAATCCACATCTACATACTCCCATGTACTATTTTCTGAGGAATTTGGCCTTTCTTGACATCTGCTACACCACCACCAATGTCCCCCAGATGATGGTGCATCTCCTATCAGAGAAGAAGAGCATTTCCTATGGAGGATGTGTGGCTCAACTTTTTGCCTTCATTTTCTTTGTAGGATCAGAGTGTCTCCTCCTGGCAGCCATGGCATATGACCGTTACATTGCAATCTGCAAACCCCTCAGGTACTCAGTGATTATGAACAGGACCCTGTATGTCCGGTTAGCCGCCTCATGCTGGACTGGGGGTTTCCTCAACTCAGTCATGCACACAGCACTGACCTTTCGCCTGCCCTTCTGTGGCAACAACCAGATTCATTATTTCTTCTGTGACATCCCCCCTTTGCTGCTTTTGTCTTGTGGGGACACTTCTGTAAATGAGTTGGCATTGCTCTCCATTGGGGTCTTCATTGGGTGGGCTCCTTTCCTGGGCATCAGCCTTTCCTACCTCTCTATTATCTCTACCATCTTAAGGATCCAGTCCTCAGAGGGGAGGCAAAAGGCCTTTTCGACCTGTGCTTCGCACCTGGTCATTGTCCTTCTCTACTACGGCAGCACCATCTTCACATATGTGCGGCCCATCTCATCTTACTCACTGGAGAAAGACAGACTAATCTCCGTATTGTACAGTGTTGTTACCCCCATGTTAAACCCTGTAATTTACACACTGAGGAATAAAGACATCAAAGGGGCTGTGAAGGCCATGGGGAGAAGGTGGCAGATGCTGATTCCCTCTTTTGATATGTAACTTTCACTCATCTGTAACCAATATTCTTATATCAGAAATTAACTTTTCACTAGCCAACTGTTGGCAGTGACACTAAACTTACAGGTTGATTGCAGTGTTGGGACAGATAGTGAGCAGTTGACACACTCAAGTCTAAGTGTACATATTCTTGAGCTTTAGTTTAGTTAGTCCTGTGCAAGAGACATGGATGTTGCTGTTTTTAGGTATTTTCTTCTGAGAATACTGTCCATTCCTGAATCCTTCATTCAAAATATGGTGCCACTCTTTCATGCAATATGTGCTTGATGGTCATTACCTTCTAGGACTTTCCTTCCTTTGTGTATTACCACTTATATGTTGAGGAATGTGAAAGCCCTTATCCTAATGCTCCTCATATATGTTTATTATATTCCTCTTCTTATTCCTTAAGTCATGCTTTTGGCTTTTCTTTCTTTATTAGGTTCTTCTTCATAAAGCATCATAATCATGCACTGAGTTCACATTACACTATTTTTGACAGAGCTATGTGAATCAAGATGAAGTGATGTTTTATCTCTGGTTCTGCTGACAATTAAGGTTAGTTTTGTCCCCAGTCGCATGGGTCAATGACAATTTATCTTCATGTTGGAAGGAAGACAGTCATAGTTTCCCAATCCCAGCTTATATTCCTTACTGTGTCCAAAAAATGGAATATCCTGAAAGAATGTTTCTAGAAATAAGGCCACACAACAGGTTACTATTTTATAGGGTATTTAGAATTTAGGAAATCTTTATCTAAAACAAAGATAAACTCAAAATGGATGAAAGGCCTCAATGTGAGACAGGAATCCATCAAAATCATAGAGGAGAACACAGGCAGCAACCTCTTCCACCTTGGCCACAGCAACTTCTTTCAAGAAACCTCTCTAAAGGCAAGGGAAACAAAAGCAAATATGAACTTTTGGAATTTCATCAAGATAAAAAGCTTCTGCACAGCAAAGGAAACAGTCAACAAAACCAAGAGGCAACCCACGGAATGGGAGAAGATATTTGCAAATGACATATCAGATAAAGGGCTGGTATCCAAGATCTATAAAGAACTTCTCAAACTCAACACCCAAAAATTAAATAACCCAGTCAAGAAATGGGCAGAAGACATAAGCAGACATTTCTCCAAAGAAGACAGGCAAATGGCCAACAGACACATGAAAAAATGTCCCACATCACTCGGCATCAGGGAAACACACATCAAAACCACAATGAGATACAACCTCATACTGGTCAGAATGGTGAAATGAACAAATCAGGAAAAGACAGATGTTGGCAAGGATGTGGAGAAAAGGGAACCCTCTTACACTGTTGGTGGGAATGCAAGCTGGTACAGCCACTCTGGAAAACGGTATGGAGTTATCTCAGGACATTAAAAACAGAGCTATTTATGACCCAGAAATTGCATTACTAGATATTTACCCCAAAGATACAGACGTAGTGAAAAGAAGGGAACCTGCACCCCAGTTTTCATAGCAGCAATGTCCACAATAGCCAAACTGTGGAAGGGGCCAAGATGTCCTTCAACAGAGGATTGGATGAAGAAGATGTGGTTCATATACACAATGGAATATTACTCAGCCATCAGAAAGGATGAATACCTACCATTTGCATTGACATGGATAGAACTGGAGGGTATTATGCTGAGTGAAATAAGTCAAGCAGAGAAAGACAATTATCATATGGTTTCACTCATATGTGGAACATAAGGAATAGGGCAGAGGACCATAGGGGAAGGGAGGGAAAACTGAATGGGAAGAAGTCAGAGAAGGAGACAAACCATGAGAGACTCTGGATATCAGGAAAATAACTGAGGATTGCAGAAAGGAGGGAGTTGAAGGATGGGGTAGCTGGGTGATGGGTAGTAAGAGGGCATGTGTTGTGATGAGCACTGTGTGTTATACACACCTGATGAATCATTGAACACTACATCAAAAGCTAATGATGTATTATACATTGGTTAACTGAACATAATAAAAAATAAAATACAAAAATAGAGTCTTTGCTGAAAAAATTAGATCACAGAATTGGAAAAAATATACAGAAACGTAACTACAGGTTGTTTTGGGGGGGAATAGAAATTGTTTGTTGCATAGTAACTATAGTTAGAAAAGAGAGTAGGAATCACACATATTAAAAGCAAAGGTACTAATGTACTGCTTTTTCTATGTTATTACCATGTAAGGAACAGGCATGAAGACAAGAGAAGTGGGCAAGCAAAGTGGTCTAAGAAAGAAAGAAATATGGGAAAGGGAGAGAAAATGTGAAAGATAAGGAAGGAGGCTTAGAGATGCAAAGAAGTTCCTTGCAATGTAGGGCAGAGAGAAGGGCTCATGGAGGAGGGGCCAGGGTCTAGTCCCTTCCTTCCCAGTTCTGCCAGAAGCTGTTTCTCTCTTCCTCAGAGCTGCTCTTGCCTCCCTAGCTGGCATCCTGGTTCCCATCTTTGTGCCCTGCCACAGTGCCTAGCCCACACCTGTCAGCCGCACCTCACTTCTGAGTTAACTCTCCCATGGCAGTGCTGTGTGCAGACTCCTTCCCTGTTTCAAAGAGACCTCCACCTGACAACAATGATCTGTGGTCAGTGCATTCAGTCTCCCAGGAACTGCGTGTCTTATCACCTGATCTCCTTTAGAAACTAAATAATTCTCCCCACAGTTACTACTTCCTGCGACATACCTTTCCATTTTCCTTTATACTGTCTTTTAAAAAGCAAAAATGTTTACTTTTGATGAATTCCAATTGGTCATTATATATATATTTTCCCTCTTAAATTCATCTTTATTGAAGTATAATTGGCATATAAAATTGTAAGATATTTCAAGTGTACATCGTGGTGATTTGATACAAGTATACATTGTGAAAAGACCCCTCCTATCCTGTTAATTAACACATCCATCCATCACCTCTCATATTTATCCTTTTTTCTTGATGAGAATATTTAAGTTCAGCTCTCCTAGCAAATTTTAATTATACAATACAGTGTTCTTAACTCTAGATAGCCATCATGTTTTACATTAGATCCTCAGACCTCATTCACCTTAGAGCTGAAAGTTTATACCTTTTTAACTCCCTCTTTCTTTTACTGACCACTACTTCCCAACCCTGGAAACCACTTTTCCACTCCCTGTTTTTATGAGTTTGACATTTAAAAAAAAAGATTCCACATATAGATGACACCATACAGTATTTGTCTGTCTGGCTTTTTCCTTGCATTATGTCCCCAAGTTCTACCCATGTTGTTGCAAATAGCAGGAATTCCTTCTCTTTCCTGGCTGAGTATTCCTCCTCCCTCCATTTTCAACTGTGGCATGAAATAAGTCTCAGGAGGTATTTGGAATCAACATTTTTTTGGAGGGGGAGACTCTTGGCACCCTGTTAAAACATTAAGGTTACAAGAGTCAGAATAGGGTTCCTCAAAAAGTTAAAAATAGAGCTACCCTATGACCCAGCAGTTGCACTACTGGGTATTTACCCCAAAGACACAGATGTAGTGAAAAGAAGGGCCACATGCACCCCGATGTTCATAGCAGCAATGTCCGCAATAGTCAAACTGTGGAAAGAGCCGAGATGCCCTTCAACAGATGAATGGATAAAGATGTGGTCCATATATACAATGGGATATTACTCAACCATCAGAAAGGATGAATACCCAACTTTTACATCCACATGGATGGGACTGGAGGGTATTATGTTAAGTGAAATAAGTCAAGCAGAGAAAGTCAATTATCATATGGTTTCAGTTATTTTTGGAACATAAGGAATAGCTTGGAGGACATTAGGAGAAGGAAGGGGAAAATGAAGGGGGGGAAATCGGAGGGAGAGATGAACCATGAGAGAGTATGGATTCTGAGAAACAAACTGAGGATTTTAGAGGGGAGGGGGAGGGGGGATGGGTTAGCCAGGTGATAGGTATTAAGGAGGGCATGTATTACCTGGAGCACTGGGTGTTATATGAAAACAATGAATCATGGGACACTACATCAAAAACTAATGATGTACTGTATGGTGACTAACATAACATAATAAAATAAAATAAAAAAAGAGAACAAATGGTCATATATATATTTTTCCTTTGACTGTTAGTTCTTTTGGGTTTTGTGCCCTAAGAAATCTTTGCCCTCCATAGAACCACAAAGATACTTTCCTGTAGCTTTTATATTTAGGTCTATGATCCAACTCGAATTAATTTTTGGCGTAATGTTGAGGCTTATTTTTTATTTTTTTCTGAAGAGATAGTTGTGTTTTATTGTGTTTTTACAGCATACCTTGTTGGAAAGACTATCCTTTCCATATTGCGTTATCTAGACATTTTGGTCAAAATTACTTGGGCACATATATTTTGCTCTATCTAGATGTTTTATGTTCTGTTTGAGCTTAGACTACCAGGTGTAACCTGTATTCTGAAAAGAATAAGATTTACTGATTTGCAAGGAGGGAGGGAACTCCAGAGTAACCATTGCATGTTCCACTTGACAACAGAAAGGAAGCAAGCATCATCCATAAGGGTTGGTTTCCATCTGAAGAAGTCTGAGCAGGGTCTACGGGAAGCAGGGCTCAGTTCTAAATTGGGTACTGTTGTTGAGGAGGGCTTGGGAGAAGCAGGGATTAACAGGAGACTAGGTGCTATCCTGTGGCCAGCCCAGAGTAGCAATTAGGTACCCCGAGTTATAGATGGATGTAGTAAATCTAGGGTGCTACTGAGAAGAAAGCAGCAGTCCCTCAAAGTGCTACTGTGTGCCCTATTGACTCTGCAGCTGCTTTATCTGTGTCTGCCCTCTGGCATGAATAAGGGCAAGGCTGCTTTTTGCTTTATCATTTCAAGCTGATTTCTACTCTCTCACACAGCATTTTATTACATTTTTGGTTCCATGATCTACTCATCTACTAACCCCACACTGTCAGGCTTACTGTAACTTTGTAGTAAGTTTTGAAATACAGTTGTTTAAAGACTGAAATATATTCTTTATTCAAGGATGTTTTAGTTATCTAAGTACCTTTGTTTTTACAAATAAATTTTAAAACTAATTTATCAATTTCTACTGGAAAGCCTGTTGGGGTTTTTATAAGCATTGAAAGTATAGAACAATTTGGAGAGAGTTTACGTAGAGCAGGGTTTCCCAATCATTTAAAATTGTCCCTCTAAGGAGAATTCTTCATATTTTCCTCCCTAATCATCCCACCCCCGTGAAATTTTAATACCTCAGATATATTTGCAGATGTTTATGAACTGTGGCCTTTGAAGGGACACAAGTCACTGTAACATCAAAGAAGTTTTTTGTACCCCAAGAACCAATTTTCACCCCCTTGGGAGCAACATCATCCCAGTTTAGATTACGTGATCCAGATTGGGATGTTTTATCTCTCCATTTACATGTGCTTTTTAAATAGTTCAGCACTGTTTTGTAGTCTTCAGTATAGAGGTCCTTCATGTCTTTTTGATTAAATTCATTCCAAAATATTTTCTGGTTTGTTTCTATGCTTTCGCATATGGTTCTCTTCTTTAAATTTGATTTCCCAGTTGTTTGTTGCTAGTGTATAGAAATATAGAAACACAGATGAATTTGTGTAATAATATTATCTACTAAAATCTTGCTAATTTTTATTTTCTTTTGGAATTTTAAGGAATTAATTTTGTATTAGCCACAACATACGTTTAAAAGATAATAGTACAAATATGCAAAATATATTATTTAGTCAGTCAACAGTTTAGGTTGTTTGCCTAAGCAAGCTCATAAATCCCTTAAAGTAAGCCCATAGTCTACTCCTTACCTACAGGGTAAGGTTTGGGATGTAGAAGAAGGGAATAATTGAATTTATGTATTATCTCACCAAACCTCCAGTTTTAAGATAAATCTGGTTAGAATTTTTTAAACCTCACCAACTCTTAGAAATGGAAAACGTGTATCTTTCTGCATACAATTAAGAGATGCCACAGTTCCTGGCATCCATCAGTGAACACATCTAACATAAGCTTGTATATAGCTCCCTCCACATGTTCTTCTTGTCAAGATTTACCAACATCAGAGTTTTAGAATCTCAGTGCAAGTCTGACCTGTCGAAGACATCAGCTCCAGGTACACTTTGTCTGTATGACCTGAGCAACTTCTTTGATGTCCTCTTGTTAAGTTTTCTTACTAGTGCCTTTCAAGTAAGTTTTGTTTTGTTTTGGCAGATTCCAAAGGCATTTTTATGGCAACATTATGTTTCAAATAAATAGAGTTTTGCTCCTTCTTTATCAATCTTATTATTTTTTTGCTTTTTTGCCCAAAACCTTCAGTAAAATGTTCAATAGAAATGGTGAGAGCTGACATCTTTCACTTCTGATATTTTATTCTTGATATTTCTAATCTCTATCTTCCCTTTAGTTTCTTTGTCAATATTGCTGGAGGCTTATTATTTCATTAATTATTTTCAAAGAACTAACTTTTGGTTTCCTTGATTTTTCCATATTGTTTGTCTGTTTCCAATTTCTTTGATTACTGTTCTTTATTATTTGCATTCAGCTACATGATTTGGATTCCTTTCCTATTCTTTTTCTATTTTCTATTTTTTAAGTTTCTTGAAGTTTGCTATTAATTTGAGCACTTTCTTATTTTCTAATATGATTTAAGCACTACTTGAGCTGCATTTCACCCATCTTACCATTATATTTTGATTTTGATTTGATTTAAGTATTTATTGATCTCCCTTGACTTTCTCTTTGATCAAGAGAATTCTTTAAACTTAAGAGAAGAAAGATAATCTACTATCATTACCTAGATGTTTACTACTTTTGTTCCCTTCCTTCTCTCCTGATTTTACAAGTTTCCTCAGGTATTGTTCTCCTTGTATCCATAGAACTTCCTTTAGCAATTCTTTCAGTGAAGTTCTTCTGGATACCCCTCCTCTTAGTTTTCACTCATCTGAGAATATTTTTACCTGACATAATTCCTTAAGGATAGTTTCACTGCACATAAAATTGTGCCTTTTTTTTTTTTTAAAGCACTGTATCAATGGTCCACTTCCTTCTGGCTTCCATAGTTTCCAATGAGCAACCTGCAGTTGTTCAGATCACTGGTCTCTAGTTGATCCGTTGTTTTAGTCTGGCTGTTTTCCATATTTCCTATTTAATTTTCATTATTTTCTCTGGTTGTAGATTGTTTTGGGAGGATTTGTCTTGTTTGGAGTTGTCTCAGCTTCTTGAATCTGTTATCTTTTATATCTTATATATATCTTATGGCTTTTACCAAACTTAGGAATTTTTCATTATTTCTTCTAATATATATTTTTAAAAATATCACACACTGTTTTTTTCTTTCCTACCAGGACTCTGGTGACAGAAATGCCAGTCTTTTGTTATTGAAAAAATGCTCCACATCACTTGGCATCAGGGAAATAAAATCAAAACCATAATGAGATACCACCTCACACCAGTCAGAATGGCAAAAATCAACAAGACAGGAAACAACAAATGTTAGCGAGGATGTGGAGAAAGGGGAACTCTCTTACACTGTTGGTGGGAATGCAAGCTGGTGCAACCACTCTGGAAAACAGTATGGAGGTTCTTCAAGAAGTTAAAAATAGAGCTACCCTACAACCCAGGAATTGTAATATTAGGTATTTACCCCAAAGATACAAATGTAGTGATCCAAAGGGGCACCTCCACCCTAATGTTCATAGCAGCAATGTCCACAATGACCAAACTGTTGAAAGAGCCTAAATGTCTATCAACAGATGAATGGATAAAGAAGATGTGGTTCATATATACAATGGAATATTTCTCAGCCATCAGAAAGTATGAGTATTTACCACTTGCATCAACCTGGATGGAACTGGAGGGTATTATGTTGAGTAAAATAAGTCAATCAGAGAAAGACAAATATCATATGGTTTCACTCACATGTGGAATATAGGAAACAGCACACTAGATCATAGGGGATGGGAGGGAATGAATGGGAAGTCAGCAAAGAGGGAGAAAAACCATGAGACACTAACTATAGGAAACAAACTGAGGGTTGCTGGAGGGGAAGTGGGTAAGGGGATGGGGTAACTTGGTGATGGGCATTAATAAGGGCATGTGATGTAATGAGCACTGGGTGTTATATGCAACTGATGAATTACTGAACTCTACATTGGAGACTAATGGTATACCATATGTTGGCTAATTGAATTTAAATTAAAAAAAAGTTTCTATAGAGTGTTCTTTCTTAGGGTAAAAATAAATAAATAAATAAAATAAATCCTATGGAGAATGTGGATGCCTTAGCAGGCAATTCAACTGGTTAAGTGTAAGCCTCAGGTTCCAGCACACCTCTCTGTGGAAGCAATGTTGGTTCAATCTTCAAAGCTTCTTCAGGTTCTTCAGATCAGTCCCACTGACTGTCGCATCAGAAAGTTTTTGCTATATGCTATTTCGTATCAGATTCACACATGTGAAATTTGTTACCATTTTTTGATCTCCCTGGTAATATCTGGTTCCGTGGGGTCCCTTTTTGTCCTCTGATTAGAGACCTAGAGCTCTAATTATCCTGGTCTGCCATCTACTTCGTCAACTGTGCTCAGCTTGAGGAGGAGCTGGAAGAGAGAAAACATTAGTCGGGTTTGCTCCACTCTCATGGAACTGTATGTTCCCCTCTATCAGAAATTTTACACTTGTGAGTTCTGTTCCCACTGCTGCCACAGAATAGGCTGGACATGATAAATAGAGAAAAGAGAAAAAAAATAGGACCTGATCTGTGACATCAGCTCCTGTGTGGGTCTTCAGTCAGACAGTCTTAAGGCTTGAACTGTAGCCTCAGGTCTGCCTGGGAGTCCAGCATGCCAGGGATTTAAATAAATTTATCTCTCTATACTCTTACTATTGGTTCTGTTCTCTCAAGAATCTGGACTAGGATAGATTTTGATATTCCTCATTCTGAACATTAAGTATTCCCCTTCATCTCCTTGAGCCAGAGACAGAGGGCTTCTCCTAGAGCTCTCTCTGATGGTGGTGTGGTGCTAATTGTGTTACTTCTGTGTTTCTGATTGTGTTAAGCTCAGGTTGAGAGATTCTGGAGGGAAAAAAATGTTAAACACTTCCAATTTGGTAGTTCTTTGAATTCCAGTATTCTTCCCCAATCCACCTGCTAATATTGACTTTTCAGGGTGTTCAAATAACTTCTCCTTGTACTCTGTTCAGGTTTTGTGGCTGCATTTAGTGGGAGACATGGAGTGAGGTGTTTATGCCATTAGATTGTGAACCTGATCCTATATTGTGAAATTTGTTTAACATTAAGTGAAACAAAATAGTCAATGCTTGTTTCTTCCAGTTGCCGTTTTCCACCCTGTTTCAACTCTCTCAGCACTGGAAAAATTGGCCATAATAGCCATTGTAAGTGGGCATAGAGATAGCTGTGGGGTGCTGGGAACACCATCAGACTTGTAGTCAACAGGTTTCAGTCTGAAGTTGGGCATTTACTGTTAAATACCAGTACAATCTTAGTCAAGACCATTATGGTTTTCTTAATTTCATTTTTATTTTCTGTATAATAAATACTATTTTTTATTATGTTGTTAGCCACTGTACAGTACATCATTAGTTTTTGATATAGTGTTCAGTGATTCATTAGTTGTGTATTAAAACCATAAAAGCAAAAGTAATATTTGAACTAAGGAACTGTAGAAAACAACCCATGGTTATTTGGGAAGGAGAATGATTAGAGCTTATTATATGTGACTATAGGATAGGACTAACATATACTAACCTACTTGATAGTCACAGCAGCCAGGCAAAAGAGGGATTATTACTACCATTTTATAGATAAGCAATTTAGCCACAGAATTGTTAAGAAGCTTTTCTAAGCTGTTCACATATCTAACAATGGGTGGGCTGTTTTTCAAACTCAAAGAATCTAATTTTTAAAAAGATTTTATTGTATTTATTTGTCAGAGAGAGAGAGCTAGAGCGAGCACAAGCAGGGACAGCAGCAGAGGGAGAGGGAGAAGCAGGCTCCCCAATGAACAAGGAGCCTGATGTGGGACTCAATCCCAGGACCCTGGGATCATGACCTGAGGCAAAGGCAGGTGCTTAACTGACTGAGCCACCCAGGCATCCTTCAAAGAATCAATTTTAAAAGCTGTGTTCTTAACTGATGTAATGCTACATTCAGAATTAGCAGCATGGTGTATTGTTTTCATGAAATAGGTAAAAAGGGATTGAATCATTCTATTTGGAGTATTTCATTAGATTATTCGAGCTCACATAAACACAAAACAAAGAAAGATTTGAAATTCTGCATTGAACATTATGTCAAAAACTAATGACATAGTATACATTGGCTAATTGAATTTAAATAAAAAGTAAAAAAAACGATTTGAAATTCTGGAGTGTGAATTCTTTCTTCTGCTAAAGAGAGCAGGTAACTGAATAACTCTGGAGACCCCTACAGTGTTTATCCTCTCTCTGAGACTCCAGATCATGGCAATTCTTAATTTGTACTATATACATGTGCTCAACAGGACCTGTACCAGGGAGAAGCCCATGCGTTCCACACACAGCAAGCCGCAGCTGTTAACGCCATCACTTTGCAGTTTCCAAGCAATTAAAAATGGTCTCCTTGGAAATTGCTGTTCTCAAGCAAGGTCTTATTTTATCAAGGTCACTTGGGGGCTCATTAGAAAGAATACAGATAATTATGTTATTAAAATGTTACGAATGTTTTCACGAAGTAAGTACATAATTGTTTAAACACCTCAAAACAATTATCTCTGAAGAGTGAGATGCCTGATCAGGGCATGGATATTGACCACTTCAGGGTTTTCTCCAGAGGAGCCTGCTTTGTTTGGCAGTTGGTGTTTGTACATCAGTTTTCCTCATGATTTTAACAACTTCACAATTTAACTCCTAGAAGAGGCCTCTGGGGAATACCACTTAACCAGGAACATTGGCATGAACTTTCCTCAAAGTTTAAGGCCTCCTCAGGGAAAAAGAGATAGGTAATAGCACACAACCCCCCCTCCACTTGGAAGTACAAATCATTGTTACTATTGGAAAGGAAGACACTGCAAGAAACCTTGTTTATTTTTCTCTAAGAGTCACCCAGAATGAATGAGAACTGGGTCCTTGTTAATATCAACTCTGAGTATCCATGGAAACCTTAGTTATTCTGATAAACTAGACCCTTGTGACAATAACCTTCCATAATATTCAAAGTTCTAGTTAAACCACCAGTTTGCTGACTTTCATTAACATACTTGAGTAAGTTTTTATATACACCACAAAAATAATATGACCAATGGTTAAATCCTGCTTTAAGGCTGATTTGGAAACTAATTGTTTTTTTTTACTTAAAGAAAAACATAATTTTTCTCTTTAGACTCACATCTCAGGACTCTTGTCCATGACTGCCCCATTTCAGCCTCACTCAGATCCAACTACAAATTCACACCAGATGAGAGTATTTATTAGGTAGCAAGACACATCATGAGTGCAGGGACCATGATCCTGGATCCATGACTCCTGTGCATTTTCAAACAATGTCATGCAGAACAATACTGCAGTTTTTAGTACTCTGCAATTCGAGAGAAAATATTCAAAAGAGCAGTTCATGCAACCATAATGTTTCTCTCTTGTCCACTCAAAGACTGTCTTTTCCAGAAAACCTCAGATTAATCCTCATTTTGGAATACTTATATTAATATGCAGCACAAATTCCAGTGACCTTGCTTTGCCTGATCCTGCCAGTGATCACCATACAGTACTTGTCATGTGAAAGTTATTTTTATGATTACGTTAAAGATATCTTAGGAGAAACTGATTCCATTTTCTCTCTATTATTTGCAGGAAGCATCTAGTACAAAATGTTCTCCTTTTTCATTTTATAAAATGGTTTTTACAAAAGAGTGATTTTTAAAAATTTAATTTTATTATGTTATGTTAGTCACCATACAATACATCATTAGTTTTTGATGTAGTGAGGTTTTGAATGAATAATATTACCATAGTGCATGGCACCCATTTTTCAACATATAAATAATTCATACAACGCTTTCCCAATGACTGTTTATGCAAATCAAGGTGAAATTATATGTTCCTCTTACTTACCAAAATAATTCTGAAATTTTTCATGTCCTCCATCAGTCTGCTTTATGACTAAGGAGTTATTATTTGCTTATATTTGACCCAAGAGATTACTACATCTTTGAAAGAGCATCTTTCTTTCCTAAGACCAAAATGTATTATTTGGAAGGCAAGCAAGTTTTTTCATTTGTGGAAGTTCTACATGGAGAAAAGTAAAACCAGGCAGCATGACAGTTTTTCTTCACCATCAGTCACCTCACCTTATGTACTCTATATGGTCATTCTTATTCTGTTTTGAGATGCTTCCCTTTGAATCACATCCTCATTAATATACTTCCTTAGAACCCTAGCAATATTATGAACAAATTCCCTAATACCACTCACTTGCTTTTCATGATGATTTTCCTGTACATCAGTGGTCAGTTTTTCTCTCACATACTGTTTCCCTTATCATTCCTTAGTTCAAAGCTGCTCCTTTCTTTCAAAATGTTTGTTCTCTAAGTTCCTTCTTTTTTTCCTGATTGCTTCTTGCTCCCCATCACATAAAAAGGTCTTTCCCTTTGAAGCCTGCATCTTGTTTTCCTCACCTACATACCTTCCAGGCATGTCCCTATTCTCACTGAGCCTTGTGCTCCTGTACCCGAGCTTTCCTCCCAGCACCAACTCTGGCCATTGCCAGGGTGTCTGTGCAGATAACTGAGCATCCACACTGGATGTCATACTGGCCCACTCAACATCCAGGTAGATGGCCCAGCTGCCACATTAACCTCAGACCTCCTTGCCCACATTCGTTTATTCTTCTTGGAATTGCTGTCAATCACCAACTTAGTATGTAGCATTGTGGTACCTGCTGGACATCAGAAAACACAACCATGTAGAAGTCAACTCTTCATTCCCATCCTCCAATAATCCATCATATAAGGACAGGAACAGATAAACCTACCAGGTAATCAGAATACAATGTAGTAAATATAACAGCTGATATGAAAAGTATCACAAAAACAAAACAAGGTTTCTGGGAAGACTTTCCAAAGGAGGTGGCCAAAGGGTTTTATGAGCTCATCAGGTCCACCTCTACCCACACTTCTTCTTCTTTTTTTTAATGCTCAGTTAGCCAATGTATAGTACATCATTAGTTTTTTATAGTGTTCAACAATTCATTAGTTGCATATAACACCCAGTGCACATCACCACACCTGATGTCTTAATACCCATCATCTGGTTACTGCAACCCCCCACCCCCCTCCCCTCTGAAACCCTCAGTTTGTTTCCTAGAGTCCAAGGTCTCTCATGGTTTGTCTCCCCTCTCTGATTTCTTCCCATTCAGTTTTCCCTCCCTTCCCCTATGGTCCTCTGCTCTATTCCTTATACTCTACATATGAGTGAAACCATATGATAATTATCTTTCTATGCTTGACTTATTTCACTTAGCATAATCCCCTCCAGTTCCGTCCATATTGATGTAAATGCTGGGTATTCATCCTTTCTGATGGCTGAGTAATATTCCATTATATATATGAACCACATCTTCTTTATCCATTCATCTGTTGAAAGACATCTTGGCTCCTTCCACAGTTTGGCTATTGTGGACATTGCTGCTATGAACATTGGGGTGCAGGTCCCCTTCTTTTCACTACATCTGTAGCTTTGGGTAAATACCTAGTAGTGCAATTGCTGAATCATAGGGTAATTCTATTTTTAATGTCTTGAGGAAACTCCATACTATTTTCCAGAGTGGCTGCACCAGATTGCATACACCTACAGTGTAAGAGGGTTCTCCTTTCTCCACATCCTCACCAACATCTGTTGTTTCCTGTCTTGTTATTTTTGCCATACTAACTGGTGTAAGGTGGTATCTCATTGTGGTTTTGATTTGTATTTCCCTGATGGTTAGTGATGTTGAACATTTTTTTCATGTGTCTGTTAGCCATTTGTATGTCTTCTTTGGAGAAATGTTTGTTTATGTCTTCTGCCCATTTCTTGACTGGGTTATTTATTTTTTGGGTGTTGAGTTTGAGAAGTTCTTTATAGATCTTGGATACCAGCCCTTTATCTGATATGCCATTTGCAAATAACTTCTCCCATTCCATGGGTTGCCTCTTAGTTTTGTTGACTGTTTCTTTTGCCATGCAGAAGCTTTTTATCTTGATGAAGTCCAAATAGTTCATTTTTGCTTTTGTTTCCCTTGCCTTTAGAGACAAGTCTAGCAAGAAGTTATTATGACCAATGTCAAAGAAATTACTGCCTATGTTCTCCTCTAGGATTTGGATGGATTCCTGTCTCACACTGAGGTCTTTCATCCATTTTGAGTTTATCTTTGTGCATGGTGTAAGAGAATGGTCCAGTTTCGTTCTTCTGCATGTGGCTGTCCAGTTTTCCCAGAACCATTTATTGAAGACACTGTCTTTTTTCCATTGGATATTTTTTCCTACTTTGTCGAAGATTATTTGACCATAGAATTGAGGGTCCATGTCTGGGCTCTCTATTCTGTTCCATTGATCTATGTGTCTGTTTTTATGCCAGTACCATGCTGTCTTGATGATCACAGCTTTGTAATAGAGCTTGAAGTCAGCCATTGTGATGCCCCCCAGCTTTAGTTTTCTATTTCAACATTTCCCTGGCAGTATGGAGTATTTTTTTGTTCCATACAAATTTTAGGATTATTTGTTCCAGCTCTGTGAAAAATGTCAATGGTATTTTGATAGGGATTGCATTGAAAGTTTAGATTGCTCTGGGCAGTTTAGACATTTTAACGATGTTTACTCTTCCAATCCATTTCTGTGTCTTCTTCCATTTCTTTCGTAAATGTTCTGTAGTTTCTAGAGTATAGATCCTTTACCTTTTTGGTTAGGTTTATTCCTAGGTATCTTATAATTTTTGGTTACTATAGTAAATGGAATCTGATTCCTTAATTTCTCTTTTCTCACAGGCATCGTCTCTGTTTCTTTTCTTTGTAGAAAGTTCCTCCTCCTAGTCATTCTGTCAAGCGATGGCTGAGTGAATGAGCTGAGTCCAAAATATAAACCACGACCCAAGAGAGATGTACATTAGCAGAATCCAGAGTGGTCAAAAGCCACCACCAAAAAGCAAAGCCAAATGAAACTCAAGAATAAAATTAGAAAATTAAAATTAAAAAAAGGAGGAGTGGAAGGAGGGGCTATAATCTTCATGTGGATAAAGCAGGGTGTTTCAGTCATTCCTGGGTGTATTTTGGTCTGTGTTTTAGAGGACATTACATCCCAAAATTACAAAGAAAATAAAACTCATATATAAATAAAGGTAAAATTGAATAGAGTGAAAAAATGATTAAAATAAAACATATATCTATAAAAACTGTAGGTGTGAAAAATATTGAATAGAGTGAAAAAATGACTACAATAAGGCATATATCTATAAAAAATATAGGTGTGTAAAAATACAAGTTAAAAGTGCCTATGAAATATAAGTTGTTATAATAAACATCTAGTTGAAATAAGAAAAAGGTAAATAGAAAAAAAAACAGAGAAAAAGCATAAGAAAAAGAAAAAAAGAAAAAAAAGGAAAAAATTTTATCTGAAAAATAATCAAGTCATGAGGCCACACCTGGAGCTCAATATACAATTTTCCCTTGGCGTTGGGATTTTACAGTCTTATAGTATCCATAGGGTTGTCATCCACCTGTTCTTCCAGCCTGTCTTCTGGGGGAGGGGCCTGCCCGCTCTTTCTCAGGTAACCCTGCAGAGTTGCCCCGCCCCTGTCCGATGGATGGGCTCAGTGGAAACCGGTCTTCTGTGTGGCTTTTGTTCCCTGGGGGCTTTCCGCTTCTCTTCAGAGGATCAGAGCAAAAATGGCTGCAGTGAAACTTCTGGCCTAGAGCAGAAAATTCAGTCTGCCCTCTTTAGCAAAGCCTCCAGGAGAAAGTCTTCACTTATGTAAGTGCCAGCAAAACCACAGCCTCCCGTGGTGCACACCCACAGCAAGTCTCTCAGAGGTAGTCCCAGGGGCTCGGGAGTGCCACTGTCCTTTGTGATTATAAAACCATGAGCAGCCATGGGCTCTTGCAGACACACCTGAAGTTCCTGGATCATGTCTGGGTGCTGCTCTAAAGCCCTTTCTGGGCTGCTACTGGTCTGTGAGTTTTTGCCCCATCATGGGCACAGGTTCCAGATTTTTTCAGACTGCTCAGGACAAGAGCGATTATCATCTTGCCTGGCTCACAGTTTATGTGATCTGAGCTGAGGGTCCCTTCCTGGGCTCGCTGACCATAACCTGCTTCCTGGCTCCATTGCTTGGGCACTCTACAAGTTCAGGCACCCAGTTGGCTCCAGAAACCACCATGCCCTACCTAGAATTCTGCCTTTGCATTTCCAGAGACACTTTCAGAGAGGGATGTCTCTCTCTAGAGCAGATTTCTCAGGGTTCTGATTTTGTGCTTCAGTGTTATATCACTTTCCAGGAGCCAGCTTAGGGAGGCTCCCACCCCTTCTGTTTATCTTCCAGTATCTCCCTGCAGATTCACAACTCCACACGTCCTACCTTGCAAAAATCAGTCGCTTTTCTGCTTGTAGAGTTCCAGATATATTCTTACATCTCAGGCTGATATTGTGGGTGTTTAAAATGGCTTGACAGATATCCAGCTAAATTCAGGGGGCCAGTTAAAATGGGGTTCCCTACTCTGCCATCTTGCCTCCTCCCACCTCTACCCACACTTCTACCCACAGCCATACCCTCCCTCATGGCTCCATGCTTGATTTTGGCCAAGTTCATACAATTACCTGTTCCTTTTCTCCCACTCCTCCTTTCCAAATTTTTTATTAATGTATATTTTACACACAGTATTTCACCCTCTGAATATATGTTTTTATGAGGTGTAACCACAGTAATAGTCAAGCCATAGAACATTTCCATCACCCCCAACCTATCTTACCTTCCTAGTAAGCCCTCTCCCCCAGCTAGCCTCTGTAACCACAGATCTGCTTCTGTCCCTATAGTTTCACCTTTGTGAGAAAGTAATCCTATAAATAGTTGTAAAAGTGGAATCATATAAGTGGCCTTTCCCATGACTTCTTTTTCATTTCTTGCCTCAAAGGTACCTTCCATTTCTTTCCTTTGTGTGTCCTTTTTTTTTTTTTATGTTACTCACCATACAGTACATCATTGGTTTTTGATGTAGTCTTCCATAATTCATTATTTGCATATAACACCCAGTGCTCATCACAACACTTGCCCCTCCTTAATACCCATCACCCAGTTACCCCATCCCCTCCCCTCCCATAACCCTGTTTGTTTCCCAGAGTCAAGAGTCTCTCATGGTTTGACTCCTCTGATTTCTTCCCATTCAGTTTTCCCTCCCTTCCCCTGTGATCCTCTGCGCTATTTCTTATGTTTCACATATGAATGAAACCATATGATTTTTGTCTTTCTTTGCTTGACTTATTCACTTTGCATAATCCCCTCCAGTTCCATCCATGTTGATATAAATGGTAGATACCTTCAGTTTTTTAACCTCCCTTTTATCTGAGCCTTCAGGCTCCCCCAGACCACATTGTTGGCCCCATGGAGAAGACCCATGATTGTAGAGGGTCAGAAAGGACAATGAGAGGAGACGTTGGCCCTTTCCTCTGACTTCCAGACCCCCAGCATGCTTACCTTCCCACCGTGCTTCCACAAACACCCAAAGCAGCCCACAGTCTCTTCTGTCATAGAGTCTAGAAAATTGAGAGAAAATTCCATAGGCATGCACTCTGGTGTCCTTATAAAATAATAAAATTCATGCTCAGTGGTCCCTGCTGCCCCTACTCCCCTCAGGAATCATCATAGGACTCACAATTCCTTCATTCCTACACTGCTGTCTCTTGGCAGTGATCTCACCTAGTGTCACAGAGGAAGTGTGCCCCCCCTTAGAACAGGTCAGTTCATGCTGTGTTCCTACTTTGAACCACTCCTCCACAAACTCTTACTTCAGGATCATCAAGAACAAGTATTTCAATTATTATTGAGAAATCAGATTCAACCATGAAACTTTGCTAAATAGAAAGGAATGATTATTGGCCTTGAACAGGAAAGTTGTGGTGAAATGGTGGGGGTTAGGAATGGACACAGCCTGTTGTGTAAATAAATATTCTTCTGTGAATGTAGTGTTCGGTCCTTCCCATTACGGTTCTTCCACTTCTTTACATCTGATGTTGAGTGATCAGCATTGTCTTGTTAATCTACAACTTCCTGCTTCCATATTAGGCTGTATCCTTACTTTGAGGATAAAACTGTGCCAACATATTTGGCCAGCTTTCTCTTGAGTGGTTTCCTTAAGCCACAGTGCATCATGTCAGGATTTCTCAACAAAAGCCTTATTGACACATTCTAGGTTCATTCACACTGAGCCTAGATGGACCAGATAATTCTTTGTTTGGGGGCTTTTCTCAGCATTGTGGGGTGTTCGGCAGTATCTTGGTCTCTGTCCACTGGATGTTGGGAGCATCCCCCCAAATAGTAGTGGCAAGTAAACCTAACTCCAGACAAATGTCCCTGGAGACAACACCAACCTCACTGAGTACCATTGTCCCACATAGTACAACGTTCAGAAGATCCCATGTTGTTCATGTGGTAGTTCTTTTACATTTGGGGTTGACAGCTGTAATCCAAAGGCCATGTCTCCATCATGTAACTGATCAACAAAATAACTGAAATCTTTCCTTGTACTACGTACTTCACCCTTTCTGGCTCCTACTCACCCCAGAAGCCTTTCCCCACCATGGGGATGCCCTCCTGAACCCACAAGAGAGATGGGACACATGCTGGTTGTCATTATTAAGTAACCCCATGAGGGTTCTCCACACCCTACACCAGGACACCATTAATTTGCATGCTGTCCTTCCCTTATGCTAAATCTGGGACCCACACTGGGACATCACCATCATTTCCCCCCCGCCCCATACTGACACCCTTCTCATAGCTCCATCCACTCAGCCTAACACCTATGAGATTCATTGTGTTGTGTCTATTGTTTTAATCTTTTTTATTGCTACGTTGTATTCCATTTAATGGCTATACCCTACTCTGTCCATCTTTTTTGATGGATATATGAATTGCTTTCAGTTTGGAGTTATTATTTTACAAGTTGTTCTCTGTTCTTAATTCAGTGGTTTCTAATAATTTGTATTCAAGTTCATTGATCTACCTAAATGGGTTAAGCCTATCTACTGAATCTTTCTTTTTTTTTTTAAGTTCAGTTAGCCACTGTATAGTACATAATTAGTCCTTGATGCAGTGTTCAGCGATTCACTAGTTAAGTACAACACCCAGTGCTCATCACAGCAGAATGGATAAAGAAGATGTGGTACATATACACAATAGAATATTATTCAGCCATCAGAAATGATGAATACCCACCATTTGTATTGACATGGATGGAACTGGAGGGCATTATGCTAAGTGAAATAAGTCAAACAGAGAAAGACAATTATCATATGGTTTCACCCATATGTGGAACATAAGCAATAGCATGGAGGACCATAGGGGAAGGGAGGGAAATCCAAAGAGGGAGAAATCAGAGAGGGAGATGAACCATGAGAGACTATGGACCCCTTGAAACAATCTGGGGGTTTCAGAGGGGAGGAAGGTGGGCAGAGGGGGTAATAGGGTGATGAATCTTTCACTTCTGATAATGTACTTTCTAGTTCTAGAATTTCAATTCCGTTCTTTTTTATAATTCTCATTTCTTTTTTAAAAATTTATTTATTTATTTATTTGAGAGAGAGAGCAAACATGAGCAGGGGGAGGGGCAGAGGGAGAGGGAGAAGCAGACTCCCACTGAAGCAGGAATCCAATGTGGGACTCTATTCCTGGATCATGATCTGAGCTGAAGGCAGTTGCTTAACTGACTGAATCACCCAGGTGCCTTATGAGTCTCATTTCTTTGCTGATATTTCTGGTCTATGCTTCCTAAGCTCCAAGACACCTTAGTGGTCTGTTTCAGATCTACTTTTCTTCACTGTTCCCTAGGGAATGCCTCAGCAGAAAACCAAGTCACCATGAGGCTCACTATGATGGTTAATTGTACATGTCAGACTTGAGACTCTGTTGACTAGCTGTTTAGTCAAACACTAGTCTAGATGTCACAAGAAGGGTATTTTTAAAGATGTGATTAACATTACAATCACTTAGCTTTAAGTAAAGCAGACTACTTTGCATAATGTGGGTGGGCTTCATTCAATCAGTTGAAGGCCTTAAGAGCACAGACTGAGGTTTATTGAAGAGAAGGAATTCTGCCTCCTGCCTGACTGCAACGTAGAAATTGTGCTTCAACTTTCAACATTCAGCCTCCAGACTTCAACTCAACTCTTAGCTGAATCTCCAGCCTGCCAGCCTTCGTCTACAGGTTTCAGACTTGCCGACCTTCACAAACACATGAGCTAATTCCTTAAGATCTCTCTCAGCATCTCTGTCATCTCTCTGTGTCTCTGTCTCTATGTCCCTGTGTCTCTGTTTCTCATGTATCTCTGTCTCTCCTGTCTCTCTGTGTCTCTGTCTCATACATGTGTGTCTGTAGGTACATATAGATGATATATGTGTGTGTATGGAGAAGACACAAAGATGAGATGTATCTCCCATTGGTTCCATGTCCCTGGAGAATCCTGATACACCCACCTTGTGTGTTTTGTTCTGTTTTCTTTCTACGATTAACATCCTGTACTGCTTATTGTCCAAATTCTGAAAAGAGTAGCCTATTTATGTTTCCCATTTCATATTGCTTACAGCAGAAGGATTAGTTCAGTCACTCTGCTGTGTCTGCCTTACTCAGTTTTAAATATTTGCTGCAGAGCTGCATGGTATTTGTGTCTCCTTTTATATATTTTTATATATATTTTGTGCTTTTTCTAATTTTCACTTGATTGATAGCTTTCTAGTAGGTGTGGGGGAAACTGAGATAGCTGACATCTACTTATAACTTTGTGGTGTCATGATGTTTTCATTCTGCATGTTTCCTATGGAAAATGCGCTCTATGCCCTTTCCGAATGCCACAACACTTAACATTTCATGGATATAGTCATGGATTCCAGCCTGTGTGTCTTTGAGAGCTTCTTTCACCATCGGAACCTGCTGGGCTTGCTGTAGAGCTTAGAATTAAAGCCACACACCACCCAGAAGTTACCAGTGACTCCAGTTGTTGATAGATACGTATCTTACCCAGCTTTCTGGTCCCTTCAGGTGCTAACTCTGAGGCATGCCTGCTTTGTCACCTGCAGTCCCTGCAGCAGGAGTGAGCTCCTCCTCTCTGCAGTGGTCACTTGCTCATTATTGTACTCTTCACCCAGGTCTTTCTTTTCCTTTTACACCCCCCTACAATTTTCCCTGGGGTTACCACCCAAGTCAGCAGATTACATGCACATTCTCTTCTTAGTATCTGCTCTGGAAGAAACCAAACTTTAGTCCTCACAAAAGAAATTCTTTTTTTAGAGACAGACTCATGGTTTCTAGTATCAACAGCCAATTTTGTAAAAGCATCCTAGCAGGAGTTCTGATGGGGACCTATGGCAGGATGTTGAAGCAAACAAATGCTGTAAATGTGTCTGCTTACCTGAGAACTTGACAGAGAAGGAAATGGGAAAATATGTGAATCTTGCTTTCCTTAAGTGTAATATAGGAAAGATTAGACCCCCCCACACACACAATTTTTATTGACCACCAAGATTTCATTTGTTAAGTGTTCAGTCTATAGCCAGGCTAGCTGAAATAGGACATGCAGAAAAATGAATTTAAGACATTCCAGTTAGAGATCCAATTTGTTCCCCACTTCTCCTTGGCCATTAATGGCATCAGCAAATACTAAAATTAATAGGTCATAAAATTAATTCTATCTTATTCAACTATGAGAAAGCAGGAAACCCTGCAATTTGCAACAATATGGATGAAATTGGAGGACATTATGTTAAGTGAAATAAATCAAACAGAGGAAGGCAAATACTGTATGAATTCATTTGTATGTGGAATCTAAAGAAGAAAAAAACACAAACTCAAATTCAGAGCAGTGAGTAGAATGGTGGTACCAGGAAGCTGAGGAGGTGGGGGAAATTGGGACATATAAATCAAAGAGCCCAAATTTGCAGTTATGTAAATTACTGCAAATAAAATAAATAGGTCTAGAAATCTAATGTACAGGCATGATGACTATATTTAATAATACTGTACTGGACACCAGAAATATGCTGAAAGAGTAGATTTTAGATGCTTTTGTGACATACACAAAAAAGATAACTATGTGAGGAGATAATATATTAATATTAGCTTGATTGTAGGAATCAAGTACATCAAATCATCCTGTTGTATACCTTAAATATATATAATTTTAATTAAAAACCTTTAGAAATTTTAATGACATATAGTTGACATACAATCTTATATTAGTTTCAGGTGCACAACACCTGATTTGTGGTGGTTTGATTATTCTATACATTTCTCAGTACTTACTATCATAAACGCAGTCACTATCACCACACAAAGTTATTACAGTATCTTTGGCTGTGTTCCCTATGCTGTGATTTCCATCTCTGAGACTTACCTATTTTATAACCATTTTATAACCAGAAGTATGTACCTCTTAATTCCCTTCCCCTATTTTGCCCACACCCATGTGCCCCTTTTCTTTGTAACTGCATTTAATTTTGAGGTGCTCCAATTATTGTCTCTTGTTTTTCCTTTCCTCTTTGAATTTTTGGAACTCATTGTCCCCACCACATAAATTTATTATAATCTAGGCTATGTCAAAAAATCTACTGGGGCACCTGGGTGGCTCAGTCAGTTAAGTGTCTGCCTTCAGCTCAGGTCATGCTCTCAGAGCCCTGGGGTTGGGCCCCATGTCGGACTCCTGGCTCAGTGGGGAGTCTGTTTCTCCCTCTCCTTCTGTTCCTTCCCCCTGCTTATGCTCTCAAATAAATAAATAAATAAATAAATAAAATAAAATCTTTTAAAAATCTCCCAGAAGAGTTTAAATAGGTAATTAACAACTCAGTATGTGTGGTCTGGGTTAAGGGTTGGGGATATTGAACTGGGGAGCAGAGAGGTCCGTCTTATCCGTTCATTTTTCCCCTCCAGTGCCTTGTTTTGAGAAGTGAGTTTTACAGAGTGAAGAAAGTATGAAATCCTGGTTGAACCCATGACTGCTGACTTAGTGTACAGGAATGTGGGGCTCATGGTGACTGGTTTTGATAATGAACTGAGTTCAAAGTGAGTTTAAATGTCCAAGGTAGCTGGAGGGTATTACATTATGTAAGACTCCTGGTAGAATTAGATAACGGCACAAAACCCATCATGAAGTAAATTATTCCCCAGAAGCAGGTAATGAATGTATGTAGAATTGAACTTCACACTTTGGAGAAGGTAAAAATGCACAACATCATTTTTTGTCCATAGACCGTCTTGTTTTCTGCTGAGCCCTCAGCAGGCATACAAATTAACTAATGTCAAACCCAGTTTAATCTTAGTCTAAACTGATAATTTAAACAGTCCCTTTAAGTAACATCCAGTCTCATTTTTAGATGAAAATATTTAGTCCTCCAGAGAGCCACCCACTTTCCTGTTTCTTCTTAATCTGCATTCACCTGTATGAAGGAGGGAAACTTGTGTATTTGCCTCATTTTGGAAGTGGTACACTTTCTCTGGCTTTCTCTGTGCTGAGCACAAAGCCCAACCCGGGGCTTTATCCCAGACCCTGAGATCATGACCTAAGACTAAAGCAAGAGTCAGACACTTAACCAACTGAGGTACCCCAGGAATGTTTTTCTCAAAGACCAGGGAGCCATCCCACAGAAATGTAATCTTCAAGAAAGATACCTTTCTTGTCTCCTGGTCTCTGTGGGAGAGCAGGAGTCTACTCTCTACAACTGCTTTGCAGTTATATTTCCCAAATGTCTTAGTTGCAATACACAGAACCCATTCTGGCTGTACTTAGCTACCTCACAGAATCTCTGGAAAGGCCTGATAATCCAGTGTAGGGGATAGAAGTCCTGGGCAGTGAGGGAGAGCACAGTGCTGGTCCTGAGGGGTTTGGACTACATTTGCTCCTGTGGGTCCTGGGGCAGATTCCAGACCCCACCACCGCTCCCCATAGTGCAGTGGGTGTTTGGCCAATAACCTCAGCTGAACCACAAGCCACATGGTGCCTGCTTCTTCAAGATGAGGTCTCAGGCTGGACAGTCTAACCTTAGAACTCAGGTCCTATGCCTGAATCTATGGTGGTGTTCAAAGATGCTTGGTATCTGCAGTGCATGGTTGACATGAATAGAAAGTGAGCCAGGATTATAGCAACCACAAAAATGCAAAATCACAGAGTGAGGCTTCTGAAAATTGCAGGTTACTTTCATAAAGAGAAAGCAAATTTTTCTTCAGTGCAAACAACAAAACCTTTAATATTTCTTGCTAAAAAGAAACTGTTAAAGAGCACTTTTCCCAAGTTAATCTACAATTTTGAATGATTGAATGATTTCAAAGACAAGCACAATATTATCGAAGTGAATGAAGAAGTTCAAAAGAAGACTACAAGTAATAAAAATACCTTATAGACAAAAGAATGACTCTATTCCCATATTATGACAGTGAACAATAATATGGTATTATTTAATTAGCATGCATATGTAAATACAGATTAATGAAAAAGATTTGAAAGTATAGGAATAGAGATAAAAATTGTTCTTTTGTAACTTAGTAAGGTCATTAATAAAATAGGTCAAGTGAGAAAATTTCATAAACTTTGTTAACATGTTTCATTGGTGTGCAACTTAAAAGAAAAAAATATAGTTTACATGTTATTGCAGATGGATTGCATAATCTAGTAACTGAGGAGAAAAAAAGTACTGGATTAGTAGTCATTATAGGCTATCTCTTGGGTAACCTACACTGGTTAAGCTTTGTTGCCTACACATTTTGAAAACTCATATTCCACTTATTTTGTATAAGATTTGCAAAGAAAAAAGCCTGAAAAAAAATGGAATTAAAGAGGGACCAAAATGGTGGCTTTTGCCATCATAAAACACAGAATACTCATGTGCTTAAGACTTTACACAATTAAATAAAGCATAAAATGTTTGAAAATTAACATGGATAATATGAAAGAGAAAGAAATATTATAAACATGTTAAATCTCTTGATCTGTTGCAATTTATTATTTCAATTTCTTTTTATTTTATTTTAATTTTTTATTTCATTTTATTTTATTTTATTTATGTATTTGACAGAGAGAGATAGAGATGGAACACAAGCAAGGGGAGGGGAGAGGGAGAAGCAGGCTTCCTGCCAAGCAGGAGCCTGATGCAGGGCATGATCCCAGGACGCTGGGATCATGACCTGAGCTGAAGGCAGGACGCTTTAACAACTGAGCCACCCAGGCTTCCCTTATTTCAATTTCTTAAAGATTTATTATTTGCTTGAGAGAGAGAAAGAGACAGAAGGAAAGCGAGAGTGGAAGGGAAGGGCACAGTGTGAGGAAAGAAAGTCTTTTATAAAAATTATTAGTTTCAGAGGTAGAGTTTAGTAATTCATAGTTTGTGTAACACACCCATTGCTCATTACATCACGTGCTTCCTTAATGTCCACCACCCAGTTAACCCATCCTCCCACCCACCTCCCCTTCCAGCAAACCTCAGTTTGTTTCCTATAGTCAAGAGTCTTTTATGTTTGTCTTTTTCCTCCGATTTTGTCTTATTTTATTTTTTCCTTCCCCTCCCTTATATTTGCCTGTTTTGTTTAATAATTCCACATATGAGTGAAATCATATGAATATATGTCTATCTTTGGCTGACTTATTTCACTTAGCATAATACCCTCTAGTTCCATCCATGGTCTTGCAAAGGCAACATTTCAATTCTTTTTGATGGCTGAGTAATATCATTATATATTCCATTATATGTGTATTATTATTATATATTATATTCCATTATAATACTCCACTCATCTGTCAATGGAAATCTGGGCCTCTTTCCATATTTCAGGTATTGTAGACATTGTTGCTATGAACATTGGAGTGCAGGTGCCCCTTCAATCACTATATTTGTATTTTTTGGATAAATACCTAGGTAGTGTAATTGCTGGGTCAGAGGGTCGCTCTATTTTTAACATCTTGAGGAACCTCCATACTGTTTTTCAAGAGTGGCTGCACCAGCTTGCATCACCAACAGTGTAGGAGTGTTCCCCTTTCTCCACATCCTCACCAACATCTGTTGTTTCCTATTTGGTAATTTTTAGCCATTCTGACTGGTGTGAGGTGGTATCTCATTTGGTTTTGATTTGTATTTCCCTGATGGCTAGTGATGTTGAACATTTTTTCATGTGTCTGTTGGTCAATTGTATGTCTTCTTTGTAGAAGTGTCTATTCATGCCTTCTGCCCATTTCTTGATTGGAATAATTGTTTTTTAGGTGTTGAGTTTGATAAATTCTTTATAGATTTTGGATACTAGCTTTTTAAATGATAAGACATTTGCAAAAATCTTCTCCCATTCTGTATCTTGTCTTTTAATTTTGTGCAGAAACATTTTATCTTAAGTCCCAATAGTTTATTTTTGCTTTTGCTTCCTTTGTCTTTGGAGATGTGTCTAGCAAGAAGTTGCTGCACCAAGGTCTCAGAGGTTACTGCCTATATTCTCCTCTAGGATATGGATGAATTCCAGTCTCACATTTAGGTCTTTCATCCAAGTTGAGTTTATCTTTGTGTACGGTGTAAGAGAATGGTCCAGTTTCATTCTTCTACATGTGGCTGTCCATTTTTCCAGCATAATTTATTGAAGAGACTGTCCTTTTGCTTTTTTTTAAAAAGTTTTTATTTATTTAATTTGAGAGAGAGTGAGAGAGGGAGAGCAACACGAGGGGGGAGGGGTAAGAGGGAGAAGCAGATTCTCTGGTGAACAGGAGCCTAATGCAGTTCTGTCCCAGAACTTCAGGATTATACCTGAGCTGAATGAGGCAGATGCTTAACACAGACTAAAGCCACCCAGGCGCCCCAAGACTGTCCTTTTTCCATTTGGGATATTTTTCCTGCTTTGTTGAAAATTAGGTTGACCATAGAGTTGAGGATCCATTCTGGGCTCTCTATTCTGCTCCATTGATCTATGTGTCTGTTTTTGTGCCAGGTAACCATATTGTCTTGATGATCACAGCTTTGTAATATAGCTTAAAGTCAGGCATTCTGATGCCATCAGCTTTGATTTTCTTTTTCAACATTCGTTTGGCTATTCAGGGTTTTTGCTGGTACTGTACAAATTTTAGGATTTTTTTGGTCTCAGCTTCTGAACAATGTTGATGGCAATTTGATAGGGATTGCATTGAATGTGTAGATTGCTCTAATAGCATATACATTTTAACAATATTTGTTCTTCCAATCTATGAGCATGGGATTTTTTTTTTTATTTCTTTGTGTCTTCCTCAATTTCTTTCATAAGTTTTCTGTAGTTTTTAGTGTATAGACCCTTTACCTCTTGGTTAAGTTTATTCCTAGGTATCTTATGGTTTCTGGTGCAATTGAAAATGGGATCAATTCCTTGATTTCTCTTTCTTCTGCCTCATTTGTTAATGTATAGAAATACAACTGACTTCTTGCATTGATTTTACATCTTGACATTTTGCTGAATTCCTGTATGAGTTCTAGCAATTTTTGGGTGGAGACTTTTGGGTTTTCAACATAGAGTACCAAGTCCTCTGCAAAGAGTGAGAGTTTGACTTCTTGTTTGCTAATTGGATGCCTTTTATTTCTTTTTGTTGTCTGATTGCTGAGGCTAAGACTTCTAGTACTATGGGTGAACAGTGGTGAGAGTGGGCATCTCTGTCCTGTTCCTGACCTTAGTGTTTCCTCATTGAGGAATGATATTCAATATGGGCTTTTCATAGATGGCTTTTATGATATTGAGGTATGTTCCCTCTATTCTTATACTGGATAGAGTTTTTACCAGGAAAAGATACTGTATTTTGTTAAATACTTTTTCTGCCTTGAGAGGATCATATGGTTCTTGTCCTTTCTTTATTAATGTGGTGATGACATTGATTGATTTATGAATGGTGAACCACCCTTGCAGCCCAGGAATAAATCCCCACTTGGTTGTGGTAAAACAATCTTTTTTTTTTTTAAGATTTTATTTATTTGACAGAGAGAGATCACAAAGCAGAGGGAGAGAGAAAGGAGAAGCAGGTTCCCACAGAGCAAGGATCCCAATGTGGACTCAATCCCAGGACCCTAGACTCACGACCCGGGCCGAAGGCAGCTGCTTAACCAACTGAGCCACCCAGGTGTCCCAGTGAAACATCTTTTTTAGTGTACTTTTGTATCCTATTAGCTAGTATCTTGGTGGAATTTTTGCTTCCATGTTCATCAGGGATAATTGGTCTGTAATTCTTTTTGATGGGGTCTTTGTCTGGTTTTGGGATCAAGGTGATGCTGGCCTCATAGAATGAGTTTGGAAGATTTCCTTCCATTTCTATATTTTGGAACAGCTTCAGAATAATAAGCATTCTTTCTTCTTTAGATGTATTTGCGTCTTTTCTTGTTTCTTGGGAACAGCCTGTATCACTATATACTTCCTTCTTGGACTGCGTTTGTGGCATCTGCACAAGGTTCTGAATAGTTGCGTTTTCTTTTTAATTTAACTTAATTTTATTTATTATTTTTTAAATTTAATTTAATTTAATGGTATGATAGTCACCATACAGTACAATCATTAGTTTTTGATGTAGTGTTCCATGATTCACTGTTTTCGTATAACACCCAGTGCTCCATGCAATACGTGCCCTCCTTAATACCCATCACCGGGCCCAACACATCCCCCCACCCCCCTCCCCTCTAAAACTCTGTTTGTTTCTTGGAGTCCATAGCCTCTCATGGTTCATCTCCCTCTCCCATTCCACCCCCCTTCATCTTTTCCCTTCCTTCTCCTATGTTCCCCATGCTATTCTTTATGTTCCACAAATAAGTGAAACCATACGATAATTGACTTTCTCTACTTGACTTATTTCACTTAGCATAATCTCCTCCAGTCCCATCCATAATTGATGCAAAAGTTGGGTATTCATCCTTTCTGATGGCTGAGTAATATTCCATTGTATATATGGACCACATCTTTATCCATTCATCTGTTGAAGGGCATCTCAGCTCCTTCCACAGTTTAGCAATTGCAGATTTGCTGCATGAACATTGGGTGCATATGGCTCTTCTTTTCACTACATCTGTGTCTTTGTGGTAAATACCCTGGAGTGCAATTGCTGGGTCATAGGGTAGCTCTATTTTTAATTTTTTGAAGAACTCTACACTGTTTTTCCAAAATGGCTATACCAACATGCGTTCCCACCAAAGGTGTAAGAGGTTCTCTTTCTCCACAACCTCTCCAACAATTGTTGTTTCTTGCCTTGTCGATTTTTGCTATTCTAACTGGTGTAAGGTGGTATCGCAGTGTGGTTATGATTTGAATTTCCATGATGGCTAATGATGATGAACATTTTTTTCATGTGTCTGTTAGCCATTTATATGTCTTCTTTTGTGACGTGTCTGTTTACGTATTCCGCCATTTTTTACTGGATTATTTATTTTTTGGGTGTTGAGTTTGAGAAGTTCTTTATAGATCTTGGATATCAGCCCTTTGTCTGTAGTAACATTTGCAAATATCTTCTCTGATTCTCTGGGTTGCCTCTTTGTTTTCTTGACTCTTTCCTTTGCTGTGCAGAAGCTTTTTATCTTTTTTATTGTTATGTTAATCACCATACATTACATCATTAGTTTTGATGGAGTGTTCCATGATTCATGTTTGTGCATAACACCCAGTGCTCTATCGCAGAACGTGCCCTTTTAATACCCATCACCAGGCTAACCCATCCCCCACGACCCTCCCCTCTAGAACCCTCAGTTTTTTTTTCAGAGTCCATCATCCCTCATTGTTCGTCTCCCCCTCCGATTTACCCCCTTCATTCTTCCCCTCCTGCTATCTTCTTCTTCGTCTTTTTTTCTTAACATATATTGCATTATATGTTTCAGAGGTACAGATCTGTGATTCTACGTGTTGCACAATTCCAGAGCCCTCCCCAATGTCTATCACCCAGCCACCCCATCCCTCCCACCCCCACCCCCACTCCAGCAACCCTCAGTTTGTTTCCTGAGATTAAGAATTCCTCATATCAGTGAGGTCATATGATACATGTCTTTCTCTGATTGACTTATTTCACTCAGCATAACACCCTCCAGTTCCATCCACATCGTTGCAAATGGCAAGATCTCATTCCTTTTGATGGCTGCATAATATTCCATTGTGTATATATACCACTTCTTCTTTATCCATTCATCTGTCGATGGACATCTTGGCTCTTTCCATGTTTGGCTATTGTGGACATTGCTGCTATAAACATTGGGGTGCACGGACCCCTTCAGATCCCTACATTTTTATCTTTGGGGTAAATACCCAGTAGTGCAATTGCTGGATCGAATGGTAGCTCTATTTTCAACTGTTTGAGGAACCTCCATACTGTTTTCCAGAGTGGATTGCACCAGCTTGCATTCCCACCAACAGTGTAGGAGGGTTCCCCTTTCTCCACATCCCTGCCAACATCTGTTGTTTCCTGACTTGTTAATTTCTAGCCATTCTGACTGGTGTAAGGTGGTAATCTCATTGAGGTTTTGATTTGGATTTCCCTGATGCCGAGCGATGTTGAGCACTTTTTCATGTGCTGTTGGCCATTTGGACGTCTTCTTTGGAAAAATGTCTGCTCATGTCTTCTGCCCATTTCTTGATTGGATTATTTGTACTTTGGGTGTTGAGTTTGATAAGTTCTTTATAGATTTTGGATACTAGCCCTTTATCTGATATGTCATTTGCAAATATTTTCGCCCATTCTGTCGGTTGTCTTTTGGTTTTGTGGACTGTTTCTTTTGCTGTGCAAAAGCTTTTTATCTTGATGAAGTCCCAAGAGTTCATTTTTGCCCTGGCTTCCCTTGCCTTTGGTGATGTTTCTAGGAAGAAGTTGCTGCGGCTGAGGTCGAAGAGGTTGCTGCCTGTGTTCCCCTTTAGGATTTTGATGGACTCCTGTCTCATGTTTAGGTCTTTCAACCATTTGGAGTCTATTTTTGTGAGTGGTGTAAGGAAATGGTCCAGTTTCATTCTTCTGCATGTGGCTGTCCATTTTCCCAACACCATTTGTTGAAGAGACTGTCCTTTTTGCCATTGGACAGTCTTTCCTGCTTTGTCAAAGATGAGTTGACCATAGAGTTGAGGGTTCCATTTCTGGGCTCTCGATTCTGTTCCATTGATCTATGTGTCTGTTTTTGTGCCAGTACCATACTGTCTTGATGATGACAACTTTGTAATAGAGCTGGAAGTCCGGAATTGTGATGCCGCCAGCTTTGCTTTTCTTTTTCAACATTCCTCTGGCTATTTGGGGTCTCTCCTGGTTCCATACAAATTTTAGGATTATTTGTTCCATTTCTTTGAAAAAAGTGGATGGTATTTTGATGGGGATTGCATTGAATGTGTAGATTGCTCTAGGTAGCATTGATATCTTCACAATGTTGGTTCTCCCAATCCATGAGCATGGAACGTTTTTCCATTTCTTTGTGTCTTCTTCAATTTCTTTCCTGAGTATTTTATAGTTTTCTGAGTACAGATCCTTTGCCTCTTTGGTTAAATTTATTCCTAGGTTCTTATGGTTTTGGGTGCAATTGTAAATGGGATCGACTCCTTGATTTGTCTCTCTTCTGTCTTGTTGTTGGTGTATACGAATGCCACTGATTTCTGTGCATTGATTTTATAGCCTGCTACTTTACTGAATTCCTGTATGAGTTCTAGCAGTTTTGGGGTGGAGTCTTTTAGGGTTTTCCACATACAGTATCATATCATCTGCAAAGAGTGAGAGTTTGACTTCCTCTTTGCCAATTTGGATGCCTTTGATTTCTTTTTGTTGTCTAATTGCTGTGGCTAGGACTTCTAATACTATGTTGAATAGCAGTGGTGAGAGTGGACATCCCTGCCGCGTTCCTGACCTTAGGGGAAAAGCTCTCAGCTTTTCCCCGTTGAGAATGATATTCACTGTAGGTTTTTCGTAGATGGCTTTTATGATATTGAGGTATGTACCCTCTATCCCTATACTCTGAAGAGTTTTGATCAAGAAAGGATGCTGTACTTTGTCAAATGCTTTTTGTGCATCTATTGAGAGGATCATATGATTCTTGTTCTTTCTTTTGTTAATGTATTGTATCACGTTGATTGATTTGTGGATGTTGAACCAGCCTTGCAGCCCAGGGATAAATCCCACTTGGTCGTGGTGAATAATCCTTTTAATGTACTGTTGGATCCTATTGGCTAGTATTTTGGTGAGAATTTTTGCATCATGTTCATCAAGGATATTGGTCTGTAGTTCTCCTTTTTGATGGGATCTTTGTCTGATTTGGGATCAAGGGTAATGGTGGCCTCATAAAATGAATTTGGAAGTTTTCCTTCCATTTCTATTTTTTGGAACAGTTTCAGGAGAATAGGTATTAATTCTTCTTTAAATGTCTGATAGAATTCCCCTGGGAAGCCATCTGGCCCTGGGCTTTTGTTTGTTGGGAGATTTTTGATGACTGCTTCAATTTCCTTAGTGGTTATAGGTCTGTTCAGGTTTTCTATTTCTCCTGGTTCAATTTTGGTAGTTGATACATCTCTAGGAATGCACCCATTTCTTCCAGGTTATCTAATTTGCTGGCATAGAGTTGCTCATAATATGTTCTTATAATTGTTTGTATTTCTTTGGTGTTGGTTGTGATCTCTCCTCTTTCATTCATGATTTTGTTGATTTGGGTCATTTCTCTTTTCTTTTTGATCAGTCTGGCCAGGGTTTATCAATCTTGTTAATTCTTTCAAAGAACCAGCTCCTAGTTTCGTTGATCTGTTTTACTGTTCTTTTGGTTTCTATTTCATTGATTTCTGCTCTGATCTTTATTATTTCTCTTCTCCTGCTGGGTTTAGGCTTTATTTGCTGTTCTTTTTCCAGCTCCTTTAGGTGTAGGGTTAATTTGTGTATTTGAGACCTTTCTTGTTTCTTGAGAAAGGCTTGTATTGCTATATACTTTCCTCTCAGGACTGCCTTTGCTGTATCCCATAGATTTTGGACAGTTGTGTTTTCATTTTCATTGGTTTCCATGAATTTTTTTAATTCTTCTTTAATTTCCTGGTTGACCCATTCATTCTTTAGTAGGATGCTCTTTAGCCTCCATGTATTTGAGTTCTTTCCGACTTTCCTCTTGCGATTGAGTTCTAGTTTCAAAGCATTGTGGTCTGAAAATATGCAGGGAATGATCCCAATCTTTTGGTACCGGTTGAGACCTGATTTGTGAACTAGGATGTGATCAATTCTGGAGAATGTTCCATGGGCACTAGAGAAGAATGTGTATTCCGTTGCTTTGGGACAGAATGTTCTGAATATGTCTGTGAAGTCCATTTGGTCCAGTGTGTCATTTAAAGTCCCTATTTCCTTGTTGATCTTTTGCTTAGATCATCTGTCCTTTTCAGTCAGGGGGTGTTAAAGTCCCCCACTATTATTGTATTGTTGTCAATGTGTTTCTTTGCTTTTGTTATTAATTGCCTTATATAATTGGCTGCTCCCATGTTAGGGGCCTAGATATTTACAATTGTTAGATCTTCTTGTCGGATAGACCCTTTAAGTAGGATATATTGTCCTTCCTCATCTCTTATTACAGTCTTTGTTTTAAAATCTAGTTTGTCTGATATAAGGATTGCCACCCAGCTTTCTTTGGTGTCCATTAGCATGGTAAATGGTTTTCCACTCCCTCACTTTCAATCTGGGGGTGTCTTTGGGTCTAAAATGAGTCTCTTGCAGACAGCATATGGATGGGTCTTGTTTTTTAATCCAATCTGATAGCCTGTGTCTTTTGATTGGGGCATTCAGCCCATTTACATTCAGGGTAACTATTGAAAGTATGAATTTAGTGCCATTGTATTGCCTGTAAGGTGACTGTTACTGTATGTTGTCTGTGTTCCTTTCCGATCTTTGCTGCTTTTAGGCTCTCTCTTTGCTTAGAGGACCCCTTTCAATATTTCTTGGAGGGCTGGTTTCGTGTTTGCAAATTCCTTTAGTTTTTGTTTGTTCTGGAATCTTTTTATCTCTCCTTCTATTTTCAATGACAGCCTAGCTGGATATAGTATTCTTGGCTGCATATTTTTCTCGTTTAGTGCTCTGAAGATATCTTGCCAGTCCTTTCTGGCCTGCCATGTCTCTGTGGATAGGTCTGTTGCCAATCTAATATTTTTACCATTGTAGGTTACATATCTCTTCTCCCGAGCTGCTTTCAGGATTTTCTCTTTGTCTCTGAGACTCGTAAGTTTTACTATTAGATGTCGGGGTGTTGACCTATTTTTATTGATTTTGAAAGGGGTTCTCTGTGCCTCCTGGATTTTGATGCCTGTTTCCTTCCTCACATTAGGGAAGTTCTCTGCTATTATTTGCTCCAATATACCTTCTGCCCCTCTCTCCCTCTCTTCTTCTTCTGGGATCCCAATTATTCTAATGTTGTTTCGCTTTATCGTATCCCTTATCTCTCGAATTCTGCCCTCGTGATCCTGTAGTTGTTTCTCCCTCTTTTTCTCAGCCTCTTTACTTTCCATCATTTGGTCTTCTATATCACTGATTCTCTCTTCTGCCTCATTTATCCCAGCTGTTAGTGCCCCCATTTTTTATTGCACCTCATCAATAGCCTTTTCGATTTCGATTTGGTTAGATTTTAGTTCTTTTATTTCTCCAGAAAGGGTTTCTCTAATAACTTCCACGCTTTTTTCAAGCCCAGCTAGTATCTTTAACGTCATGATTCTGAACTCTAGGTCCGACATCGTACTAATGTCCGTATTGAGTAGGTCCCTGGCTGACGGTACTACCTCTTGTTCTTTTTGCTGAGGTGATTTTTTTCGTCTTGTCATTTTGTCCAGAGGAGAATAGATGAATGAGAGAACAAAATGCTAACAGGTTTACAACGTCCCCAGCAAATATACTGTATACAAATCAGAAAAGACCTGAAACCAGGGGAAAAGAAAGGGAAAGAAAGAAAAAAGAAAGAGAAAAAGAAAAAAAAGATAAAAACAAAAACAGAACAATACAAAAAAAGCAGAATGTGATCAAATATGATCAGGCTAGTGCATAGATCAGTGCCACACACTAGATTTTGGGCGTATTTTGGTCTGTTAGAAAAAAGTGCCTCCTAAAATTTTAAAGGAAGAAAGACATATATGTACAAAATAAGGGTTGATACAATGAAGGGATAGAAGACGACTGTAAAGATGAAAATTATAAAAGATTTTATAAAAGGACTTGATAAGATAAGAAGTTGTTTGAAAAAAGAAAGAAGATTTAAAAAAAAAAAGAAAAAAGGGAGAGAATGTGATCAGGCAGGAGATTAGAACAGAACCATACACTAGTGATTTAGGGTATATTTCTATCTGTTAGAAGAAACTGTATCTCAAATTTTTAAAGAGAGAACAACTTAATATATATATGCCAAAAATAAGGGTAACTACTATGAAGGGATAAAATATGACTCTAAAAATGAAAAATAAAAAATGTTTTTTTTTTAAAGAGATTGATAAAATGTTGGTTGAAAAAGGGAAAAAGAAAAAGAAAAAAAAACAGTTAACAAAAATTAACTTTGATGAACTAATGAATCATGGTAAAAAAAGCCATGAATTCTATGTGCAGTATTCCCCTAGCGCTGGAGTTCTCCCGTTCTCCTTGATCAGTAAACTTGGTCTTGGCTTGCTGGCTGTTCGTGCTGATCTTCTGGGGGAGGGGCTTGTTGCTGTGGTTTCCAAATGTCTTTGCCGGAGGCTGAACTGCCCCGCCCTTGTCGGTCTGGGCTAAGCAAGCTGCTCGGGGTTGATCTCAGGAGCTTTTGTTCCCTGCAAGCTCTCCGTACAGCCTTGGAGGACCAGGGCAAAAATGGTGGCCTCCCAATCTCCACCCGGAGGAGCTGAGAACTCGGGGCCCCCGCTCCTCAGTGCGCCCCCAGAGAAAAGCAGTCACTCCCTTGTCCCCGGTCTCCGGCCACTCTCCGTGCTCACCCGGCCTGTGACCGAGCGTTTGTATCTCTGGCACCCGACACCGTGTGGAGTCTCCAAACCCAGCAGATCCCTGTGGTGCGTTCCCGCGCTGTTCCTCCCCGGGAAGGAAGTGGAGTCTCCCCAGATCTGCCGCTTGTTGGGTCCCTGCTGGAGAAGTGGCCCGACTGGGCCGCGGATCACAGTTTATGGCAACCCCGAGCTGAGAGCCCGTGCCTCAGCTCCGTCTCTGCAGCTGGCTTCCCCGCTCTGATCCCTGGGAGCTCTGGCGCACTCAGGCTCCCCCGGTCTTTCTGTGACCCCAAGGGTCCTGAGACCCCACTGTCCCCGAGGGTTCCACCCTCCGCTTAGCCACTGGAGCGCCGTCCCTCAGCGGAGCCGGCTTCTAAAAGTTCCGATTTTGTGCTCCGCGGCTCTAGCACTTGCCAGAAGTGGCCGACGGAGGCCCCTCCCCCGCCGTCTATCCTCCCGAATATCGCCTCGGATTTCACTTCTCCGCACGTCCTACCTTCCAGTAAGTGGTCGCTTCTCTGTTCAGAGAGTTGTTGCTACTCTCCTCTTCGATCTCCTGTTGAGTTCGTGGGTGTTCAGAATGGTTTGATCCCTATTCAGCTGAATTCCTGAGACCAGACGAAATCTAGGTCTCCTACTCCTCCGCCATCTTGCTCCGCCCCACAGCAATTCCATTTTTAGACATCCACCTGACATATGTTCCCACCTGTGCCTGTAGAGAGAGATATATGTACAAGACCCTCACTGCAAACATTTTTGCATTACCAAAGGGTCAGAGTATCATACCACCAGTTCCTAAGTTGTTAAATACACCTTTACAATGTAATATTATGCATTCATTAAAAATAATGAAGCAGGGCTCTAGGTATAAAATTAAAATGGTTTCCTGCATATGTATTAAAGGGAAAAAGGTACAGGAGGATATTTGTAACATAACCACAAATGCTACATTATCTATTCTTCTACCACATATATCCTCAAAAAAATATACATATGACACGTGTGTAAATACCCCACATACACAAGTAAGTGTGCAGAGTATCCCAGGAGGCATAGAGAATGGAGAGACAGAGTTAGGACTAGAGGAGAGATTTTTTGCCCCGTGAATGTCCCTATTGTATGTATTTCTTGTCTTATATTTTTTTTACATTTTTTTGGTATTTTTAACAATAATGAGGACAAAGCAACAAATACCACTAAGCGGGCTCCTGAGAGGCATACATAGAGTGTGGTCACAACTATGGAAAAATGTGCTTAAAAGTCTGAAACTAAATAAACCAATACTTTAATCAAATTTTTCTTATTTTGTAATATGCATCTCTTTATTTTCAAAATTGAGTTTAAAATTTGAACTTATGTCCTGAAGTAATATATGTAACTAATTTAAAGTCAAACGGTTCTACAGAGATTAACAAAGCAGTAGATGGAATCCCACTCTGTTCTCATAAGTGAGCATTTTCCGTTTCTTAGTTTTTATCTGCCATTTTTCTTGGGTATTTCTAAACTGAGTCAACATTTCCAGAATGTTCTCATTCAGTGCTTCTGTGTGCAGGATCTTCTCGTGTACTTGGGATGTATCAAGGAACAAAACAAAGGCTCCTGTCTCTCAGAAGTTAAAATTCTAGGGGAAAGGGGCAGATAATACATACTAAAGCCTAATAAAGATGCTATGGAGTATGTCCAGAGATGGTGAGATGGAAACCATGAAGCAGTTGGGAACACCAGGTGGGTGAGACCAACAGGTGGTGGAATGAAGTATTAGGAGCGCTCTCTGTGCAGAGCTGAGATTTGAATCCTCGATGGAAGGGAAGAAATTAGCCAAGCACATGTCTGGATCCAGTTTTCCCTCCAGAGATGAGCTAAGGCTGCCCAGCAGCAGGACACCTGGCAAATTTTACTGATGACTTGGGGGTCAGCAGAGCTGAGCAGACTGATTCAGGAGGGGAGTGGGGATGAGCTCTCCAGGAGAGGCGTGGCCTTTGCAGGCCATTGTGAGGACTTAAGCTCTTCCTGTGCACAGAATAGAAATTCAGGCCTCTGCAGAGGAGTCTACCTTGGGTCTCAGAACAACTCTTTGGAAGCCTGGAAGTGATGAGGCCAAACAGACTCTACAGCAGTAATCGAGGGAGAGATGAGGGGGACCCAGGCAGGGTCCTAGCAAGAGAAGTGGTAAAATTCTGGGTGTGCTTGAGAGTGGAGGTAACAGGATTTTCTGTGGCATGGATGCAGGCTGCTGTTCCCTCATTTATGTTCCATTTCATATTTCTCTATTAGCTTCCTACTATGGAAGATAAGACTATAGCTTTCTTTTACATAATATTTAATTGCTCCTTACCTACACACACCCACCTATTCCTCAAACCCCCTAGTATAATTATATCTTAATTTTTAATAACTCAGAGTTTATATTATAGCAGTAACAAAGGTATTTTCCATAGCTGAGCTGTAGGGTGCCCTGTGATCAAATTTCTTTCCTCACATAGCTTTTCCTTGTTCATTGAGATAATAAATGTCTTACATGTGTGTGTAATTCTTCTCTGCACTTTTTATTAATACAGGCCCCACCACTGAAAGTTTCATCTCCTAACAATGGAGCACATTAGGTATCTGTTGTCTCATCTCGATGGGCTGTGCTGGAGCTCAGGCTCCAAGCTGCATCTCCACATGCCTGCCTTCCTCCCAGTTACCTTTGCAGCCTTCCTGGTGAAGGGGGCAGACTCCTACCTTTTTTTTCTTAAGTTTTTAGGTGGGGATTAAATTGGCATAAGACAGATAAACAAGGGAAAGCATACAAATGCATGGAATACGGGTGTTGCATGACACAGGAGCCCTCCTAGGGAAGGAAGACTCAGGTGGTGGAACCTCCTCACCATTACATTCAGCTGAGCAAAGACACAATTGTGGGAACGGGACAGAAGGATCGGAGGCTGCATGGGGAGGGGGCTGCAGGAAGACAGGAGTAATAACAAGCTCAGCTGTGTGGGATTCTCTTCCTCTCAACTTCTCTCCTCCTTGATGACAAGAATGTCACTGTCCTTCTTGAGTTGGGAAGACATCTTTCAAATGGGAACTTCATCTCCGGCTTTCAAGAAGCAGAAGGTCAGTGTGTTTCTTGTATTGGGTGCTTTTCAAGTGCCTTTAACTCAAAACAACCCTTCACCAGGGTGGCCAGTTTCGGGTGGTGTGTTCTGAAGTCCCTCACTAGCTTTCTCTCCCTTCCTTTCCTGACTGGGACCCATGTTGGCTGCACCTGGGGCTGTTCACTTTCTTAGCTTCCTCCTTCTGTTTGCTTCCTGAGACAGTGAACAGCAAGAAGAGAGAGAGCCTCCCAGATGGAACATGCCTTGATAATATTCATATATTCATATGTATTCACGGGTTGGAGATTTTGTCTGAGCATAGATTTCTGAGTAGGAAATCCATTTCTCTTGACATTTTGAAGCTGTTGCCTCATTGTGGTTTAGATTCCAGTATTTCTCTTGAGAACCCAAGTGACGTTTTTATTTATCTGCCTTTAGATGTGAATGCTCAGCCCCCATGCTGGTAGCTTCAACAATTTGTTCAGTTGCTGGGTTCACTCTGTCTTTGTGTGGCTCCCTCTTCTCTCATCTTGCTGGTCCTGGTTGTGTGGGCTGGAAGGACTGTCACCTTTCAGGCAGATCTCTGAACTGTTCTGACTTGAGCATTGGGCTGGCATCTGCCCATCCCTGCTAGGTCTGCCCTGCTTCTGGGGCCCGTTCCTACCAGCTGCTCCCCCACCTCCCAGGCCTTTGAAACCAGTGGGGTTTTGTCTTGTTCCCCGGAAGTCATTGGCTTCCTCCCATCCCCGTTTCCTGTCTTCCAAAAGTTTATTCATCTCTTCCAGGTTATCCATCCCTCTCCAGAGTCCTTGTCCTTATAGATTCATATCACTTTTTATTTAGGGTAATTTTTATGGTGTTTAGAAAGGAATGGGAATTAACATTTTTGTTCAACCTACTGTGCTTAATCAGAACTCTTTTTTAAAAAATTTGTTTAGGTTGCTGGTTATGAGAGTAAAACAATAGGGTGATGTGTGCTAAGCTTGACAAATGCCTCTCAACTTTTTATTCAGTGAAGATTTATGCAGTTATAAAAATGTAAGGTACCATATGATGTTTATTCCCGATGTATACCACTGAGTGCCAATGACCCAATTTCCATCATTCAGAGATGATGCTGTCTGGTCCATAGCTCATCCAGGTCATTCTTTCTTGAAAAGTAATTCTTTTATTCCATGTATTTGCAGTTTTATGTCTTTCTGCAATGTGCTACTCAGTGTTCAGGAGGTCTATGCTTTCCTATGAATTTCTTAAACACACAGGCATTCAATATACTTGTGCTCTTGTTTTATTTTGCATCTATTATGACCTTACTTTGGTTTCTCATTATTTCACAAATAAAGAAATGTATTTTATAGGAATATTATATGTTGTTTCTGTCATTTTCCAAAGACTACATTTTGGCTTGTATTTTATCCGGAAACATTTGAGAGGATATTTTTATTTTTTAAGTTAGCTACTTTAAATTCAGTGTTGGCCAAGTTAATAGTAGTGGGCAGTCTTCCTGTGGAGAGCAATTCCAAAAGCAATGAGTAGGTGCCTTCTGACACTGACAATCTCAGCTCTGTTATCACCATTAAAACATGTGTGTCACACTTTCAATAAGTGTGGAGAGAATATGGAGTGGAGAAAATAAACCATACATTTTTATCCATACTATAAAGACCAAAAAAGATTTACTTATTTTTCCCATATTTTCAGGTGATTGTTTTTCCATTCAGATACAAGTGTAAGTGGGCAACTAATTACTAAGTAAGAATTTGTATTGGAACAATTGAAAGTATAAGCGTATACTAGATCCCAGTAGGAGGAGGACTATGATCATAGGGTTGCAAGATTGAAAAGGTGTTAACTGATATTTATTGATCACTTCTTACCAGATTCTTTACATACTGTTTTTTGCTGGTCTCAGCCTATCAATAACCAATATTGTGGTTGGATGGGGCCTTGCTATTCTTATGATTGAAAATGCCTTCAGCAATAGCCATCCGGGAGCTTGGAACAAAGAATAAGTTTTATTCCTCATATGTTGAGGAGGGCACACGGTATGTCTGGGACCTCACAATGTGGTCACAGACAGAGAGAGACAGGCCTGGATTCTGCTTTTACTGGGGTCCAAGGTGGGGGCCTAGGGTGTCATAGACTTACTCTTTATTGGTGAAAAGAGAGGAATGAGAATTAAAAGTGTGGGAAGGAAAGAACAAGTGACCCCAAACTGTCAGTCGTCTAAATCAACCAAGATCTCCAAACAAAAGGAGGCTGGCACTTTATCCTGGTCTGCAGCTGGCAAGGCGTCTCTGTGGGACAACCATATCTGCACCTGCATTGCAGACTTCCATTCCCTATTCATCTTTAACCAACAGAATAAAGCTCATTCCTGTCCTACTCATGAGTAAACTCAGATACAAAGGAGTTTAATAAAAATCATGCAAGCTCAGAGAGGGAGCTGTGGAGGGAAAATCCAAATTCTCTGATCTAATCTCTCCACTGTGCACCACAAGACAATGAAAGCTTTTCTTGTGATAAATGGGAAGTTATTCTTAAAGAAAGTCGTTTTCAGGAATTGTTAGAATATTGATGGGGAGCAATATAATGTAGAAGCAGCTGGGGAATGGTTGTTAGACACATGAAACAAATGGGGAGAAGAGAAGGAATAAAGGTGGAACAGAAGGAAGGAGGGAGAGAAGGCTGGAGAGAATCACAGTGACCCGGGAAGAAACAGGACGCATCCTTCAGAAGCTGCAGCCGGGGAGGGACTTCGTGGATGAGCGAGGCACCTGGAGACTAATTGTGAAAGCAGTTTTCCTGAAAGATAAGTATTAGAAGCTGAGCTAGAATTTATTGCACAAAAAAATAAATCAGGAAGGAATGAATTTCAGAAGGATAAAATGCACTCAATCTGCAGCTTATGGCGAATCATTCATACTAAATGGGGAAACCACAGTAACATCGATGTTTAACATATGTAAATACCATTTCAATTCTTCAACCATAATTTTAAAGTGGGTGTTTTTTCCTCAAGGATTTTTGTTATGTAAATGACAGATAGCTTCTGGAGATTATAGAGGTTCTTTTTCCTATAAAATGGCAAACATTTGGCAATTAAAAGTAATAATATTAACATTTATATCTAAAATGTTTAATCATTATGCACACATAATTTCAAAAACATTTCCTTTACAGATTAGTTAACTCATTTAGTCCACCAACTTATAAGGATGTAAATTCATGTGATGCATTTATTCTTTTTCTCTTCCAAGTTTTTATTTAAATTCTAGTTAGAGTACAGTGTAATATCAGTTTCATGTGTACAACATAGTGATTCATCACTTCCATACATCACCCACTGCTCATTACTACAAGTGCACTCCTTCATCCCCATCACCTATTTCCCCCATCCCCCACCCACCTCCCCTCTGGTGACCCTCAGTGTGTTCTCTGGAGTTCAGAGTCTGTTTCTGGGTTTGTCTCTCTCCTTTTTACCTTTGCTTGTTTGTTTTGTTTCTTAAATTCCACATATGAGTGAAATCATATGGTATTTCCATCTAAAACACACAGTGATATTGTAACAGTGATGAATCTGGACAGATGGTAGCTACACATGCGGTGAGCACAGCATAAGTTATAAACTTGCTGGATCACTTGTTGCACACCTGAAATCGATGTAACATCATGTGTCAACTATACTCAAAATAAATAAATAAATAAATACATAAATAAATTAGTTTATGTTCAAATTTAAAAAACAATCTTGCCTTTTTTGGTGTGTAGTGTTGATGATGAGAGTCAGTTTCTGGGCTTGCATGTGGATGAAGAGGTAGCTGAATCTGAATGAGGGGGAATGAGGATCAGGGAAAGGAGGTTAGTCAGTGGCATGAAAGGTGCTACCTCAATGTATTTCCAACCCACACAGAAGTTTTACCTTCTAGAAGATTAAAGAGGCCAAGACTTGTAATGGCATTTTTTGGAAGTCCAAACGGTTATAAATGAAAAAGTTTACAATACATTTACTGATACAAGCATATTTCCAAAGACCATAACTGTATATCATGTTTAAGACAAATAGGCACTTTCCACATGTCATCAGTAAAAATCACTCAGGTTTCAAAATTCTTCCTTCATCTTAACTGCATATCTTGAAATTGTTTTATTATTTGTTGTGAAAATGAATCATGGAAGTAAAATATATTATGTTATTCTCAATGATTAATATTTTAAGTTCATGTAACATATTATGTAAAAAATTGTACTTGGTGGGAAGGAAAGACAGTCAAAAGGAGGGTCAGGTGGGATATCTGGGCATCCAAAAACAATGAAAGCAGATGGGCAGAGTGATCTCTCAAAAGAGCAAAAGGAAATGATACTATAATGAGACTATAAAAAGGCCCCTAAGGAACAAACTAGTTTATACATATTTTTTCTATTTCTAAAAATGCACTCCCAATTATTATATTATTAATATAATTCACCATAATATTAGATCCAAAATAAAGGGTTTTATAAAACAAAAAAATTAATAAAATTATTTAGAAAACTAGAAATAGACTCTAATCTATTAATTAAACAGAACCTAAAAAATTCTTCAGCAAATATTACATATTATATTGAAAAATTGAAAAATTGAAATTTGGAACACTACATCAAAAACTAATGATGTACTGTATGGTGACTAACATGATAAAAAAATAAAAGGGGCCTCATGAAAGTGAAAAAATGAAATTTAAACTTGTGGAAAAGACAAAGACACATTCTATCACCACTTTCATACTATAAACATTATTCTAGATATTATACCAATGTAGTAAGTTAAGATAAGGAAAAAGGCACTAGATTGGCACAGAAATAAAACTGCCATTATTACAGATAATATGATTATGTACATAGAAAATCCAAGGGAATCAAAATAGAAATTAACATTAAAATGTTTAGAAAGGAAGTGTGACAAATTCAATTTTACTTGTATATACCAGCAAAAGTCAGAAAATATAATCTTATAAAGATACAATGTATAATATCATCAATAAACAAAGTAATAGGACTAAATATTAAGAAAGATGAGTAGGACATCTATAAAAAAGCTTGTAAAACATTATTGAGAACAATATAAAATAACAAATAATTGGGAGATTATAATTATTCATGGCTTAAATGATTTGAAATTTTAGTAATGTTAATTCCAGCTTTGATCCCTATATTTAATGCAAACTTATCAAAATTCCCAATAAGTTTTTTGTGTGGAAATTAATAAGATTATTCTAAAATGTATATAGAAATGTAAGGCACCAATAAATATGAAGATACTCTTGAAGAGAAAGTAGAACATTTGAAGACCTGCTCTGTTGCTTATCAAGATACAATAACAAAGCTTTATTTTATAAGAAAGCGTGATATTGTTACAGGATTTTTGGGTTCTTGTCTCATGGAGTCGAAGAATGAATCTCTGGGACACAAAAGGGTGAAGTGAAGTGAAAGTTTATTGAGTGGAGGTAAGAGCAGAAAGGAAAGAAGAAGCTCTCTAGAGTGAGAGGGGTCTGGAATGGGTTGCCATGGAGGGCTTTTAGTGGCCAGTGTTTTATTGAGAACCGACTGGGAAGCTTGTGGCCTAGAGATTCTTATGCCATCTTGGTTTGAGCAAGGACTATTGATAACACCCTTCATGACTTAATTCTTTGAGGTCAGGTCATTTTCTGTGATACACTGTAGCCACCAAGGAAAAACACTCCTGACTGTCTGAGGCTAGGTGGTCTGTTTCCCTATGTCTTGTTGACTTTGTCTTAGTGCTTCTACCTGCCAGGGAGAGTTTCAGAACCCAGCCAGGGGCCCCCTATTTCTCCTGTCCTATACCTTTCCTTATTCAATATTTGCACAAGGAGAGATGCATAAATGGGTGTAGAATAGAGAGCCTAAAATAAGACCAACATACGTATGGACCCCTCATTTAAGATCAACTTGGTGTTGCAGATCCATGGGAAAGATATACCTTCTATTGATGATACTACAGTAATTGTTTGCTCACATGGAAAAGGTAAAATCTGACCACTATCTCACCTCATCCACAAACACTGTTTCTGGATAATTCAAGATGTAGTCATGAAGGGAAAAAAATTATACCTTCACAATCTCATCACAAGAATGATGTCTTAATTACTCAATCTTTTCCTTTCCTTTAAAATAAATGATGCCAGAACAACAAGATATCACATGCAAAATGATGAATCTTGACTCAGACCTTATGCCTTTCACAAAAAATTAACTCAAAACAGATCAAAGACCTAAATGTAAAAAGTGAAACTATGTAACTCCTAGAAGGTAACATAGGAGAAAATCTAGATGACCTTAGGTATGGTGATGCCTTTTTAGATACAGGACCAAAGGCACAATCCATGAAAGAAATAATTGATAAAATGATCTTCACTCAGGTTAAAAGCTCTGTCTCTAAAAGGTACTGCCAAGAGAATGAGAAAACAAGCCATAGACAGGGAAAAATATTTGCAAAAGACACACCTGATAAAGGACTGGTATACAAAATACACAAAGAACTCTTAAAACTCACCAATATAAGAAAAGGAACAACCTGATTAAAACATAGACCAATGACCTGGCAGATACCTAACCATAGAAGAGATACACATAGAAACTAAGCACATGAAAACATGCTCAACATCATGTGCCATCAGGGAAACGCAAACTAAAACAACGGTGACATACCACCACACACCTATTAGAATGGTCAAAATCTGGACCACTAACAACACCAAATGCTGGCAAGGATTTAAAAAGGAAAAAAAAATTACACCAATTGATCAAAATTAAATTCCTTAATTAATGTATCCCCAAGAGCAAATTTTTGAATTTACCAAACATATCCAAATTATCCAATCTATGTGTAATGTTTGGTCATTATGGTTTGGGCAAAAAACAAATAAATAAATAGCGACCTTGTGTATTTTCTCTCAAGGAAAAACTCGTATACAAGGATATATGTAAATCCATCTGAGCGGAAAGCTGTAGGTAGAACATAGTGTAAAATAAAGATAGAAATGAAAAAGTTTAAAAAAGAACAAGGGAAAATAATAAAATGATTATTACAACGAAATGAAGAGTGTCCTTGACGTTATTAATGTCAGTTTGCAATATGGATTGTGGGATAGGACATGCGATTCTGTGCAAATTTAATTCTAGTATCTACAGAGGAAAACAATGCATCAGAAGCAGAAGCAGGAAAGCTTTTGACTCTAGGCAGCTGCAGTTTAATGAAGGAGGGACACAGTTCTGGTGATGACTGTCTCCTGAAGAAGTAGATACCAAGAAATGTAGTCTTTTGAGAAGTTTGTGCCTGAAAGGGAAACACAGAGGAGTGACTACAGGGAAGTAAAGAATAAAGGTACACACATGTTCAAACATTTCAGAGACCTGAGTATTTTTGTATTATCAGAGCAAAGAGCCACAAACAGCAAAAGTTGAAAGATAAAAGATAGAAGGCAATAATAAGACTGAAGAATGTAGTTCCTTGTGAAGGTGAGAAAAGGTGGAAAGCAGAACCCAGCTGGAGGGTCACCTGGAAAAAGGGACTAGCCACATGTGTGCTGAGGCTGGAGAACACAAGGAGGGCACAGTGAAAGCTTTGCAAGTCTCATGGCTGAGTTTTCTTTCCGTAAAGGAAATAACCTTCCAGCAGCTTCCCAGAGGAGAGCTGAGGTTCACTGTAGATTTCTTGCTTCCTGTCAGTAAATGCCCTGGATTCTGCCATCTTTATCCTCGACTCCTTCCCTCTCTTTCTTTGCTTGTCTCAATCACCATATGGTTCATGAGGTTTTTCAGGCTTGTGTCAGGGAACTCATTCTCAAAGATTCAGATATTCTCAAGGTGGAAAAATGCTGGTTGAGGACATCACCAGCTCTTATCTGTACCATTGTTACTGTGTTCTCCCTTTCTGCTACAGACTCTTTCCACTTTCCATGTACTCTCTACCCTGCAATATTTAAACCATATCGTCATAATAACAGAAAATTCTATTAAATGGGTTTCCTTTCTGTGTCAGCCGAGATCTCAAAAGTCAAGGAGAAACAGTGGTTAGCAAGGACTTCTGCTTTCTGAATAAGGAGGCGCTTACCTACAGAGGATGTGGACTGACACTGGTTTGGTGACTCTATCTGGGGGGCTAGGTTATGCTATCAGCACAAAACATGTAAAAATCTCCATAGCTTGGGGCACCTGGCTGGCTGAGTCCTTGGAGCATGTGAATCTTGATCTTGGAGTCATGAGTTTGAGCCCTACATTGGGTGTAGAGATTACTTATAAAAAATGTCCATGGCTTACAACAACGAACATTTATTTCTCAGTTATATGTCTGTTAAGTTCAATGAGGGGCTCTGCCATCTGTCTCCTGTCTCAGGATCACAGCCTGACTGGTGGCACCACCCCTGCCTGACAAGCTAGCAGTGCAGGCAGAGGGAAAAGATGACTCTGGGAGATCTTTCAGGGGAAATCAAATGTTCTGGCCTGGAATTAACACCCAGTTGGAGAATGTAGTAGATGTGGCTGTTCAGTGAAGAGAATGAATGGATTAATAATAAAATTTCCTAAAAATACATAAATGTGAGAAACTGAATGAAGCAGTGTTTAGCTATGGAGTAAACTTTGCTGTCTACCTTCTCCTTTAACTGTGAATGAAGTGTTACCTGACAGTGGACACTTTAGTAGTTGATACGAGAATATTTTATTACTAAGCATGGACATTTTTACCCCTTGAAAATGGCCAGAAAGATTATGGGGGCATTCTGAAGATATAGCCCAAGAGTGGGGGGGAGAGCCAGTACATGGTAGGGCAAGAAGGATGAGGGCATGAAGCTATGGCCCTTCTGTCTTAATCATGCCCAAGGACTTGTCTCATTGTTATCAAATCAACATGTAAACATGGATGGAGCTTTGCTGGGTACCAGGCTGCCTACCAAGCACATTACATGCATCATTTCTCTTATTGCTCACCACTCTGTGAAGCTGGCATTATTGTTCCACTCATGAAACATGTGGAAAGTGTATCTTTTGGAAGATAAATAACTTTCCACAGGACCTGGAACCTAGGTTGTGTTAGGAGTTAGTTGGACAGTAAGGGAGTCAGGGCCAGGGTCCCCAACAAGAAAATATGGAGTCAGGACAGTTAAAATAAAATAGCATGGACATCTTGTTCTGCAGCTTAAACAGACCACACTGACATTCTGCTTTGCAGCCTTGGCAGAAATGACTTCTGCAAAACGTCCTAAAATAAGACAAGTAACCACAAAGCATTTGTCACTATCACAGGCAAGGGGCAGTTAAGACTTAAGCCCCCAGATGTCAGCAAAAGAAGACCATTAGCATGTGGATATTAACCTAATAGGTAGACAGCTACATGAGCAAAGCCCTGACTGGCATGACTCAGCACACTCTGATTGCTTAAGACAGTTCTGCAAAAGAGCTCATAAAAACCCCTAAACTTAGAAACTCTGGGCAACCTATTTTGGCTCCCTCTCCAGGAGCTTTGTATTCTTGCGCAATAAATTTTGCTTTGTTGCCCTCCACTCTTTGACTTGTCTACCTCTTCATTCTTCAAAGGGCTGTGACCAAGAACCCAGGCACTAAAGGGACACAAATCCTTTAACAGTTGGTCTGACTCTGGAGTCTGTGATCTAATACACAATAAAAGGTGTGCTGCTAGAGTTCATGGGCAAGCCCAACCTCCTTAACAGGACATAGGAGTCCTTTTGTGATTGGTCCTTTTTATCCTCCCCAGGGCATTTCTTGGCATTGCCTATTATCCTCTCTCCCATAGCTTTACAGAGTACTTGAATTCCTTGGAAGAGCCTTTACTCACACATTCATTGATTTGCACATGAAAGATGACTCAGCAGTTCAGATAAACTTTAAGTTAGACTTTGAAAAGTAGATATGGTGCAAGTTTATAAGCTTAGTAAAAGGAAAAAATAGTCAGAAACTACTGGGTATTTAAATATTAACCAAACCTAGGATGAATAAGGGCATGCCGTGGAAGAGATAAATTACGTCAAAATGGCGGAGAACCTCAACTTTATGCTCGTTAGACTATTTCTTCTTTTCTTTTTCTTTCTTTCTTTCTTTCTTCTTTCTTTCTTCTTTCTTTCTTTCTTTTTTCCTTTCTTCTTTCTTTCTTTTTTAAGATTTTATCCATTTATTTGACACAGAGAGACAGCGAGACAGAGGACACAAGCAGGGGGAGTGGGAGAAGGAGAAGCAGGCTTCCCGCCGAGCAGGCAGCCTGATGTGGGACTTGATCTCAGGACCCTGGGATCATGACCTGAGTTGAAGGCAGATGCTTAACGACTGAACCACCAGGCGCCCCTTGTTAGACTATTTCTTAATCACTTGGAGCCGTTTCAATTAGAGTAGTAGGGTCATGGATGGAAAATAATTCTTTTTTTTTTTAAGGATTTTATTTATTTATTTGACAGAGAGAGACACAGTGAGAGAGGGAACACAAGCAGGGGGAGCGGGAGAGGGAGAAGCAGGCTTCCCGCTGATAGGGAGTCCGGTGTGGGGCTCTATCCCAGGAGTCTGGGATCATGACCTGAGCTGAAGGCAGATGCTTAACGACTGAGCCACCCAGGTGCTCTGGATGGAAAATAATTCTTACAGAATAATCAAACTTGTCATGGAGAAAAAAAATAAGATATGAAAAAACCAGCTTGGAGATTTTAGAAAATTCAGCAGCTGAGAGTCCACCACTGTAAATGCTTCTCAGGCTGGAAGGTGAGCATGGAACCTCTTGGGTGGGTGGGGTCTGCTGCAAAACAGAGGTGCTGCCACACAGCTGAGGTCACCACAGACATCACATTAACTCTGACCTTCAAACCAGATGTGCCGAGACCCCCACTACAGCCCTGGCCATGCCTTTGCCAACTTTGTTAGGAGCAGAGGATGTAAATTAGGGCAGTGGGATGTGAGTGGGGTGGAGGGAAAGGTTATCCATGTGCATGCACAAGTCCTGGGCCCTGAATGTAATATGGCACCACTTCTCGAGGTGATGCTGGGTTGTGGGAGTTATCAGAAAGAATGGGGATGCTGTATCCAGAGATGCTGGATGCTGTATCTAATTCCTTAGAAAGGAATTAAGGGTATGAGAAGATCATGAAATGGGTAAGTAAGATCCACCAAGTTCTCAAGACGTTTGGAAACATGTATGTGGTTGGAAGGAGACTTAATTATTGGTGCTTCTATTAATATGTAACTGGCTTTGGGCTAAATGCAGATTTCCTTGTCTCAAAGTCCAGTAACTTAGGAACCAGTAATAGTGCAGGTGAGAACACTGACTGATGTGAACACTTGGACGCATAAGCACCGCCTGTGTTGGTTAGCTGGCCAGGCTGGGCTTTGTACTCAGTCACATGCTGCAGCACACAGGCCACACAGTCCACACTGGCTCCTGTGGAGTGGAGCTGTGCCCATGCAGGGTTCAGGGTGAAGAAGGAAGTACTGGGTTGGTGGCAGGGTCACCTGTAAAGTGACACAGAACATGAAACGCAAGGAAAATGCAAAATAGTTACAAGCCAGCCCACTGGGCACACATGAGGGATGGAGGAAGGGGGTGAGGTGTTTGCAGGTTTGGAATGCTGTGTTATTTTTTAAAATATTTTAATAATCCTTCAGATTTATTCAGCACTCATCAGTGCCATGAGTGTTTTTTAAACACTTTGCATGAATAAATTTATCTAATCTTCACTAGAAACCTACAAAGTGATTGAGCCGAGGAACATGCAGGCTTGGCAAAGAGCAGAGGGCTGCAAAAAGTTGGTGAGAAGAGCAGAATTTCAAACCAAGGTGGTCTGGCTCCAGAATCAATGTGTTTTGCAATCACAAAGACACTGGGGAGCACAGTAAGCATCAAACAGGACTGAATACAAGACAGAATCTCCCTGCTAAGCCCTAGGTCCATCAGAAACTAGATTACACAAACTTTTAGTAATTGTTTTTTTTTTTTTTTGCTTTTTAAAAATATTTTTCTTTAAATTCAATAAGCCACCATAAAGTACATCATTAGTTTCAGATGTAGTGTTCAAAGAGTTATCAGTTGTGTATAACACCCAGTGCTCATCATATCACATATCCCCTTAATACCCATCAGCCAGCTACCCCAACCCCTGACCCCCCTCCCTTCTGTAAACCTCTGTTTGTTCCCGGAGTCCAGAGTCTCTCATGGTTTGTCTCCCTCTCTGATTTCTTCCCCTTCACATTGAGTGGTCCTTTCCCCTGTGGTCCTCCACACTATTCCTTATGTTCCACATATGAATGAAACGATATGCTAATTGTCTTTCTCTGCTTGACTTATTTCACTTAGCATAATCCCCTCCAGTTCCATCCATGTTGATGCAAATTGTGGGTATTCATCCTTTCTGATGGCTGAGTAATACCCCACTGTACATATGGACCACATCTTCTTTATCCATTCATCTGTTGAAGGGCATCTCGGCTCCTTCCACAGTTTGGCTATTGTGGACATTGCTGCTATGAACATCGGGGTGCAGGTCCCCTTTTTTTCACTACCTCTGTATCTTTGGGTAAATACCTAGTGGTGCAATTACTGGGTCTTAGGGTAGCTTTATTTTTAATGTCTTGAGGAAACTCCATAATGTTTCCCAGAGTGGCTGTACCAGCTTGCATTCCCACCAACAGTATAAGAAGGTTCCCCATTCTCTGCATCCTCGTCAACACTTCTTATTTTCTGTCTTGTTAACTTTTGCCATTCTAACTGGTGTAAGGTGGTATCTCATTGTGGTTTTGATTTGTATTTCCTTCATGCAGAGTGATGTCGAGCATTTTTTCAAGTATCTGTTAGCTATTTGTTTCTCTTCTTTGGAGAAATAACTGTTAATGTCTTCTGCCCATTTCTTGCCTGGATTTTTTATTTTTTGGATGTTGAGGTTCATAAGTTCTTTATAGATTTTGGATACTAGCCCTTTGTCTGATAAGACATTTGTAAATATCTTCTCCCATTCCGTGGGTTGCTTCTTAGTTTTGTTGACTGTTTCCTTTGCTGTACAGAGGCGTTTTATCTTGATGAAATCTCAAAAGTTAATTTCTGCTTTTCTTTGCCTTGCTTTTAGAGACCTCTCTTGAAAGAAGTTGCTGTGGCCGATGTCAAAGAGGTTACTGCCTATGTTCTCCTCTAGGATTTTGATGGATTCCTACCTCACCTTGAGGTCTTTCATCCCTTTTGAGTTTATCTTTGTGTATGGTGTTAGAGAATGCTCGATTTTGATTCTTCTGCGTATAGCTGTCCAATTTTCCTAGCACCATTTATTGAAGAGACTCTTTTTTTTCCCCATTGGATGTTCTTTCCTGCTTTGTTGAAGATTAGTTGACCATAGACTTGAGGGTCAATTTCTGGGGTCTCTATTCTGTTCCATTGGTCTATGTGTCTGTTTTTGTGCCAGTACCATGTTATCTTGCTGATCACAGTTTTGTAATATAGCTTGAAGCCAGGCATTGTGATGCCCCCAGCTTTGTTTTTCTTTTTCAACATTCCCCTGGTGATTCAAGATCTTTTCTGGTTCCATACAAATTTTAGGATTATTTGTTCCACCTCTGTGAAAAATGCTAATGGCATTTTGATAGGGATGGCTTTGAAAGTGTAGATTGCTCTGGGGAACATAGACATTTTCATAATGTTTATCTTTCTGATCCATGAGCATGGAATGTTTTTCCATCTCTTTATGTCTTCCTCAATTTCTTTCATAAGTGTTCTATAGTTTCTAGAGTGTAGATCCTTTACCTCTTGGTTAGGTTTATTGTTAGGTATCTTATGGTTTTTGGTGCTATTGTAAATGGAATTGATTCCTTAATTTCTTTCTTCAGTTACATTGTTAGTGTATAGAAATGCAACTGATTTCTGTGATTTGATTTTGTATCCTGCCACATTACTGAATTGCTGTATGAGTTCTAGTAATTTGGAAGTGGAGTATTTGGGTTTTCTACCTAAAGTATCATATCATCTGCAAAGAGAGTTTGACTTCTTGTTTGCCAATTTGAATGCCTTTTATTTCTTTTGTTGTTGTTGTTGTTGTCTGGTTGCTGAGGCTAGGACCTCTAGTACTATGTTGAACAATAATGGTGAGAGTGGCATCCTCATCATGTTCCGAGCTTTTCCCCATTGAGAATGATGTTTGCTGTGGGCTTTTCATAGATGGCTTTCATGATATTGAGGTATGTTCCCTCTGTCCCTATACTTTGAAGAGTTAAGCAGGAAATGATGCTGTATTTTGTCAAATGCATTTTCTGCATCAGTTGAGAGGGTCATATGGTTCTTATCTTTTCTTTTATTAATGTGCCCTATCATGTTGATTGATTTCCAAATGTTGAACCACCCTTGCATCCTAGGAATAAATCCCACCTGGTCATGGTGAATCATCCTTGTAGTGGACTGTAGGATCCTATTGGCTAGGATCTTGTTGAGTCTTTTGGCATCCATGTTCATCAGGGATATTAGTCTCTAATTCTCCTTTTGGATGGGGTCTTTGCCTGGTTTTGGGATCAGGGTAATGTTGGTTTCATAGAATGAAGAATTTCTATATTTTTGGAACACCTTCAGTAGCATAGGTATGATTTCTTCCTGAAATGTTTGGTAGAATTCCCCTGGAAGCCATCTGGCCCTGTACTCCCATTTCCTGGGAGGTTTTTGATGACTGTTTCAATTTCCTTGCTGGTTATTGGTCTCTTCAGGTTTTCTACCTCTTCCTGGTTCAGTCTTGGTAGTTTATAAGTTTCTAGGAAGGCATCCATTTCTTCCAGATTGCTTAATTTGTTGACATATAGCTGCTGGTAACTGGTTCTAATGATTCTCTCTATTTCCTTGGTATTAGTCATGATTTATCCCCTTTCATTCATGATTTTATTACTTTGAGTCCTTTCTCTTTTCTTTTGGATAAGTCTGGACAGAGGTTGATTGATCTTATTAATTCTTTCAAGGAAACAGCTTCTAGTTTCATTGATCTGTACTGCTGTTCTTCTAGCTTCTATTTCATCAATTTCTGCTGTAATTTTTATTATTTCTCTTCTCCTGCTTAGTTTAGGCTTTATTTTCTCTTCTTTCTCCAGGTCCTTTAGGTGCAAGGTTAGCTTGTGCATTTGGAATTTTTCTAATTTTTTGAGAGAGGCTAGGATGGCTATGTACTTCCCTCTATGGACCGCCTTTGCAGTATCCTGTATGTTTTGAACCAATGTGTATTCATTTTCATTGGTTTGCATGAATTGTTTAAGTTAATTTCCTGGTTGACCCATTCATTCTTTAGCAGGACACTCTTTAACTTCCAAGTGTTTTAGTTCCTTACAAATTTTTTCTTGTGTTTGAATTCCAGTTTCAAAGCATTGTGGTCTGAAAATATGCAGGGAATAATCTCAATCATTTGGTATCAGTGGAGACCTGATTTGTGGACCCAGTATGTGGTTTATTCTGGAGAAAGTTCCATGTGCACTTGAGAAGAATGAATGTTTTGTTGTTTTAGGATGGAACATTCTGTATATATCTACAAAGTCCATCTGGTCCAATGTGTCATTCAAAGCTCTTATTTCTTTGTTGATCTTCGGTTTAGATGATCTATCCATTGCTGTGAATGGAGTGTTGAAGTCTCCTACTATTAATGTATTATTATCTATAGGTTTCTTTATTTTGGTTATTAGTTGGTTTATGTAATTGGCTGCTTCCGTGTTGGGGTCATAGATATTTACAATTGTTAGATCTTCTTGTTGGATAGACCCTTTAAGTATGATATACTGTCCCTCTACATCTTTTACTACAGTCTTTGGTTTAAAATCTTATTTGTCTGATATGAAGATTGTTACCCCAGCTTTCTTTTGAGGTCCGTTGGCATAGTAAATTGTTCTCCAACCCCTCACTTTCAATCTGGAAGGTTCTGTAGGTTCAGAATGAGTCTCTTGCAGACAACATGTGGATGGGTCCTGCTTTTTTATCCAATCTCAAACCCTGTGTCTTTTGATAGGAGCATTCAGCCCATTCACATTGAGAATAACTATTGAACGATTTGAATTCAGTGCCATTGTATTGCCTGTAAAGTCCCTGTTTCTATAGATTGTCTCTGTTAATTTCTGGTCTGTATTACTCTTGAGGTCTCTCTTCATTTATAGAATCCCCCTTAATATTTCTTATAGGTCTGGCACACTGGTCACATATTTTTTCAGTTTCTGGCTGTCCTGGAAGCTCTATCTCTCCATCCGTTCTGAATGACAGTCTTGTTGGATAAAATATTCTTGGAATCATGTTCTCCTCATTTAGTAACCTGAATATGTCTTGCCAGCCCTTTCTGGTTTGCCAGGTCTCTATGGACAGGTCTGATGTGATTCTGAAGTTCCTTCTTCAGTACGTAATGAATCTCTTCCCACTAGCTGCTCAGGTAGCTTCCTTTGCTCTAAGATTTGCAAGCTTCACTATTATATGTCCAGGTGTTGATCTATTTTTATTGATTTTGGGAGGGGTCCTCTCTGCTTCTTGGACATGAATGCTTATTTCTTTCCCCAGATTAGGGAAGTTATCAGCTATGATTTGCTCAAATATACCTTCTAGTCCTCTCTTTCTCCACCCCCTTGGGGATCCCAATAATTCTGATAATGGGATATTTCATGTTATCATTAATCTCTCCAATCCTTTTTTCATGTGCTACAAGCTGCCTATCCATTTTCCTCTGCTTCCTTCCTTTCTATCAACTTGTTTTTTAGATCACTGATTCTCTCTTCTGCCTCATTTACCTTGACAGTTAGAGTATCCAGTTTAGACTGCGTCTCATTCATAGCTTTTTTTTTTAGTTCAGTCTGACTAGATCTCATTTCTGCCCTTAGAGATTCTATATTGTCACTAATGCTTTTTGCAAGCTTAGCTATTAACTTTGTGATTGCTCTCCTGAATTCTATCTCTGACATCTTGCTTATATCCATATCTATTATTTCTGTGGCAGAGGACATTGTCTCTGGTTCTTTTCTCTGTTGAGAGTTCCTCCTCTTAGTCATTCTGTTGAGAGATGGTTGAGCAAATGAACAGAGTCCAAAATATCAACCATGATCCAAGCAAAATGCACCCTAGGAAAAAATCCAAAGTGGTCAGAAGCTACCACAGATACACAACAAAAGTCAAGATGACCCAAAACAGTAAAAAACAAAAAACAGAAAACAGTGGGGAGAGAGATTACAATCTCTCAGGGTGGACAAAGCAGGGTGATCTGCCTGTTCCTGATTGATTTTTTGGTCTGTGGTTAGAAGACACTATATCCCAAAATTACAAAGAAATCAGAACTTATATATATATAAAGATAAAATCGAATAGAGTGAAAAACGGGCTAGGATGTGGCAGAAATTTATAAAATGTAGATGTGAAAAAATAAAAGGTGAAAAGCGACTTAAAAACATAAATTGGGAAATAAGAATCAATTCAAATGGGAGCAGGGTAAAAAAAAAAAAAAGAAATGTAAAATTTTAGCCTGAAGTATAAACAAGTTATGAGGGAACACCTGGAGCTTCCTATATTTTCCCCTGGCACTGGAGTTTACAGTCCTTGAGAAATAAGCTTATCATTCACTTGTTCTTCCAGTCCGTCTTCTGAGGGAGGGGCCTGCTGCTCTTCTCAGGCTTTTTTGCCTGGGTGGAGTTGCCCCACCCCTCATCAGGGGCATGGGATTAATGTGAGCTGGTCGTCTGTGTGGCTTTTGTTTCCTGGAAGCTTTCTACTTCTCTTTAGAGGGTCAGAGCAAATATGGCTGGGTGGGAATCTTTGGCCCAGAGCCACAAGGTTGTGGTCCCCTTTTGCCAGAGTCCAGCTCCAGCAGGGAGCTGGACTTGAAGGTCCTTGAAGGAAAGGACGGCGTCGGCGAGTGAGGAGACACGACACAGGATCAGGTTGCAAGCATCTCCCGCCCGATAGCCTCGGAGGGACCTTTTTTATTCATTAGAATGTTTCCTTGTTTTTCCATTCTTTTACTCTTGCTTAAAGGTTATCTAAAGTTTATTCTTTCTCCAAAGGCAGCTTACAATGGGTGCACCCTATCTTATCAAAGTACTTATTCCATTTCTATGTCTCTCGTCCTTGCTCCATAGACACCACGGAGGATCACTCCTTTATTAGAGGCTGTCAGATGATGCCCGCACCCTTTTTTCCTTTAATCTTATACCATTTGTTTATGTCCTCATTATCAACTCCAGTATAAGGAATGGGAGGAGTAGGGGCAAGGAAGTTATCCTACACCAGGGGCTTGCCTCGAGGGGCATACCAAAGGTGGTCTCCTATTTTGTATAAAACATAGGGAGGTTCCTGTACTGTGGAATGTCATGAGATTTTTCTTTCCTAGAATCCTAATGTTTCAGAGGTGCCTGAGGAATCTCATCAATAGGAATTTTTACTGGGCCTGGATCCAACAGCTCCCTTACAGATTGGAGGACATTGGGTATTTTTACTTCTTGGCCCATTGTCGGCCTTTTTGGAATCAGTTTCATTATGATTGCTTGCATAGGCATAACTAAATTTATAAATCATTTATCGTGAAACCCCAGAATAGATTATAAAGATTGCTGCAAATAAAATGAAAGGAAGTAACAGGAGCCTGCTGTGGAGTCTCCTGATTTTTCAGGATTGTCCCTCATACTTGGACCTTGTCAAACAGCATGAGTAGCTTGGCTCGCGCCACCCTTTCTTCAATAAACTGGCTCCACTTCTGTGTGTACTAAACTCCACAGACTTGTGCTATTCATGCCTGCTGTAATTCTCCCAGGGCAGTTCCAGGGACCCAATAGCATCTTTTTCCTTTGTGACTTTGCAATAGCTAGAGACTGTGGGTTTGTGTGTGCACCCTCTTCCACAGCTCCCAGGTCACGGCTGGGTGCTGCCCCAGTGCCCTCTCATGGGCCACACTGCCCAGAGAGCTGTTGCCCTGTTGTGGGCACAAGCCATTTTATATTTCCCCTAGGATGTCAAACAGTCAAATGGTACCCTTTAGTCCTTTTCAGGGTGGTCAGGCAGAGGGCTGTCTCCCTACCAGCCCAGCTTGCAGTTTATGGTGACTGGAGCTGAGAGTCCCTTCTGGGCTTGCTAACCATGACCAGTCTCCCCATTCCACTGCTTGGACACTTTATCGGTTCAGGCTCTCCCATTCTTTCTGAGTCTCCTGGAATCCTGAGACCAAGACCACAATGATTCACCTAGAATTCTGCCCTATTCATCCTGTGTGCCCTTTCCAGAAGGGGGTGCCTCTTACTAAAGCAAATTTCCAAGGGTCCTGATTTTTTGTTCTGGTGTTATATCACTTTCTGATGGCCAGTTTATGGAGGCTCCCTTCCCCCTCCGTTTATCTTCTGATATTTCCCCTGAAGATTCAAGGTTCTTCACCTCCTACCTTGCAAAAAGTAGTCATTTTTCTGCTTGTAGAGATCCAGATAAATCTTCTTACATCTAGTTGAATTCATGTGTTTCAGAATGGTTTGATAGATATCCAGCTAAGTTCAAGGGACCCAAAGAAATGAGGTCCCCTACTCTGCTGCCATCTTGCCCCCCACTAAGTTTTATTTTTTTTAATTTTTATTGTTATGTTAATCACCATACATGACATCATTAGTTTTTGATATAGTGTTCCATGATTCATTCTTTGTGGATAATACCCAGTGCTCCAATCAGAACGTGCCCTCTTTAATACCCATCACCAGGCTAACCCATCCCCCCACACCTCTTCCCTCTAGAACCCTCAGTTTGTTTTTGAGTCTATCGTCTCTCATGGTTCATCTCCCCCTCCGACATACTCCCCTTCATTCTTCCCCTCCTGCTATCTTCTTTTTTTTCTTAATATATATTGCATTATTTGTTTCAGAAGTACAGATCTGTGATTCATCAGTCTTGCACAATTCACAGTGCTCACCATAGCACGTACCCTCCCCAATGTCTATCACCCAGCCACCCCATCCCTCCCATCCCCCCCACCACTCCAGCAACCCTCAGGTTGTTTCCTGAGATTAAGAATTCCTCATATCAGTGAGGTCATATGATACATGTCTTTCTCTGATTGACTTATTTCACTCAGCATAACACCCTCCAGTTCCATCAACGTCATTGCAAATGTCAAGATCTCATTCCTTTTGATGGCTGCATAATATCCCATTGTGTATAAATACCACTTCTTTTTTATCCATTCTTCTGTCGATGGACATCTTGGCTCTTTCCACAGTTTGGCTATTGTGGACATTGCTGCTATAAACATTGGGGTGCACGTACCCCTTCAGATCCCTACATTTGTATCTTTGGGGTAAAACCCAGTAGTGCAATTGCTGGATCGTATGGTAGCTCTAATTTCAACTGTTTGAGGAAGCTCCATACTGTTTTCCAGAGTGGTTGCACCAACTTGCATTCCCACCAACAGTGTAGGAGGGTTCCCCTTTCTCCGCATCCCTGCCAACATCTGTCATTTCCTGACTTGTTAATTTTAGCCATTCTGACTGGTGTGAGGTGGTATCTCATGGAGGTTTTGATTTGGATTTCCCTGATGCCGAGCAATGTGGAGCACTTTTTCATGTGTCTGTTGGCCATTTGGATGTCTTCTTTGGAAAAATGTCTGTTCATGTCTTCTGCCCATTTCTTGATTGGATGATTTGTTCTTTGGGTGTTGAGTTTGATAAGTTCTTTATAGATTTTGGATACGAACCCTTTATCTGATATGTCATTTGTAAATATTTTCTCCCATTCTGTGAATTGTCTTTTGGTTTTGTGGACTGTTTCTTTTGCAGTGCAAAAGCTTTTTATCTTGATGAAGTCCCAAGAGTTCATTTTTGCCTTTGCTTCCCTTGCCTTTGGCGATGTTTCTAGGAAGAAGTTGCTGTGGCTGAGGTCGAAGAGGTTGCTGCCTGTGTTCTCCTTTAGGATTTTGATGGACTCCTGTCTCACGTTTAGATCTTTCAACCACTTGGAGTCTATTTTTGTGTGTGGTGTAAGGAAATGGTCCAGTTTCATTCTTCTGCATGTGGCTGTCCAATTTTCCCAACACCATTTGTGGAAGAGACTGTCTTTTTTCCATTGGACATTCTTTCCTGCTTTGTCAAAGATGAGTTGACCATAGAGTTGAGGGTCCATTTCTGGGCTCTCAATTCTGTTCCATTGATCTATGTGTCTGTTTTTGTGCCAGTACCATACTGTCTTGATGATGACAACTTTGTAATAGAGCTGGAAGTCCGGAATTGTGATGCCGCCAGCTTTGCTTTTCTTTTTCAACATTCCTCTGGCTATTTGGGGTCTCTCCTGGTTCCATACAAATTTTAGGATTATTTGTTCCATTTCTTTGAAAAAAGTGGATGGTATTTTGATGGGGATTGCATTGAATGTGTAGATTGCTCTAGGTAGCATTGACATCTTCACAATGTTTGTTCTTCCAATCCATGATCATGGAAAGTTTTTCCATTTCTTTGTGTCTTCTTCAATTTCTTTCCTGAGTATTTTATAGTTTTCTGAGTACAGATCCTTTGCCTCTTTGGTTAAATTTATTCCTAAGTATCTTATGGTTTTGGGTGCAATTGTAAATGGGTTCGACTCTTGATTTGTCTCTCTTCTGTCTTGTTGTTGGTGTATAGGAATGCCACTGATTTCTGTGCATTGATTTTATAGCCTGCTACTTGACTGAATTCCTGTATGAGTTCTAGCAGTTTTGGGGTGGAGTTTTTTGGGTTTTCCACATACAGTATCATATCATCTGCAAAGAGTGAGAGTTTGACTTCTTCTTTGCCGATTTAGATGCCTTTGATTTCTTTTTGTTGTCTGATTGCTGTGGCTAGGACTTCTAATACTATGTTTAATAGCAGTGGTGAGAGTGGACATCCCTGCCGCATTCGTGACCTTTGGAGAAAAGCTCTCAGCTTTTCCCCATTGAGAATGATATTCGCTGTAGGTTTTTCATAGATGGCTTTTATGATATTGAGGTATGTACCCTCTAACCTTATACACTGAAGAGTTTTGATCAAGAAAGGATGGTGTACTTTGTCAAATGCTTTTTCTGCATCTATTGAGAGGATCATATGATTCTTGTTCTTCCTTTTGTTAATGTATTGTATCATGTTGATTGATTTGCGGATGTTGAACCAACCTTGCAGCCCAGGGATAAATCCCACTTGGTCATGGTGAATAATCCTTTTAATGTACTGTTGGATCCTATTGGCTAGTATTTTGGTGAGAATTTTTGCATCCATGTTCATCAAGGATATTGGTCTGTAATTCTCCTTTTTGATGGGGTCTTTGGTTTTGGGATCAAGGTAATGGTGGCCTCATAAAATGAGTTTGGAAGTTTTCCTTCCATTTCTATTTTTTGGAACAGTTTCAGGAGAATAGGTATTAATTCTTCTTTAAATGTCTGACAGAACTCCCCTGGGAAACCATCTGGCCCTGGGCTTTTGTTTGTTGGGAGATTTTTGATGACTGTTTCAATTTCCTTAGTGGTTATAGGTCTGTTCAGGTTTTCTATTTCTTCCCGGTTCAATTTTGGTAGTTGATACATCTCTAGGAATGCACCCATTTCTTCCAGGTTATCTAATTTGCTGGCATAGAGTTGCTCATAATATGTTCTTAAAATTGTATTTCTTTGGTGTTGGTTGTGATCTCTCGTCTTTCAGTCATGATTTTGTTGATTTGGGTCATTTCTCTTTTCCTTTTGATAAGTCTGGCCAGGGGTTTATCAATCTTGTTAATTCTTTCAAAGAACCAGCTCCTAGTTTCATTGATCGGTTCTACTGTCCTTTTGGTTTCTAGTTCATTGATTTCTGCTCTGATCTTTATGATTTCTCTTCTCCTGCTGGGTTTAGGCTTTATTTGCTGTTTTTTTCTCTAGCTCCTTTAGGTGTAGGGTTAGGTTGTGTATTTGAGACCTTTTTTGTTTCTTGAGAAAGGCTTGTATTGCTATATTTTTTCCTCTTAGGACTGCCTTTGCAATATCCCAAAGATTTTGAACAGTTGTGTTTTCATTTTCATTGTTTTCCATGAATTCTTTAAATTCTTCTTTAATTTCCTGGTTGACCCATTCATTCTTTAGTAGGATGCTCTTTAGCCTCCATGTATTTGAGTTCTTTCCTACTTTCCTCTTGTGATTGTGTTCTAATTTCAAAGCATTGTGGTCTGAAAATATGCAGGGAATAATCCCAATCTTTTGGTACTGGTTGAGACCTGATTTGTGACCTAGGATGTGATCAGTTCTGGAGAATGTTCCATGGGCACTAGAGAAGAATGTGTATTCCGTTGCTTTGGGATGGAATGTTCTGAATATGTCTGTGAAGTCCATTTAGTCCAGTGTTTCATTTAAAGTCTTTATTTCCTTGTTGATCTTTTGCTTAGATGATCTGTCCTTTTCAGTCAGGGGGCTGTTAAAGTCCCCCACTATTATTGTATTGTTGTCAATGTGTTTCTTTGCTTTTGTTATTAATTGCCTTATATAATTGGCTGCTCCCATGTTCGGGGCATAGATATTTACAATTGTTAGATCTTCTAATTCAACCCCCCGCTTAGCCACTTCAGCAACGTCCCTCAGCGGAGCCGACTTCTAAAAGTTCCAATTTTGTGTTCCTTGACTCTAGCACTTGCCAGAAGCGGCCGACGGAGACCCCCTCCCCCGCTGTCTATCCTCCCGTATATCGCCTCGGATTCACTTCCCCGCACGTCCTACCTTCCAGTAAGTGGTCGCTTCTCTGTTCAGAGAGTTGTTGCTATTCTTTTCTTCAATCTCCTGCTGAGTTCGTAGGTGTTCAGAATGGTTTGATCCCTATTCAGCTGAATTCCTGAGACCAGACAAAATCCACGTCTCCTACTCCTTTGCCATCTTGCTCCCAGCCCCTAAGTTTTATTTTTAATAGCAATCACGTCCATGTAATCATGACAGGAATACATTCCAAAATGCAAATATAAATGCAATCCTGTCCTCGGGAATAATACCATTGCAAGCAAAGGAAGCAGAAAGTTTTCCAATTTCATTGCTTTCTTTATGGTTTCAAAGACGGTTTACACCCACCTATTTACAGTGCTTGAGTGCCCAAGGAAACAAGAGACAAATTCCATTCAAATGTAAGGGTTCGAATGATCCTATTTGTCTTGATGCTCTGGGCTCCAGGCTTGCTGAGGCATCAGTGCTCAGCCCCTGTGTCTGCCTTGTTGCCCCCTGCCTGGACAATGTCCACCACAGAGCTGGTTCCCCTCTTTGAGACTGCAGAGGTGACAGCCTTGCCCCCCTCCTCCAGGCCTGTGGTAGGGAGGGGCAGCCCCGCTGATCTCCAAATTGTCTTTAGGGTCATTCTTCACTTTTCCTGGAGGAAAAAATATGTTCACAGTCAAATAGCCCCATTTCCCATCCTGGAGAATCCCAGGAGTCTGACGACCTTCGTGTCAGCAAGGAGACACCAACCCATGTCATAGAAAGTAAGTGAGTGGCTTTCCTGGCCTTGCACAGTACATGATGAGTAGAGCTGAAGTATGTTCTGACTGCTCCTCCATCTGCCATCCTGCCTCTGATGACAGAGGTAGCCATTATGATAACAGAGACACCTGTTATGGGTACCTTTATAGCAACGTGTGTGTGTATGTACCCGTGTGTGTGTTCAGAAGGTGGCATACAATCAGTTGTCTTCCAGTGAAACAGAAGCACAAGCCCCTGAGGCTCTTCTCTCTCCAGAGACCTGCCTCTACGTCTGATATAGACGGTAAGCTGCCTGGAGCTCCAGAGATGTGTGCTGAGTGAACAAGCCAACCTCCATCCACCTGCAGAAAGGCTGAGCTGACAGACTGCCCAATGTGGTTTCTCTACTGCCTGTCCCAGATCTGTGATTGGGGTTGAATTGTTCATCACAACCACCAAGAGCTGCTACAGCTGGATGGTCACTCTTCTAGAAGGTGGGGATTTTTTCCTCATGTATGGAAAAAATAAAGGAAATTTATTTTAAAAGTGGAGGGAATCTAGAGCTGGTTCCCTTTAGCAGTGAACAGAATCAGGTGTGCATGTGGCCCAACATTTACTATATTTTTAGCCATAGAAAAGTGACTAGCTCCTTCTTTTTGCAGTTGTAAATCCCCTTATCAGCATCTTGGTTAACAGAAATGTGAAAGCAGAGTTTCATTGTGGATTCTCCTTGGAAAATAATGGTTATTCTTGGAACAGAAATACCCCAGGAAAACATCGTGATGGTGGAGAGTTGTATCAAGCAAAGTGAGGCCACTCACCCGCTGTCTTTCTCATAGACGCACAGCAGCTCCTACTTTCCCTCCTTACTGTATGGGCTTCAACAGCTGAAGCCACGGTCAGTTTCAGGGGCATTATGGCATTTAGAGTTTGATTTTAGCACCAAAGTACTTTGTCAGGGAGAAAAATGCTAAAGGGTGTGACCACCAGTATCAGTTTCCTTCTGATGTTACAATTCTGGAAAAAGGGTTGTCCTCTACTGGAAACACATAGTGGTTTCATCTCAACAAAAGTTTGAAATACAACTGATTGCTGCCATGAATGCAGAGGAAAACAAACAACTTATTCCCTTTAAACTGGATTATGTAATGATTACCTGAGACCAGGTATGAGGGCTGAGGGCTCTTAGAAATACGTTTTTATTTTCTAGTCAAGATATTTAAGAGAAAATCAGAAATTTTCATTGGAGATTTTTAATTTTTTTATTAGTTTTTTTATTTGTAAGAAAGTTGTTCAGATTTGACCCCACAGGTAATCCATCTACCACAGTCATTTTGGAAACCCCAGAGCTGACCATTCAGAGGGACAAATGTTTATAACTACATTTCCTGATCTATGCAAGCTAATAGTTTAGAGGACACTGATGAATCTTACACAATTTACTTTATGAAGTGTCACTGGATTGCATTAGATGGCCAAATTCACATCCTCTTGTAATGAAAGCATATTAAAGTACATGTCTCTGCGGAGAGAGCTTGCTTGCAGGGGATCATGAATGACATTTTTCTAGGAAGCAATATTCATAAAGACAGTAGACCTCGACTCAAATAGGGAGATCACAGAAGTTCTCCTTAATGCTATTATCAGGTCAGTCATTATTTGCTTCATGGAAAAAGAATGAATATTAATCGTAATGATGTCTAGCTGTTCCTATATGGAAATTCTAACTAATCTGTGTCTCCAGTTCTGTACACATTCTCTCTCAGATCCTTGCTTACTAGATGTATCTTTCAATTTATCTGTTACATCTATTGTCTATCATTTATCTAAAAATATAAAACAATCATCTTTTTAATTTCTTTGCTTTTTCACAGTATGTGCATTGATGGTCTATGTATTTTATCTTCAGAAAGTTTGACATATAGTTCAAATCTGTTTCAGTATATGATTGTAATGTCTATTCTATGTTTGTATATTCCCTTTCAATGCATTTAATGTTTTCATGACTATGGGTTTTGTCTTTGTCTACCTAACAAGTCAATTTATTTTTTATTTTGCATAATTTTATCCTTGTCTGTTCTTTCTCTATATATAATTCCAGTGGCCAAATGCCCATTTTACTCAGTTTGTTATTTTTCCAATGGTTATGATATCTCATTTTCTTCCCATAAGAATAGAACAGGAATGACAAAGAAAGGTGACTCACAATTAAGAAGGAGTGAAAGGGACAAATTTTAGCAGTCCAGCAGGTTTTATCTTGCTGGGTTTTTCTGACCAGCCCCAGCTGGGGACGATCTTCCTTCTGGTTGTCTCTATCGTATATGTTCTGACACTGGTGGGGAACACAGCAATCATACTGGTCTCTTACTTGAACCCCAAGCTCCATAAGTCCATGTACTTCTTTCTGTCTAATCTCTCTTTTCTGGACCTCTGCCTCACCACCAGCATCGTTCCACGGATGCTGTGGAATCTCAAGGGCCCTGAGAAGACCATCAGCTACACTGGGTGTGTGATCCAGCTCTACGTTGCATTGGGGCTGGGCTCCACAGAGTGCCTCCTCCTGACTGTGATGGCCTATGACCACTTCAGTGCCATCTGCCGACCACTCCACTATGGTGTTATCATGCATCCGAACCTTCTCTGGCACCTTGCAGCTGTGGCCTGGATCAGTGGTTTTGTGGAGTCCATGGTTCAGACCCTCCTCGTTTTCCAGTTGCCTCTCTGCAGCCACCACAGAGTGGATGATTTTATGTGCAAGGAGCCTGCTCTGATTAAAATCACCTGTGTGAACACAACCTTCCTGGAAAATGAGCTCTCCAGAGCAATTGTCCTCTACGTGGTTATACCTCTAGGGCTTATTCTGGTCTCCTATGGCTGCATTGCTAGGAGTGTGCTGAGGACAAAGTCCACGGAAGGCAGGAGGAAAGCATTTGGGACCTGTGGGTCCCACCCCCTTGTTGTTGTTTTGTTCTTTGGGACTATAATTTTTGGAGTTATCACTCTAGTAATTAACTAATGCCATACCTGAACAATTATGGCAAATCTAGTGTCTCATCACAGAAGTAAATCTTCCAGCTTCTGGAGGGAGAGCTCTGGTCACAGCTGGGTCAGTCTGGGTCTACCTGAGAACATGGCTCTGCAGCATGTGCTCTGTCTGTAGCTTGCCAGAGTGCAAGGGCCCTGCAAACCCACAGCTACCTGACAATTTGCCTTACGTAGGGTATTGTTGATTCTTGTGCGTGCAGAAGAGCATCTGGGATTAAGTACAATCGGGATTTTTTTGATCTCTCCCACCCACAGAGAAAGCCTCCAAGGAAAATGGGCCATGAGACCAAATAATTCTCTATTATGCATCTGTTGTCACCACAGAGTAGCTCCCAATCTCCTTTGATCAACCCTTTAGTGCTATATCTGAATCAAAGACAAATATGCAAACACATTTTAACTATTGTCATTAAATCTGAATATTTAAATCTCAGAAAAGTAAGCAGATTTATTTATAAATAAAAATGATTGTCTTTGTCATATACAATATCCTTTTTGATTGATATTATAACTGAATAGAATTTTTTTATTATGTTATGTTGGTCATCATACAGTACATCATTAGTTTTTGATGTGGTGTTTCATGAATCATTATTTGTGTATAACATCCAGTGCTCATTACAACATGTGCCCTCCTTAATATAATTGCATAGAATTTATAAAATTGTTTTCTTTATATTGAATATAAAAATTTACTTGAAAATATTGGTAATTTTTAAAATTTGAAAATATTGGCCTTGTTTTTCCTAGATTCACAGAAGTTATTGGTTTACAAAATATTATCAAAATCCTTATTGGCTTTAATTCTGGAGCCTGCTTAGACATACTTGCCACATGTTATTGTCTAATAAATGTGGTTTTCTAAATAATAAATGCTTTTAATGGGCATTAATTCTAAGGAATCATTTTAATAAGATAAATAATTCTAGCAGAATTTAGTAATTTGAATGGAGTGATAAAAAAACATTGGAGAAGAAAAACATGATCTAGTAAGAAGACACTGATAAGGTACCTTAGGTATTGTTTTTGTATTTCTCTGCTTATAAGATAGAATATGATTGACATTTGATTAACTGGGGTCATATTGAAATAAAATATTTTAATTGAAGAATTAAGATAGCCAAATACCTAACCAACAATATGATTACCTAAGTCATTTAAAATCTTATAACTTCAAATATGCAATGAATTAATAAACTAATAAAAATGATATCCTTATGTCCACACTAAGATGAAAAATTTTACTATCTTCCATATATTCTTTACATATTTAGTAGTCATACCTAGAGGTATGATTGTTTGTACTTTTCCAAAAACATTTAAAAATATTTTAAAGAAAAAATAAATAAATAGTTTTTAAATTTACAGAAATATTAAACTATATGCATCACTTATACTAATTTTATAAGAACTATTCACAAAAGTATTCAGATTATTTAATTACATGCATGTATCTCATTTTATTTAGTTAAATATATTGTTTCAATTTTTTTATTTTCAACAATGTTGCAATAAACATTCTTGTGTATATATACTAGTTTTTACATATTTTCATGAAAGTGATTTTGTGTGGTTGGTAACTACCCATGGAATACTTCTTTTTTTAACATTTTAAAAATTTTAAATTCAATTAATTAACATATAATGTATTATTGGTTTCAGAGGTAGAGGTCAGTGATTCATCGGTCTTATGTAATACCCAGTGCTCATTACATCACATGCCCTCCTTAATGTCTAACCCCCAGTTACCCCACCTTCCCACCCCCTACCCTCCAGCAACCCTCAGTTTGTTTCCTATGATTAAGAGTCTCTTATGGTTTGTCTTTCTCGCTGGTTTTGTCTTGTTTTATTTTTTCTTTCTTCCCCTATGATCCTTGGTTTTGTTTCTTAAACTCCACATATCATTGAGATCATATGATAATTGTCTTTCTTTGATTGACTTATTTAGCTCAGCATAATACCCTCTAGGTCTATCCACATCATTGTAAAAGGCAAGATTCCATTTTATTTTTTGATGGCTGTGTAATTGTCCATTGCATATATATATATATATATATATATACACATATATATATATATATATATATACACCACATCTTTTTATCCATTCATCTGTCGATGGACATCTGGGCTCTTTCCATAGTTTGGCTATTGTGGACATTGCTGCTATAAACATTGGGGTGTAGGTGCCCCTTCGGATCACTATATTAGTATCTTTGGGGTGAATACCCAGTAGTGCAATTGCTGCATCATAGGGTTGCTCTATTTTCAACTTTTTGAGGAACCTCCATATTGTTTTCCAGAGTGGCTGCACCAGCTTGCATTCCCACCAACAGTTTGGGAGGATTCCCCTGTCTCTGCATCCTCACCAATATCTGTGGTTTTCTGACTTGACTTGTTAATTTTAGCCATTCTGAATGGTGTGATTTAGTATCTCTTTGTGTGTGTGTGTGTGTGTGTGTGTGTGTGTGTGTGTGTGTGTGTGTGTGATTTTGATTTGTATTTCCCTGATGCCAAGTGATGTGGAGCATCTTTTTATGTCTGTTGGCCATTTGTATGTCTTCCTTGGAGAGATGTCTGTTCATGTCTTCTGCCCATTTCTTGACTGGATTATTTGTTCTTTGGGTTTTGAGTTTGATAAGTTCTTTATAGATTTTAGATATTAGATCCTTATCTGATACGTCATTTGCAAATATTTTCCCCCATTCCATAGGTTGCCTTTTAGTTTTGTTGACTGTTTCCTTTGCTGTGCAAAGGCTTTTTATCTTGATGAAGTACCAAAAGTTCATTTTTGCTTTTTTCCCCCTTGCCTTTAGAGACACGTCCAGCAAGAAGTTGCTGCAGCTGATGTAGAAGAGATTGCTGCCTGTGTTCTCCTTTTGGATTTTTTTTTTTTTTTTTTTTTTAATTTTTTATTGTTATGTTAATCACCATATATTACATCATTAGTTTTTGGTGCAGTGTTCCATGATTCATTGTTTGTTCATAACACCCAGTGCTCCATGCAGAACGTGCCCTCCTCAATACCCATCACCAGGCTAACCCATCCCCCTACCCCCCTCCCCTCTAGAACCCTCAGTTTGTTTTTCAGAGTCCATCATCTCTCATGGTTCGTCTCCCCCTCTGACATACTCCCCTTTTCTTCCTCTCCTGTTATCTTCTTCTTTTTCTTTTTTCTTAAAATATGTTGCGTTATTTGTTTCCGAAGTACAGATCTGTGATTCAACAGTCTTGCACAATTCACAGCGCTCACCATAGCACATACCCTCCCCAATATCTATCACCCAGCCACCCCATCCCTCACACCCCCAACCACTCCAGTAACACTCAGTTTCTTTCCTGAGATTAAGAATTCCTCATATCAGTGAGGTCATGTGATACATGTCTTTCTCTGATTGACTTATTTCACTCAGCATAACACCCTCCAGTTCCATCCACGTCGTTGCAAATGGCAAGATCTCATTCCTTTTGATGGCTGCATAATATTCCATTGTGTATATATACCACATCTTCTTTATCCATTCATCTGTCGATGGGCATCTTGGCTCTTTCCACAGTTTGGCTATGGTGGACATTGCTGCTATAAACATTGGGGTACACGTACCCCTTCGGGTCCCTACATTTGTATCTTTGTGGTAAATACCCAGTAGTGCAATTGCTGGATCGAACGGTAGCTCTAATTTCAACTGTTTGAGGAATCTCCATACTGTTTTCCAGAGGGGTTGCACCAGCTTGCATTCCCACCAACAGTGTAGGAGGGTTCCCCTTTCTCCACATCCCCGCCAACATCTGTCGTTCCCTGACTTGTTAATTTTAGCCATTCTGACGGGTGTGAGGTGGTATCTCATTGAGGTTTTGATTTGGATTTCCCTGATGCCAAGCGATGTTGAGCACTTTTTCATGTGCCTGTTGGCCATTTGGATGTCTTCTTTGGAGAAATGTCTGTTCATGTCTTCTGCCCATTTCTTGATTGGATTATTTGTTCTTTGGGTGTTGAGTTTGATAAGTTCTTTATAGATTTTGGATACTAGCCCTTTATCTGATATGTCATTTGCGAATATTTTCTCCCATTCTGTCGGTTTTCTTTTGGTTTTGTGGACTGTTTCTTTTGCTGTGCAGAAGCTTTTTATCTTGATGAAATCCCAATAGTTCATTTTTGCCCTGGCTTCCCGTGCCTTTGGCGATGTTTCTAGGAAGAAGTTGCTGCGGCTAAGGTCAAAAAGGTTGCTACCTGTGTTCTCCTTTAGGATTTGGATGGACTCCTGTCTCACGTTTAGGTCTTTCAACCATTTGGAGTCTATTTTTGTGTGTGGTGTAAGGAAATGGTCCAGTTTCATTCTTCTGCATGTGGCTGTCCAATTTTCCCAACACCATTTGTTGAAGAGACTGTCTTTTTGCCATTGGACATTCTTTCCTGCTTTGTCAAAAATAAGTTGACCATAGAGTTGAGGGTCCATTTCTGGGCTCTCGATTCTGTTCCATTGATCTATGTGTCTGTTTTTGTGCCAGTACCATACTGTCTTGATGATGACAGCTTTGTAATAGAGCTGGAAGTCCGGAATTGTGATGCCGCCAGCTTTGCTTTTCTTTTTCAGTATTCCTCTGGCTATTCTGGGTCTCTTCTGGTTCCATACAAATTTTAGGATTATTTGTTCCATTTCTTTGAAAAAAGTGGATGGTATTTTGATGGGGATTGCATTGAATGTGTAGATTGCTCTAGGTAGCATTGACATCTTCACAATGTTGATTCTCCCAATCCATGAGCATGGAACGTTTTTCCACTTCTTTGTGTCTTCTTCAATTTCTTTCCTGAGTATTTTATAGTTTTCTGAGTACAGATCCTTTGCCTCTTTGGTTAGATTTATTCCTAGGTATCTAATGGTTTTGGGTGCAATTGTAAATGGGATAGACTCCTTGATTTGTCTCTCTTCTGTCTTGTTGTTGGTGTATAGGAATGCCACTGATTTCTGTGCATTGATTTTATATCCCGCTACTTTACTGAATTCCTGTATGAGTTCTAGCAGTTTTGGGGTGGAGTCTTTTGGGTTTTCCACATACAGTATCATATCATCTGCAAAGAGTGAGAGTTTGACTTCCTCTTTGCCGATTTGGATGCCTTTGATTTCTTTTTGTTGTCTGATTGCTGTGGCTAGGACTTCTAATACTATGTTGAATAGCAGTGGTGAGAGTGGACATCCCTGCCGCGTTCCTGACCTTAGGGGAAAAGCTCTCAGCCTTTCCCCATTGAGAATGATATTCGCTGTAGGTTTTTCATAGATGGCTTTTATGATATTGAGGTATGTACCCTCTATCCCTATACTCTGAAGAGTTTTGATCAAGAAAGGATGTTGTACTTTGTCAAATGCTTTTTCTGCATCTATTGAGAGGATCATATGATTCTTGTTCTTTCTTTTGTTAATGTATTGTATCACGTTGATTGATTTGCGGATGTTGAACCAGCCTTGCAGCCCAGGGATAAATCCCACTTGGTCGTGGTGAATAATCCTTTTAATGTACTGTTGGATCCTATTGGCTAGTATTTTGGTGAGAATTTTTGCATCCATGTTCATCAAGGATATTGGTCTGTAATTCTCTTTTTTGATGGGGTCTTTGTCTGGTTTTGGGATCAAGGTAATGCTGGCCTCATAAAATGAGTTTGGAAGTTTCCCTTCCATTTCTATTTTTTGGAACAGTTTCAGGAGAATAGGTATTAATTCTTCTTGAAATGTCTGATAGAATTCCCCTGGGAAGCCATCTGGCCCTGGGCTTTTGTTTCTTGGGAGATTTTTGATGACTGTTTCAATTTCCTTAGTGGTTATAGGTCTGTTCAGGTTTTCTATTTCTTCCTGGTTCAATTTTGGTAGTTGATACATCTCTAGGAATGCACCCATTTCTTCCAGGTTATCTAATTTGTTGGCATAGAGTTGCTCATAATATGTTCTTATAATTGTTTGTATTTCTTTGGTGTTGCTTGTGATCTCTCCTCTTTCATTCATGATTTTGTTGATTTGGGTCATTTCTCTTTTCTTTTTGATCAGTCTGGCCAGGGGTTTATCGATCTTGTTAATTCTTTCAAAGAACCAGCTCCTAGTTTCATTGATCTGTTCTACTGTTCTTTTGGTTTCTAGTTCATTGATTTCTGCTCTGATCTTTATGATTTCTCTTCTCCTGCTGGGTTTAGGCTTTCTTTGCTGTTCTTTCTCCAGCTCCTTTAGGTGTAGGGTTAGGTTGTGTATTTGAGACCTTTCTTGTTTCTTGAGAAAGGCTTGTATTGCTATATACTTTCCTCTCAGGACTGCCTTTGCTGTATCCCAAAGATTTTGAACAGTTGTGTTTTCATTTTCATTGGTTTCCATGAATTTTTTTAATTCTTCTTTAATTTCTTGGTTGACCCATTCATTCTTTAGTAGGATGCTCTTTAGCCTCCATGTATTTGAGTTCTTTCCGACTTTCCTCTTGTGGTTGAGTTCTAGTTTCAAAGCATTGTGGTCTGAAAATATGCAGGGAATGATCCCAATCTTTTGGTACCGATTGAGACCTGATTTGTGACCTAGGATGTGATCAATTCTGGAGAATGTTCCATGGGCACTAGAGAAGAATGTGTATTCTGTTGCTTTGGGATGGAATGTTCTGAATATGTCTGTGAAGTCCATTTGGTCCAGTGTGTCATTTAAAGTCTTTATTTCCTTGTTGATCTTTTGCTTAGATGATCTGTCCATTTCAGTCAGGGGGGTGTTAAAGTCCCCCACTATTATTGTATTGTTGTCAATGTGTTTCTTTGCTTTTGTTATTAATTGCCTTATATAATTGGCTGCTCCCATGTTCGGGGCATAGATATTTACAATTGTTAGATCTTCTTGTTGGATAGACCCTTTAAGTAGGATATAGTGTCCTTCCTCATCTCTTATTACAGTCTTTGTTTTAAAATCTAGTTTGTCTGATATAAGGATTGCCACCCCAGCTTTCTTTTGGTGTCCATTAGCATGGTAAATGGTTTTCCACCCCCTCACTTTCAATCTGGGGGTGTCTTTGGGTGTAAAATGAGTCTCTTGCAGACAGCATATTGATGGGTCTTGTTTTTTAATCCAATCTGATAGCCTGTGTCTTTTGATTGGGGCATTTAGCCCATTTACATTCAGGGTAACTATTGAAAGGTATGAATTTAGTGCCATTGTATTACCTGTAAGGTGACTGTTAACTGTCTGTTGTCTGTGTTCGTTTCTGCTCTTTGCTGTTTTTAGGTTCTCTCTTTGCTTAGAGGACCCCTCTCAATATTTCTTGGAGGGCTGGTTTTGTGTTTGCAAATTCCTTTAGTTTTTGTTTGTTCTGGAAGCTTTTTATCTCTCCTTCTATTTTCAATGATAGCCTAGCTGGATATAGTATTCTTGGCTGCATATTTTTCTCGTTTAGTGCTCTGAAGATATCTTGCCAGTCCTTTCTGGCCTGCCAGGTCTCTGTGGATAGGTCTGTTGCCAATCTAATGTTTCTACCATTGTAGGTTACATATCTCTTCTCCCGAGCTGCTTTCAGGATTTTCTCTTTGTCTCTGAGACTCGTAAGTTTTACTATTAGATGTCGGGGTGTTGACCTATTTTTATTGATTTTGAGAGGGGTTCTCTGTGCCTCCTGGATTTTAATGCCTGTTTCCTTCCTCACATTAGGGAAGTTCTCTGCTATAATTTGCTCCAATATACCTTCTGCCCCTCTCTCTCTCTCTTCTTCTTCTGGGATCCCAATTATTCTAATGTTGTTTCGTCTTATCGTATCACTTATCTCTCGAATTCTGCCCTCGTGATCCTGTAGTTGTTTCTCTCTCTTTTTCTCAGCCTCTTTATTTTCCATCATTTTGTCTTCTATATCGCTGATTCTCTCTTCTGCCTCATTTATCCTAGCATTTAGTGCCCCCATTTTTGATTGCACCTCATCAATAGCCTTTTTGATTTCGATTTGGTTAGATTTTAGTTCTTTTATTTCTCCAGAAAGGGTTTCTGTAATAACTTCCACGCTTTTTTCAAGCCCAGCTAGTATCTTTAAAGTCATGATTCTGAACTCTAGGTCCGACATCGTACTAATGTCCGTATTGAGTAGGTCCCTGGCTGACGGTACTACCTCTTGTTCTTTTTGCTGAGGTGATTTCTTTCGTCTTGTCATTTTGTCCAGAGGAGAATAGATGAATGAGAGAACAAAAGGCTAACAGGTTTACAACGTCCCCAGCAAATATACTGTATACAAATCAGAAAAGACCTGAAACCAGGGGAAAAGAAAGGGAAAGAAAGAAAAAAGAAAGAGAAAAAGAAAAAAAAAAAAAGAAAAAAAAAGATAAAAACAAAAACAAAACAATTCAGAAAAGGCAGAATATGATCAAATATGATCAGGCTAGTGCATAGATCAGTGCCACACACTAGATTTTGGGCGTATTTTGGTCTGTTAGAAAAAAGTGCCTCCTAAAATTTTAAAGGAAGAAAGACATATGTACAAAATAAGGGTTGATACAATGAAGGGATGGAAGATGACTGTAAAGATGAAAATTATAAAAGATTTTATAAAAGGACTTGGTAAGATAAGTTGTTTGAAAAAAGAAAGAAGATTTAAGGAAAAAAAAAAAAAAAGGAAAAAGGGAGAGAATGTGATCAGGCAGGAGACTAGAACAAAGCCATACACTAGTGGTTTAGGGTATATTTTGATCCGTTAGAAGAAACTGTACCTCAAAATTTTAAAGAGAGAACAACTTATATATATATATGCCAAAAACAAGGATAACTACTATGAAGGGATAAAATATGACTCTAAAAATGAAAAAAAAAATAAATAAATAAAAAATGTTTTTTTTTTTAAAAAAAGGGATTTATAAGATGTTGGTTGAAAAAGGGAAAAAGAAAAATAAAAAAAAAGTCAACAAAAATTAACTTTGATGAAATAATGAATCATGGTAAAAAAAAAAAAAAAAAAAAAAAGAAGCCATGAATCTATGTGCAGTATTCCCCTAGCGCTGGAGTTCTCCTATTCTCCTTGATCGATCAACTTGGTCTTGGCTTGCTGGCTGTTTGTGCTGATCTTCTGGGGGAGGGGCCTGTTGCTGTGGTTTCCAAATGTCTTTGCCGGAGGCAGAATTGCCCCGCCCTTGTCGGTCCGGGCTAAGCAAGCTGCTCCGGTTTGCTCTCAGGAGCTTTTGTTCCCTGCAAGCTCTCGGTACAGCTTTGGAGGCCCAGGGCGAAAATGGCGGCCTCCCAGTCTCCGCCCGGAGGAGCCGAGAACTCGGGGCCCCACTCCTCAGTGCGCCCCCAGAGAAAAGCAGTCACTCCCGTGTCCCCGGTCTCCGGCCGCACTCCGTGCTCACCCGGCCTGTGATCGAGCGTTGCTATCTCTGGCACCCGACCCCGCTCGGAGTCTCCAAACCCAGCAGATCCCTGCAGTGCGTTCCCGTACCGCTCCTCCCCGGGAAGGAAGGGGAGTCTCCCCGGATCTGCTGCTTGTTGGGTCCCTGCTGGGGGAGCCGTGCCCCGACTGGGCCGCAGATCACAGTTTGTGGCAACCCAGAGCTGAGAGCCCGCGACTCTGCTCCGTCTCTGCAGCCGGCTTCCCTGCTCTGATACCTGGGAGCTCTGCTGCACTCAGGCACCCCCGGTCTCTCTGTGACCCCAAGGGTCCTGAGACCACACTGTCCCGGAAGGATTCCACCCCCCGCTTAGCCACTGCAGCGACGTCCCTCCGCCGAGCCAACTTTTAAAAGGTCCGATTTTGTGCTCCGCGGCTCTAGCACTTGCCAGAAGCGGCCGGCGGAGGCCCCGCCCCCGCCGTCTATCCTCCCGAATATCGCCTCGGATTCACTTCTCCGCACGTCCTACCTTCCAGTAAGTGGTCGCTTCTCTGTTCACAGAGTTGTTGCTACTCTCCTGTTCGATCTCCTGTTGAGTTCGTAGGTGTTCAGAATGGTTTGATCCCTATTCAGCTGAATTCCTGAGACCAGACAAAATCTAGGTCTCCTACTCCTCCGCCATCTTGCTCCGCCCCTACCTCCTTTTGGATTTTGATAGGTTCCTGTTTCACATTTAGGTCTTTGATCCTTTGGAGTCTATTTTTGTATGTGGTGTAAGGAAATGGTCCAGTTTCATTTAATGTAAATAAAATTGGATTTCTTTTGAACCTGAAGCCCATTGACAAGGACATGTGATAGGAGGAATATAACATTCCTCTAGGAAACTCCTAATTGTCTTCATGTTAGTGCCTCATTAGAGGGGGAAATAGCCTTGGCTTGACAATAACCAGGCCTCCAGTATCCTGAGAGTCTTTAACATATTACAATCCTTCTGGTCACCCCCTTTGTCTTCACCTCCCCAACTCCTGAGTATATAATCAGCCACTCCTCAAGAGCACAGGGCAGCAGCTCTTTCTACACACGGGTCCTGCCCCCATGCTTTAATAAACCACCATTTTGCACCAAAGATGCCTCAAGAATTCTTTCTTGGTTGTCGGCTCCGGACCTCACTTATATTCTAAAACTACATCAGTACTGTTTCAAGCCACACATTTTTCTATGTATTTTTGTTGAAATTTAGTTTTATACATGTTTTGTAAATTTAATTTCTATTGATTCTGTAACTTGAAATTATTTAGGAATGTGGTTTGTAGAATCTAAACTCATGGGATGTTTGACTATGATTTTGGGAATGCTATCTTTTTTTTTGGCTATTATTTTGTTATTGATTTCTTGTTTTATTCTGTGTGATTGAAGAGGAAAATTACCCAGAGCAGGCCCGGACCAGGAGGCCCCAGAAGATGGAAAGTTACTAACCATAAGCTAGAGATAACCAAAAGCCCTCCTGAGAGCAAGAGGTAACCAGCCGTGTCTGCTTCTGTAAACAGGCTTCCCACCACAGGCTCCCTGTCTACTGTCCCCACCTAAAGCAGCCCCCACTCCCCTAGGTTAAATCCACCTACCAGGAGTCAGCATAGCCCTGGGAACTTGACGGCCTGCATTCCCCTATAAAAGCCTTATAACCCCATTGCCTGGGGCCCAGAACTTCGAGTACAAGCTCATCTGGGTCAACTGGCAAAAAATAAATCCGAGGTCTCCTACTTCCCCAAGTGTCACTTGGTCTCTCACTTGTCTGATTTTTATTTTTCTGCAACATGATTAGTGAATATAATCTGAAAAAAGTTCTTTGAAATCATTGGTTTGTCATTTTTGCCTGGTAGTTCTGAAAGATTTGGCCCTGTCTCTCTTAAGGCTTTTTTTTTTTTTTAATTTAACAACATAGATTGGAATTCCCTCAAAATCATTTCATGGAAAAAACAAATTGATTGGGAAAAGCACTACACTAATGATGAGGGAACAGAAGGCAAGCTGAGGACAAAGCAGAATCTGACACCCCACAACCCCACCCCCAACCATGGGATATATATGACATTCCTCTGGCACTCCTGGCTGCCCTAAAAGAAAAAACAAATAGTTAACTGGTAGAGATCACAGTCCTGCAAGACCCGAGTTTCCCTCAGTTTACTTACAAAAGCCCTAGCAATAGCTTCCAGAAGGGAATGTAAATACAATTAAAGGTCTTTATAACTGGCAGCCCATCGACAAATACTTGAAGTGGGCAGACTGTAATGTTCCTCCAGGACGTTCCCAACTAACTTAATGTCAATGCCTTACTAGAGGGGTAAACAACCTTGACTTGACAATGGCAAGGCCTCGGGTATCCTGTGAGTCTTCTTTAGCATATGAAAGTTGTTTCAGAAGCCTCCCTTTTTCCTTACCTCCCCCAGCCCCATAGTATATAATCAGCCACCCCTCACAACCCCGGAGCAGCAGCTCCTTCTGCCCATGGGTCCTGTCTCCGTGCTTTAATAAACCACCATTTTGCACCAAAGATGTCTCAAGAATTCTTTCTTAGTCATCGGCTCTGGACTCCACCCCACTGAACCTCAACTATATTCCAAAACCCCATCACTAATGTATTGCTAACAAGCTTGATGGTGAGGAAAGTGTCATCATAAAACCATTTGATTAATTATAAAAATATAATTGCAATAGAAGGAGGTTGCACGTCCATTGCTGTGGACTATATCTGTTCATTAACATAACTTGAGACCATGTTATACTACATTTGTTTAGAACATATCACTGTTTATTCCACAGTAACATTTGATGCCAGTATATGTAACAGAAAAGTATGCTTTTTGAGGTCCCAAGTTACTATGAATAGATAAATATATTAGGTGCGTTCACAAAACATATGTACAAAAATGTACATTTTTGCATATACACATAAATCTGTACACCCACACAGAAACACACCCATTCAAATCCACACTGAGTACTGAGTGCATTAGGAATTAAGAGTATTTTGGAGATATTCTATCTGGGTTGAAATCTTACTACAGCCATCTATTGCTGGGTCAAAGTTAACATTTACTTAAACTATCTGTTTCCTCAATTTTCCCATTTATAAAAGGAGGTGATAGTGGTATGTCCTTAATGGGGTTGCTATAAGGATTAAGTAAGTTAATTCCCATAAAAGCCTTAGAAAAGTGGTTCTGTACTAAGTATTGGTCATAGTTGTGCTTGCGTCCATGTGTATGTCACCATAGATTTACCTTCATATACTCCCTTTTGTGGAATTTTTTATCTCAATATCTAATCATCCCTCCTGATTCATTATCTTCAACCCCTTTTAATGTTTTGCTATGCACCTGCCATGATGGAGAGAAGAACAGCAGAAAATACATACATACATACATATATACATACACACATACACATATAAAAATGCCACCCGAGAGTTATGTCCTGAGAAAAAATACTTGCATTATGGATCATTTTAATCCACTACTTTGCAAAAGTGCCCAAAAGTAAGGATGGGAACAAGAGGACTAATTCAAAACTGGGAAATATGAAATAATAACTCTGCATAATGACAGGGAGTCCCAATGCATGTGACTATTGGAAAATTTGCTCACACATCAGGTCAGCTATTATAATGTAATTATATGAATATTAAAGCATTTTTAAGCATCTTCATTGCATTGTAATTAATTTTAATATGTATAGTTCCCATGAAGTAACACAAATCAGTTAAGGTTGAAGCAAAGAAAACAGACCACGGTTACTTATCTTTTTTTTTGACCCACAAAATTTTCTTAAACATCCTGACTCTTCAGTAGTCAGATTCTCTTCTCCTTCCCTAACTGTCCCCTGGCTTGATACTGAAACAGGTAAAATCCGATTTTTAAAATTATTCTTCTTATTGCTTTCAGGAGTTACTCTCCACTGACCTTAGTCTGGAGACCTTGAGGTCTATGTAGTAGAGACCAGCTTTATGTACATACCAAGAACATTTTATTTTAATCACTGCTGTGGAAAGAGTGAGATACTTGAAGCAGGTGCCAGGCATCTGCAGAAAGAGCATCAAACCGGTAGAACCACTGGGTTTGAACATTGCTTCTGTCTCTCACCTAACACAGTTTCTTGACTTAAAGTTTCTGATTCATCATTTCCATGTAAAAGAAGGATGATGAAGTCTTTCCTGTCTTTCTTGCTGCATTGTTTTGAGTTAAAAATGCAAACACTGTAGAGGCAAACCATGAATAAAAAAGGAATAAATGGCCATTAAAATTAAATTTATTAGCACCAAAACCTCTTATCTTTTAAAATGTCATGTTATATGGTTTCACTCATATGTGAAACATAAGGAATAGCACGGAGGACCATAGGGGAAGGTGGGGGAACTGAAGGGGGAGAAATCAGAGAGGGAAATGAACCATGAGAGACTACGGACCCCAGGAAATAAACTGAGGGTTTCAGAGGGGAGGGGGTAGGGGGATGGGGTAACCAGGTGATGGGTATTAAGGAGGGCACATGTTGTGATGAGCACTGGGTGTTATACACAACTAATGAATCATTGAACACTACATCAAAAACTAATGATGGGGGTGCCTGGGTGGCTCAGATGGTTAAGCGTCTGCCTTCAGCTCAGGTCATGATCCCAGGGTCCTGGGATCGAGCCCCGCATCAGGCTCCCTGCTTGGTGGGGAGCTTGCTTCTCCCTCTCCCCCTACTGTTCCCCCTGCTTGTGCTCTCTCGCCCTATCAAATAAATAAATAAAATCTTTAAAAAAAACAACATCAACAAAAAAACTAATGATGTACTATATGGTGGCTAACTGAACATAATAAAAAATAAAATAAATTAAAATAAATACAACATCATGTTAATGAATTCATAGGACCCTGCATGGAATATTTTCTATTATTATCAGTCTCTTGTTATGTTATAATATATTATATACAAAATAAATATATATAAATGTACTATATATTATATCATTATCAGTCTATAAAAAGTAACCTATTAAGAGTCCATGATCAAACAAATGGCTGTGTCACATAATCTGAAGATGTAAGAGTTTCATACCCAATGAGAAATTCTATTTGTAGATTCCTATTCAATGTAATAAAGATTACGTGCCCTTGAACACCAGTGGGATTTTGAGGGTTTACATATTGAGGTGGATTTTCAGTGTCAGTTGGATATATGAGAGAAACGTGAGGGAAATAAGGCAATTTTAATGGCTCAGCTTCATGTGCTGCCTTGCTCAGTCCTAAGAGCTAAGACAAGCACTCAGTATGTCATTCTGGTTTGGAAATAACCCAGCACAAGTGATTCATTTTGGGTCATCTCCACATAATTAGAAATGTCACTTGACTGAGTCAGCCTCTTATGAATCTCTGTTTTCATAACAAAATGTTTCTTTTTTCCTATCGACCAAAAGAAAACATGTTATATACATCATTAGACAGTGTATCTGACACACTTAGCGCTGTGCCTGGTGTACAAGAAACAGTAAATATAAATCTTCATTATTATGAAATTTTCATTTCTGAAATGTCTTAATAGGAGAGATTATTTATGTAAATGGATCATTACAGATTATAGAGATGGTTACCCATTGCTTTCCACAATTTCCCCATAGTCGCAGCACCGAGGATCTGATAACAAGGTGACACCTTAACATGATGCAGCAGAAATTATTTTATCATTTGATTGGACTAAGGTGTGCAGGAGAATACAGGTATTTCCTTCCCCAACAGTAACAGATATTTCCTGTGAAATAATTAATTTAGAACAACTCACAGGAATCTTATGACAGGAATACTGGTAAACTGAGTAAGTTATACTCTTCAGATAAGGAAGAAAACAGCTGATTAAAGTTGTGGTCAGCAGTGAAAAATGCTTTGGGTTTGGCTATCCATGTTCACACTGTAATCCACCATCTTCTACAGCCCTCTTTTCTTAAGACATCCATTGTGCCACATACCTGTAATCATAATGTTTGAAGGAAAAACTAGATGGTTGTTGCTTCTGATGAGCCACTCCCTGATTTTCGTTGCACCGTCCCCTTACCTTACAACCTCTCACAATCCAGAGGCTGTAAGTCCACCAGTCCTCTAAGACTGTACACCCAGAAGCTTTTGTGGCAGTCACTGCTGAGTGTGGTCTCAGGAAGCCTATGTGTCTCATGGGAGAGCACCACATCCCTCCAGCCATGCCTGCAAAACTCCCCACTCCCCACCCCTACACAAGTGTGCAAGGCTGTGCCAATCACAGGGTGATATAGATGAATCTTCCTCCTTCCTGAAAAATAGTGGAGTATGAACATATTATATTTCAATTCTTCTTGTTCTGGATCTGTATCCTTCCTCCCTCCCCCAGGAGGCACATTTCCTTCTCACTGGAGAGTGTCAGGAAGAAGTTTGATTCTGTCTCTTAGGAATTGTCATGGGCAGGTCTGTCTCTGTTGGTAAATGCTAACATTTAGGGCAACAGAAGTAAATGTAAAGGACAGAAAACTCAATAGTTAAATATAATGAATAGCTTATATTACAGGTAATTGTTATCACAGTCTGTGTACAGAGTATGTTATCGACTCAATAAAATGTACTATTGCAACCAAATCTTTGGTGACTCTAAACTATTAATATGAAAGGTTCAGATTTTAATTTTTTGTCTGATTAAACAAAGGTCATGAAATAAAATTATGAAAACTGTATCAGTAACTTTCATGTCATATTATATTGATGCAGTGATTATTTATTCTGATTAGTATAAAAGACTCAAGTTAATAAGTCATAATAATCTTCTAGTTACACATGAATTTGACAAAGTACCTACTGTTTTCTATCAAAAGCAATAATAAAATGGTCAAAAGTCAAAGGGTGTCTATTAGGATGGTGGAAAAAACTGTAAGGTACTGAATGCTTATTACTTAAATGAGACAAAAAAGTGAGTAAGTTATTACATACCTATTATTGTCATGAGAGAGAATAGAGAAGAAAAAAGTGTCATTTAGGTAAAAAAATTCCCCTTATTGCTGCCCCCTCAAATGACATATACACAATAACTTCTTTGGAATTCCACATAAAGAGTTTATTGTCCCAACCTTATATATTCTGGTTTACACTTTTTGCTTTTAGTACTCCTGAGTTAGAACCTGAATGCTTAAATATGATTAAAACATAGTTCTCTTACTCCCTAATTCAAATCTAGAGCCACGGGGATCTTTATCAGGTTTATGAATATTGGACAAGACACTTGTGTTCTCCAACATTCTCCACCTCAGTGACAGAATACGGAATTTATTGAGTGTGCAAAATGCACTGAGTTGAAGAACATTTCTCAGCTTCTCTTGCAGCTAGGTGTATCCCACAACTAATTCTGGCTGATAAGATATGCACACAGAAGTAGGTTGGTATTCCGAGGAGGTTTCCTCAAAGGGAAGGAGAATGCCTTGCTTTGACCCTCTCTGTCCATCCTGCAGTCCAGGAACTGAGTGTGATGTCTGCTTTGGCCTGATATTCAGCTGCACCATAAGGACAACCACCAACGCTGAGAGACTTTGGAATAGAAGGCAACAAGGATGCTATATTCCAGACAAACTGGACTTCATTTTGTGAGACATATCAACTTGTCTTTTTGAACAAGTTGGTATGGGGGTTTCTCATTATATGCCCCAGAACCTAGCCCTTTGCAGATTTAGTAGTCACCTCTCAAGCAGGTGGTTGCATTGAGTTGAGGAAAGCCACTGGGATTCTGTTTACCCTCTATCCTGGACACAAGAGGTTGACCTTTCCCCATTTGTCAGCACTAAGGAGCACATGGGCTTGCTAGGGCTTTCTAAACCAAGAACAGTACTTAAATATTAAATGACTGGCCCTAGCACTGAATGAAAGTTAAGGAGAGCAGTCATAGCCAGTTGAGTTAAAAGGAGAGTTTTGTAGAAGGAGCCAGGACTGGAAGCAGGGGACAAGAGGGGAAAATTAACACTGATGCTCAGAGCTGCAGAAGGTGCTTGTGCAGGTGGACAGTGCACAGTGCAGCCTGAGGAAGAGACAGCTGGCTAGGAGAAGTGCTCTCATGGCTTTGTTTCCCCTCAAATTCTTCGGTACATGCATTGATAAATACAAATAAGAGCTTACTGTAGCAGTAGAGTCCACTAACATAATGATAATGCATTTAGGTTGTTAAGTGTGTTAAGTAATATAGTTTTCAAAGAAAAAACATAATACTCTAAAAAAAGTAATACACATGACTAGTTAGTTTGTGTTTGTTCATATTTGGCTTTTTAATTACCATTATTATATGTAGTTATGTTGCTTTATGTTTAAATATTTTTTTCAAATACACAATTTTTACTAGTTAGGGAAGGGGAAATAGGGAGAAAAGCAGTTTAGTGGAATGGGTGAAGGTATTAATTTATTCAAAACATATCTATTTGGATACAGCTACAGATTATTATGCTAAGCAAAATAAGTCCATCGAGAAAGACAATACACTTGCACTCCTATGTGGAATTTAAGAAACAAATGAGAAAAGGAAAAAGAGAGAGAGAGGCAAACCAAGCAACAGACTCATAACTACAGAGAACACACTCATGGTCACTAGAGTGGAGGCAGGTAGGGGATGGGAGAAACCGGTGATGGGGATTAAGGAGCGCACTTGTTGCGATAAGCACCAGGTGATGTATATAAGTGTTAAATCACTAAATTTTACACCTGACACAATATTACACCATATGTTAATTAACTGGAATTTAAATTAAAAACTTGGAAAAAATATTTGATGTTGACTATGTTTATGGTGACAACAATGCTTCTTTCTGAAGACTGTTAACATCGTCTAAACTAGATTTCCCATTTTTGCAATATAAGAAATGTTGAAAAAATATTTATTATGCAGATAGTATCTGTTAATTAAAACTATATGATGATTGACTCTTTCATATTGTAGCCTTATATGATATTAACAAATGCATGTGTCAGGGTAGAGTGTTGAAATAATTATATGACTTTTTTTCAAAAAAGACTTGACCCTGGAAGGGATGGGGTGGCTGGGTGATAGACACTGGGGAGGGTATGTGCTACGGTGAGCGCTGTGAATTGTGTAAGACTGTTGAATCAAGACCTGTACCTCTGAAACAAATAATACATTATATATTAAAAAAAAGAAGAAGATAGTAGGAAGGGTAAAATGAAGGGGGGGAAATCAGAGGGGGAGATGAAGCATGAGAGACTATGGACTCTGAGAAACAAACTGAGGGTTCTAGAGGGGAGGGGGGTTGGAGGATGGGTTAGCCCGGTGATGGGTATTAAAGACGGCATGTATTGAATGGAGCACTGGGTGTTATACACAAACAATGAATCATGGAACACTACATCAAAAACTAATGATGTAATGTATGGTGATAAACATAACATAATAAAATTAAATTAAAAAAAGAACTAGCCCCATTAAAAGACATTTAATGGCATTAAATTCAACAAGTTTTCTTTTATATACTCTAGTGATTGATACAGATTTTAGGTTTCATCAATTTTCTATTATAACTTGTATTTGAACATTTCATTTGATATTCAAAAAATCTATGCATTAACCCATTACTCTTGGTTCTCGGAGCTTAAATTTTACATTATCTGAACCAATGAAATATTACATCTATATGGATTATAATAAAACCATTATCCATTTCATGAATGTAATTCCTGATTTGAATCTGGTGGTAAAGGTTTTTGAATACACTCATTATTGGCTTCTAATATTTGATTATTCCATCTTGAGAATTGCTATTAAGACAAAAGAAAAATAATCGTTAATGATAGTCACTTTAGTGGATTTATACTCCTTGGATTCCCGGCGTTGCCCCAGCTGGAGATGATCACCTCTGGGGTTGTCTTTCTCTTCTACACCATTGCCTTGATGGGAAATATGGCCATCGTTCTGTTGTCTTTCCTAGATGACCATCTCCAAAGCCCCATGTACTTCTTCCTTAGTACATCCTTTGTACTTAGATCCTAGATTCCTTTGGCCATCTTGGATCTCTGTTATATCATAAATATAGTACCACAGATGTTGGCCAATGTCTGGGGCAAAGACAAGAAGATTACCTTTGGTGGCTGTGTCCTTCAACTTTTCACTGATATGGTACTATGCTCAGTGGAATGCATTTTTCTGCCTGTGATGTCCTATGACTGATTCAATGCTGTCTGCAAGTCTCTGCACTACATGACCATAATGAACCCCCAACTTTGCCAGGTCCTTGTGGCCATCACCTGGGTAGTTGGTGTTATTAATTGCATGGTAGTTTCCCCCTATGCCATGAGTCTTCTTTGATGTGGGAACCACCACCTGGATCACATTTTTGTGAAATGTTTGCAATGATCAAAATTGCATGTGTGGACACCATAGCCATGGAGGTAGACTCATTTGCCATGTGCCTGATTATAGTTCTTGTTCTTATTCTTTTCATCCTGGTTTCTTATGGCTCCATTGCTGTAGCTCTGCTCAAGATCAAATCTGTAGCAGTGAGACAGAAAGCTTTTGGGACCTCTTCTTCCTACGTCATTGTGGTGTCCATCTTCTACAGGACTGTTATCTACATGTATATCCAGCCAGGAAATAGTCCAAGTCAGGACAAAGGTAAACTTCTCAGTATCTTTTATTCCATTGTTACTCCCAGCTTGAACTCCCTTACCTACACACTAAGGAATAAGGAGTTTAAGGGGGGGGGGGCATGAAGAGGCTGATTGGAAAAGAAAAACGTTCCATGGAGACAACAGGACACTGACATCTTTTACAAGAAGTTTCCAGTTAAGAAATTGGCCATGTGTGACCTATGAATCATTGTCAAGTTATTTTAGTAGGAGTTATCACTGAAAAGTGAAATAATACCTAAAAATGTTGCTTCCACTTTAGCATCAATGTCCCAAATTGCTAAGGATTGTTTCTAAGATTAGAATGTCTTCCTAAGTCACCAATTATCACCTTTGAAAATTCGTCCACAGCTGTGGCCACAAAGCAGGTTCTAGGGAGTCCAAGCATTGTGCTATGAGGGGAAGGAGGAAGCACTCTACAAAAGCTACATTCAAATTATGATTTACTAAATCTTTAAACTATCATGACACTTTAACAAAAATGCAAAAGCTTAATATGCTAACTATAAAATTTTACTTTGACTCACCATTCTGTTCCTGTTAATACTAAATCATTTCTGTGCAGATCTCAAATGCTCCTGCCACATCTATCTACTTTAAAAGAATCCTAATATATTATGTAAATTGGCTAAAATATAGTTCCACTTATAGATGTTTTCTGACTCAATCAGGACTTCCTCAAACTTACGCTGCCAAAATAAAATATGAAAATAAATTGGATGCTGAAGTTGATATGATAACAAATCACACTTGGTTTCAAATTTTTGAGTTCATTACAGTAGGCACATTAATCTTTTTTGTAAATTGGTAGTAAATAAACAATACATGTTTATTATCTTATTTTTATAAGGTCAGCATAAAATTGCCCTCAGAACTTTACAAGGATATTACAAAAAAAAAGAAAGAATGGAAGAAAGAAGAAAGAAAGGAAGAAAAAGAAGAAAGAAAGAAAAAAAAAGAAGAAAGAAAGAAAGAAAGAAAGAAAGAAAGAAAGAAAGAAAGAAAGAAAGAAAAGAAAGAAAGAAAGAAAGAAAGAAAGAAAGAAAGAAAGAAAGAAAGAAAGAAAAAGAAAAAACAAGGAAAGGAAGGGAAAATTTCCCCCCCAATATCTCTCATGAACATAGATGCAAATATCCTTAACAAAATATTACAAAATCAAATCCAGAAATAAAGGTTAATATATGTCAATAAGGAGGGTTTACTCGAACTATGCAAGGTCTGACTAATATTTGAAAAATCAACCACCACATGGTTCTGTTAAGTAATCCATGATACTGACAGAATAAAAGTGAAGAATAATAAGATTATTTCCATAGATTCAAGAAAGGATTTCAACATTCATTTATAGGAAAACAAAGATTCTTAGCAAACTTGGAATAGAAACATTCCATATCTTGATGATGATTAAATTTCTAGCAAACATTATATTTGAGAAGGAAGCTAAACAAACTGACCAATGGAATAGTATACAGTCCAGAAACAGCTCCGACACACGGACAGTCAAACAATTCATGACTATTGTGTCCTGCAGTGCAGGAAGGAGAAGACAGTCTTTCAATATATGGTTCCAGGTCAATGGATGTCCTTGTGGGAGAAAAGACATTTAAACCTTATACACAAAAATCAATTTCAATCTGATTATGGGTATAAATGTGAAAAGTACAACAAGATGGATTTAAATAATATTCTGCATGAATTTTAAAGCTTTCTTTTTCTTTTTAGAGAGAGAGCATGTGTCAGTCAGGGTGGGGAGGGGCAGAGGGAGAGGAAGAGAGAGAATCTCAAGCAGACTCTGGCTGAGCCTGGAGCCTGATGTGGGGCTCAATCTCATGACCCTGAAATCATAACCTGAAGTGAAATCAAGAGCCAGATGCCAATGGACTGAGCCACCCAGGTGCCCCTCATCATGAATTTTGAGTGGGAAAAGATCTATGAAATAAGACAAAGTTTTAACCTTAATAAAGAATTTGTTTAAATTGAAAAATAGTAAATTTAAGAGCATCTCTTTACCAAAAGGTCCATGAAGAGAGGCAATGCACACAATGTGTGTGTGAGTGTGAGTGAGTGTGTGTGTGTCTATCTATCTCAAAGAAAGAACTATCCAAAGAATTCCTACAAATCAATAATAAAAAGACAGAAAATCTAAAAGAACAGTCACTTCACCTATCCAAATGGCCAATACATAAAAACGTATTTAACTTCAGGGTATTTTGTTAAGTGAAATAAGTCAGACAGAGAAAGACAAATACCATAAGATTTCACTTACATGTGGAATCTAAAAAGCAAAACAAATAAAAGCAGGAACAGACCCACAAATACAGGGAACAAACTGTTGCCAGAGGAGAGGGGTAGGGATGGGCAAAATGAGTGAAGGGGAGTGGGAGATATAGGCTTCCAGTTATGGAATGAATAAGTTAAGGGAATAAAAGGTACAGCGTAAGGGATATAGTCAGGTGTATCATAATAGTGTTGTATGGTGACAGAGGGTAGCTACACTTGTGGTGAGTATAGCATAACATAGAGAGTTGTTGAATATGTTGTACACCTGAAACTAAAGTATCATTATGTGTCAAATATACTTCAATTAAAAATTGAAAATAAAAAAATAAATGCAAATAGAAAAAGAAATGTATTTGCTAATCATCAGGGAAAATTATAATGACAAAACAGGGTCATTACACACATTCAAGTATTGCTCCACAAGAATGTTGTATTTTACTCTGAAAGGAATGCAGCTCCTCAAGGTTTGCATTAGCAGAAGTTTGAAAGCACATATGGGAGTGGATGTTAAAGAATATGAAATATAACACTTGAATGATCTGAATTTAATGGCATTGGTGCTATCATCCAGAGCACAGTTTATGATGAACTGGCTGTCTTCCACACTGGCTACCTGAAGTTTGAACTCAATGACAGTCTATGGTAAATAAGGTTGAAAAGCTGGAAAGTCCCTGGTACCCTGTGGAAAAAGGAATCAGTGGGCTCAGGAAGATGGGAATTTTGGAGTTTCTCTAATGCAATATGCTCAGCCACCCTCTAAACATACCATGTGGAAAGCCTGGAGAACATTTTCTTCATGAAGGCATTAAGAAATGATTTGGTAAGGAGAGCATTAGTATTCTTAAAATGTTCTGTGGTATCTAACTCCCGAGGACCAGTGATGATGGTGGGGAATGCAGCAGTGGAATTGGGCCACCTGATATTGAAAATAATGATAAAATAATGATGTCCTGGAAAATTAGGTGCCATCCTAACAAGGTGGAACTCATTACTACAATTAAGCCACATGAGTTTTGGCCTACAGGGATCTGTGGTGACGGATAATTTATCACAGGATTCTTAAAAATAAAATATTTGGTGACCTACTAAGATGTTAGTTGGAATATATTAGCAGAAAATATAAGGGTCTAAGGACAGAAAGATAATTTGAATCAACACAATGGGGGATTCATGACTAGTTCACAGACCCAGATCCTCTTACTTGAGAAGTAGAGCAGCTTGAAGAAAGGACCCTGCAATGCAGCAAAATACTATTAAAGATTCTTCCCTCAAGTCTTCCCTAGAGGGACATTTCAGTCACTTAACAAGTTGGCTACACATGGGAGAAGGAAGTTGCCAGTCCCTGGGGATCTGGTTATTCCCCAATGCTACTTTGATGACTGCCTGGAATCTGAACATGAAAGAAGACATGGGGCTGAGCTTTAACTGATTCACTTTGATTCTTTATTGTCTTTATCCTCTAAGAGAGAAAAGTGAAAGGTAGTTTTGCTCCGTGACCTACTATGAAATGCACTTGAAACTTTAATAGCTTCAAACAGCATTGGGAGAAGTTAAATTTCATAGTGTAGAATCAAAGTGAGATCATAAACCCCAGCAACCCCATGCAACATTTTACTGATATCCTGTGGGTCATGCTCTTCTCTTAAGTGGAAATCTTCCTTGCTCTTTTTCTGACTTTAAACATTAAATATTAGTGTCTTTATTCTGAATCCTTGAGAAATTTTCCTCCAGTTATCCAGAGGGAGAGAAATGGCAAATGCAACAGTTCATCAAATTCTCAGTAAGCAAGAACAAGCTACTCAAGAGAAAAACATAGTCTGATCCTCAACATTCCTACTGGTTGCCTCTGGTTTTCCTTTTTCACACCTTTAGAATATGGAAGACATTGGTGGAATAAACCAATTATTCCATGAAATAAATGTCAAATTATGTCTTTTCTACTTATAAATTGGGGGAAAATGTAGTGAAAACACAAGAGGCCAGAATTGTTAAATATTTTTCTAAGTGATTTATAGTCAATAATTTTATGCTTTCGGGAAAAATCACCACACATTTGAGAAAATAAAACTTCTAATCTTTTTCTCTGAACTACCCTATTTTGTAAGAAGAAAAAATAAACATACAAACAAACCATTAGTGGGAAAGTGAGTCTAGTACAATATAGCCGGTAGTAAATGCCAAACAACATGAAATTTATTTTATTTTTCAATTTTTATATTTTTTGAAGATTTTATTTATTTGAGAGACAGAGAGAGAAAGAGAGAGCTCAAGCATGAGTCGGGGGCAGAGGGAGAGGGGGAAGCAGAATCCCTGCTGAGCAGGGAGCCGGGATTCTGGGGCTGGATCCCAGGACCCTGGGGTCATGACTTGAGCTGAAGGCAGACATTTAATGGACTGAGTCACCCAGGTGTCCCAACAATTTGAAATTTAAATCACAAAGAATATGAGTTAATCTAGGAGAGACTGTGTGTGGTTGTTTTGTTTTGTTTTGACTAAGACAAGGTTCTGAAACTAAAACAAGTATTTTCAAGAATCACTTTAATTATTTAATATATATTTTTAAAAAACAAATCTATTTTTAACTCATTACTTTCTTTGGAATATTGTGAAAAAATTATCAGGTAATAATTTTATTTTTGAGATTGTAAGATTGCAAAACCTCGGGAGCTGGAAAGTTTTGAAGTTGTGGGATGTAATGGTTCTGTCAGAGATAGAATCTATGCATTATAAAACATGCAGTCAAGTTATTATATTAATGATAAAATATGTTTTTATTATATCAAGTTTGTTTCATGACTAGACCTAAGGCCTAGAGAATCAAAGTTAATTGTATTTAATTATTTTCAAATTTTTAATTTATTTTGAGTAACATATTCAGCTTTAAAATCTATGAGAAAAAAATAAATATATAAATAAATAATAAAATAAAATCGATAAGAGTATAAAATGACAATTAAATATGGAACTTTCTTAACCTGAGGTACATTTCTCCCGAATAAACCAATAATGTCTCTACAAGTTTATGGAAAATATGCTATGTTATATCATACAAATAGAATACAATATATACAATGCTCTGCCATGCAATCTATGCTTCTACTTAATGATATATCTTGATCATGCTTCCCTATGAGCACATGCATATTATGTAATCTTGTTAAAGGTATGTAACATTTAGTTAACTAGTTTATTCCTGATGATCACCTATGTTGTTTTAAACTTTTCACATGAAAACAATACTGCACAAATATTTTGGGGGGAGTCATGGTATGTATGCATGCATGTAAATTCCTAGAAATAAAATAGGTGGATCTAGTTCAGAAGGTTGGCACATTTAAAAAATTATTTATTTATTTTAGAGAGAGAGAGGGCTTGAGCAGGGTGAGGGGCAGAGGGAGAGGGAGAATTTCAAGGACACTCCCCTCTGAGTGCAGAGCCCAGTGCAGGGCGAGATCTCACAACCCTGAGATCATGACCTGAGCCAAAATCAAGAGTCAGGTGCTCAACTGACTGAGCCACCCAGGCGCCCCAGGTTTGCACATTTCTTTGTTTTTTTTTTTTAAGATTTTATTTATTTATTTGACAGAAAGAGACACAGCGAGAGCAGGAGCACTAGCAGGGGGAGTGGGAGAGGGAGAAGCAGGCTTCCTGCGGAGCAGGGAGCCCGATGTGGGACTCAATCCCAGGACTCTGGGATCATAACCTGAGCCGAAGGCAGACACTTAACGACTGAGCCACCCAGGCGCCCCAGGTTTGCACATTTCTAATTGTGAAAGATAAGAGCAAATTGTCTTCCAAAATGATTTATACTCTTTTACATAGATTATGTGCCTGAGCATTTTCTCATATATGCAACATTACTGGTTTATAACAACCACTTCAATATATGGCATGTTAGGAGAAAAAAAACCCTCAACTTTTCAAATTTCAATTTTTCTAATTAGAATAGAATTGAAATTATTTTCCTATGGATTCATATATTTCTTTTTCCTCAAAATGCCTTTTTAAGACATTTGCCCATGAGTTTTAGTAAAGGCATTCCTTATTTGGCAGGAATATAAAGCCAGAAATCTAATTTATTTTAAGGAAAGGAGTCTTTTTCTACCATGTGTACTAAAGGTTTTGTTTGGATCTTATTGGACCATGTGGTTTATCCATGGTGGAATTTTCTTTCTTTTTTTAAGATTTTATTTATTCATTTGTGTGTGTGTGAGAGAGAGAATGCACACAAGCAGGGGGAGCAGCAGGCAGAGAGAGAAGCAAGCTCCCTGCTGAGCAAAGAGCCAGACATGGGACTTGATTCCAAGACCCTGGGATTATGACCTGAGCCGAAGGCAGATGCTTAACTGACTGAGCCACACAGGCATCCCCATGGTGGAATATTCTATTGAAATTCATGACATATTCTTTTTTTCAAGTCTTGTTTTATATCTGTAAGATAATACTTGTGCTCATATTCTGTGGTGAATTTTTAATTCAGTTGTGACTTTGAAAGAAATTTTTATAAATTATACTGGTACTTCAGGAATAGTGGGGTGGGGAGCTCCACAGACCTACTGCCCAGTAAAACACCTGTAACTGGTGATTTTTTTAAATTCAGTCCAAAATTGTTCTATCAATTTTCCAACAGCAAAACAAGTAATAGTTATTCAAGAAAATCCACTAAATCTCAGGAAGAGCAAGAATCTATGACAATTGAGGCACAATGTGCTCCTTATTCTTACTCCGCAGTGTAATGGACATTCCACTCTGGGTAAGTGTAGCCAAGAAAATAAGGGTCCTTCTCCCCTCAGGTCCCAGTCAAGAGATGGAATAGATCCCTGGGAAGGACAAAATACCATAATTTCTCATTGCCTCCAGCTGTGAGTTATAGAGGCTGCATTCCTGAGGATATGGCCAAGAGGCTGAGGGTTCCCTTCCTCCACCATCCCCATTCATAGGGTGGATGCTGTATACACTAGGCATGGCAGGCCGAAAATACCGGGACCCTGGTCACCCTTGCAGGCCGACAATACTGGGACCCTGGTCACCCTTGCCCTAGCTCACCCATAAGCAAAGGTCCAATAGTAGGAGAGGCAAGCCAAGAAGACCAAAGGCTACCACTCATGGCCAATGCACTGTTCCTTAAGAAAGGATGTCATCCTGCCCTCCAGCTTTGAGACAGTGGCTCAGAGATTTTGCCAGAGGCAGAGGCAGTCCCTACGAACAAAGCACCCAGAAGTTCTGTCCAAAGGAACTGAAGTTATTTGAAGCAAAGTATTGGAAAGTTCATGCCTCATGGGTATTTTAATGGTAAACCAGTAAGACAAGTTTGAAACTCTATGGGACACCAAGCTACACTGTAGGCCAGTTAGAGAGAACCAGGGAAAGGGCACTCCTGGAATTGGAACAAAACTCAAAGAGTGGTCTTGAAAATGGCCTCTGAAAAGTTGTATCAGACTGTGAAGAAATCTGTGCCCCCAGAACATTAACAAAAATAAAATCAGCCAGCCATTACTGGGGCCTAATCATTGGGTATGATACCAAATGAGGTAGAGATCTTAACAGAGCAATCAGGAAAAGACAGTCAAAGATACCCTCATCCCTGGATGGTCATGCACATGGAAAGGCTGCAGCCAAAGGCTTCACACTGTGGGGGAAATTTGCTAAAACAGTCCATCCAAATTATTAAACAAACAAAAAAGCAAACAGCAAATTAAAAAAGTCCCAAAGAAGGAGCATAGTAGTCTTCAAAATTACTATATGGTACCAAAATGACTAGTTTTCAACAACACAACAACAACGACAACAACAACAACAATGTGAGACATGTAAAGAATAGGAAAGTGTGACCAATATATGAGAAAAAGTGCAGGCCACAGAAACCACCAGTGTCAGGGACCAAATGTCTGATTTAACATACAAAGACATCAAAGCAGTCATTATAAATGTGTTCAAAGAAAAAAAGAAAACCATGCTTAAAGAAGTAATGGAAGGGGGGCGGAGCAAGATGGCGGAGGAGTAGGAGACCTGGATTTCGTCTGGTCTCAGGAATTCAGCTGAATAGGGATCAAACCATTCTGAACACCTACGAACTCAACAGGAGATCGAAGAGGAGAGTAGCAACAACTCTGAACAGAGAAGCGACCACTTACTGGAAGGTAGGACGTGCGGAGAAGTGAATCCGAGGCGATATTCGGGAGGATAGACGGCGGGGGAGGGGCCTCCGCCGGCCGCTTCTGGAAAGTGCTAGAGCCGTGGAGCACAAAATCGGAACTGTTAGAAGTCGGCTCCGCTGACGGACGTCGCTGCAGTGGCTAAGCGGGGGGTTGAATCCTCCCGAGACAGTGTGGTCTCAGGACCCTTGGGGTCACAGAAAGACCAGGGGAGCCTGAGTGCGCCAGAGCTCCCAGGTGTCAGAGCGGGGAAGCCGGCTGCAGAGACGGAGCCGAGGCGCAGGCTCTCAGCTCGGGGTGGCCATAAACTGTGATCCGCGGCCCAGTCGGACCACGGCTCCTCCAGCAGGGACCCAACAAGCGGCAGAGCCAGGGAGACTCCAATTCCTCCCCTGGGAGGAGCGGCGCGGGAACGCACCGCAGGGATCTGCTGGGTTTGGAGACTCCACACGGGGTCGGGTGCCAGAAATAGAAACGCTCGGTCACAGGCTGGGTGAGCGCGGGGAGCGGCCGGAGACCGGGGACAAGGGAGTGACTGCTTTTCTCTGTGGGTGCACTGAGGAGCAGGGCCCCGAGTTCTCAGCTCCTCCAGGTGGAGATTGGGAGGCCACCATTTTCACCCTGGTCCTCCAAGGCTGTACCGAGAGCTTGCAGGGAACAAACGCTCCTGAGATCAAACCCGAGCAGCTTGCTTAGCCCAGACCGACAAGGGTGGAGCAATTCAGCCTCCGGCAAAGACATTTGGAAACCACAGCAACAGGCCCCTCCCCCAGAAGATCAGCACGAACAGCCAGCAAGCCAAGACCAAGTTTACCGATCAAGGAGAACGGGAGAACTCCAGCGCTAGGGGAATACTGCACATAGAATTCATGGCTTTTTTTTTTTACCATGATTCATTAGTTCATCAAAGTTAATTTTTGTTAACTGTTTTTTTTTATTTTTCTTTTCCCTTTTTCAACCAACATCTTATCAATCTCTTTAAAAAAAATTTTTTTTATTTTTCATTTTTAGGGTCATATTTTAGCCCTTCATAGTAGTTACCCTTATTTTTGGCATATATATATAAGTTGTTCTCTCTTTAAAATTTTGAGATACAGTTTCTTCTAACAGATCAAAATATACCCTAAATCACTAGTGTATGGCTCTGTTCTAGTCTCCTGCCTGATCATATTCTCTCCCTTTTTTCTTTTTCTCTTTTCTTAAATCTTCTTTTTTCTTTTTTCAAACAACTTCTTATCTTATCAAGTCCTTTTATAAAATCTTTTATAATTTTCATCTTTACAGTCATCTTCTATCCCTTCATTGTATCAACCCTTATTTTGTACATATATGTCTTTCTTCCTTTAAAATTTTAGGAGGCACTTTTTTCTAACAGACCAAAATACGCCCAAAATCTAGTGTGTGGCACTGATCTATGCACTAGCCTGATCATATTTGATCATATTCTGCTTTTTTTGTATTGTTCTGTTTTTGTTTTTATCTTTTTTTTTCTCTTTTTTCTTTCTTTCCCTTTATTTTCCCCTGGTTTCAGGTCTTTTCTGATTTTTATACGGTATATTTGCTGGGGACATTGTAAACCTGTTAGCATTTTGTTCTCTCATTCATCTATTCTCCTCTGGACAAAATGACAAGACGAAAAAAATCACCTCAGCAAAAAGAACAAGAGGTAGTACCGTCAGCCAGGGACCTACTCAATACGGACATTAGTACGATGTCGGACCTAGAGTTCAGAATCATGACATTAAAGATACTAGCTGGGCTTGAAAAAAGCGTGGAAGTTATTAGAGAAACCCTTTCTGGAGAAATAAAAGAACTAAAATCTAACCAAATCGAAATCAAAAAGGCTATTGATGAGGTGCAATAAAAAATGGGGGCACTAACTGCTAGGATAAATGAGACAGAAGAGAGAATCAGTGATATAGAAGACCAAATGATGGAAAGTAAAGAGGCTGAGAAAAAGAGAGAGAAACAACTACAGGATCATAAGGGTAGAATTCGAGAGATAAGCAATACGATAAGACGAAACAACATTAGAATAATTGGGATCCCAGAAGAAGAAGAAAGAGAGAGAGGGGCAGAAGGTATATTGGAGCAAATAATAGCAGAGAACTTCCCTAATGTGAGGAAGGAAACAGGCATCAAAATCCAGGAGGCACAGAGAACGCCTCTCAAAATCAATAATAATAGGTCAACACCCCAACATCTAATAGTAAAACTTACGAGTCTCAGAGACAAAGAAAAATCCTGAAAGCAGCTCGGGAGAAGAGATTTGTAACCTACAATGGTAAAAATATTAGATTGGCAACAGACCTATCCACAGAGACATGGCAGGCCAGAAAGGACTGGCAAGATATCTTCAGAGCACTAAACGAGAAAAATATGCAGCCAAGAATACTATATCCAGCTAGGCTGTCATTGAAAATAGAAGGAGAGATAAAAAGCTTCCAGAACAAACAAAAACTAAAGGAATTTGCAAACACGAAACCAGTCCTCCAAGAAATATTGAGAGGGGTCCTCTAAGCAAAGAGAGAACCTAAAAGCAGCAAAGAGCAGAAACGAACACAGACAACAGACAGTTAACAGTCACCTTACAGGTAATACAATGGCACTAAATTCATACCTTTCAATAGTTACCCTGAATGTAAATGGGCTAAATGCCCCAATCAAAAGACACAGGCTATCAGATTGGATTAAAATACAAGACCCATCCATATGCTGTCTGCAAGAGACTCATTTTAGACCCAAAGACACCCCCAGATTGAAAGTGAGGGGGTGGAAAACCATTTACCATGCTAATGGACACCAAAAGAAAGCTGGGGTGGTAATCCTTATATCAGACAAACTAGATTTTAAAACAAAGACTGTAATAAGAGATGAGGAAGGACACTATATCCTACTTAAAGGGTCTATCCAAGAAGAAGATCTAACAACTGTAAATATCTATGCCCCGAACACGGGAGCAGCCAATTATATAAGGCAATTAATAACAAAAGCAAAGAAACACATTGACAACAATACAATAGTAGGGACTTTAATACCCCCCTGACTGAAATGGACAGATCATCTAAGCAAAAGATCAACAAGGAAATGACTTTAAATGACACACTGGACCAAATGGACTTCACAGACATATTCAGAACATTCCATCCCAAAGCAATGGAATACACATTCTTCTCTAGTGCCCATGGAACATTCTCCAGAATTGATCACATCCTAGGTCACAAATCAGGTCTCAACCGGTACCAAAAGATTGGGATCATTCCCTGCATATTTTCAGACCACAATGCTTTGAAACTAGAACTCAATCACAAGAGGAAAATCGGAAAGAACTCAAATACGTGGAGGCTAAAGAACATCCTACTAAAGAATGAATGGGTCAACCAGGAAATTAAAGAAGAATTAAAAAAATTCATGGAAACCAATGAAAATGAAAACACAACTGTCCAAAATCTATGGGATACAGCAAAGGCAGTCCTGAGAGGAAAGTATATAGCAATACAAGCCTTTCTTAAGAAACAAGAAAGGTCTCAAATACACAACCTAACCCTACACCTAAAGGAGCTGGAGAAAGAACAGCAAATAAAGCCTAAACCCAGCAGGAGAAGAGAAATCATAAAGATCAGAGCAGAAATCAATGAACTAGAAACCAAAAGAACAGTAAAACAGATCAACGAAACTAGGAGGTGGTTCTTTGAAAGAATTAACAAGATTGAAAAACCCCTGGCCCGACTGATCAAAAAGAAAAGAGAAATGACCCAAATCAACAAAATCATGAGTGAAAGAGGAGAGATCACAACCAACACCAAAGAAATACAAACAATTATAAGAACATATTATGAGCAACTCTATGCCAGCAAATTAGATAACCTGGAAGAAATGGGTGCATTCCTAGAGATGTATCAACTACCAAAATTGAACCGGGAAGAAATAGAAAACCTGAACAGACCTAGAACCACTAAGGAAATTGAAGCAGTCATCAAAAATCTCCCAAGAAACAAAAGCCCAGGGCCAGATGGCTTCACAGGGGAGTTCTGTCAGACATTTAAAGAAGAATTAATACCTATTCTCCTGAAACTGTTCCAAAAAATAGAAATGGAAGGAAAACTTCCAAATTCATTTTATGAGGCCACCATTACCTTGATCCCAAAACCAGACAAAGACCCCATCAAAAAGGAGAATTACAGACCAATATCCTTGACGAACATGGATGCAAAAATTCTCACCAAAATATTAGCCAATAGGATCCAACAGTACATTAAAAGGATTATTCACCACGACCAAGTGGGATTTATCCCTGGGCTGCAAGGCTGGTTCAACATCTGCAAATCAATCAACGTGATACAATACATTAACAAAAGAAAGAACAAGAATCATATGATCCTCTCAATAGATACAGAAAAAGCATTTGACAAAGTACAGCATCCTTTCTCGACCAAAACTCTTCAGAGTATAGGGATAGAGGGTACATACCTCAATATCATAAAAGCCATCTACGAAAAACCTACAGCGAATATCATTCTCAATGGGGAAAAGCTGAGAGCTTTTCCCCTAAGGTCAGGAACGCGGCAGGGATGTCCACTCTCACCACTGGTATTCAACATAGTATTAGAAGTCCTAGCCACAGCAATCAGACAACAAAAAGAAATCCAAGGCATCCAAATCAGCAAAGAGGAAGTCAAACTCTCACTCTTTGCAGATGATATGATACTGTATGTGGAAAACCCAAAAGACTCCACCCCAAAACTGCTAGAACTCATACAGGAATTCAGTCAAGTAGCAGGCTATAAAATCAATGCACAGAAATCAGTGGCATTCCTATACACCAACAACAAGACAGAAGAGAGACAAATCAAGGAGTCGATCCCATTCACAACTGCACCCAAAACCAGAAGAAACCTAGGAATAAATTGAACCCAAGAGGCAAAGGATCTGTACTCAGAAAACTATAAAATACTCAGGAAAGAAATTGAAGAAGACACAAAGAAATGGAAAAACGTTCCATGCTCATGGATTGGGAGAACCAACATTGTGAAGATGTCAAAGCTACCTAGAGCAATCTACACATTCAATGCAATCTCCATCAAAATACCATCCACTTTTTTCAAAGAAATGGAACAAATAATCCTAAAATTTGTATGGAACCAGAAGAGACCCCGAATAGCCAGAGGAATATTGAAAAAGAAAAGCAAAGCTGGCGGCATCACAATTCCGGACTTCTAGCTCTATTACAAAGCTGTCATCATCAAGACAGTATGGTACTGGCACAAAAACAGACACATAGATCAATGGAACAGAATCGAGAGCCCATAAATGGACCCTCAACTCTATGGTCAACTCATCTTTAACAAAGCAGGAAAGAATGTCCAATGGCAAAAAGACAGTCTCTTCCACAAATGGTGTTGGGAAAATTAGACAGCCACATGCAGAAGAATGAAACTGGACCATTTCCTTACACCACACACAAAAATAGACTCCAAATGGTTGAAAGACCTAAACGTGAGACAGGAGTCCATCAAAATCCTAAAGGAGAACACAGGTAGCAACCTCTTCGACCTCAGCCACAGTAACTTCTTCCTAGAAACATCGCCAAAGGCACGGGAAGCCAGGGCAAAATGAACTATTGGGATTTCATCAAGATAAAAAGCTTTTGCACAGCAAAAGAAACAGTCCACAAAACCAAAAGACAACCGACAGGATGGGAGAAAATATTTGCAAATGACATATCAGATAAAGGGCTAGTATCCAAAATCTATAAAGAACTTATCAAAACTCAACACCCAAAGGACAAATAATCCAATCAAGAAATGGGCAGAAGACATGAACAGACATTTTTCCAAAGAAGACATCCAAATGGCCAACAGACACATGAAAAAGTGCTCAACATCGCTCGGCATCAGGGAAATCCAAATCAAAACCTCAGTGAGATACCACCTCACACCAATCAGAATGGCTAAAATTAACAAGTCAGGGAACAACAGATTTTGTCGGGGATGTGGAGAAAGGGGAACCCTCCTACACTGTTGGTGGGAATGCAAGCTGGTGCAACCACTCTGGAAAACGGTATGGAGGTTCCTCAAACAGTTGAAATTAGAGCTACCATTCGATCCAGCAATTGCACTCCTGGGTATTTACCCCAAAGATACAAATGTAGGGATCTGAAGGGGTACGTGCACCCCAATGTTTATAGCAGCAATGTCCACAATAGCCAAACCGTGGAAAGAGCCAAGATGTACATCGACAGATGAATGGATAAAGAAGAAGTGGTATATATACACAATGGAATATTATGCAGCCATCAAAGGGAATGAGATCTTGCCATTTGCAACGACGTGGATGGAACTGGAGGGTGTTATGCTTAGTGAAGTAAGTCAATCAGAGAAAGACATGTATCATATTACCTCACTGATATGAGGAATTATTAATCTCAGGAACAAACTGAGTGTTACTGGAGTGGTTGGGGGTGGGAGGGATGGGGCGGCTGGTTGATAGACATTGGGGAGGGTATGTGCTACAGTGAGCGCTGTGAATTTTGCAAGACTGTTGAATCACAGATCTGTACTTCTGATACAATAATGCAACATATGTTAAGAAAAAAGAAAAAGAAGATGATAGCAGGAGAGGAAGAATGAAGGGGAGTAAGTCAGAGGGGGAGACGAACCATGAGAGATGATGGACTCTGAAAAACAAACTGAGGGTTCTAGAGGGGAGGAGGGTAGGGGGATGTGTTAGCCTGGTGATGGGTGTTAAAGAGGGCACATTCTGCATGGAGCACTGGCTGTTATGAACAAACAATGAATCATGGAACACTACATCAAAAACAAATGATGTAATATATGGTGATTAACATAACAATAAACAAATTAAAAAAAGTAATGGAAGGTATGATAACAATGACTCATCAGGTAGAGACCATAAAAAAAAGATAAAAATCATTTTTAAAAATAAACCATGTGGGGTGGCGCCTGGGTGACTCATTCGTTAAGCATCTGCTTTCGGTTCAGGTCATGATCCCAGAGTCCTGGGATTGAACCTCGCATCAGGCTCCCTGCTTGGTGGGAAGCCTGCTTCTCCCTCTCCCACTCCCCCTGCTTGTGTTCCCTCTCTCGCTGTCTCTCTCTGTCAAATAAATAAATAAATAAAATCTTAGAAAAATTAAACCAAATGGAATTTCTGGAGTTGAGGGGCTCAACAGTAGATTTGAATTAAAAGAAAAACTTAGTCCATAAGCTTAAAGATGGATAATGCAGTTTCAAGAACTGAGAGGGGAAAAAATGAAAGTAAATGAACAGAGCCACAGATGTGGAACACCACTGAGCACACCAAGGTACACATTATGGAAATACCAGAAGGAGGAGAAAGAAGCTGAAAAATATTCAAAGAAATAATTCCTGAGGGTGCCTGGGTGGCTCAGTTGGTTAAGCGACTGCCTTCGGCTCAGGTCATGATCCTGGATTCCTGGGATCGGGTCCCGCATTGGGCTCCCTGCTCGGCAGGGAGTCTGCTTCTCCCTCTGACCCTCTCCCCTCTCATGCTCTCTCTCTATCTCATTCTCTCTCTCAAATAAATAAATAAAATCTTTGAAAAAAAGAAATAATTGCTGAAAACTTATCAAGTTTGATGAAAACACTAATGAACATATCCAAAAAATTCATTTCACTAAATAGGATAAATTAAAGAAATCCACATCAAAATATATACAAGTAATGTTTCTATGTATCAGTGGAATTAAGCATGAGTCTGAAGTAGATTCTGATGAGTTAAGGTGTAGGTGGTATACCCTAAAACAACTGCTAAGAAACAAAAAGTACAATGAAAAAAATCACTAAAGCAATTAACATGTTACACTAGCAAATATTCACTTAATGTAAAAAAGAACTAAAAGAAGAATAAAGGAACCAAAAAATGACATGAGACATACAGGAAGTAACTATAAAATGACAGATGTACATTCAAGTATAAAACACATTAAAAGTAAATGGATTAAACACCTGAATCTATTCAATGGGTGAAAGAATAATCTCTTCCACAAATGGTGCTGAGACAACCAGATATCCACCTGCCCTGGTTCTTTGAGAGGTCCTAAGATCCTTCAGGCACCCAGTTCACAAAGGGACTGCTTTTACCCAGTATTAAGCTGCCACCTTTGAAAGAATTTGAGGGAGGAAGCACTCTTCACCCTGGGGGTGCACATGTTTGGGGGACTGGTCTGAGGCTAACAGGGCAGGAGGAAACTGACTGAAACAGGTGGGAGAAAGAGGGGTTACTTGTGCATGAATAGGTAGTGGAGCCTCAAAAGATTGTCTGCAAATAAAGCAGAGGACTATAAGTAGAGTCCAGGTCTTGGAGGGGACTAATGGGGCCAGGGTGACCCCAACACACATCTCTGTAAGCCTTTGCTGTGTGAAAAGCTGAGGGGCCCTTCAGGCACCGTGTTGACAAAGGGACTTTTGGGGGCCAGTCTGAAGCTGCCTTATTTGAAAGAATTTTGGGGAGGAAGCACTCTCCTCCTCTTGGGTGGTACATATGTAGGTGACCGTCACAGGCCCAATGGGTAACAAGAGAACTGGTGGAAAATCGTAGGGTAACTAAGGTGGCCAACTGCGTGTGCATGAGCTGACCAGGTCGTCAGGGGGCCCACTGCCCATACCTACACAGAGGGTGGAGGAGGGAAGGCACATGGCACCCTCACGGGCAGCCCACTCACAAAATGTGGCCTGTAATTGAAATGAGGAAACATAGGTTAGAGCCCAGGTTCCAGAGCAGGCTCCTGGGGGACTGATCTGACTGCAACAGCCCACCAGAAGCCCTGCAGGGAAGGTGGCAAGGCAGCGACCCTTGGCTCATGGGCAGCTGGAGCTCCACTAATAGCCAGCTGCGTATTCTGGGCCACCCCAGGCCATGGATGGCCTGGGCATTAAAGGGGCAATCAAATGCAGAGCCCAGGCCTGGAACCTGGATCCCACACTTCCTTGGCATCTGTACAACCCAAACCTTATCCCACGCAACTGCACATATTTTCCCTGAAGGCAGAGCTGGAAGAATCTCGGTTGCTTTTTCAGCGAAGGGAGAGAGGGATAGTTGGAGTTCCCTCTAGAAAGGCACCTGGGAGCCTCCTTTGGTGGAGAGGCCTGGGACACCATCAGGCAGCCAGTCCAAATGGGAACAGATTGTCCACTAGGTTCCATCTGCCCCTCAGAAAGATTGTCCTGCTCTGAGCTCCCTCCACCCTGAAGACGTTCAGTTGCTCTGAAATCCACCTGGTACTCCATGAGAATGGTGTGTCTCCTGGAGCCCAAGGTGGCTGACAAGGTATGGAGAGGGCAGGTGCAGGCCCCACAGGTCCAAGGAGCTAGGGACCTGAAACAGGGCAACTGTGGTAAAATGCTGGGTCACGGTAGTAGGCTATTTGGTGGTGCCTGCAATCAGACATTCAAAACCTTAATTGGCACCGATGCTCATATGCCCCTTGAAGCCTGGTCTGGAGGCAACCGCACTGCCTCCTAGCACTGAGAGGTGGTCTGCAGGCTGATGAATCCACCCACAAAAGATCCCTGGGAGCCTTGATGGCTGGAGAAGCAGGGACCCCATCAGGCAGACAGGCTGCTTGGGGACTAACTGGCATCACATTCTTGGGGGAGGGAGCCCTCTGCCCAAAACGCTATCTGAGTTGTTCTGCTCTGGGCTGAGCTCTGCGAGCAGAAAGAGATCAGGATTCTCCAAAATGGTAAACGAGAGAATACTGTGCATGGGAGAGCCACACAGTGTGGGAAGTCAGGGACCCAGAAGAGGGCAAGTGTACAGAGAGGCCAGGGTATGGGTGTGAACCCTTGTTGTAAGGCCTGTGTCTTTTTCTTTTAACCTGATTTTATTCAAATTCAATTAATTAACACATAGTGTATTAGTTTTAGAGGTAGATTTCTGTTATGCATCATTACATACCAGTGTTCATGCCCTCCTTAATGTCCATCACCCAGTTACCCCATGCCCCCCCCCCCAGCAACCCTCAGTTTAATTCCTGTAGTTGAGTCTCTTATGGTGTGTCTGCCTCTATGATTTCATCTTCTTTGATTTATCCCTTCCTTCCCATATGATCCTCTGTTTTGTTTCTTAAATTACACATATGAGTGAAATCATATGAAAATTGTCTTTCTCTGACTGACTTATTTTGCTTAGCATAATACCCTCCAGTTCCACCCATGTCATTGTGCATGGTAAGATTTCATTTTTTTGATGGCTGAGTAAAATTCCACTGTACATATATACCACATCTTCTTTATCCTTTCATCTGTCCATGCACATCTGGGCTCTTTCCATAGTTTGGCTATTGTGGACATTGCTGCTATAAACAATGGGGTGCATGTGCCTCTTTGGATCATTACATTTGTATCTTTGGAGTAAATACCTACTAGTGCAATTTCTTGGTCATTGGGCTAATTCTATTTTTACCTTTTTGAGGAATCTCCATACTGTTTTCCTGAGTGCATCAATGTGGGGATTCACAGTTCCTGGATAGATAAAACCTGACTTGAATATGCCTCCCTGGATGAGACTAATTTAAAAACAAAGGAGGATTTCCCAGAACCATGGGCCTTCTCTGAAGTGACTTGGCTGAAAAAGGCCAGATTCTTACTGCGGCTCAAGGGTCTTATCGGGGAGTAAATGCTTAAATGCAGGCACCTGTAGTGGTCAAGTACTTCACGAACTCCTTGCCTTACCCATGGTGTTTTAATTAAACTCACAGTAAAAGCAGAGAGAGAGCTTGGCTCAAGGCCTTTCTCCACTAGAGCGTCTGGCCCCCAGGCCTCTCCTTTCTCCTAAGGAGTTGGAGTAAGCCTCTCATTTGCCATCTCAGGGTTTGCTGACCAAACCTGATAGCTACAACACCATGAATTCCCACCAAGAGTGTAGGAGGGTTCCCCTCTCTCCAGATCCTCTCCAATATCTATGGTTTCCTGACTTGTTAATTTTAGCCATTCTAACTGGTGTGAGGTGGTATCTCATTGTGGTTTTGATGTGTATATCCCTGATGTCAAGTGATGTGGAGCATTTTTTCATGTGTCTGTTGGCCATTTGGATGTCTTCTTTGGATAAATGTCTGTTCATATCTTCTGCCCATTTCTTGACTGGAGTCTTTGTTTTTTGGGTGTTGAGTTTGAGCAGTTCTTTATAGACCTTTGATATCAGTTTTTTGTCTGTAGTGTCATTTGCAAATATCTTCTCCCATTCCGTGGATTGCCTCTTTGTTTTGTTCACTGTTTCCTTTGTTGTGCAAAAGGTTTTTATCTTGACACAGACAATAGTTCACTTTTGCTTTTGTTTCCCTTGCCTTTGGAGAGGTGTCTTGAAAGAAGTTGCTGTGTGTCTCCTCCAGGATTTCAAAGGATTCCTGTCTCACATTGAGATCTTTCATCCATTTTGAGTTTATCTTTGTGTATGATGTAAGAGAATGGTCCTGTTTCATTCCTCTAAATGTTGCTGTCCAATTTTCCCAACACCATTTAGCGAAGAGACTGTCTTTTTCCATTGCATATTCTTTACTGCTTTGTCAAAGATTACTTGACCATAGAGTTGTTTTGTCTGTCTGTTTTTGTGCCAATACTATACTGTCTTGATCACAGCTTTGTAATATAGCTTGAAGGCAGACATTGTGATGCCATCGGCTTTGGTTTTGTTTTTCAACATTCCTCTGGGTATTTGGGGTCTCTTCAAATTTTGGTTTTGTTTGTTCCAGCTCTGTGAAAAATGCTAATGGTATTTTGATAAGGATTGCATTAAATGTGTAGATTGCTTGGGGTAGCATAGACATTTTCACATTGTTTATTCTTCAATCCACGAGCATGGAATGTTTTTCCATCTTTTTTTGTCTTCCTCAATTTCTTTCATAAGTTTTCTGTAGTTTCTAGAGTATAGGTCCTTTACCTCTTGGTTAGGTTTATTCCTAGGTACCTTATGGTTTTTGGTGCTATTGTAAATGGGATTAATTCCTTAATGTCTCTTTCTTCTGTCTCATTGTTAGTGTATAGAAATGCAAATCATTTCTGTGCATTGATTTTTGTATCCTGCCATGTTGCTGACTTGCTGTATGAGTTCTAGTAATTTTGGGGTGGGGATGTTTGGGTTTTCCACATAAAATATCATGTCATCTATGAAGAGCGAGAGTTTGTCTTTGCCAGTTTGAATGCCTTTTATTTCTTTTTGTTGTCTGATCGCTGAGGCTAGGACTTCTAGTACTATGTTGAACAGCAGTGGTGAGAGGGGACGTCTCTGCCGTGTTCCTGACTTTAGGGGAAAACTCATTTTTTCCCCCATTGAGAATGATATTTGCTGTGGGCAAATATCAAATTATCAAATAACCATAGATGGTTTTTATGATATTGAGGAATGTTCCCTCTATCCCTATACTTTGAAGAGTTTTAATCAGGAAAGGAAGCTGTATTTTGACAAATGCTTTTTCTCCATCAGTTGAGAGGGCCATATGATTCTTGTCTTTTTATTAATGTGAACTATCATATTGATCTGCGAATGTTGAACCACCCTTGCATCCCAGGAATAATCCCACCTGGTCTTGGTGGATAATCCTTTTAATGTACTGTCGCATCCTATTGGCCAATATCTTGGTGAGAATTTTGACTTCCATGTTCATCAGGGCTATTGGTCTGTAATTCTCCTTTTTGTTGGCGTCTTTGTCTGGTTTTGGGATCAAGGTAATGCTGGCCTCATACAATGAGTTTGGAAGTTTCCCTTCCATTTCTGTTTTTTTTTTTTTTAAATCAGTTTCAGAAGAATAGGTATTAGTTCTTTAAATGTTTGATAGAATTCCCCTGGGAAACCATCTGGCCTGGACTCTTGTTTTTTGGAAGGTTTTTGATTACTGCTTTAATTTCTTTGCTGGTTATGAGTCTGTTCGGGTTTTGTACCTCTTTCTGTTTTAGTCTTGGTAGTTTATAAGTGTCCAGGAATACATCCATTTCTTCCAGATTGCCTAATCTGTTGGTATATAGTTGCTCATAATATTTTCTTGAAATTGTTTGCATTTCCTTGGTATTGGTCGTGATCTCTCCTCTTCATTAATGATTTTATTAATTTGGGTCCGTTCTCTTTTCTTTTGGAGAAGTCTGGCCAGAAGTTTATTGATCTTACTCATTCTTTCAACGAACCAGCTCCTAGTTTCATTGATCTGTTCTATTGTACTTCTGGTTTCTATTTCACTGATTTCTGCTCTCATCTTTATTATTTCTCTTCTGCTGGACTTAGGCTTTATTTGCTGTTCTTTCTCCATCTCCATTAGGTGTAAAGTTAGCTTTTGTTTGGGATTTTTCTAATTTTTTGAGAGACGCTTGTATTACAATGTACTTCCCTCTTAGGACCACCTTTGCTGTATCCCGAGTGTTTTGAACTGATTCGTTTTCATTCTTATTAGTTTCCATGATTCTTTAAAGTTATTTAAAAAAAAATATATATATATATATTTTTATCTGACAGAGAGAGACACAGCAAGAGAGGGAACAGAAGCAGGGGGAGTGGGAGAGGGAGAAGCAGGCTTCCCATCAAGCAGGGAACTTGATATGGGGCTCAATCCCAGGACCCTGTGATCGTGACCTGAGCCGAAGGCAGACGCTTAATGACTGAGCCACTCTGACACCCCTTTATAAGTTATTTTTAACTTCCTGTTTGACCTATTCATTCTTTAGCAGGATACCCTTTTACCTCCAAGTGTTTAAGTTTCATCCAAATTTGTTCTTGTGATCAAGTTCCAGTTTCAAAGCATTCTGGTCTGAAAATATATAGGTAATAATCCCAAAGTTTTGGTACTGGTTGATACCTGATTTGTGACCCAGTATGTGATCTATTCCCGAAAAAGTTCCATGTACAGTCGAGAGGAAGGCATATTCTGTTTTAGGATGGACTGTTCTGAATATATCTGTGAAGTCCATCTGGTCCATTGTGACAATCGAAGCTCTTGTTTCTTTTTTGATCTTCTGCTTAGATGATCTGTCCATTGCTGTGAGTGGAGTGTGTATTATTATCAATGTTTCTTTACTGTGGTTATTAATTGGTTTATATAATTGGCAGCTCCCATGTTGGTTGCAGAGATATTTACAATTGTTAGATCTTCTTGTTGGATAGACCCTTTAAGTATGATATCGTGTCCCTCTACATCTCTTAGTAGAGTCTTTGGCTTAAAATCCAATTAGTCTGATATAAGGATTGCCACCCCAGGTTTCTTTTGATGTCCATGAGCATGGTAAATCATTTTCCACCACCTCACTTTCCATCTGGAGGTGTCTTGAGTTCTAAAAAGGGTCTGTTGCAGACAGCATATGGATGAGTCTTCCTTTTTTATCCCATGTGCAACCCTGTGTCTTTTCATGGCAGCATTCATCCCATTTACATCCAGGGTAACTATTGAAAGATATTAATTTAGTGCCATTGTATTGCCTGTAAAGTCCCTGTTTCTGTAGACTGTCTGTTTCTTTCCGTTCTATGTTACTCTTGGGGTCTCTCTTTGCTTGCCCTATTCCCCTAAATATTTCTTGCAGGGCCGGCTTGGTGGTCACATACTTGTTCAGTTTCTGCCTGTCCTGGAAGCTCTTTATCTCGTCATTCATTCTGAATGACAGCCTTGCTGGGTAAAGTATTCTTGGCTCCATGTTCTTTTTATTTAGTACCCTGAATATGTCTTGCCAGCCCTTTCTGGCCTGCCAGGTCTCTGTGGATAGGCCTGATATTAGTTTGATTTTCCTCCCTCTGTAAGTAAGGAACATCTTATCTCAAGCTATTCTCAGGATAGTCTCATTTTTTTTTCTAAAATTTTCAAGCTTCACTCTTATAGATGGGGTGTTGATCTATTTTTTTTATTTTTTGAGGGGGGAAGGGGTCCTCTCTGCCTCTTGGACATGAATGCTTGTTTCCTTCCACAGATTAGGGAAGTTCTCAGCTATGACTTGCTCAAATATACCTTCTGGACCTCTCTTTCTCTCTCTCCTCTCCCTCAGGCACCCCAATACTACTGACAGTGGTTCATTACAGGGCATCATTAAATTCTCAACCTTTCTTCATGGGCTAATTGTTGTCTTTCTCTCCTTCGTTTCCATTAGCCTGTCTCCTAGATCACCTACTTTGTCTTCTGCCTCATTCACCATAGCTGTTAGAGCATCTAATTTAGACTGCATCTCAGTTATAGCATTTTTAAATTCGGCCTTATTAGATCTGATTTCTGCACTTAGAGATTCTCTACAGTCTTTTATGCTTTTTTCACTCCCAAGTGCCCAGGGTGGTGGTGGACACCGGAACCCAGACCCTGTCATCTTCCAGCGCCCTGGCAACCCACTGGGCCCCTTGGGGACCCCTGACCATCAGCCTGGCCTGTCTCCCCCCCCCCCATGCTCTGGATCTGGGTCCTTGCCAGGAGTCCTGATGCCCTGCCCCATGGCCCAGCTGTCTCCAACCTCTTTCTTCTTTCCCCCTCTTGTCACCCACCTCACTCCCAGGGTGTCCTCCCCTTCTGACCCCCAGCTGGGCAGTCAGAGTGGTGTGTGTGGGTCGGTTTGCAGGTGCACATGCCTCTACGTGCCTGGGGATGCTAAGGTCATGTCCCCACATGGGACGGGGTGGGTAGCTATCCCCGAGGATCTGAGGGGCTCTCACCCCCAAAGCGAACCTCATGGGAGGGTTGGGGCTGGCCCAGGACTGGAGAGCAGCCCTGCTCCTTGGGCTCTGCACCCCTCATTTGTCTTGGGCCAGTCCCTGCCTCTCCTGACCCAGGTTCCCACCTGTCCCTGAGGGTTGGACATGGAAAGGCTTGAACGTGGCCGCTCCTCCATGGGTAGGTGGGGGACAGGTGCACCAGGCGCACAGGCCTCCCCACCGAGAGGGCCAGCCAGGTGTCTCATGGCCAGGTGTGCAAAGGGGACCTGCACACAGCACCTGTACGGCGAACCAGCCCTGCGGTGGATGTACACGAGACCCATGGCTCTGCACCTGACCGGTCCCCCACATTCCCTCACCACAGCTGACTGCTCTGTGGCTCCAAAGTCTGCTGGGCCCCGCAACCACGCCCACCCTGGGTGGCCGGCCTTAGGGTGAAAGGCCTGGTGGATAGGACATCTGGGGACGCACAGGTCATTAATACCCCCCACCCATCTGGCCTGGAATGAGGACAACCCTCTCAGGGTCCAGCTAAGTGCAGGGCTGGGCCAGTGGACCTGGAGGCATCAGTGGAGGCCGACTCAGGACAGGGAGATCAGTCCACCCCATCCCATTCTCCTCTCCTCCTTCTGCCTTGTCTTCCTGGCAGGACCCAGTGCAGAGGTCCAGCCTGTCCCTGGCTGCAGCCCTGGCTGGAGTCAGAGGGGTGGGATGGAGGCTGGGGAGGAGGGGCCCAGCAGCAGGATGCCCGAGTGTGAAGGGGGTTGTTACAATAATGAGGGACCCCGTGGGCATTCAGGGATTTCAGCCCTTTTTAGACATGAGCAGTGGCCCCAGGACTCGGCCCCTGCCCCATCCTTCACTCTCCATAAGGACCCTGCATCCTCTCAGCCCAGTCCTGATACACAGCCAGTCCTCCTTCTGGCCCCAGGAAATCCAGGGGCTCCGGGGGCTGCAAAATCATTACAAGCTGGAACCGAGCCATCCCTATGGGGCCTGGTTCCGGGACCTGCATCCCCACAGTGAGGAGAGGTGAGGCCAGGCAGGAGTGGGGAGAGGGCAGAGTGGACTCTCCCTGGGGGCCATGGCTCCCTGGTCAGTGCAGACCCTGTTGTGTGCTGGCCCCTAAGGCACCCAGATTCCAGCTCCCAGGCAGGCTCCGGGAGGGAGACCAGAGTGTGGCTCCTGCTAGCTCAGACGTGTCATTCTGTCTGGTAGCTACAGCCTGTCCCACCAGCTGGACTCCTCCTCCTAGTCGGCCAGCTCACCTTCAGCATCAAGAACAGGCCATCATGAAGGTCAGGGGCCAGTGCGTGGCTGGTCAGGCAGGGGAGGGCTCACTTTCAACTCAGGGATTCTCTGACTGGTCTAGCAAGGGCTCTGGAGGGCTGGCTTTCCAGCTTCTCTGCTGACCAGCTCTGGGACTGGAGCCATTTACCTCCCCTCTCTGGGCCTCGCTCTCCTCCTCTCTGCAATGGGGTGATGCTGAATGATCCCTCCCATGGCAGGAACATGTGGAGTCCTGGTGATCGACGTAAGCTGGGCACAGAGCCTGGACTTTCCTTGGGGTTTCTGAAGGCCACGTAAGAGGGGAGGAGGCTGCCCTCAAACAGTACATTGATATTCTGCTGCTGTTAGAACCTGAGCGTTGGGGTTTGGTTATTTCAGTTGCTGGGCTGACGAGACACACTTGCTCTCCATGACTCCTCCTCAGATGAAGAGCTCTTGCAAGCCCGGGGCATCCTGGACCTGGGGAGGGGAGAGGGGCCAGTCCCCTCCCTGGCTCCTGCAGGAGACCTGTCCTCCCAAAGACAGGATGGTTTCAGGTCATGATCCTGGGCTAGGGTTGGAGACAGCCCCTCACTGCTCCTGACTCTGGGGCTGAGTGGGTCTTTTTCAGGCATAGCAACACCCACTGAAGCCTGGGGCTTCAGAAAGAACACACTCTTGGACCCAGTCCTGCCCCAGGACGGTGGCTGCCTTCCCCATCTCCGGAGGAAGAGGGATATCCTCTGCTTCTTTGGGCGTTGGTCCTCTGACCCACGAGCAAGCACTGAAAAGTTTCTAGTCCTCCTCTGGAAGTGCACCAGCACTGAGGGGGCCAGTCACTGTCCACACACGAAGACGGACAACGTGCTAAGGGAATGCGGGAGGTGATCCTGTGCAAATGGCCTGTGGGTCGGTGGGGCTGGCTGCTTCAGTGCCCTCCAGTGGGCCCCCTTTCCCTGGATGGGAATCCTCCTGGAGTCTCCTCTCTGCCCTTGGAGCTCCCTTCCTGCTGGTTTCAGGACCAAGGGACTCCCACTGAGCATTTTGCCCCATGTCCTCAGGGGGATGGTGGTAATTGTCCGTTATGATCCTCTGGGAGGGCCCTTCAGGTTCCTTCTCCCCCAGGCACAGGTTCGGCGGCAAGAAGCCCCAGAGCCATCCGCCAATTTCAGCATTGTGCCCCATGTTCCCCGGGATGGTGGTAATGGTCCGTTGTGATCGTCTGGGAGGGACCTCCAGGTTCCTGCTCCCCCCAGGCACAGGTGCGGTGGCAAGAAGCCCCAGAGGCATCCCCCAAATTCAGCATTGTGTCCCCAAGAATGCTGGTAATGGGCTGTCAGGGTGGTACAGGAGGATCCTCCAGGTGGGGGCCTGGAGGCTAGAGTAAACCAGACCCCACTCAAGTTGCATGAGGAAGAGATGAGTTGAGGTGTTCATTTGGAAGAGTAATTTCACTTTTCCAAAAATGTCAAAGTCATTGGTCTACTTTAGAATGAAGATAATTACTACTTAGAAAACAAGTGTGTGTTTCCCCTTCTCCCAGAAACCGAAGCAGGTTTGCAGGCCATAGGTCGGAGGTGCCTTCTCATCCCTACCTGACAGCACTTCTCTGCTCCGGCTCCAGGAGCCTCAATGTTTTGAACATCAGCATGTGAGTCAGTGATGCAGCTTGTCACAGGATGTCAGCATTCAGAGAAAGCGGCAGGCCCATTTGGCACAGTGTCATCTTCATGTCAGGACTGGAGGTAAAACTTCTCCTGAACCCCAAACCTCCTGGGCTTTCCTGTTCCCTCTAGTTGAGCCAAGAAGGAAAACTTCAGTAACTGTCAGCATTCTCCATTTGGTGCAGGAGTTACTTAATTTCCCTGCACGTAGAAGATTGCAGGGGATCCCATTTTCTCTATTCACTTATTGCTTACAAAATATATTCTGATCATCTGTTTCCTAGAAGTAACCTTTATTAGAAAGGGAAGGTGAAATTTACTCTTTGTGTGTTTTTATCTTATCATTTGTTCCTTCATCTAACAGCGTTTATTCATTTGGGCCTAGGATATGGTTGAATGGCCAGCATCTAGGTTTAGTTGGCTTTTTGTCATCAGATACAGAGTTGGATGATGTCTTGTCATTTGTCAAAGGTGATGTTTCATAATTGATTAGTCTTTTCATCAGAAGAGTTACAATTAGGGTCAAGAGAAATATCAAAATTATTCAAAGCAGCCTTTTACTGTTTAAAAGGTGAGCTTGACTTTCTAGTTTTTCTAAATGTGTCATCTAGATATTTTGACATGCCGATTTTCTCTGTAGTTTCTTTGGTGGTGGAGTCAGAAGGAGAGTCTTTGAAAATTCTGGATGCTGTTGGCATCAAGGGGCTTGGCGTCAGGCTCACTGGGTTGAGTTCTGGAACTGCTTGCCTGACCCTAGGTGAGTCAGGTTATCCCACTGAGCTTCCATTGACTCCTTATGAAATTGCTGGAATCTAATATCTATGGAAAGGCTTTTCCACAGAAAATCTTTTGTCTAATGAAGAGCAATTAAAAATGAGGTGATTTGGGCTGTATGATTCTGTGAATAATAATTTTAAACCCCCCCGTCATAGGATATGGTGTTTTATTGTACAAGGAGTCCTCAGAAGGCTGCAATGAAAGAATCAGGTCTCAGAGCATGTCCATGTTCCATTGATACATTCCTTACAGTTTGCCCAGGTAGGAAGATAAGTGGAGAGAAATACGACAGAAGGGGAAAGTAGTGAACCATTCATTACGTAGCCTTCCACCTTTCTCATGAAAGCCTTGGGCCAGTGACATTTTGGAAGAAGAGGGGGAGTCCTGGAGCTCTGCAGCAGATGGGGGAGTTCCAGGTCTGGGTAAACCTGACAGGGGTCTCCGAAGAGAGCTGAGTGCATTGAGCAGGGGAGTGTGGGCAGGGTGGGCTCCAGGGGTGGCTGTGCGTCTCCCGGATGTGACTTGTGACAGGTGAAGGCTGTGAGGAGGTTCCTGGCTGAGGACAGGTGAGGTCCATGTGGAGAGCTGGCCGAGCACCTTCTTCTGTGCCACCAGCCTCACCCAACACACACGACGTCATCGTCTGTCCCTGTCACTCCAGTTCAGACGTCTCAGAGTTGCCAGGCCAAGACGTTTGTTTCAGCTTCTTTCTTTGTGTGTGTGAAGTTTCAAAACTTTGATTATGCAATGACAGGTCATCAGAACATTTGTTACTCTTTTATTTCCTGCTCTTCTTTCAATCACCAAAGAGAATCATACCTGCTACTGGAAAGGGCTATTTGTGTGTTTTTATATCCCGATTTAATTAAACAGTGGGAAAACAATCTTCTGAAATATTATGAGAACTCTTGGTGAGTGTTCATGTTTTCCTCTTCCATGAGCCACATTCCGATATTAGAAATTATGTTTTAAAGTAAAACACAGCCTCAGAGCTGTAACAGGGTGCCGTGCCCTTTGTGAGAGGGACACATGGAGGAATGTAGGTTCTTTAGGAGCTCGGGGAGTGGTGCATCGTGCTCCCAAAGGAAATCGAGCCCCCTGTTAGCCTCCCCTGAGGGGGCTGCTTACCTGGTGGCCCAACCTGGGCTCTGGAAGCTTGACCCGGTGAGTCACTTGCAACTTGAGCTAGGGAATTTATGAAGAAAACGGAAGGAATCCTGGAGGGTGCCTGCATCCTTTGTACTCGGACAACTCCATGTAGCAAAGAACTCATCACCAATGAGGCGTGTCGGAATCCCTGAGGAAAAGGGCTTCCCTTCGTGGGCTGAGGTAGTGTCTTCATCCTTATCTGGACCAGAGCCATGTTGTGTGGCTATGGAGATCCAGACACTTATGTGACCATGTTATTATTATTATTAAGAAAACAATATAGACATTGACTTCTAGATACAAATATCGAAAGGAAAAATACAAGGTCATATATATATATATATATATATATATATATATATATATATATATATATAAATTGAACTTGTGGCCTCCCTCATTAGTATGGGTAATGTAGGGCTGCCCGTATGAGAAAGACCAAGGAATTATATTTCGATTAGAAGTGTGCTGTGCACACGTAGTGTTTTATTCTGTCATTTGCCTTATTTCACGGGAGGGAAAATGGAGTGGTGACTGGAGCTTGGTTTCTGATTTTAAGGAATGGGAGACAAGTGAATTGTAAGAGCAGTGTTGATGCCAACATGGTGCTCAATGCCCAATGAACAAAGGTTTGATGCTTGGACTTGGAAGCCTTGGTGTTCAGCAAGGATGTTGTCCAAGTTTCCAGCACATGGAGTCACTTGGCTGGTGTGCCTAATCAGGCTAGTTCCTGCCTTTCTAAGGGCAGTTTGAAAGTGGCTTGAAACCCTAGGGTATTTGTGGAGTGGTCTGGTTGGGACACCTGTGTAGGCCATTGTAGACACCACCCAGGGAATTCCAGAGCTAATGGTGAGCACATTTGTGAGGCTGGAGTTTGCTTCTCTGTGAGAAGCATTGAGTTGGAGTGGAAAGAAGTTGCTGGGTCTTATGACTCACTGTGTCAGCAGGTCTGATCCTGGCAGGGTAGTCGGATCAGATAGCCGGGAGGTTGTGATGCTGTGGTGCTGGACCGTTGCTCATGATGGGCAGACCAGCTTGCTACGGGGACAGGGCCTGGGTTCTACTCCCTGGCCAGCCCTCCTGCTGCAGATGTGATAAGACAGTTGTTTCCTGTTTGGTTCTTGAGCCCTCGGCTCAGCAAGGTGGTTGGTGGGAAGCAGCTCACAGGCAGCATTATTGATTCTTGCCCAGTGTGCCCCCTGCTTCCTCAGAGGAGGCACAGCAGATGTCCTCTGCCTGGTGTCTGTGAATTCAGCCAGCAGAGATAGTTCTTCCAGAGCCCCACCCCTGAGAAATCCTCTCCACATTCCTGTGCTGTGTGCAAGAGGTCACTTTTCATTTGGAACTGAAATCTCAGCTCCTGCCGTTAGGTTCTGAGGCCACACAGGACACCAGTATCCGTGCAGTTCTGCTTCTGCATGGGGCCTGATGTGCGAGACTGAGGCCAAGCCTGGTCGGCCTATTGAAGCCGCTGCAGGCTCCTTCCTGGAAAATGTGCAGCACAGCCTGGTTTGTGATGATATCGCAGGAAAGAGGGACAGGTGCACCACTCTGCCTGACCGCCAGAGTATTCGGGACATCAATCCCAGGTGGTTGGTGCAGGGAGGAGAGATGTCTGTTTCCCAGGACCTTGACCAGAGGGAGAGTTGGATCCTGGGATGGGCCTCTGCTCAGCTCTCTCAGATGAGCACCTCAGGCAAGGGAAGGAAGTGTGAGTGCTCACCTGTAATTGAGGAAGGTGTCTGGCTTCAGGTCTCATGGGCAGGTGGATTCCTCGTGTGGCTCATTTTCCTGATCGTGTTCAGGGTGCAGTCGGTGGACCCCTCGTCCTTGGTATCCTGGCTGTGCAAGAGACCTGGGGCACCTTTTCCCCTGGGGCTTTGGACCAGGAAATTGGACGTAGTCAGTGGTGAAACCATCAATGTAGGCCTTCGTTTCTGCCCTGCCGAGATGGACTGGTGACTGTGATAACTGCTACGGAAATACGGAGCAGGAGACAGGGCTGGGGTGCTGCAGGGGAGGTAAGGCTGGTGCTTGCTATTCACATAAGGGCCAGGTGGGCCTTTACTAGGAAGGTGATTCTTGAGTCAAGATCTAAAGAAGGTGAGTGATATCAAGTCAAGAGTATTCTAAACGGAAGGGAAAGCATGTGCAAAAGTCCCGAGGCAGGAGCATACCAGGTATGTCCAGAAGTAGCAAGAAGGGCCTGTGGCCACAGGAGACAGCTTAGGACATGACTTCAGGGAGGTGACAGAGGAAGACAGAAAGCCATTGCAGTGCTGTGACCCCATGGGACTCTGTTTCAGTGGGTCATCCTGGCCACAGTGTTGAGAACAGGTGACAGAGTCTTGAGGATGGGCAGGGGAGGTCCATGATGAAGCATTTCCAGGAACTCAGGCAAGAGATGGCCTTTAGTGTGGACCAGACAGGTGGCCTTGAAAGCAGTAGTCAGTCCTATTCTGGGTACGTTTAAGATTGAGCTCACCGGATTTGCTGATGGTTTAGATAGTGGGAATGGGGCAAAGGAGGAATTGGGGTAACTCCCAGCTGTGGCTGGTTGTCCTGAGCGAGGGGAAGGAGGAGGTTTCTGGGGGTAGGAGGTCGTCTGTGTTCCGCATGCTCAGGAAGGTGCCTTTCACGGTGGATCTGCTGATGTGCGTGTCCAGGAGATCATTTAACATCTACTCCCTCGGCATCTTTCAAGTACAAGTATTCCCCACTTAATAAAAGTTCACGGTACCCATGGCTTTTTTTTTTTTTTTTTTTAAAGATCTGTGTCATTACCCGGCTTCAGTAACAGGAGGAATCCTGAAGAGGATTTCGCTCTTATGAAAGAAGTCGAAAAGTGAGCATCGCGTTCATCATCTGTTTTGCGGGGAGCCACTGCAGAGGTGGCGCGCACCTCAACCAGGTCTTTCCTGGGAACCGCTCTCCGCGTCCAGCCCCCAGCAATTTGAATTGTGTCTGTGAGCATCTGCTGTACTTCATCTGTATTTATTTTCGGCATCCATTAGGAAGTTGTGTCCTGAGGCCTAGGAAAAGCCAAAGAGAAGTCATTTTTGGAGTCTGAGCATGCTATTTTTTCTGTATAAATGAATGGTAATTCCTCCTTTGGTCTACACCATTCCTGCTGTGAAAGGTTTCCTTCCTAGGAAGGAAGGAAACTGTACTTTCAAATAGTGGGGGAACCTGCAAGGTTAGCTTTAGTCTCCATGCTGCACAGAACGTTCCATGACTTATGCATTTTATCACTCAAACATTGTGCCCTTTTTTTAAAAGATTTTATTTATTTATTTGAGAGAGAGAGAGAATGAGAGATAGAGAGCATGAGAGGGAAGAGGGTCAGAGGGAGAAGCAGACTCCCTGCCGAGCAGGGAGTCCGATGTGGGACTCGATCCCGGGACTCCAGGATCATGACCTGAGCCAAAGGCAGTCGCTTAACCACCTGAGCCACCCAGGCGCCCAAACATTGTGCCTTTGACCACCTTCCCCCATTCCCCTCATCCGAGAATCTGGCAACCAGCAATCTGTTCTCAGTATCTGTGCGTTCAGTATTTTTTTTTTTTTTTCAATGTGGAACGTCCATGAACATGTGGCATTTCTCTTTCTGTGTCTGCGTTACTTAGCATAATGCTCCCAAGGTGTCTGTTTCCATGTCTGGCTACTGTGAAGAATGCTGCAGTGAACATGGGAGTGCATCTATCTTTTTGAGGTAGTGTTTTTGTGTTCTCCAAATAAATCCACTCACAGCAATCACTGCGTCATGTGGTAGTTGTATTCATTTTTCCAGGAACCTCCATACTCTTTGTCACAGGTGCTGTACCAATGTACATTCCCACCAACAGTGCACAGGGTCCCCTTGTCTACACACCCTTGACCACACCTGGTGTCTGTCTCTGGGACAAATGCCATCCCAACAGTTGTGAGGAGATAGCGGATTATGGGTTTGACTTATGTTTCCCTGACGACGATTAGTGATGTTGAACAACTTTTTCTGTGTCTGTTGGCCACCTGGGTGCCATCTTTGGAAAGTATCTATTCACATAATCTCCCCATTCTTTATACAGGCTTTTTTGTTTTGATTTGTATGAGTGTTTTGTATATTTTGGATATTAGCCTCTTCTCATACATATGATTTGCTGAAATTTTTTCTCATTGGGTAGGTCGTCTTTTAAGTTTTGATGGTTTCTTTTGCCATGTAGAAATTTCAGTTTGATGTCGTTCCACTTGTTTATTTTTGCATTTCTTGCCTTTGCCTTTGGTGTCCGATCTAAAAGACTCTTTGCCAAAACCAATTGTCGAGAAACTCACTACCTGTGATTTGTTCTCGGAGGTTTATGGATTCAGGTCTTATATTCAAGTCATTCATCCATTTAAAATTTTTGTGTGTGCTGTAAGAAAGGGATCCAGTTCCATTCTTCTGCATGTAGTGTCCAGTTTTCCAGAACTGTTCACTGAAGAGACAGTCCTTTCCCCGTTGTATATTTTCTGCTCCTGTGTCGTAAGTTCAGGCCATATATGTGTGGGTTAGTTTCTCAGGTTTCTTCTTCTTCTCCTTCTCCTCCTCCTTCTTCATTTTTTTTTTTAAACTTTATTTTTTGGGAAAGTATTTTTCCTGTCGGAATATATGCAGTGTGGACTTTATTGATTACATGTTAGGACATTTCTCTGGCATGTGTTTTTGTAAATGACTTGCTGGATCTATAGTTTTCAACAGGTTTAACATTTGGGCAGAACTACTCAAAATGTTATATTCTTCCATCAGATAAGGGATTGTGTCTGATTGTCTTTTGTGATGCTATCAGTTGTGATAATTGATATCTGTTTCTTTTCCATGATAGGTTTATTAAAGTGATTTTGATATTTCAAAAATGTGGATTCTAAATCACTCTTATTTAATAATATGTGTTTATATAAAACAAGTTCAAAGAAATGCATTTATTGGAATCAGCTGTTGAAACAGGACATAAATATTAATTCCCGTTCGGGGTTAATAATAATTATATCAGACCTAAGTCTAAATATATCTTTAATGTACTGACTCTAATGAGTAAACTTTGCCAAAAGTGCTATGATTATCATTTCCTGAGCTTTCTATTTGGTTCCATTGACCTGTGTGTCTGATTCTATGTCAGGACCATACAGTTTTGATGAGCACAGCTTTGTAATCTAGCTTGAAATCCGGGCGTGTGGTGACTCCTGCTCTCTTCTTTCTCCAGGTTGCTCTGGGTATTTGGTGTCTTCTGTGATTCCATATGAATTTTAGGACTGTCTTCTATTTCTTTGAATAATGCCACTGGAATTCAGATAGGGGTTTCATCACATCTGTAGATTGCTTTGGTTGCTATGGACATGTGAACATGATTAACTCTTCCGGTTAATGAGCAGGACGTATGCTTCCGTTTATTTGTGTCGTTCTCTGTTTCTTTGACCCATACACGCCCCCTCAACATACATGTGTTTTTCCTTCCTTTTCCAACATGTGTTCAGTGTACCAGATCTTTCTAATTCTTGGTTACTTTTCTCCTAGGTTTTGTTTTTCTTGATGCAATTGTAAATGGCATTGCTTTCTTATTTTCTCTTTGTGAAGGTTTGTCATCAGTACACAGAAATGCAACAAGTTGGGACACCTGTGTGGCTCAGTCAGTTAAGCATCTGTCTTTGGCTCAGGTCACCATCCCAGGGTGCTGTCATAGAGACCCGCAGTGGACTTCCTGCTCAGTGGGGAGTCTGCATCTCCCTCTCACTCTGCTGCTCACCCTGCTTGTGCTGTCTCCCTCTGTCAAATAAATAAAGTCTTTAAAAAAAGAAATGCAACAGGTCTCTGTATATCGATTTTGTATCCTGCAGCTTTACTGAATTTGTTTATTCTAACAGTTTTTTGGTGGAATCTCTATGGAATTCTATATATAGTATCATGTCATTTGCAAACACTGACAGTTTTCCTATTTGGATTTCATCTTTTCTTTCTTTCTTTTTTTCTTTTCGTCTGAATGCTTTGGCTAGGGCTTTCAATACTGTGTGGAATGAAAGTGATGAGAGGGGGCATCTTTGTCTTATTTTTTTTGCCTTTTTAATTTTTTTATAATATGTTATATATTTATTCATGAGAGTCAGAGAGAGAGGGAGAGAGGCAGAGGCAGAGAGAGAAGCAGGCTCCCCGCCTAGCAGGAAGCCCGAAGCAGGACTCGATCCCAGGACCCTGGGATTGTGACCCGAGCCGAAGGCAGACGCTTAACCATCTGAGCCACACAGGCACCCTCTTTGTCTTGTTTTTGATCTTAGTGGAAATGTTTTCAGCTTTTCACCCTCGGGTATGATGTCAGCTGTGAGCTTTTCATATATAAACTTTGTTATCTTGAGGTGTGTTCCCTCTATACCCAGATAGTTTAGAGTTTTTATCATAAATGCATATTGAACTGTCAAGTGTTCTTGTTGAGGTACAGCGGAATGTGGGGGTTTGCTGGGATAGGCGTGCAGATTTCTCCAGGTCAGAGACCTTTCTGTAGTTCCAAATGATGCAGGATCCTTCTCGGTGGCAGCCTGAGTTCTCTCCTATTATTGAGGTGTCCCCAATGCCCAGAGCTTTGTAGCCAGGACTCTGGGGAAAAACCCATCAGAACCCAAGCCGGGGTTAGGGTTCGGGACTACGGGCATGACAGGCCCGATCTGCTAGCACTGTGGCAGGCTTTCCAGTGGACTGAGTTGAGGGCGTGGATCAGGATGAATGTCATGCCAGGGATTTTGGCCAGGGGGCCGCTGAAAGTGGGGGTTCGCTAGGATGGGCATCCGGAGTTCCCAATGGCGAGGTTTCCTTCTGTGTGTCAGTCGGAGTCCTCTGGTATTGCTCAGTTGTCCCCAATCCCTGGAGTTTAGAGGAAGGCCTCTGGGGACAGACCCTTCACAAGCCAAAATAGGGTTAAGTTTAGGGCTTATGTGCGTGGCAGGCCCAATCTACCAACACAGTGGTGAGCTCCCCAGGGAGCCGAGTTGTGGGCATGGGTCAGGGTGAGTGCCAGGCCCAGGATTTTAGGCCCGACCCTGAATGTGGGAGATTGATGGGGTGGACATGCAGGTTTCTCTTGCCCCGAATGCTTTCTGGAGTCCAAACGGTGAGGTTTCCTTCTGGGTGTAGGCTGAGTCTTCTGGTACTTCTCAGGTGGTCCCAATTCCTGGGGCTTTGGAAACAGGCCTCTGAGGACCGACTCCTGAGAAGCAAACCTAGGTTATAGTAGGGCCTTAGGGGCTTGGCAGGCTGAATCTACGGGCACTATGGCTAGCTTCCCGGGGGTCTGAGTTGAGGCCATGTGTCGGGGTGAGCGTGAGGCTCATGGTTTGCCGCAAGGGGGCCAGTGAAAGTGCAGGTGTGCTTTAATGTGCATGCAGTGTACTGCTCTGAACACTTTCCTGAGTTCCAAATGGCGTGTTTTCCTTCTGGGTGACAGGCTGAGGCTTCTGGTCTTGCTGGAGCCAGCCTTCGCGGACAGATCCCTCAGATGCCTCCGTAGGGTGACGGTTAGGATCTGGGGGCATGGCAGGCCTGACGTGCAAGCACTGTAGCCTGCTCAGTGGGGTTTGTCTAGAGGACGCGGGTCAGGGTGAGTGTCAGGATCATGGTTGGCCGCCAGAGGGCGCCAAATTTGTCCGTTGGCTGGGATGGGCATTCAGAGTTCTCGGGTTCTGAACGCTCTCCGGAGTTGCAAGTAGTGTGTTTGAATTCTTTTCGGCATTGGAGTCCTCCAGTTTCGCTCAGTTACTGCCATCCCTAGGGGGCTTTAGAGCCAGGCTCCGGGGACAGACCCGCCCAAATGCCAAGCTGGGGTGAGGCTTAGGGCTTAGGCGCATGACATGCCTGATGTTCCGGCGCTGTGATGAGCTTCCCGGGGTCTGAGTTGAGGCCGTGGTTCGGCGGGGAATGTCAGACTCTGGAATTGCGGCCCGGGCACGATGAACTCGGGGCTCTTGGGGACAGTCCGGCAGAGTTCTCCTGCTCGGAATGCTTCCCGGAGTTCCCCACGGCACGTGTTCCTGTTTATTGGCAGGCTGAGTCCTCTGGCCGTGGACCGGTGTCCCTGGTCCCTGGGGCTTTGGAGACGGGCGCCTGGGGACAGAGCCCTAAGAAGCCTCCGTGGGGTCCCGGTTAGCGCCGAGGGCATGGCAGGCCTGATGTGCAAGCACTGTAGCCCACTCTTGGGTTTGTTTTGAGGGAGTGGGTCAGGTTGAGCGTCAGGCTCAGGGTTGGCCGCCTGAGGGCGCCAAGTTGGTGCGTTGGTTGGGATGGGCATTCTGAGATGTCCTGTTCTGAACGCTCTCCGGAGCTGCAAGTAAAGCGTTTGAATTCTTTGTGGTGTTGGAGTCCTCAGATGTCACTCGGTTACTGCCATCTGTGGGGCTTTGGAGCCAGCCTTCTGGATCCAGAAACTTAGAAGCCAACCTGGGTGTAGACCTAGGGCCTAGGGACATTGGAGCCCTGATCTGCCCATGCTGGGGCCAGCTTTGGGGTGCGGGGTATCCGAGTCGGGGGTGTGGGTCCGGGTGAGTGTCAGGCTCAGGGTTGGCGGGCAGGGGGCCGTTGACAGTGGCATTTCACCGGGATGGGTACGCAGAGTGCTCCTACTCGGAAAGCTTTACCCTGAGTTCCCAGTGGTGCGGTTTCCTCCTGGGAGCCAGGCTGCATCTTCTGGTATTGCTCAGGTGCCCCCGATCCCTGTGCCTTTAGAGCCAGGCCTCTGGGGCCAGAGCCCTCAGAGGCCCGCGAGGGATAGGGTGAGGGCCTAGGGGCAGGTCACGCCTGACGTGCCAGCACTGTGGCCTGCTTCCCCGGGAGTTTGTCTTGAGGGTGTGGGTCAAGTTGGGCATCAGGCTCAGGGCTGCCCGCCAGAGGGCGAAAATTTGTGCGTTCCTTGGGATGAGCATTCAGAGGTCTCCTGCTCTGAATGCCTTCCTGAGTTACCAATGGCGCGTTTTCCTTCTGGGTGGCAGCCTGAGTCCCTCGGTATTGCTCGGGTGTCCCGAATCTTTGGGGCTTTGGAGCAAGTCTTGGGACTGACCCATCAGCAGCCAACGTCGGGTGAACGTTAGGACATAGGGGCATGGGAGGCCTGATGTGCCGGCGCCGCGTCAAGGTTCCCGGGAGTGAGGGTCGCGGGCGTAAGTCAGCATGAGTGTCTTTAGTCAGCGTGAGTGTCTTGCTCCTCTTTTGGCCCCCCCGCTGAATGTGTGGGTTCCCTGGGGCGGGAAAGCAGCGCTCTCGTGCTGTGAATCCTCTCCAGGGATCCCACCCACGGGGTTTCTTTCTGTGTGGCAAACTGAGTCCTCTGGTATTGCTCAGGTGTCCCCTGTCCGTGGGGCTCTGGAGCGAGACCTGCGCAGAAGGCACACAGGAGCCCAACTTGGGTGGGGGTTAGGCCCTAGGGGCACGGCAGGCAGAGCTCTCCTGGTCTCAGCGCTTTCAGAAGTGCCAAATGGCGCATTTTGCTTTGTGGTGTCAGTCTGTGTCCTCTGGTATTGCTCAGGTGACCCAAATCCCTGGGGCATGGAGCCAGGGACCTAGGGAGGGACGTCTCCGAAGCCACATGAGGGTTAGGGTTAGCGTTAGGGCCCAGGTGCACGGCACTCCTGGTGTGCGGGAACTGAGGCGAGCTTGGGATGGGCAGTGTGTCTTGAGGGCGGGAGTCAGGTTGAGTGTCAGGCTCAGGGTTTGCCACCAGGCAGCGCGGAAAGTGCAGTTTCGCCGGGATAGGCGTTCAGCGTTCTGCTCTGAATGGTTTCCGTAGATCGCAGTGGTGCGGTTTCCTTCTGGGTGGCAGCCCAAGTCCCTTGATACTGCTCGGGTGTCCCGAATACCTGGTGCTTTGGAGCAAGGCTCTGGGTAGTAACGCTCAGAAGCCAACCTCGGGTTAGGCTTGGGACTGAGGGGCACGCCAGGCCTGATGTACCGGCACTGTGATGAGCTTCCTGGGGACTGAGTTGAGGCCGTGGGTCAGGGGGGAGTGTCAGGCTCAGGGATTGCAGCCTGGGTACGTTGACCTCGGGGTTCACTGGGATGGACCGGCACAGTTCTCCTGCTTGGAAAGCGTTCTGGAGTTCCCCAATGGCATGTTTTCCTTTTTAGTGGCAGCCTGAGTCCTCTGACCCCGGTCATGTGTCCCCAGTCCCTAGGGCTTCGGAGCCAGGCCCCTGGGGGGAGGAGACCCTTCAGAAGCCCCGAAGGGTAACGATTAGGGGTTAGGGGATGCCAGGCCTGACGTGCAAGGGCTGTAGTCCGCTCTGGGGGGTTTGTCTTGAGGGCGAGGGTCAGCTTGAGCATCCGTTTCAGGGTTGGCTGCCAGAAGGCTCCAAATGTGTGCATTGGGTGGGAGGGGCATTCAGATTTCTCGTGTTCTGAACGCTTTCCGGAGTTGAAAGTAGTGTGTTTGAATTCTTTATGGCATTGGAGTTTTCCAGTGTCGCTCATTTACTGCCATCCCTGGGGGGCTTTAGAGCCAGGCTCCGGGGACAGACCCGGCAGATGCCAAGCTAGGGTGAGCCTTAGGGCTTAGGGGCATGACATGCCTGATGTGCTGGCGCTGTGATGAGCTTCCCGGGGTCTGAGTTGAGGCCGTGGGTCAGCGGGGAGTGTCAGGCTCAGGGATTGCGGCCTGGGTACATTGACCTCGGGGTTTTTTGGGATGGAAGCCAAAAGAGTGAGGCTTAGGGCTGAGGGGCATGACAGCCCTGAAGTGCTGGCGCTGTGATGAGCTTCCCGGGTTCTGAGTTGAGGCCATGGTTTGGCGGGGAGTGTCAGGCTCACGGATTGCCGCCCGTGCACCTTGAACTCGGGGTTCGTGGGGACGGACTGGCACAGTTCTCCTGCTCAGAATGCTTACCTGAGTTCCCCACAGCATGTGTTCCTGTTTATTGGCAGGCTGAGTCCTCTGGCCCTGGTCAGGTGTCCCCAGTCCCTGGGGCTTTAGCGCCGGGCGCCTGGGGACAGAGCCTTCAGAAGCCTCCGTGGGGTCCCGGTTAGGGCCGAGGGGCACGGCAGGCCTGATGTGCAAGCACTGCAGCCAGCTCTTGGGGGGTTTGTCTTGAGAGAGTGGGTCAGGTTGAGCGTCAGGCTCAGGGGTGGCCGCCTGAGGGCGCCAAGTTGGTGCGTTGGTTGGGATGTGCATTCTGAGATGTCCTGTTCTGAACACTCTCTGGAGCCGCAAGGAGTGCGTTTGAATTCTTTGTGGCGTTGCAGTCCTCAGATGTTGCTCAGTTACTGCCATCCGTGGGGCTTTGGAGCCAGCCTTCTGGATCCAGAAACTTAGCAACCAACCTAAGGATAGACCTAGGGCCTAGGGTCATTGGAGCCCTGATCTGGCCACGCTGGGGCCAGCGTTCGGATGCGGGGGATCCGAGTCGGGGGCGTGGGCCAGGGCGAGTGTCAGGTTCAGGGTTGGCGGGCAGGGGGCTGTGGAAAGTGACATTTCGCCGGGATGGGCACGCAGAGTGTTCCTACTCGGAAAGGTTTGCCCCGATTTCCCAGTGGTGCGGTTTCCTCCTGGGAGACAGGCTGAATCCTCTGGTATTACTCAGGTGCCCCTGATCCCTTTGGCTTTAGACCCAGGCCTCTGGGGTCAGAGCCCTCAGAGGCCCGCGAGGGATAGGGTGAGGGCCTAGGTGCAGGGCAGGCCCGACGTGCCAGCACTGTGGCCTGCTTCCCCGGGGGTTTGTCTTGAGGGCGTGGGTCAGGTTGGGGGTCAGGCTCAGGGCTGGTCGCCAGAAGGCGCAAAATTTGTGCATTCCTTGGGATGGGCATTCAGAGTTCTCCTGCTCTGAATGCCTTCCTGAGTTCCCAATGGCGCGTTTTCCTTTCGGGTGGCAACTTGAGTCCCTCAGTATTGCTCGGGTGTCCCGAATCTTTGGGGCTTTGGAGCCAGAGTCTGGGGACTGACCCCTCAGTCGCCAACGTCGGTTGAACGTTAGCACATAGGGGCACGCAAGCCCTGATGTGCCAGCGCCGTGTCGAGGTTCCTGGGGCGAGGGTCGTGGGCGTGGGTCAGCGTGAGTATCTTTAGTCAGCGTGAGTGTCTTGCTCCTCTTTTCGGCCAGGGGACCGCTGAAAGTGTGGGTTCCCTGGGGCGGGCGTGCAGCCCTCTCGTTCTGTGAATCCTCCCCGGGGTTCTCACCGGCGGGGTTTCTTTCTTGGTGGCAAGCTGAGTCCTCTGGTATTGCTCAGGTGTCCCCTATCCGTGGGGCTCTGGAGCGAGACCTGCAGGAAGAAGGCCCTCAGGAGCCCACCTGGGGTTGGGGTTAGGCCCTAGGGGCACGGCAGGTAGAGCTTTCCTGGTCTCAGCGCTTTCAGAAGTGCCAAACAGTGCATTTTGCTTTGTGGTGTGAGTCTGTGTCCTCTGGTATTGCTCAGGTGGCCAAAATGCCTGGGACGTGGAGCCAGGGAACTACGGAGAGACCTCTCGGAAGCCACGTGAGGGTTAGGGTTAGGGTTAGGGCCCAAGTGCACGGTACTCCTGGTGTGCGGGACCTGTGGGTAGCTTGGGATAGGTGGTGTGTCTTGAGGGCGGGAGTCAGGTTGAGTGTCAGGCTCAGGGTTTGCGGCTCGGGCACGTTGAACTCGGGGCTTGTTGGGACCGTCCGGCACAGTTCTTGGGCAGTACGGCACAGTTCTCCCGCTCGGAATGCTTACCGGAGTTGCACCGCTGACTAAAGACCCTCACGCTGAACCCCGCCCGTGACCCTCAACCCCCGGGAACCTCGACGTGGTGCCGGCACATCAGGCCTCCCGTGCCCCTATGTCCTAACGTTCACCTGACGTTGGCTGCTGTGGGGTCAGTCCCCAGACTCTGGCTCCAAAGCCCCAAAGACTCGGGACACCCGAGCAATGCCGAGGGACTCAGGCTGCCACCCGGAAGGAAAACGTGCTATTCGGAATTCAGGAAGGCATTCAGTGCAGGAGAACTCTGAATGCCCATCCCAAGGAACGCACAAATTTTACGCCCTCTGGCGGCCAGCCCTGAGCCTGACGCCCATCCTGACCCACGCCCTCAAGACAAACCCCCGGGGAAGCAGGCGACAGTGCTGGCACATCGGACCTGCACTGCACCTAGGCCCTCACACTATCCCTCGTGGGCCTCTGAGGGCTCTGGCCCCAGAGGCCTGGCTCTAAAGCCAGAGGGATCAGGGGCACCTGAGGGAAACCAGAGGATGCAGCCTGGATCCCAGGAGGAAACTGCACCGCTGGGAACTCTGGGCAAATCTTTCCGAGTAGGAGCACTCTGCTTGCCCATCCCGACGAAATGCCACTTTCAACGGCCCCCTGCCCGCCAAACTAGAGCCTGACACTCACCCTGACCCACACCCACGACTCGGATCCCCCGCACCCCAATGCTGGCCCCAGCATGGCCAGATCAGGGCTCCAATGACCCTAGGCCCTAGGTCTATCCCTAGGTTGGCTTTTAAGTTTCTGGATCCAGAAGGCTGACTCCAAAGCCCCACGGATGGCAGTAACTGAGGGACACCAGAGGACTCCAACGCCACAGAGAATTCAAACGCACTCCTTGCAGCCCCGGAGAGCGTTCAGAACAGGACATCTCAGAATGCCCATCCCAACCAACGCACCAACTTGGCACACTCAGGCGGCAACCCCTGAGCCTGACGCTCAACCTGACCCACTCCCTCAAGACAAACCCCCCAAGAGCTGGCTACAGTGATTGCACATCAGGCCTGCCGTGCCCCTCGGCCCTAACCGGGACCCCACGGTGGCTTCTGAAGGCTCTGCCCCACGCACCCGGCTCCAAAGCCCCAGGGACCGGGGACACCTGACCAGGGCCAGAGGATTCAGCCTGCCAATAAACAGGAACACGTGCCATGTGGAACTCCAGTAAGCATTCTGAGCAAGAGAACTGTGCTGGTCCGTCCCCACGAACCCCGAGTTCAACGTGCCCAGGCCGCAATCCCTGAACCTGACAACCCCCGCCGACCCACGGCCTCAACTCCGACCCCAGGAAGCTCATCACAGCGCCGGCACATCAGGCCTGGCGTGCCCCTCAGCCCCAAGCCTAACACGAGGTTGGCTTCTGAGCGTCTCTCCCCAGAGCCTAGCTCCAAAGCACCAGGTATTCGGGACACCCGAGCAGAATCAAGGGCCTCGGGCTGCCACCCAGAAGGAAACCGCACCACTGGGATCTCCGGAAAGCATTCAGAGCAGAACGCTGAACGCCCATCCCCGCGGGGGGAACCCTGGAAAGGATTCACAGTCCGAGAGCGCTGCACGCCCGCCCCAGGGAACCCACACTTTCAGCGGTCTCCCGGCTGAAAAGAGGAGCAAGACACTCACGCTGACTAAAGACACTCACGCTGACCCACGCCCGCGACCCTCACCCCCGGGAACCTCGACGCGGCACCGGCACATCAGGCCTCCCATGCCCCTATGTCTTAAAGTTCACCCGACGTTGGCTGCGGAGGGGTCAGTCCCCAGACTCTGGCTCCAAAGCCCCAAAGACTCGGGACACCCGAGCAATACCGAGGGACTCAGGCTGCCACCCGGAAGGAAAACGCGCCATTGGGAACTCAGGAAGGCATTCAGAGCAGGAAAACTCTGAATGCCCATCCCAAGGAACGCACAAATTTTCGCCCTCTGGCGGCCAGCCCTGAGCCTGACGCCCAACCTGACCCAAGCCCTCAAGACAAACCCCCGGGGAAGCTGGCCACAGTGGTGACACGTCGGGCCTGCCCTGCCCCTAGGCCCTCACCCTATTCCTCGCGGTCCTCTGAGGGCTCTGGCCCCAGAGGCCTGGCTCTAAAGCCATAGGGATCGGGGGCACCTGAGCAATACCAGAGGATGCAGCCTGGCTCCCAGGAGGAAACTGCACCGCTGGGAACTCACAGTAAAACTTTCCGAATAGGAGCACTCTGGGTGCCCATCCTGGCAAAATGCCACTTTCAAAGACCCCCTGCCTGCCAACCCTGAGACTGACACTCACCCGGGCCCACACCCCTGACTCAGATCCCCCGCACCCCAAAGCTGGCACCAGCGTGGCCAGATCAGGGCTCCAATGACCCTAGGCCCTAGGTCTATCCCTAGGTTGGCTACTAAGTTTCTGGATCCAGAAGCCTGGCTCCAAAGCCCCACGGATGTCAGTAACTGAGCGACATCTGCGGACTCCAACGCCACAAAGAATTCAAACTAACTACTTGCAGCCCCGGAGAGCGTTCAGAACATGACATCTCAGAATGCCCATCCCAAACAACGCACCAACTTGGTGCCCTCAGGTGGCCAACGCTGAGCCTGACACTCAACCTGAACCACTCCCTCAAGACAAACCCCCCAAGAGCTGGCTACAGTCCTTGCACATCTGGCCTGCCGTGCCCCTCTGCCCTAACCGGGACCCCACGGAGCCTTCTGAAGGTTCTGTCCCCAGGCGCCTGGCTCCAAAGCCCCAGGGACCGGGTACACCTGACCAGGGCCAGAGGACTCAGCCTGCCAATAAACAGGAACGCATGGTGGGGAACTCCGGGAAGCATTCTGAGCAGGAGAACTGTGCCGGTCCGTCCCCACGAACCCTGAGTTCAACGTGCCCGGGCCGCAATTCCTGAGCCTGACACCCCCCACTGAACCACGGACTCAACTCAGACCCCGGGAAGCTCATCACAGCGCCGGCACATCAGGCCTGTCATGCCCCTCAGGCCTGAGTCTCACCCTAGCTTGGGTTCCGAGCGGGGTCTGGCCCCAGAGCCTGACTCCAAAGCCTCAGGGACTTGGGACACCTGACCAGGGCCAGAGGATTCAGCCTGCCAAGAAAAAGGAAAACTTACCATGGGCAAGCCTCACCCTAGCTTGGCATTTGAGCGGGTCTATCCCCAGAGTCTGCCTCCAAAGCCCCCCAGGGATGGCAGTAACTGAGCGACACTAGAGGACTCCAATGCCAAAGAGAATTCAAACACACTACTTTCAACTCCGGAGAGCGTTCAGAACACGAGAAATCTGAATGCCCATCACAGCCAATGCACACATTTGGCGCCTTCTGGCAGCCAACCCTGAACCAGATGCTCAACCTGATCCTCGCCCTCTAGAGAAACCTCCCAGAGCGGACTACAGCCCTTCCACATCAGGCCTGCCATCCCATAGGCCCTAACAGTGACCCTATGGGGTTTCTGAAGCGTCTGTTCCCCCCAGCGGCCTGGCTCCAAAGCCCTAGGGACTGGGGACACCTGACCAGGGCCAGAGGACTCAGCCTGCCACTAAATGGTAAACATGCCATGGGGAACTTCAGAACGCTTTCCAAGCAGGAGAACTGTGCGGTCCATCCCAACGAACCCCGAGGTCAACGTACCCAGGACGCAATCCCTGAGCCTGACACTCCCCCCTGACCCACGCCCTCAACTCAGTCCCCAGGAAACTCATCACAGCGCCGGCACATCAGGCCTGGTGTGCCCCTCACCCCCAAGCCTAACCCGAGGTTGGCTTCTGAGCGTCTCTCCCCAGAGCCTTTCTCCAAAGCACCAGGTATTCGGGACACCCGAGCAGAATCAAGGGCCTCGGGCTGCCACCCAGAAGGAAACCGCACCACTGGGATCTCCGGAAAGCATTCAGAGCAGAACGCTGAACGCCCATCCGGCGAAACTGCACTTTCCGCGCCGCCTGGCGGCAAACCCTGAGCCTGACCCTCAACCTGACTCCCGCCCTCAAGAAACAGCGCCCATCCCAAGCTCGCCACAGTTCCCGCACACCAGGAGTGCCGTGCACCTGGGCCCTAATCCTAACCCTCACTTGGCTTCCGAGAGCTCTCTCCCTAGGTCCCTGGCTCCATTACCCAGGGATTTGGGCCACCTGAGCAATACCAGAGGACACAGCCTGACACCACAAAGAAAAATGCGCCATTTGGTACTTCCAAAATCACTGGGAGGAGAACCCTGCATGCCGTGCCCCTAGGCCCTAACCCCAAGCCTAGATTGGCTCCTGAGTGCTTTGTTCCTGGAGGTCTCGCCCCAGAGCCCCAAAGACAAGGGACACCTGAGCTATACCAGAGGACTGAGTTTGCCACCCAGTGAGAAACCCCACCGTTTGGAACTCCGGAAAGGATTCACAGCAGGAGAACGCTGCATGCCCATCCCAATGCACCCACCCTTTCAGCGGTGCCCCGGCCAAAAAGAAGAGCAAGACACTCACGCTGACCCACGCTTTCAACCCTCACCCCCCGGGAACCTCGACGCGGTGCTGGAGGTCAGGTCTCCCGTGCCCCTATGTCCTAACCCTCACCCTCGGTTGCCTTGTGAGGGGTCAGTCCCCAGACCCTGCTCCAAAGCCCCACAGATTCAGGACACCCGAGCAATATCGAGAGACTCAGGCTGCCACCCAGAAGTAAATGCGCCATTTGGTACTCGGGAAAGCACTCAGAGCAGTAGAACACTGAATGCCCATCCCAAGGAATGCACAAATTTTGCGCCCTCTAGCGGCAAACCCTAAGCCTGACACTCAACCTGACCCACGCCCTCAAGACAAACTCCCAGGGAAGCAGGCCATAGTGCTGACACGTTGGGCCTGCCTTGCTCCTAGGCCCTCACCATATCCCTCTCTGGCTTCTGAGGGCTCTGGCCCCAGAGGCCTGGCTCTAAAGCCACAGGGATTGGGGGCACCCGAGCAATACCAGAGGATTCAGCCTGTCTCCCAGAGGGAAACCACACCATTGGATATTGGGGCAAAGCTTTCCGTGTAGAACTGTGCATGCACATCCCAGCGAAATGCCACATTGAAGGGCCCCCTGCCCACAAACACTGAGACTGACATTGACCCTGACCCACGCCCCCCACTCAGATCCCCCGCCCCCCAAAGCTTGCCCCAGCGTGGCCAGATCAGTGCTCCAATGACCCTAGGCCCTAGGTCTATCCCTAGGTTGGCTTCTAAGTTTCTGGATCCAGAAGCCTGGCTCCAAAGCCCCAGGGATGGCAATAAATGAGCAACACCAGAGGACTCAGCTTGCCAAAAACAATTCAAACACACTACGTGCAACTCCGGAGAGGGTTCAGAACAGGACAACTCTGAATGCCCATCCCAACCAACGCACAAATTTGGCGCCCTCTGGCGGCCAACCCTGAGCCTGACACAACCTGACCCACGCCCTCAAGACAAACCCCCCAGAGCAGGTTATAGTGCTTACACGTCAGCCCTGCCGTGCCCCTAGGCCCTAACCGTCACCCTAGAGGCCTCTGAGGGTCTGTCCCCAGGGGCTTGACTCCAAAGCCCTAGGGATTTGGGACACCTGACCATTACCAGAGGACTCAGCCTGCCACTAAAACAGAAAACGTGCCATTGGGAACTCCAGTAAGCATTCAGAACAGGAGATCTGTGCTCCTCCATTCCAACGAAACCCAAGTTCAATGTGCCCACGCCGCAATCCCTGAGCCTGACACTCCCCCCGACCCACAGCCTCAATTCAGACCCCGGGAAGCTCATCACAGCCCTGGCACAACAGGCCTGTCATGCCCCTCAGTGCTAAGCCTCACCCTAGGTTGTCTTCTGAGCGGTCTGTCTCCAGGGCCTGGCTCCAAAGCACAAAGGATTCGGGACACCCGAGCAGTATCAAGGGACTCAGGCTGCCACCCGGAAGGAAACCGCACTACTGGCAACTCCGGAAAGCATTCAGAGCAGGAGAACTCTGAGTGCTCATCCCAGCAAAACTACACTTTCTTCACCCCCTGGCAGCAAACCCTGAGCCGGACACTCAACCTGACACACACCCTCAAGACAAACCCCCGGTAAGCAGGTCACAGTGCTTACACATCAGGTCTTCAGTGCCCCTAGTCCCTAACCCTATTCCTCGCTGGCTTCTGAGGGCTCTGGCCCGAGAGGCCTGGCTCTAAAGCCACAGGGTTAGGGGGCACCTTAGCAATACCAGAGGATTCACCCTGTTTCCCAGAAGGAAACTGCACCATTGGGAACCTGCGGCAAAGTGTTCCCAGTAGAACTCTGGGTGCCCATCCCAGCGAAATGCCACCTTCAACGGCCCCCTGCCTGCAAACCCTGACCTGACTCTCACCCTCACCCACGCCCCAACTCAGATCCCCTGTCCCCCAAAACTTGCCGCAGCGTGGGCAGATCAGGCCTGAAATGACCCTAGGCCATAAGCCTATCCCTAGGATAGCTTCTGAGCTTCTGTCCCAAGAAGCCTGGCTTCAAAGCCCCAGGGATGGCAATACCTAAGCAACACCAGAGGGCTCAGCTTGCCAAAAAGAATTCAAACACACTACTTGCAACTCCGGAGAGCGTTCAGAACCCGAGAACTCTGAATGCCCATCCCAGCCAACGGACAAATTTGGCGCCCTCTGGCGGCCAACCATGATCCTGACACTCACCCTGACCCGCGTCCTCTAGACAAACCCCACTGAGCAGGCTACAGTGCTTGCACGTCAGGCCTGCCATGCCCCCAGATCCTAACCGTCACCCTACGGAGGCATCTGAGGGATCTGTCCGCGAAGGCTGGCTCCAGCAAGACCAGAAGCCTCAGCCTGTCACCCAGAAGGAAAACACGCCATTTGATGTCCTATCCACCTGGTCTTTCACCCTAAGCCTGCCGCCCAGGGTGGGTGTGATTGCGGCGCCCAGTGGACTTTGGGGCCACAGAGCAGTCAGCTGTGGTGAGGGAATGTGTGGGACCGGTCAGGTGCAGAGCCATGGGCCTCGTGTACATCCGCTGCAGGGCTGGTTCACCGTACAGGTGCTGTGTGCAGGTCCCCTTTGCATACCTGGCCATGACATACCTGGCTGGTCCTCTCGGTGGGGAGGCCTGGGTGCCTGGTGCACCTGTCCCCCATCTACCCCTAGAGGAGTGGCCACGTTCAAGCATTTCCATGTCCAACCCTCAAGGAGAGGTGGGAACCTGGGTCAGGAGAGGCAGGGACTGGCCCAAGACAAATGAGGGGTGCAGAGCCCAAGGAGCAGGGCTGCTCTCCAGTCCTAGGCCAGTCCCAACCCTCCCATGAGGTTCGCTTTGGGGGTGAGAGCCCCTCAGATCTCGGGGAGAGCTACCCACCCCGTCCCATGTGGGGACATGACCTTGGCATCCCCAGGCACGTAGAGGCATGTGCACCTGCAAACCCACCCCCACACACCACTCTGACTGCCCAGCTGGGGGTCAGAAGGGGAGGACACCCCGGGAGCGAGGTGGGGGACAAGGGGGAAAGAAGAAAGAGGTTGGAGACAGCTGGGCCATGGGGCAGGGCATCAGGACTCCTGGCAAGGACCGAGATCCAGAGCATGGGGAGGAGAGACAGGCCAGGTTGATGGTCAGGGGTCCCCAAGGGGCCCAGGGGGTTGCCAGGGAACTGGGAGAAGACAGGGTCTGGGTTCCGGTGCCCACCACCACCCTGGGCACTTGGGAGTAGGAAGAGATACCCACCCCCAAGTCTGGAGGGCTACAGCCCAAAAGACCTCAGCTTACTCTGCTGTCACTTGGGCTGCAGAGATGCAGTGTCCCAAGGGTCCCACAGGCTTGTAGAAAGAGCCTGTTGGCCTTGGATCTCCATCCCTGACCCACTGTGCTCCCAATGCTGGGAATATGCTTTGTAACTCCTTGAGGTCCTTCTAAGCAGAGGACAGACTCGGGGCTTGGGGGGCTGAGGAGCTGGTTACGCAGAACGTGGCAGAGCCCTGGGCCACCAGTCTGGAGACCAAGGTCAGGGCCCTCCTTGTTGCAGCCTCAGGGTCCCCATGTGGAAGAGGATCCAGAATCACTGCTCCGGTCAGGGCGAGGAGGCCTTAGGAAAGAGTGGAGCACCAGGACCGGAGAGGGAAACGGGGACAAGGGAGGCTTCTGAGGTTTCTCACATCGCCCATGGAACCCACAGATCCTGCTCCTGGGAGAGACACAGACTCAGAGACAGAGAAGGAGACAGAGAATGAACACAGGACAGAGGGAACCAGTAAAAGTCACAGACTCCATCAGCTTGGAAATGACATCCCGGCATTTTGTGCCATTCTATTCCTGAGAGCACCGTCACATAGGCCATCCACCCTGGAGGGGAGGGGATTCCACAGGGATGTGTGACCAGGATTCAGGGGTGCCAGGGGCCACTGTGGGGACTGCCCAGCACATGGGCACAGACGAGGCCCAGGGACCTGAGCCTAACCCTAATGGGAGCCCCTGGAAGTCTGTGTTGTGAGAGGACAAGGTCAGAATCAGTTCATTACTAGTTTCCCACGGGGGCTGGGACACAGGCAGGAGGGCGGTGGCTTTGCCTGGACCCCAGAGCAGATTCAAGCCCCTCTGAGCTGTGTTCCATGCCAAGCCCAGCCCCTGGCTCATCCTTGCATTGCCAAGTATGCATCAGCCTCCTGTGATAGCAGGCACGGAACATGTGTAGAGGTCCCTAACCCTAACCCGTACCCTAACCCTAACCCCTAACCTGTACCCTAATGCGTACCCTAACCCGTACCCTAACTCTAACCCATACCCTAACCCGTACACTAACCCGTACCCTAACCCATACCCTAACCCTAACCCGTACCGTAACCCATACCCTAACCCTAACCCATGCCCTAACCCATACCCTAACTCTAACCCTAACCATGGGTCAACTAGAGAAAAGAGGAAATCCCCGGAAGTTTGGGGTTCATGAGAAATTTGACCTCCAGTCCTGACATGAAGATGACACTGTGCCAAATGGACCGGCTGCTTTCTCTGATCACTGACATCCTGTGAAAAGCTGCATCACTGAGTCACAGGCTGATGTCCAAAACATTGAGTCTCCTAGATCCAGAGCAGATAAGTGCTGTCAGGTGGGGATAAGTAGGTCCTCTGACCTATGGCCTGCACATCTGCTTCAATTTCTGGGAGAAGGGGAAACACACACTTGTTTTTTAAGTAGTAATTATCTTCATTCTAAAGTAGACCAATGACTTTGACATTTTTGGAAAAGTGAAATTACTCTTCCAAATGAACACCTCCACTCATCTGTTCCTCATGCAACTTGAGTGCGATCTGGTTTACTCCAGCCTCCAGGCCCCCACCTGGAGGATCCTCCTGTACCATCTTGACAGCCCATGACCAGCATCCCCGGGGGCACAATGCTGAATTTGGGGGATGACTCTGGGGCTTCTTGCCACTGCACCTGTGCCTGGGGAAGCGGGAACCTGGAGGGCCCTCCCAGATGATCCTGATGGACCATTACCACCATCCCTGAGGACATGGGGCACAATGCTGAAGTTGGAGGACTGCTCTGGGGCTTCTTGCCACCACACCTGTGCCTGGGGGGAGCAGGAACCTGGAGGGCCCTCCCAGACAATCCCAATGGACCATTATCACCATCCCTGGGGAACATGGGGCACAATGCTGAAATTGGGGGATGGCTCTGGGGCTTCTTGCTACCGCATCTGTGCCTAGGGGAGCAGGAACTTGAAGGACCCTCCCAGACAATCATAACGGACCATTACCACCATCCCCCTGAGGACATGGGGCACAATGCTAAGTTGGAGTCCCTTGGTCCTGAAACCAGCAGGAACGGAGCTCCAAGGGCAGAGAGGAGACTCCAGGAGGATTTCCATCCAGGGAAAGGGGGCCCACTGGAGGGCACAGAAGCAGCAAGCCCCACCGACCCGCAGGCCATTTGAACAGGATCACCTCCTGCACTTACTTAGCACGTTGTCCGTCTTCGTGTGTGGACAGTGACTGGCCCACTCAGGGCTGGTGCACTTCCAGAGGAGGACTAGAAACTTTTCAGTGCTTGCTCGTGGGTCAGAGGACCAACGCCCAAAGAAGCAGAGGATATCCCTCTTCCTTCGGAGATGGGGAAGGCAGCCACCATCCTGGGGCAGGACTGGGTCCAGGAGTGTGTTCTTTCTGAAGCCCCAGGCTTCAGTGGGTGTTGCTATGCCTGAAAAAGACCCACTCAGCCCCAGAGTCAGGAGCAGTGAGGGGCTGTCTCCAACCCTAGCCCAGGATCACGACCTGAAACCATCCTGTCTTTGGGAGGACAGGTCTCCTGCAGGAGCCAGGGAGGGGACTGGCCCCTCTCCCCTCCCCAGGTCCAGGATGCCCGGGACCTGCAAGAGCTCTTCATCTGAGGAGGAGTCATGGAGAACAAGTGTATCTCGTCAGCCCAGCGAGTGAAATAACCAAACCCCAATGCTCAATGTACTGTTTGGGGGAAGCCTCCTCCCCTCTTATGTGGCCTTGCGGGACCCCAAGGAAAGTCTTCTTTGTTCTCCTTCCCTCAGAGAGAGGAGCTGGCCCCATGTCCCGGGGTCCCCACCGTGTCCCAGTGCTGAGGAAGAGCCACACCCAGGGGCCTGGTGTCAGGAGTGTGGTCGGCCACTGCTCCTGGGCTCCCAGCCAGGGGCCTGGCGGCTGCATGGAATAGCTGAATTGCTTTTGGGGGAAGGAGTGCTCACTGCCCACACTGCTCACCATCCCCCTCTGCACTCTGCAATCCAGGCTCTCTGCCCAACTTACGTCAATCACCAGCACTCCACATGTTCCTGCCATGGGAGGGATCATTCAGCATCACCCCATTGCACAGAGGAGGAGAGCAAAGCCCAGAGAGGGGAGGTAAATGGCTCCAGTCCCAGAGCTGGTCAGCAGAGAGGCTGGAAAGCCAGCTCTCCGGAGCCCCTGCTAGACCAGCCAGAGACTCCCTGAGTTGAAAGTGAGCCTTCCCTTGCCTGACCAGCCACGCACTGGCCCCTGACCATCATGACGGCCTGTTCTTGACCTTGAAGGTGAGCTGGCCGACTAGGAGGGGGAGTTCAGCTGGTGGGACAGGCTGTAGCTACAGGACAGAGTGACACATCTGAGCTAGCAGGAGCCACCCTCTGGTCTCCCTCCCGGAGCCTGACCAGGAGCTGGAATCTGGGTGCCCTAGGGGCCAGCACACAACAGGGTCTGCACTGACCAGGGATCCATGGCCCCCAGGGAGAGTCCACTCTGCCCTCTCCCCGCACCTGCCTGGCCTCACCTCTCCTCACTGTGGGGCTGCAGGACCCGGAACCAGGCCCCATAGGGACGGCTCAGTTCCAGCCTGTAATGATTTCACAGCCCCCGGAGCCCCTGGGGCCGGAGGGAGGACTGGCTGTGGACCAGGACTGGGCTGGGGAGGATGCAGGGCCTTGTGGAGAGTGAAGGATGGGGCAGGGGCCGAGTCCTGGGGCCACTGCTCATGTCTAAAAAGGGCTGAAATCCCTGAATGCCCATGGGGTCCCTCATTACAGTAATGACCCCCTTCACACTCGGGCATCCTCCTGGTGGGCCCCTCCTCCCCGGCCTCCTTCCCGCCCCTCTGACTCCAGCCGGGGCTGCAGCCAGGGACAGGCTGGACCTCTGTCCCGGCTCCTGCCAGAAAGACAAGTCAGAAGGAGGAGAGAAGGGGAAGGGGCAGACTGATCTTCTCCCTGTCCTGAGTCGGCCTCCACTGATGCCGCCAGGTCCTCTGGCCCAGCCCTGCACTTAGCTGGACCCTGAGAGGGAGTCTGCATTCCAGGGCAGCTGGGTGGGAGGGGATATTCAATGACCTGTGCGTCCCGAGAAGTCCTACCCACCTGGCCTTGCACCCTAAGCCTGCCGCCCAGGGTGGGTGTGATTGCAGGGCCCAGTGGACTTTGGGGCCACAGAGCAGTCGGCTGTGGTGAGGGAATGTGGGGGACCGGTCAGGTGCAGAGCCATGGGTCTCGTGTACATCCGCCACAGGGCTGGTTCACCGTACAGGTGCTCTGTGCAGGTCCCCTTTGCACACCTGGCCATGACACACCTGGCTGGCCCTCTCGGTGGGGAGGCCTGGGTGCCTGGTGCACCTGTCCCCCACCTACCCCTGGAGGAGCAGCCACGTTCAAGCGTTTCCATGTCCAACCCTCAGGGACAGTTGGGAACCTGGGTCAAGAGAGGCAGGGACTGGCCCAGGACAAATGAGGGGTGCAGAGCCCAAGGAGCAGGGCTGCTCTCCAGTCCTGGGCCAGCCCCAACCCTCCCATGAGGGTCGCTTTGGGGGTGAGAGCCCCTCAGATCCTCGGGGAGAGCTACCCACCATGTCCCATGTGGGGACATGACCTTGGCATCCCCAGGCATGTAGAGGCATGCGCACCTGCAAACCCACCCACACGCACCACTCTGACTGCCCAGCTGGGGGTCAGAAGGGGAGGACACCCTGGGAGCGAGGTGGGGGACAAGGGGGAAAGAAGAAAGAGGTTGGAGACAGCTGGGCCATGGGGCAGGGCATCAGGACTCATGGCAAGGACCCAGATCCATAGCATGGGGAGGGGAGACAGGCCAGGCTGATGGTCAGGGGTCCCCAAGGGGCCCAGGGGGTTGCCAGGGAACTGGGAGAAGACAGGGTCTGGGTTCTGGTGTCCACCACCACCCTGCGAACTTGGGAGTAGGAAGAGATACCCTCCCCCAAGTCCAGAGGGCTATAGCACAAAAGGCCTCAGCTTCCTCTGCTGTCACTTGGTCTGCAGAGATGCAGTGTCCCAAGGGTCCCACGGGCTTGTAGAAGAGCCTGTTGGCCTTGGGTCTCCATCCCCGATGCCCTGTGATCCCAGTCTTGGGAAAATGTTTTCTACCCCCTCGAGGTCCTTCTCAGCAGAGGACAGACTCGGGGCTTGGGGGGCTGAGGACCTGGCTACGCAGAAGGTGGCAGAGCACAGGGCCACCAGTCTGGAGACCAAGGTCAGGGCCCTCCTTGTTGTAGCCTCAGGGTCCCCATTTGGAAGAGGATCCAGAATCACTGCTCCGGTCAGGGAGAAGAGGCCTTAGGAAGGACTGGAGCACCAGGACCGGAGAGGGAAACGGGACAAGGGAGGCTTCTGAGGTTTCTCACATTGCCCATGGAACCCACAGATCCTGCTCCTGGGAGAGACACAGACTCAGAGACAGAGAAGGAGACAGAGAATGAACACAGGACAGAGGGAACCAGGAGAAGTCATAGACTTTCCTCCACCAGCTTGGAAATGACATCCCGGCATTTTGTCCCATTCCATTCCTGAGAGCGCCGTCACACAGGCCATCCACCCTGGAGGGGAGGGGATTCCACAGGGATGTGTGACCAGGATTCAGGGGTGCCCAGGGCCACTGTGGGGACTGCCCAGCACACGGGCACAGACGAGGCCCTGGGACCTGTGCCTAACCCTCATGGGAGCCCCTGGAAGTCTGTGTTGTGAGGACAAGGTCAGAATCAGTTCATTCCTACCTTCCCACGGGGGCTCGGACACAGGAAGGAGGCGGGTGGCTTTGCCTGGACCCCGGAGCAGATTCACGTCCCTCTGAGCTGTGTTTCATGCCAAGCCTAGCCCCTGGCTCATCCTTGCATTGCCAAGTATGCCCCAGCCTCCTGTGATAGCAGGCACGGAACATGTGTAGAGGTCCTACCCCTGATGGCATCCCTAGAAGTAGAAACCAGAATACCCCGATGTGCAGATGGGGAGCCTGGGGAGGCCCTGAGAGGCCTGGGGTCTTTCCAGGGTTACAGCTCTGGGGACGCACAGGAACCAGTTCTGAACCCAGCTCTGTGCCATCACAGCGGAGACACCAGCTGCACCCAGGCCTCCCGGGGGCTGTGGGTGGGTTGTGTGGGTGTCACTGTGTGGATGGGGCATGGGGGGAGAGTCATCATTGAGCAGTGGGGGAGGGGGTCCCTCGGGGGGCTCTTGTGTGAGGAGGAAGTTGGGAAAGTGGACCCCAGGCAGTGGTGACCTCAATTCCCTGACAACAGAGCCCAACAGAATTTGGAACCCCGGTAACCAGGCACCCACATTCCACAGACAGCCCCCTGCCCAGCTCATTTTGTTGGAGATCCTCAAACCAAGATGTCCACATGTTGCCTGCCGAGGTCCAGAGGCTGCAGTTGGAGGAAAGCGCGCCCTGCAGATGCTGTCACCCGCTGGGGATTTTGTGTCAGGACTCCCCACCGCCTCTGGCCATTTGGTCGGAAGCACAGAAAGGTGACACCAGGAGGCCCAGAGCCAGCCACGCAGCCCCACTCACTCTGATGACCTGTGTAGCCCCAGGTGCCCTCCCTGTGTATGTGTGTATGCATGTGTGTGGATGGGGGTGTGTGTCTGTGTGTCTGTGTGTCTGTGTCTGTGTGTGTGTGAGTGCACGTGTGTGGATGGGGGTGTGTGTCTGTGTGTGAGTGTGTGTGTAAAGAGGGGTCATGCGGGGTGGGGCACCCCGAGCAGGAGGTCATGTTCAAGGTCAAGGCTGGCTGTGTGGGATGGGGTGTGCGGGCGCTGCCCCTTCTGCCCAAAGTTTATCCCGATAGCCCTGCAGGGATGGGTCACTGCATCCCGGGTGCAGGGCTGTGCATGCACAGGTGTGTGTCTGATCTGGGAGCAGCAGGGGGACTGGGCAGGAGGACAGTGCAGATGGCTGGGCAGGGCTGTGATGCCTCGGGGCCGGCTACCGGTCCCTGTCTTTGCAGAAGGCCATGGAAGACATGGAGAGGAGGCTGCTGGACACGCCCTCCATCTCCTCGACAGAGGGGGTGATCCCACAGGGGTCCCCAGGAGCAGATGCTGGGGATTGTAGGGGAAGACCTCCTACACCACCCAGACCACTGTCCCAGGTGGTTGTCCACCGGACAGTGGTCCAGGAGCCAGAGCCCACGGAGGCCAAGGCTGAGGGTGAGAAGGCTGGGGCTGGGTGTTTGTGGTGTGTGGGGATGGGTCGCTCCTGGCCCCACAGGGAGGAGCCCACAGAGGCTGGTTGGGGCCAGGAGCAAGACTGGGCTCAGAGCACACAGAGGGTGGACTGCAGTCGGGGAGACGTCCCTGTGAGGGTTCCTTCCCGGCTGTGGCTTCTCTGGGAGGCCCTGGGCTGGGCTCTGTCTCTGCAAAGGCCCATGGAGAGTAGGCACAGAGGTGAGCTTTTCTCTTTTCATAGCTGCTCCACCCTCTGAGGAGCTAGAGCTGGCTCCAACTCCATCAGCAGCTCTGGGGGGAGGGGTGGTGCCTACAGCAACTTCAGGAGGACACCAGGAGCTGGCAGGTAACCAAGCACCTGCCCACGGAGAGCCTGGCGTGGACCAGGAAGAAATGGCACCTTCTCCTGCCCCAGCCCCTGCCACAGTTCCTGTCCCTGCCAGAGCCGCTCTCCCTGCCCCTGCCCCTGCCCTTGCCCCTGGCCCTGCTCTTACACCCAGCCCTGCCCCTATCCTAACCCCTGCCCCTACTCCTGCTCCTGCAGGGCTCCCAGAGCCACATCCAGAGCCCACAGCCCTGCAGGGAGAGCTCCTTGTACCATCGCTGGACCCCGACGCCTCGCCAGAGTGTTTCATCCCCTTAGTTCCTTCGCCGGACCCCGATGCCTCACCAGAGTGTTTCATCCCCTCCCCCGATGTTCTTTCTCTCTGGTTCATATTAACTGTTATTTTATCTTTTCATGTTCTGTATACTGTTTATTATTTGTTTTAAATAAAATTACTTGTTTTCAATTGAACATGTCATGAGCATTAAGTACATGCCCAACGCTGTGCCACCACACCCCAGAACATTGCTGCAGAATATCTCATTCCCCAAAGGAGTCCCCGAACCAGAAGGCCCCCCCTGCCCATTTATCCCCCAGCCCAGACCCTGGCAACCCCTAAGCTGCTTTCTCTCTCTGTTCTTTTACCTGTTCTGGATGATTCCATATGTGGAATCACCCAGTAAGGGCCTTTGTGTCTGCCCACCTATTTTCAAAAGGGACTCGTTTTCTCCTGTGTTTACTTGACATAGAATTTCACTTATTTGATATTGAAATCCCTGATGGATTACACATCACATGTAATCATAGAGGCCACTTTAGGAATTATGGGCACAATCTCTGGGCCCAGACCCTTGTTCCTGCTGGGACACCACAGCCTGACCCCAGACAGGAAATGGCTGGTTCCTCCTGTGGCCCACACAGAAACCATGGAAATGCAGAAAGCTGGAAGACACACCACAAAGGGCAAAAGCACTGCTCAGAACCCAAGGCCAGAGAAAGGTTTCACCTGACTCTGGTCCAAACCATGCTCCAAGTCACTGGTTTCCACAGGGATGGAGACCAAACACATGCAAGCCCAAGGCGGAAGGATAGGCACGCAGGGAATATGTGTGAGAGATGTGGAGCTCCCGGGTAAGGACTCCAGCAAAGGAAACCCTATGGAGGCAGCGCTGGTCACCCTCAGACCGGCAGGTGTCTGGTCTGGGGAGAACGTGAGGAAGCGGAGGTCCAATGCAGTTCCCCTGGAGAGAACGGTGACAGGCACCCCTGTCTGGGAGAACAGTGAGCAGCACCCATCCCAGGCCACAGGTGTACCCATCACCTGGTATGCTCAGCCTCGGACTCACCCCCGGAAACTCTGGCTTGGTTTTCACAGATGTATTGTCAGGAGTGTTCATCACAGCGGTCCTGGAGAGAGCAGGGAATGGAACAACACTAATGCCCAAGGAGATGGACGGGATCCACGGTCCCCGTCCTCATGACAGAATGCCCTGCAGCTACTGTCCCAGTGTCATCCGGGGCACAGGATCCGGGAAGCCCCTCCTGAGACCCCCCTTCCTGCCACGCTGTTCCTGGGAACATTGAGAATTGTTTGAGGAGGAGGGGGAGAGGATCCAGGATGACAGCGGGTCCAAGGAGAAGGAAGGTCAGCCCTGGGAGGACAGATGGACGTGCCCTGAGCCACCATCCAGGGCCCGGGCTGTGATGCCCTTGGACCTTACCCCAAATAATGGCTCCTGAGGTATGGATCCAGCTTCTGTGGTTTCATTCCCTCCCTCCCTGCATCATTTATTCACTCCCTCATTCATTCCCCCCTCCCTCTCCTTCCCCTCCACCCCTCCCTCCCTCTCTGCCTCCCTGCCTCCCTCCCATTCTCCCTGCCTCCCTCCCTCCCTTCTACCCCTCCCATCCTCCCTTCCCTCCTCCCTCTCTCTTTCCCTCTCTCCCATCCTCCCTCATTCAGCAGAGGATCTGGGGTCCCTGCTGTGTACTGAGCACTGGGGCTTCATCAGTGAGCACCCCACAAACCACATGGTCACGTCCACTGTGGGAGGTGACGGGGGCAGTCCTCAGGGCTAGCAGTGGTAATGAGCACCAGGAATCTGCTCCTGAAAACAGGTCAGTTGCACAAAGAATGGAGAGACCCATGCTTAGCACTTCCTCTAGAAAAATCTAGTCCTGAAAAGTGATGAAAAGTAAGTATATCCTAGACTTCATGTGATGTGAGTTCTAATGGCAGGTATGCACTAAATCATAGAACCAACAAAGAGTAAATCATCCAGTATCGACTGGGGTGTTGTGACTTTTCTGACCAAATGACAGCGTTTCAGCCAACATCTCCAAGGCCTCTGAGTTTTCCCAAGGGCCTCTGTGATCCTTTGGTCCTTCCATCGACTCCTTGGGAAGCTCTGTCCTGTTGCCTTCCTTGTCTCCTGCCTCTTCTGGGACCCTTCCGTGGCTTCCCCCTCCCCCCACCAGGGTCGCCCTCACCAGGATTCCCCATGCCCCTTGGCTGGGCGCCGGGATCCCACACTGGGCCCCATGAGCCCAGTGCCTTGTGCAAGTCCCGTGCGCTCCCTCTGGGATCACTTGGCATCTCCCTTGCAGCGGACTGCGTATTCCTGCACTGGGTCTCCTCTGAGCAGTCTGTGAGGCTGCACTGTGCCCATGTCACGGGCACAGAAGAGAGAGTCCAGAAGGTCCAGATGACCTGCTCCCAGTCTCAGCGTGTGGAGCCTGGGCAGAGAGTGGTCCCTGAGCAGAGGAGGACTTGGGCCCAGGGAGCCTGAGGGAGGATGTGGCACAGTGAGCCCACAGGAGGAGAGTGAGCAATGTATGAACCTGGTGCTCAGAACTGCTGGGAGACCACATTGCTCTGGCTCTGTCCCCAGGGCTGGAGGCTGTCAGAGTATACACCCTCCCAGGCTGCAGGCTGGCAGGGACTGGCAGGAGAGAAGGCACCTGGTACAGGACAGAGCTCTTAGGCAAAGAGGAGGGGGCAGGTGTTCCCCCAGCAGCTGGAGGAACTCTGGGTAGCCACCCTCCCAGGCTGTAGGCTGACAGTGACTTGCAGGAGGAGGCGCACCTGGTGCAGGAGAGAGCTCTCAGGCAGAGAGGACGGGGCAGGTGCTCCCCCAGCAGCTGGAGGAACTCAGGGTAACCACCCTCCGAGGCTGCAGGCTGGCAGGGACTGGCAGGAGAGGAGGCACCTGGTGCAGGACAGAGCTCTCTGCAGAGAGAAGGGGGCAGGTGCTCCCCCAGCAGCTGGAGGAACTCGGGGTAGTCACCCTCCCAGGCTACAGGCTGGCAGTGACTGGCAGGAGAGGAGGCACCTGGTGCAGGAGAGAGCTCTCAGGCAGAGAGGAGGGGGCAGGTGCTCCCCCAGCAGCTGGAGGAACTCAGGGTAACCACCCTCCCAGGCTGCAGGCTGGCAGGGACTGGCAGGAGGAGGCGCACCTGGTGCAGGAGTGAGCCCTCTGCAGAGAGGAGGGGGCGGGTGCTCCCCCAGCAGCTGGAGGAACTCGGGGTAGCCACCCTCCCAGGCCGCAGGCTGGCAGGAGAGGAGGCACCTGGTGCAGGAGAGAGCCCTCAGGCAGAGAGGAGGGGGCAGGTGCTCCCCCAGCAGCAGGGACACTTGGGCAGGCTGAGGGGGCATCAGTGGACAGCAGTGCCTGCAGCTGGGGTCTCCACACAGACCCTCTCCTGAGGCTCAGCACAAGCTTGTCTAATGGCCTTTGTCCCCCAAATACAAAGTCTGGCCCAGGACCCCCCCCCCTCAAGCCCCAACTCCTAATCCTTTATACTCACCTCAAGTGACAAGAAATAGCCAATAGTTTAGGTGGTGTTGGGTGCACAAGGACATTTGTTTTTGTGGCCCATGCTGTACTGTTGCTGGCATTTTAAAGATCTCAGGGCTTTGATTCGAAAACGGTAGGATGCCGGGGATCCCAGAGAGCTTTCTGGAAACCTGCCTCTGGGCCTTGCAGCTCTCCCATCCCACCAGCACTGCTCAGAATCCCCTCAGGCCACAGACCCACAGTCTTGGCTCCTCAGATGGCCCAGATGATGTGCCTTCAAAAAGCGATCCTGGTGGGGCTGCAGGACACACTGCAGATTCCACCAAATCCCCCTCCCAGAAAGTGAGGGTACGACTGGACCAGCTGTCCGAAAACTGACAGGTCAGGGTTCCAAGAAGACACCAGAGGCACCGGAGTAACTGAGGAGCATCTGAAGGCCAGGTAGGGACAGTGAGAATCTCCAGTTTTGCCTAGGGGCAGCACCCATCCCCCTAAACCCTCAGTGAGATGGCTTTACTGGGGGATTGTGGGGGACCATGCCTGGAGGACCCACGGCTCCACTGTTAGAAGTCGCCAATTTGATCAGTGCATGGGTGGGGAAACCTGGCCACACCCCGAAGAATTTCTAGAAACAGTAGCCATCTCAGTGGTAGCTGACCTGGGAGGTCAACCTTCCAGCTGCCTGAGGTGGGATCGAGCCACAGACCAGCACACTAGCCAGAAATGGAAGGAGAACAAGTTCTTCACTTCATAGTTTCTAAGTCACCGGTTTGTTCCTATGGTCAGTATACTTTGCATCCTGGGAAATCTCTGCCTGTCTAAGGTCATGAAAATATTCTCCTCATGTTCTCTGCTGCAGAAGTTCTTGAAAAATCTCTGGTTTATAGGTAAAAATCATCCGAAAATGACTTTGGTTGGCACAGCCATGCTGGGAAAAGGATGGATTTTCCCCAAAATACTAAACATAGAACTCCTGTATGATCCCACTATCAGTTAGACCTTTTTAGGAAATGAAGTCAGTTTCTCGAAGTAAGATCTGCACTCTCCCACCCAATCTCCCTGAGGAAGGGCGGCCACCCTTAGCAACCCTCCCCTTGAGGCAGGTGCCTCCCTGGACAAGGGGCTACCCCAGGGCTGGGAGGTCTCCACAGCAGCACACCCAACATCCTGGATACTAGGAGACAGATTACAGCACCAGGCCAGTGAGGGTCAGGACACACTAACCCAAATATGGCACCTTGGCAAATTAAAGATAGAAGCTAAAAGAACTTTTGCATAGAGCAGAAGCAAGAAGGTCTCTCTGACCCCCAGCCATCAGCCCTTCTTCCCTTAAGCAGGTCAGAATACTCCCATGTGGAACTTTCTCTCCCCGGACCACAGGGATGACATGCTTATCACCAGAGTCAAGGAATTTAGGACCACGGGGTCTGTATGAACACACCTGGTTAAACGAACCCTTATCTTCCTAGTTAAATTCTTTACCGTTTACGGGCCCTAGTCCAAACCCCTGTGTCTGTCAATTCTTCACACACTTACTGCTTCTTTGTCTAAAAGGTAGAAGAGCTGTCTGCTCCAGTCACCTCTGCTGGTCGTCATGGTCTTGTGAGGCTCCCACCAAATCAATCAATACATTTTGCTTGCTTTTCTCCTGTTCATCTGTCTTTGCCAATTTCCAGACTCAGCCAGGGACCTTAAGAGGGTAGAGGAAAACTTTTTCTTCTCTTGCAACACTGTGGGGTGGGGGTTGGGGAGTCAGAAAACGCCATCCCATCTTCCTGGCTTTGGTGAAAACGGACCTGTACTGGGAAGGAGCACAGGACAGTGCATGGCTGGAGGAGCCAGAGAGAGGCACGTGGAACATGTAGGAGCTACTTGGCCCCCAGCCAGGGGACTTGGCCCCAGTGACAAGTCCAGGGTGTAATTATGATTATTATAATGGAAGCATCCTGAACATCAGACCTTCCCCACACCAGGCTTCATGATTGCTGCTCGTTGTAGTTGCTACTGTTCGTTTAGTGACTTTTCTGAACTAACTTTGTCAAGTCTGTATTCTTTGCTGTGTGTATGGCTACTGAATCCCTGTGCTGTTAACTTAGTGGTCAGCCAGTGGCTGGGCAGAGAAGTCACCCCTGTTTCCAAGCTATGGGCTACAGATTGGAGGTCCCCACAACCTCGTCAGGTTTGAATAATCTACTCCAGTGGCTCATGGAACAGAGAAACATGTTACTTACTAGATGACCAATTCATTGAAAGGACAGTACTCAGGGCCAGGCAGCTGGAAGCGAGGAGCAGGGCAAGGTGTATAGAAGCAGCTCAGAGCTTCCCTGCTCTCTGAAAGAGGCCTTTGCCCGCCTCCACTCTGACCTTCGTCTATACTTCCTAACTGAAGACGTCCTTCTTTTGGGCTCATCTGTTAACTCAAGTGAAAGACCCGGTGGGCACCAAAACGACTCCTCAAGTACTAACCACTGCTGCCGTCCTGGTGATTCTTGGGCACAGCCATGAATCTCAGCTTCTTCATGATGGGGGGCAGCCCAGTAGCTGTGGGTCCCACAGGTCCTCCGGGGCAGCCCAGCAGCTGTGGGTCCCACAGGTCCTCTGGGGGCAGCCCAGCAGCTGTGGGTCCCACAGGTCCTCCGGGGCAGCCCAGAGCTGTGGGTCCTACAGGTCCTCTGGGGACAGCACCTTAATGGGCTTATGGTTCAGCAGGTACCTGTTCAGGTGGCTCTCGTCATGCCACACAGCCTCGATCCCATTGGCCAGGTTGACCCCCATTGTCTGGTGACAGGCCAAGGTCAGTTGGTGAACCTCTACCACCGACCCCCCAGAAAAGGTTAGGAGCCAGGAAAGAATGTAACCCTCCGTGCCCCCCTTCCTACACCTGGCGTTTGCTAGCACAAACATCCCACTCTTCCCCGATCCCATGACGGCCTCCCTGCGTGCCTGCGCGTACGGGAGAGTGCAAGCCTGCTTCACAGCTTCAGCATACTTGCCATCCCTTTGTCCTCCTTTCCCACGCTTTGAGGCATCTGCCCTTGCTTTTCTGATAAAAAATGACGTAAAAGCGATGTGCAGAACCCAGCTGCTGCTGCCCTACTTGCAGAGGCAGCCCTGCATGGCCGCTGAGATTGGTGTCTGAGAACTTTATTTCAGCGCGCGATGACAGGAAGAGCTGCTTACAGAAGCGGCGGATCATCACGTGCTCTGCATGGACACGTCCTCCCAGCACTGGGTGCCAGGAACCTCGAGGATCACCACCTTCCGGCCTTCCCGGAGGGGCACATGGGGCCCTGCGGGCAACTGATTGGTGAAGACGTAGTAGGTGACCCTGTGTCCCACCATGAAGTGTTTCTCAACTGTCTGCAGGAACAGCTCCAGGAAGGCCATGTATCCACAGGGACAGGGGACAGGGCTGGAGGAGGGTCACGGCCAGAGGCTGGCGGCAGGACCCCAAAACTTGGGCCGTGAACGTGTGCACTTTCTTCAAGGCGGCAGGCCCTGGGCTGCCTTAAGCAACAGTCACCCTCCTGGCCTGGCCTGAGCGCGTCTGCTGGTGGGCCTCCCTACCTTTGGCTCCCAGAGATGGGAGCCATCAGGACCCCATCTTACAAAGGGGAGCCTGAGGCTTAGAGGCTAGAAACCCATGCAGCTGATTCTACCCAGTCTGTAGGGCACAGAAACAAGGGCTGTGCCCAAAGGTGCTCAACTCATGGCAGGTGGGGACAGAACCTGCAGGAGGTCAGCCAGGGGAGGGGACGTGCAGGGTTTGCCCGGGAGCTCAGCACAGGGGGAGTGTTCCTGGCGCCAGCATGCTGACTGTCGGCCTTCATGGGTCACAGGGTCACCTACCCTAACCCTAACCCTTAACCCTAGCCCCTAACCCTAACCCCAACCCTAACTCTCATCAAACATCATGCTCAATTTTGAGGACTGACAGCTCTACTCTGAAATCAAACACAAGTCCATCATGCTGGCTTTCACTCATTGCTCAGTATCGTACTGAAAGTTCTACCCAGAATGATAAGACAAGAAATCCACATGTGGAAGAAAACAGTAGAACTAGGTCTATTCACAGACCAGAGATGGCATCATCTTATAGACAGAGCTTCCTAAACAATCAACAAAAAATGATTACAGCCAGTTAATATCAATACACAAGAATCTCTCTTATTTGTATACATTAGCCATGAATCATCCAAAAAATAATTTAAGAAAACATTTCCATTTTAGGGAACGTTAACATTGACAAAATACTTAGGAACAGATGTAATCAAGATGCAAGTCTTGTACGCTGAAAATTACAAAACATTGCTGAAAGAAAGGGAAACCTAAATAAATCTGAGGACCCCACGGCGATGAAAAGACATACTATTGATAAGATGGCAATAGCACACAATGCAATGTGGAAATTCAATGTGTTCCCAAGAAAATTCACAAAGGCTTTTGGAAAGAACTGCACAAGCTAATCCTAACAGTCATATGGAGTTTCAAGGGACCACAAAATAGCCAAAACAATCTTGAAAAAGAAAATCAAAGGTGAAAGGTCATTCTTCTAAAGTTCAAATATTAATACAAAGCAACAGTAAATAAAACATTTTGATACTGTCATAAAGGTATGTATTCACCCTGAAACAAATAATACATTATACGTTAATTGAATTTAAATTTAAAACATTTTTAAAAATAAAGAAATAAAATAATTTTTTAAAAAAGATATGCATACAGATCAGTGGGATTTAACTGAGAGCCCAGAAATAAACCCCTTCATCTATGGTCCACTGAATTTTGACAAGGGTGGACAACATTACACTGGGGGAGAGAAGGGTCTTTTCAACAAAGGGTGCTAGACAATTGGCTATCCATGTACAGAGGAATGAAACTGGACCTTACTTCACACCACATATAAACATTAACTCAAAATACATTAAAGGCTTAAATGTAAGAGGTAAAACTATAAACTCTAGAAGAAATAAATGGGGATAAATCTTCATAACCTTGGATCTAGCAATGCCATTAGATCTGACAACAAAGCGTAAGAAAGCAAAGAAAAAAATAGATAAAATAATATCCTCAAAATTAAAAATCTGTTCTGGGTGCCTGGGTGGCTCAGTTGGTTAGGTGTCCGACTCTTAATTTTGGCTCAGATCATGATCTCGGGGTCATGAGATAGAGCCCACGTCAGGCTCCACACTGAGTGTGGGGCCTGCTTAAGATTCTCTCTCCTTATCCCTCTGCCCCTGACCACTCGCACACTCACTCACTCTTAAAAAAGAAATGTAAAAAAAAAAAAAAAATCTTTGTACATCATAAGATACTATCTGGAAAGTGAAAAGATAGCCCCCAGAATGGAAGAAAATATTTGTACATTATGTATCTAATAAGAGTCTGTTGCCCAGAATATGTAAAGAGCTTTTACAACTCCTCAGCAAAAAGACAACCCATTTTTTAAAATGGACAAAAGACTTGGATAGACCTTTCTCCAAAGAAATCATACAAATGGTGATTAGCACATGAATAGATGTTAAACATCCTTAGTCTTTATGGAAATGAAGATTTAAACCAGTTAGATGTCCTTTTACACACAACGGAATCACTATTTTCAAGAAAACTAAAATAACAAATTTTGGAAAGGATGTTGAGAAACTGAAACCCTTACACCTTGCTTGTGAAAAATGGTGCAGGCTACGTATAAAATATTTTGGCATTTACCCAAATAGATCAAAGTAGAATGACCATATGGTTCAACAATTATACTCCCAGATACATACCCCAAAATTGAAAGGAGAAGTACCCTTATTCAGAGCAGCATTTTTCACCGCAGCCAAAAGGGGGAAGCAACCCAAGTGTCCACTGACAGACGAATGGATAAACGAAACGCGGTGTACACAGCACGGAGCACGATTCAGCCTTAAAAACGAAGGGGGCTCTGACACAGGCGACACCACGCATGAAGCGGGAAGTCATCACGCTGAGCGACATCAGCCAGTCACAGAAGGACAGACGCCCTGTGGTCCCACTTACCGGAAGTGTCCTGAGACACACAGTAGAATGTGGCTGCCGGGGCCGAGGGGAAGGGGACGGGGAGCTGGGGTCTCCCGCAGACAGAGCCGCCCTCGGGGAGAAGGAAGAAGTTCTGGAGAACGACGTGCCCCCGCGGGACCCCAGCTACGGCCGGGAACTGCGCACCGGACACGTTCTGAGGGTTCGGTGGCGGGTCCGCGGGACGGCGCCCCGTCGGGGGTAACACGCCCTGAGGCAGCCCGCGGGCGGCGAGGACACGCGGCTGGGGTCTGAGTGCGGAGAGGGAGGGGCTGCGCTGCGCTGGCGGGTTTCCCGCAGAGTCGGCTCCTCTTCAAACCACCACGTCCGCGCGGCCCCGAGAAGCCGAGCCGCCGACGCTCGTGCCGCAGGCGGAGCCCCGCCCCGACCCCGACGGCGCGGCCGCGGGGAGGACCCGCAGGGCCGAGGCCCGGGGAGCGCGAGCGCCGCGGCGGGGGGCCGCTGCCTGACCGCAGCCCGGCTGCGGGGCCCCGGAACCGAATCCGAGGGGCGCGCGAACACAGGCCCCGGGACCCCCGAGCGGATCCGAGCCCAGGAAGGGGAGACCGACAGCCCCGCGCACAGCACCGCGGGGACCCCGCGTCACCGCGCACAGAGCCCCGGCGTCTACACAGCGCGCCCCTCCTCCGCGGGGTCCTGTGAGCTCGCACCCCCTCCGCAGTCCCCGCTCAGGCGGCTTCTCCTCACCTCCTCCTCCCTCGGCGAGTCCTGAGGAGGCCGGCTCCCGTCAGCGTGGACGCGGCCCCACGTCCTCCCGAAGTCTCCACAGCGGGTCCTGAGGAGGCCGGCTCCCGTCAGCGTAGACGCGGCCCCACGTCCTCCCGAAGTCTCCACAGCGGGTCCTGAGGAGGCCGGCTCCCGTCAGTGTGGACGCGGCCCCACGTCCTCCCGAAGTCTCCACAGCGGGTCCTGAGGAGGCCGGCTCCCGTCAGTGTGGACGCGGCCCCACGTCCTCCCGAAGTCCCCACAGCGGGTCCTGAGGAGGCCGGCTCCCGTCAGTGTGGACGCGGCCCCACGTCCTCCCGAAGTCTCCACAGCGGGTCCTGAGGAGGCCGGCTCCCGTCAGTGTGGACGCGGCCCCACGTCCTCCCGAAGTCTCCACAGCGGGTCCTGAGGGGGCCCGGCTCCCGTCAGCTTGGACGCGGACCCACATCCTCCCGATGTCTCCCCAGCGGGTCCTGAGGAGGCCGGCTCCCGTCAGCGTGGACGCGGCCCCACGTCCTCCCGAAGTCTCCACAGCGGGTCCTGAGGGGGCCGGCTCCTGACCGTGGCTGAGGCCCCAAGTCCTCCCGAAGCCTGGGCGTCAGCACAGTGGGTCGGTCCTGAGGCCTTGGAACACCTGTCCTCGCCCGGGAGGAGGAGGGCTGAGCGCGCATGCCCCGCACGGGTCGCGGGGCGGGACTCGGGCGCCCCCTGCGGGAGGTGGGTGCAGTGCAGGATGCGGTGCACTCAGTTCCGTGGAGGCACCTGTCCCTTCTGGGGTCCAGCTGAATCCATTACATTTGGGAAATTCGAACTGAAATGGAGTCCAATTATCCCCTGACTTCCCCAGAAATAGAAACTATTAATTAGAAACCATACGGAATTAAGTGAAATGCAGACACAGGCTTTACAACTTACACCAAAATTCATTCAAAATTGTAGATAAATTTAAAATGTAAAACTATCAAAATAAAGGGGGAGCCTGGGTGGCTCAGTGGGTTAAGCGGCTGCCTGCGGCTCAGGTCGTGATCCCAGGGTCCTGGGATCGAGCCCCGCGTCGGGCTCCTTGCTCAGCAGGGAGCCTGCTTCTCCCCTGCCTGCTGTTCCCCCTGCTTGTGCTTGCTCTCTCTCTTTCTCTCTCTCTCTGTCAAATAAACAAATAAAATCTTTCAAAAAACAAAAAGTAAAAAAAGAAAATCCACATGGTCTTGGGTTCAGTGATGAGCTTTAACACACAACACCAAAAGCCAATCCACAAATGAAAAAAATTGATAACATGAACTTCCTAAAATTAAAACTTTAGTGGGGCACCTGGGTGGTTCAGTCATTAAGCATCTGCCTTCGGCTCAGGTCATGATCTCAGGGTCCTGGGATCGAGCCCTACATCGGACTCCCTGCTCAGCGGGGAGCCCGGTTCTCCCTCTCCCACTCCCCCTGCTTGTGTTCCCTCTCCCACCCCCCCTGCTTGTGTTCCCTCTCTCGCTGTCTCTCTCTGTCAAATAAATAAATAAAATCTTTTAAAAAAAAATTTGCTCTGTGAAAGACCTTGCTCAGAAAACTAAAAGAGAAGCCACGAACTGGGAGGAAATATTTGCAAAGCGCAAATCTGGTAAAAGATTTGTATTCAAAAAATACAAAAGACTATCAGAACTCAATATAAGGAAACAAACATCCTAATTGATAATGGGTAAGGGTCTGAACAGATGCCTGGACAAAGAAGATATACAGATACAAAATAAGCATACAAAAATATGTTTGACATCATCATTAGGAAAGTACAAATTTAAACAACAGTGAGACAGCCAGTACTGCACACCTATCACAAATACTAAACTCCAAAAACAAGAACACCAATTGCTGGAAGGTGAGGAATGGCAGCAACTGTCCCTTCAGAAGACATTTTGACCATTTTTTCCAAACCTAAGTCTCATGTTAAGATCCAACAATTGCACTTCTAGTATTTAGCAACTGCTTTGAAAAACTATTTCCGAACAAAAACTCACATGCAGTTATGCACGGTAGCTCTATTCATAATGGTTACAAACTTAAAGAAACCAGGATGTCCTTCCATAAATGAATCCATAAGCAAACTAAGTGCATCCATGTGAAGGAAGCAGAATATGCATTGCAAAATATACCTCTTTGGCACAAGGGATATTTGGGCTGATTAATTTTAAGAAACGCCAGACATGGGAGAATCTCTGAAAACTGGGTAAAAGTTGCCATTTGGTGAGTGAAATGTACACTTATAAAGGAACGCCCCATTTGTAAGCCTGTCTCCCTCTGTATCAGGAACAGAATTACTAAATCTCAAGAAACTCTTACCAAAAGAGAAGGCACAGACTTAAAGCTGTGTAACAACCATACCCTCGTTTACTGTACTCACCTGATAACATCCCTTAACTGACCTTCCCACCACCCAAAATCTTTTGGTCTTTAGCTGAAGATAGCATTTAGGGTGAGGGCTGGGCCACTTCAAGGAATTACTCCATTTTCCTGGGTATCTCCCATGAATACAGGACATATGCATGATATTTAACTTTGACTGGTTTTTCTCCTGTTAATCTATTCAGCAATAAAAAGAAATGAACCATCACCCCATACAATCACATGGAGGAACTTTACATGTATTTTTTTAAGTGAAAGAATCCAGTCTGAAAAGGCTGCACACTGAGTGACCCGATTTGTAGGAGATTCTGGAAAAGGCAAAACTAGAGATGATATAAGGATCTGAGAGTGACATCCATGATATTTTCATGATTTATACCTGCCACTATGCGTTTGTCAAAACCCAAACCTTTTGGGGCACCTGGCTGGCTCAGTCGGTGGAACGTGCAACTCTTTTTTTTTTTTTTTTGTATGGTATATGAATCATATTTCACTAAAGCCGTTACCAAAAAAATAATAGGTAGTGGTATACAGTATTCAGGCACAAATTTCCAAAGGACTAATTAAGGAATAGGAGTAGAGAATATTGTTTGGAGGCTGTCCCTCCACAACCAGGTCTTCAAGAAAAGCAGGAGCTGACCCACAGGCCTCTGAATTGACACTCAGACACTCTCAGCCTCAGATGCTCCCGGAGTGGGAGAGCCTGGCACAGGCTGGGGGTGGGGGGAAGGCTGTGGATTGTAGGGGCACTGAGTAGGAACTGTCCCCCGAGAGCAGGCAGGAGGGCCCTGCAGAGGAGGGCAGCCTGTCCCTCCCGAGTCCCAGGCAGGGGCAGAGGCGCCAGAAGGCAGAGCTCAGGAACATAAGGCACAGCTGAAATGAGGGCCTCAGCGGGTCTGCAGGTCACTGTCGCCCAGCCCCAGTCATGAAGGCTGACAACGTCCCACTGAAGCTGGAGGAACCATTGACGTTGTCCTCTGCCTCCATGAGAGAGGCCTGGGGAGATTTTTATGAGGAAGGATGAAGGAATTTTCCTGAATGAAGCATTTAATCTTTTCTTGTGACTACAACACCTTATCCTCCACTTTCTGAACTATTTATTTAATATATATATGCTTTTTGCAAGGACCGTGTGCTCCCTCTGGGGTCACTTGCCATCTCCCTTGCCTGCCTCTTCCCGCTCTGGGTCTCCTCTGAGCAGTCTGTGAGGACGGACTGTGCCCATGTCACGGGCACAGAAGCGAGATTCCAGAAGGTCCAGATGACCTGCTCCCAGTCCCAGCGTGTGGAGCCTGGGTCAAGGATGGTCCGCGAGCAGAGGAAGACTTGGGCCCAGGGAGACTGAGGGAGAATGTGGCACAGTGAACCCGCAGGAGGAGAGTTAGCACTGTGGCAACCTGGCGTACAGGCCTGTTGGGAGACCATGTCACACTGGCTCTGTCCCCATGGTTGGGGGTTGTCAGGGTATCCACCCTCTGAGGCTGTAGGCTGACAGTGACTGGCAGGAGAGGAGGTGCACCTGATGCAGGAGAGAGCCCTCAGGCAGAGAGGAGGGGGCAGGTGCCCCCCCAGCAGCTGGAGGAACTCAGGGTATCCACCCTCCCAGGCTGCAGGATGGCAGTGGCTGGCAGGAGAGGAGGCACCTGGTGCAGGAGAGAGCCCTCAGGCAGAGAGGAGGGGGCAGGCTCTCCCCCAGCAGCAGGTGCACTGGGGCAGGCTGAGGGGTCATCCGTGGACAGCAGTGCCTGCAACCGGGGTCTCCACACAGACCCCCCTCCTCAGGCTCAGCACAAGCTTGTCTGGATGGCCTTTGTCTCCCAAATACAAAGTCTGGCCCAGGACCCTCCTCAAGCCCCAACTCCCAATCCTTTCTGCTCAGCTCAAGTGACAAGAAATGTCCCATAATTTAGGTGGTGTTGGGTGCACAGGGACATTTGATTTTCTGGCACATGCTGTAACATTGCTGGCATTTTAAAGATCTCAGGGCTTTGATTCAAAAACGGTAGGATGCCGCGGACCCCAGTCGGCTTTCTGGAAACCTGCCTCTGGGCCTTGCAGCCCTCCCATCCCACCAGTTCTGCTCAGAATCCCTCCAGGTCACAGACCCACAGTCTTGGCTCCTCAGATGCCCGGACAAAGCACCTTCAAAACGCAATCCCGGTGGGGCAGCAGGACACACTGCGGATTCCAGCAAATCCGCCTCCCAGAAACTGAGGGTACTGCTGGACGAGCTGTCTGAAAACAGCCATGTCAGCTTTCCAGGAAGATACCAGAGGCACAGGAGTAACTGAGGAGCATCTGAAGGTGAGGTAGTGTCCATCAGAGCTTCCAGACCCTTCTTCCCTAAAGTTCCTCATTCCTCAGCCTTTCTTCCAGTGATTCTGCTTGGTTTCTAATTGCCCCAACTGTTATCCATTGCCTTAGGCAGCAGAGACTCACGTATGCCTTTAAATGTTTTGGACATTGAATGTCCTCCAGTAGCCACTTCACTACTGGGAGAGTTGGTAGCAAGCAAGAAGTCCCAGAGGACTCCAAGGGTCTGGACTTGGCGTTTCCCTCTCCTGAGATGGGGACACCTGTGGGAGGTGCAGTGGTCAGTTGGGGGAGGGAGGCAGGCACCTGACATAGACAGATGGGGTATAGGTGAGGACCGGGGCCCCCGGGTTATGTGCCTGGCATCCAGACTGAACAGGTCTTCAAAGCTGCAGACTGGCTGGGATCATCTTCAGGCTGAGGAGGAAGGTGAGGGGAGCAGAGGGGACTGAGGAGGTTCGGCTCAGACAGGAGAGGGCTGAGCCACACTTTTGGGGGGAGAGTGGGTCAGGTTCAGGCTCACAGGGACAGACCTTGAGGCCATTATGCCATGTGAAATAAGCCAGTCCCTAACGGACCGACAGTGGAGGACCCCACTTGTGAGGGATGGAGAGCACTCCCATTCACAGAGGTGGAAGGAGCTGCTGGGTGTCGGGGCTGGGGAAGGGGAATGGGGGATTAGGGTCTCGTGGGTAGAGGTTCAGTTTGGGATGATGAAAACATTGTGGCGATGGATGGAGGTAGCCGGTGCAGAACAGGGAATATACTTATTGCCACTGAAACACGCTTCATGGTATCAGGTGTATGTCCATTATACCACAATACAAAAGAAGTGAGTCAGGATGTCGGGGCCGTCGTGAGTCCCTGGAGGGCCCAGGAGCAGGGAGCCTGTATCTTAGTTCTCGCTCTCACGCTCTGCCCCTTTTTGGGTGACTGAGCTCAGTAAATGCTTGCTAAGACACAGTGCAGGCAGCTGGTGGGGAAAAAGTGCACAAGTGCAAACCCACTGGTGAGCACTGAGGAATCCAAAGGGACACGCATCCAGACAGAGCGAGTGCCCACATTTCACAAACACCAGCACAGAAATAGCCATTTAAAACCAAGGCAGGAACCTTATATAGCCCATGCTCCTGAAGGCCGAGCTAGTGGCCACGGCCAAGGCCTCTGGTGGTGAGGGCACTGGGGGGTCTGAGAGGTGGCTCGGCGCACCCTGACCCTGATGCCCCTTGGCTGTGGTGAGGTGTAAGGACTGGGAGGGAAGACCCAGCCAGCACCCGTTCTGGGTCCATGGCTGCTACAGGACTGCTCCCAGCCCCAGCAGGTGATGTCTGTTTAGAACCACGGAGAAAACCTTTTCACTCAATAGTTCTTTTTAAGATGGTTGCTCAGCATTGACACAGAAAAACCTCTGACATAAAACTGGAGCCGTTCACAGTTGCAAATGACCCCCAAATGATCAAAATGTAGTGACCACAAAGAGAGGAACGTGTGCCCCCAGGCAGGCCTCCTGTGCACAGGGGTGGCTGGGGCGTTGGCGTGCCCATGCAAGCAGTGCTGGGCTCCACAGTTTCCCTCAAGGGGACAGAAGTAGGAATCTGCTCTGACAGCTCCGCTCAAGGCAGCACCCCCTGATGGAGACGGGGGCAGCCCCTCATGACTTCCAGATGTCCTGGTGACTCTTGGGCACAGCCACAAATCTCAGCTTCTTCATGACCCAGGGAATGATGGGGGGCCAGCCCAGCAGCCTCAGGTCCTGCAGGTCCTCCAGGGGCCAGGCCAGCAGCCCTGGGTCCTGCATGGCCTCTGGGGGCAGCCCCTCATGAGTTCTGGGTGTCCTGGTGATTCTTGGGCACAGCCATGGATCTCAGCTTCTTCATGACCCGGAGAATGATGGGGCAGCCAGCCCAGCAGCCGTGGGGCGCACAGGTCCTCTGGGGACAGCACCTTGGTGGGCCTGTGGCCCGGCAGGTACCTCTTGAGGTGGCACTTATTGGGCCACATGGCCTCAATCCCATTGGCCCAGTTGACCACCATCGCCTGGTGACAGGCCGAGGTCAGTCGGGGAATCTCCACCACCAATTCCCAAAAAAGGCCCCCATGTAGTAAAAGTTGCCCTCGTCCCTGGGGATGTGGGTCTGGGAATGTGGCCAGCGCTCATAGCTAAAGTCCTCATGGGCTCCCCAGTAGAAACCGAGGTGTGGGGTGCCAAAGAGGGGAGGCAGGATCTCCATGCCCACATGGTCCCAGAACTTCATTCCCGCATCCACATCCACGCACACCAGGTCTTCCACGTCACAGAGGAAGTGCTGCTCGCAGAAGCGGCTGATCATCGCTCTGTGCCACATGGACACATCCTGCCAGAGCAGGACGCCGCGGACCTCGACGACCACCACCCTCCGGCCCTCCCAGAGTGGCACACGGGGCACAGCAACCAGCTGGTCGGTGAAGATGTAGTAAGTGATGCTGTGTCCACCATGAGGACCACCACCCTCCGGCCTACCTGGAGGGGCACACGGGGCCGGGCAGCTGGGTGATTGGTGAAAAACTAGTAGTTGACCCCATGCCCCACCATGAAGTGCTTCTCTGCCGTCTGCAGGAACAGCTCCAGGAAGACCACGTATCCACAGGGGCAGTGGACAGGGCAGGAAGAGGGTCACTGCCAGAGGCTGGCAGCAGGACACCAGAGTTGGGGGCCATGGACATGTGCACCTTCTTCAAGGGGGTGGGCCCTGGGCTGCTTTAAGCAGCAGCCACCTCCTGACCTTCCTGAGGGAATCTGCCAGCAGGACCTCCCTAATGTCTGTTCCCAGAGATGGGGGCTATCAGCAGCCTGACTTCCAAAGGGGAGCCTGAGGCTTCGGAGGCTGGAAACCCATGCAGCCCCACAGTCAGCATGCTGGAGCCAGGAACACTCCCCCTGTGCTGAGCTCCTGGGTAAACCCTGCAGGTGCCCTCCACTGCCCCCCCCCCCCAGATCCCATCCCCACCTTCCAGGAAGGAAGCACCTTTGTGCACAGCCCTCATTTCTGTCTTACAGAGTGGCTAGAATCAGCAGGGCCGGCCACCCATCCCACTTTGCTTTGAGTGGGCTGCCGCTGGCCCCCACAGACCTGTCTCCACTTCCTGTAGGGTCCTCCCTGGAAGGCTGCTGGGCATCCTGCTGATAAGGTGCTCAGTAAGCCACTGGTATTCCTAGGAGGGGTCACCCTCAAACTCTGCCACATCAGGAATCAGGTCCAGCCCGTGGACAGGGAAGGCCAAAGACGACACCAGGAAGAAGAGGGGGCTTGCTTAGGCCCCAGACTTGAATCCAAGGGTGTGAGCTTCTAGGTCCAGTCTACATCTCCCCGGCCCCAAAAGGTTGGAAGTCTTGTCCAACCATGTCCCATGGCTGGTCCCCCTTTAAGGGTACTACCTGCTCCCCGCTGTGAGGACAGCAGCTCCCCCATTATAGGCAATTGTGGTGAGCCCCTCTGAGACTGATGTTTTTGCGTAGGTGCTAAGGCTACTTCCCTGTGCCTGCCCCATACCCAGCAGGTTAGTAAATAGTTCACACAGGGAAGGTGGGTATGCCTTGTTCCCCAATGGGGGAACAAGCCAGATATGAAGCAGGGGGATAGAAGAGTGATCCCGGCAGAGGGCAGAGCAAAAGCAAAGGCTTGTAGTCAGGCCCAGGACACATGTGGGACGAACACACTTGGGTGGCCCACAGAAGAGGGGGGCACGGTGGAAGGGGTGAGGCTGGAGAGGACGGGCAGGGGGGGAGCAGACCACAGAGAGGCCCAAAGGTTATGTTCTGAAAATATCACTCTAGTTACAGAGGAGAATGGGTTCTGTGCACCAGAGGACAGGGAGAACCTAACCCTAAGCCTAATCCCTAACTCCTAACTCTAACCCTAACCCTAACCCTAACCACTATTACCAACCCCACAAAATCAGGAAAATACATTCCTGTACCTTTCTTAAAAGAGATGTAAGAAGCCAGATCAGAAGAATTGCAAAACCAAGAGCTCATAGACTGTGCATCCTAAGCAAGTGAGTCTGCACAAACACCTCAAAGGTTATTCAATAGAGTGAAACAAGCAATGTTATACAGCACAATGAATTTTTAATAAATCATCTGGTCATATTAATTGATGCAGAAAATGTTCTAACCAAAGTCCAACGTCTGTTGCTGATATAAATACTCATGAAAGCAGGAATAAGGAGTAATTTTCTCATTAAATCTCTAGCAAACACCATGCTTAAGTCTGAAGATGGACAGCTCTACTCTGAAATCAGGAACAAGGACAAGATGCTGGTTTTCACTTGTTGCTCAATATTGGACTGAACGTTCTACCCAGAAGGATAAGCCAAGAAAGAAGGCATCCACATGTGAAAGGAAACACTGGAACTCTGTCTATTCAGAGACCAGGGATGACATCATCTTATACAGAGCTTCCTAAAGAATCAACAAAAAATGATTACAGTCAGTTACATAATTCAGCAAAGTTACAGGACAAAATATCAATACCCAAAATCTCTCTTATTTGTATACGCTAGCAATGAATCATCCAAAAAGGAATTTAAGAAAACAATTCCATTTTAGGGAACATCAACATTAACCAAATATTTAGGTATAGATGTCTTCAAGGTGCACATCTTCTACACTGAAAGTTACAAAACATTGCTGAAAGAAAGTAAGGGAAACCTAAATAATTCTGAAGACACCCTATGGTGATGAAAAGACATACTATTAATAAGATGGCAGTAGAACACAAGGCGATGTGGAAATTCAATGTGTTCCCAAGAAAATTCACAAAGGCCTTTGGGAAGAAATGCACAAGCAAATCCTAACAGTCATATGGAATTTCAAGGGACCACAAGATAGCCAGAACAATCTTGAAAAAGAAAATCAAAGGTGAAAGGTCATACTTCCAAAGTTCAAATCTAATACAAAGCAACAGTCAAGAAAACGTTGTGATACTGTCGTAAAGGTATGCATTCACCCTGAAGCAAATAATACATTATGTTAATTAATTAAAATTTTTTTAAATAAATAAAATAACAATTTTTATTGTTCTGCATACCCTTTTAAAAAGGTATGAATACAGATCAGTGGGATTTAAGTGAGACCAGAAATAAACCCCTTCTTCTATGGTCCACTGAATTTTGACAAGGGTGGACAACATTACTTGGGGGACAATTGGTTATCCATGTGCAGAGGAATGAAACTGGACCCTTACCTCATACCACATAGAAATGTTAGCTCAAAATAAGTAAAGGCTTAAATGTAAGAGGTAAAATTATTAACTCTAGAAGAAATAAATGGGGATAAATCTTCATAACCTTGGATTTAGCAATGCTTTTAGCTCTGACACCAAAGCATAAGAAAAGAAAGAAAAAATAGATAAAATAATATCCTCAAAATTAAAAATCTTTTCAGCATGCCCGGCTGGCTCAGTCAGTTAATCATCTAACTTAATTTTGGCTCAGATCATGATCTCAGGGTCGTGATATCAAGCCCCATGTCAGGCTCCACACTGAGTGTAGGGCCTGCTTGAGAGTCTCTCTCCCTCTCCCTCTGCCCCCGACCGCTCGCACACTCTCTCTCTCGCGCTAGTAAAACAAATGTTGGAAAAAATTAAAAATCTTGGTACATCAGAAGTGACTATCCTGAAAGTGAAAAGACAGCCCCCAGAAGGAAATATTTGTACATTATGTATCTAGTAAGAGACTGTTGTCCAGAATACGTAAAGAGCTTTTACAACTCCTCAACAAAAAGAGAACCTAATTTTAAAATACACAAAGGACTTGGATAGACCCTTCTCCAGAGAAATCATGGGGAGTTGGGTGTTTAATCCATACAGAGTCTCCCTCGGGAAGAATGAACATGTTCTGGAGAATGAGGTACAACCGTGGGAACTCAGCTAAGGCCAGAGCATTGTGTACCTAAAATGTTTTAGGTGGTAAAGGTTATTTATGTTTAATAAATAGTGAAGTGAAATTAATTGATTAATATTGACTAATTAAATTGACTATTAATTGACTATTTAATAGCCACAGTGAAAAAGTGGATGAAGGACTGACGCATGTCACAACGTGGATGGACACTGAAAACAGCCCAAGTGACAGAAGCCAGACAGAAAACACCACTCAGATTAGAGCCATCTGTGCTCCTTCAATCCCTCAGCGTTCTGCAAATAACGGAAAGTCTTGGGAGCAGCTCCAGAAAAAGAAACCTGGATCCGAATGGAGAAAGACTTTTCAGACCATGGGGCAGGTGGTGACAGTGGAAGTGGGCCTGTGGTCTGGGTTAAAATGTGGAAACCGCGATGATTTCCTCATTCAGGGTTCTGTGGTGGTTCCACGGGACAGTGTCCCTGTTTGGGGTAACACGCCCTGAAGCACCCCGTGTGGTAAATGTGGTAAGGAGACGACAGCTGGGGGTGAGTGGTGGAGATAAAGCGTATTTGCGCTGCGGTGACAGGTTGACCGCACTCTGAAATCACCGCAGAGTCCACGACTCTACAAACAACCACGTCAGCACGAGGTCACGGAAGCAGAGACGACACCAGACTGTGACGGAGGCCGCGCCCTCCCAGACCCGGTTCCCCCACCGCGGAGAGCCCACTCCCCTTGAAGGAGGCCACGTGGTAGCGAGAGACTCGCGGGAGGATTCAATCAGCAGCCCCTGTGTCTCGGGTGCAGCAGAAGCAGTGGGATCTGGAATTCCCATTTTCCACAACCCTCCCCCAAAACCTGGTTAGAACTGTGAAAATGCAAGACGGGCACCTCAGGAGAGGGGACTGGGGACGCCAGCAGGGAGGCCGGAGCGGGGAGCCCGCCACTCAGGGTCAGTGACGGGAACGGCCGTCAGTCACAGGCCCGGGGTCGGAAGCCTCCACAGCAGACACCCATCGGTCACAGGCCCCGGAGCGGAGGACGCAGGTGTCCGCTCCTCCAGGAACTCCACGCTCCCTGCAGCTCAGGGGGGCGAGCCGCCGTCACCCCGAAGCCTGCTTCTCTCCGGCGGACTTCCCGTCGGAACAGCGCCCCCCGCTTCCTCCTCCTTCCCCACGACATGCTGTTCCTCTCCTTCCTTTCTCGTCCGCGATGTGGCCGGAGCTGGCTTGTCCCGGACGGCAAGTCTCTGCTCTTCCCAAAGAAACCCATTTTGCTGGTAAAACGACCGGCACTTTCAGTTTAAGGTCAACAGGACGGATAAATTCGATAAGTTGGCAAGGAGCAAAACCGAGAGACAAAAATCCGGTGCACTTCCAGGCGCTCCTCACACACCGTCAGGACGAGACCCGCGGAGCACAGGCTCCTTCACAGCCGCATCGAGAAGAACCACACACCGAGCAGCACACGTCCCCAGGAGCCGACACACCTGCTCTCCGACCCCGTGAGACACGGACCGCGGACGTCGAGGGAGACACGCCGGGAAGACGCCCTGCGCTCAGGGCAGAGCGGACGCTGCGGACATGTCTACTCTCCCCCCGCCGTCCGCAGAGTCCGCGCCGCCGCTACGGGCCTCCAGCGGGGTCTTCGCAGACACGGAACCCACAGCCCTGACGCGGGTGTGGACGCGGGGAGGAGCCGCGGGGCCGAGGCGGGGGAGCCGGAGCACAGCGGCGGGCGGCCGGCCCGGACCGCAGACCGCGGGAGCAGCCCAGGAACCGACTCCGGGTGCGCGTGGACACGGACGCGGGGGCCGCCGGAGCGGATCCGAGGCCAGAGAGGGGAGCCCCGACAGCCCCGCGCACGGCACCGCGGGGACCCCACGTCACCGCACACAGAGCCACGGACACCCCACGGTCTGCGCACCCGCCCTTCCTCCGCTGCGTCCTGTGAGCTCGGGCCCCCTCCGCGGTCCCCGCTCAGACGGCTTGTCCTCACCTTCTCCTCCCGCGGCGGGGCCTGAGGAGGCCGGGCTCCTGGCAGCGTGGACGCGCCCCACGGCCCCCAGAAGCCTCCACCTCAGGTTCTGAGGAGGTCCGCCCCTGTCACGACGGCTGCAGGCCGAGCTCTGGGCTCCGGGCGGGAGCTGGGGTCGTGCGCCCTCTGCAGGCGGGGGAGGCAGTGCAGGACAAGGTGAGCTCCCCGTTCAATGGAAACACCTGCTCTCTCCCTGGGTCCAGTTGAAGCCATTAAATTCTGAAAATTCAAGCTGAATGGAGCCCAATATCCCCCAACTTCTCCAAAAATAGCTAAGAAATAATTAATTGGAAACAATACGCAATGACAACAGTCCCTGACTCTAACAGTGCCCTGGCCCTGACTGAACATGATTCCGACCCAAACTTGATCTCAAGCCTGGTCCTGACCCCAGCCCAAGACCCTAACCCTAGCCCCCAAACCCGAACAATGTTCACGATAATCACAAGGTAGAAACCATGCAAATGTCCATCCATGGTGAATGCATAAACAAAGTGTGGTCAAGGGTTTGGGTCTGGGTTCAGGTTCAGGTTTGGGTCAGAGTTCTAGATCAAGGTTTGGGTTTAGGATCAGGGTGAGGGTGAGGGTTTTGGGTGAGGGTGAGGTTAATGGTTAGGATTAGAGCCTAGGGCTTTAGGCTTATGATTTAGGGTTTAAGACTTAGGGCTTAGGGGATAAAGTTTAAGGTCACATTTGGGTTTGGGTTCTTGCTGGGGTTTGGGTTCAGGGCTCATGACTCAGAGTTCTGGTTCAGGGTTTCGGTTCAGGGCTTGGATTCAGGGCTTGGGTTCAGAGTTTGGTTATGGGGTTCAGTTTCAGGTTTGAGATTCAGGGTTCCAGTTTGGGGTTTAGGGTCACGTTAGCTTTTAGGGTTAAAGTTAAGGGTTAGAGTTCGGTTTAAGGATCACACGTGTTCTTTAGTTTTCATCATGGACACAAAATTTCTATCTGAAGTTTCTAAATCTGAAATCTATTTAGTCTGGGTGTCAGGAGCTTGTTCAGAATTTAGGGTCACAGTAACTGCCTACCAACAGCATTCTGATCCTAGAGTCTCCCAGTCACCCAGAAGCTGCTTTTTTTCTTGGTTCAAACATACCCTTTGCACAGAAGGGTGAGCTGCTGCCAAATCTGGGATGATTTCACAATGGCAGAGATGTGAAACCAAATATTGTGGAAATGTTCATGGAAAATGAAACAGGAGACAAATAATCTGTCGACTCCTGATTCTTCCACAATAACAAAGACCAAGTTCCCAATAGAGTCTGATAATGTTCCCTAGGAAGGACTATGGTACTCATTACCAATACCACAAAAAGGCCCCCTCCCCTGGTTTAAACTAAGAATCACAGGAAGATACTTCCTATTTTTTGTCAAAAATACAATTTTATTCTTTGGATGTTCCAGTGTACAATTTGTAGAGGCATTGCCAACATTTTCCGTTCTCAAACACTCATCCACACACGGATAAAATGCAGGCAACATTGTAATGCACTGCTCATTGGGGTACCAAGAAGAAGGAGGGCTATTAAAAGTAATAAAAGTATATCTACTATTAAACTCAGAAAAAGCACTCTTTATGGGCACTTAATGAGGATCCCTAGCCATAAGATCTCACATCTCATCATATGGAACCCACCCATAAAAATCATCAATTAACAATAGCCTGCCGACCACTGTAGCCCCCCTGCCATTTCCCTATGGGATTGTAATACACACTCCAACCGCTAGAGACAACTTCAACAGCGGAACAGGACTTGCCCACCCCTGGGGGACCAACTATTACAGTGATCTAAAAAAATCCCACTCCCTCGGCATCACAATTCCGGACTTCCAGCTCTATCACAAAGCTGTCATCATCAAGACAGTATGGTACTGGCACAAAAACAGACACATAGATCAATGGACAGAATAGAGAGCCCAGGAATGGACCCTCAACTCTATGGTCAACTCATCTTTGACAAAGCAGAAAAGAATGTCCAATGGCAAAAGACAGTCTCTTCAACAAATGGTGTTGGGAAAATTGGACAGCCACATGGAGAAGAATGAAACTGCACCATTTCCTTACAGCACACACAAAAATAGACTCCAAATGGTTGGAAGACCTAAGCATGAGACAGGAGTCCCTGAAAATCCTAAAGGAGAACACAGGTAGCAACCTCTTCGACCTCAGCCACAGCACCTTCCTCCTAGAAACATCGTCAAAGGCAAAGGGTGCCAGGGCAAAAATGAACTATTGGGATTTCATCAAGATAAAAAGCTTTTGCACAGCAAAAGAAACAGTCCACAAAACCAAAAACAACCAACAGAATGGGAGAAAATAGTTGCAAATGACATATCAGATAAAGGGCTAGTATCCAAAATCTATAAAGAACTTATCAAACTCAACCCCCAAAGAACAAATAATCCAATTAAGAAATGGGCAGAAGACATGAACAGACATTTTTCCAAAGAAGACATCCAAATGGCCAACAGACACATGAAAAAGTGCTCAACATCGCTCAGCATCAGGGAAATCCAAATCAAAACCTCAATGAGATACCACCTCACACCCATAAGAATGGTTAAAATGAACAAGTCAGGGAACGACAGATGTTGGCGGGGATGTCGAGAAAGGGAACCCTCCTACACTGTTGGTGGGAATGCAAGCTGGTGCAACCACTCTGGAAAACAGTATGGAGGTTCCTCAAACAGTTGAAAATAGAGCTAGCATACGATCCAGCAATTGCACTACTGGGTATTTACCCCAAAGATACAAATGTAGGGATCCGAAGGGGTACGTGCAGCAATGTCCACTATAGCCAAACTGTGGAAAGAGCCAAGATGTCCATCGACAGATGAATGGATAAAGAAGAGGTGGTATATATACACAATAGAATATTATGCAGCCATCGAAAGGAATGGGATCTTGCCATTCGCAATGATGTGGATGGAAGGGGATGGTGTTATGCTGAGTGAAATAAGTCAATCAGAGAAAGACATGTATCATATGATCTCACTGATATGAGGAATTCTTAATCTCAGGAAACAAATTGAGTGTTGCTGGAGCAGTGGGGTGTGGGAGGGATGGGGTGGCTGGGTGATAGACATTGGGGAAGGTATGTGCTATGGTGAGTGCTGTGAATTGTGCAAGACTGTTGAATCACAGATCTGTACCTCTGAAACAAATAATGCAATATATGTTAAGAAAAAAAAAGATAGCAGGAGGGGAAGGATGAAGGGGAGTAAATCAGAGGGGGAGATGAACCAATATTTTACTAAGGAAGAAATGTAAAAGCCACAAGCTATTCTGTTTGCCACAAATTCCTACAGCAAAAAGGGAAACACGACCCAGTTGCATTTATCCATGTCCCGGCACCTCAACATCAGTTTTAGATATTTTCCTATATACTTTGGAAATGTCTTTAGTGCAATCAGCTCATTAATTTATGCAAATTAGGGAAACTAATTTATAATATCATCACCTTTAAAGGTATCTTCTATACACTTCTTCCCCCCACCCCAAGACGCCCACCAGATCTGTCGCTCAGGTGAACGATGATACATTCAACTGTTTCAGGAGCCCAAAGCAATCAGTAATCTTAGCTTCTAAATATGCAGTGATCTCAAACTTCTACCAGTGTAAAGAAAAAGACTCAAGTGATCAAAAATCACATCGTTGTGGCACCTGGGTGGCTTAATCCATTAAGCGTCTGCCTTCGGCTCAGGTCGTGATCCCAGGGTCCTGGAATCAAGAGCCCCATGTCGGGCTCCCCACTCAATGGGGAGCCTGCTTCTCCCTCTGCCTCTGCTGCTCCCCCTGCTTGTGCTCTCTCTGTCTCTCAAATAAATAAATAAAATCTTTAAATAAAAATCACATAGTTGAAGAAAAATATATCAGTATGAAGATTTTTTAACTACAACTTTATTATGCCTTTCTTTCAAGATACAAGCTCTCTTTAGAATGACATCGAATTACAGTGCATACACACCTATAACAGCTTAGACTTGCTTAGGAGCACATCATTACATTAAAATAAATAACCTTCTAAATATTTCATAATTTAATTGGCCCTTAAATAGTTTTCCCAGGGGGAAAACAAGCATTCTCTGTTCTTTGAGTTGGATATATAAGTGAACTGCTATTTATTCATTTAAATCCCGAAGAAACCTAAAGACAAAAGTTTTTTTTTCTAATCAATACAGATATACATGATCATCATCATTAATACAGTGAAAGGATGAAATGGTATAAACAGTCAATCTCTCATAAGTATGGTTGCAAAATAATCTCAATGGACAATGACTGACACTGACAGTCATTTCAAGGAAAGAAGAACCTAAGTCAAGAAAATGTTGAAGAATATGTACTCTGACAAAGGAGTGAGAAGTATTAACACAAAAATGAGAACTATGGAATGAAAAAGTCATTTTACTTTGTCAAAAAAATGGAGGGGCGCCTGGGTGGCTCGGTCGTTAATTGTCTGCCTCCGGCTCAGGTCATGGTCCCAGAGTCCTGGGATCGAACCCCACATCTGGCTCCCTGCTCCGCGGGAAGCCTGCTTCTCCCTCTCCCACTCCCCCTGCTTGTGTTCCTTCTCTTGCTTTGTCTCTCTCTGGCAAATAAATAAAATCTTTAAAAAAATATATATGGACAAAACATGGAAGAAGGATGGAACCTAGAGTATTTAGAATTGATGTAGATCTATACCAACGTGGACTGTGGTACAATGATTTGATCTCATGAAGGAACTGAATAAAATGAAATGTCACAGGTCTTTATGTCAATAATAAAACATTAATTCAAAATACATACAAAATACAAAGTCTGGATTTTTCCCCTTAGGTTTGTCATAAACATGAAACCTTTGTTCAGTGCATTTGCTTTTCTAAGCCTTCTCTGTTTAGAGCGCGTACTATTCGATGGCATCCATGCTGGATTTTACAGTTCTCAACTCAAATTAAAAACTTGCCTTTTATAGTAAAGGATGCATTTTATTTCCATCATAAGGCAGTTTTAAGACCTTTCTAGTGGTATATTTTAGAAAGCTTTGAAAGTGTTTTTAACTAACACATACATTAAAAAATCTTGATTTTTTTTTTTTTTTTAGGATGACTCTTTTTAGTACTGACACATGATGGGTTTAACTTAAAGCATAATGTGGTAAATACATTATACTCTTTATACGAATACACAGCTTTAGGAATATAACCAAAATAAGTTGCATAGTTATAAGCAGTGGATGAATAAATAAGACAGATGATTTCTCCCCAGTGGCCATTCATTAGTTTCCTTTAGGAACCTGGAAGTCATTGTCTTCTTTGAGCTCCAAATGTTCTGGTAAGTCTAGCTGTTTCTTAACTTACTCAATATCACCTTGAATAGCTGAAGTAAGTGACTCTAAGAATCAAAGATTTTTTTTCCGATCTGAAGCAGTCAAAGGTGGACACATTGAAGATATCCCCAGGGAAGTTCTCTTTGAAGGTATTCTTGGCATCAGTCTTCAAGGGGTTCTCCTATTCTTACAGTCTGGGTACCCGCCTCTGCGCACCACCAGCAATGAACCTCTCCACTTGCAACACTGGCCCAATCACAGGAAATGCCAGTGGGTACATAAACTGCAGGATTGCCACCTGTTCAGGAAAGTTAACTGTGCAGATGCCTAGCTACTTGGAGCAGCGTGCCTGACCCACATCCGGAGCAGCCCGGCCCCACCAGCAGAACTTGGCCAGTCGCGTGGGTAGGCACACAATGTAGGGGGCGACACCTATGACAAATCTGTCTTCTATTTTTCTGTCCCTCCTTCTCTCCATTCCTGCATTCCTTTTGTATTTGCCTTTTTTGTAGTGTAAATTTTTTAATTACAATATAAATAATGAAGTTTACCATTTTAACCATTTCTAAGTGTACAATTCAGTGGCATTAAGGACATTCACAGTGTTGTGTGACCACCACCACTATCAATTCCAGAACTTTTTCATGATTCCAAACAGAAACTCTAACTATTAAGCAATAGCTCCCCATTCTGCCCTTCTCTGGGCACTGGTAAGCTCTATTCTACTTTCTGTCCCTATGAATTTCCTATTCTAGATACCTCATGTAAGTGGAATCATACAATATTTGTCCTTTTTGTATCTGGCCTATTTCACTTAAAATATTTTCAAGGATCGTTAATATGGTACCATGTATCAGAACTCCATTCCTTTTCATGGCTGAATAGTATTCCATTGTATGTATCTACAGCATGTTTACTCATTCATCTGTTGATGGACACTTGGGTTGTTTCCACTTTTTGGCTATTGTGAATAGTGCTGCTATGAACACTGGTGTCCAAGTATCTTTGGGTCTCTGTTTTCAAGTCTTCTGGATATGTACCTAAGAGTGACATTCCTGGGTAATATGATCATTCTATGTTTAATTTTTTGAGAAGCTGGCTATTTCCAGAGGGAATGCACTATTTTACGTTCCTAGCAGCTAAGGGGTGGGGATTTAGAGGAGTGTAGGGGAATAAGAATGTTCTAAAACTGGTTGTGGTGATGGTTGCAGAACTCTCTGCATCTACTGAAAGCCATTGAATTACACAGTTTAAACAGGTAAACTGTATGGTATGTGAATTATTTTATCAATATAACTGATAAAACATATATAATCTACAAGAAGTAGACAAATTTACAATTATATTCAGAGATTTCAATAACCTTTCTCAATAATTTATAGAACAAAATAGTCCAGTTCCTCCATCAGAACGCTGATGTTGAATAAATGATTTGCTGACCAACTCTCCAAAGTTTACCAAAACTAAAGATATTTTCACCTGAAGCCTTGAACTCTCCCTTCTCCCCTTCATTTATCCAAACTGTCTCTGACTTTAAAGGATTTCTAAAGCACTCTCTCCCCTCCATGGAGCCACCCCTGACTATTGACGCCATAGAGTCTGCTCTCTTTTTTTGTTTCCAATCTTCACAGGTTTTCATTCTGCATCTGTAACTTAGCTCTTTATATCCTATTGCTTTCTCATAGTTTTATGTTTAGTTCATCCCCCAATTAAACTGTGATTCCCTAAGCACAGGGATCAGTTCTTATATTTCTTATTAAACATATCATGACTCTAGAATAATGCCCACTAAAGTGGCTATCCCTATATCTCTTACTGTATAGTACTTTCTGTTGAAATTTCTGTGTTATTATCTTTGTAGTCATATTTAGTTTCCCCTATTACAATCCAGAGTTTTGCTCTTCTGTGGTCTAATCCAGGTAATGTGTGTGTTACACACAAAATAAGTTTTTGTAGTTGATGACAAGGACGATGATGGTTTGTCTTCAGTAAATATTTGTTGATTACTTGGTTGATTTTCTGTGGCAAATACATCTTCAATCTGAAATGAGAAAACCCATCTTTGTGCCCAGTCATCTGATTAGTGGAGCCCCAGGGACCTGAAGATTTCATGTCCCATTTCTCTTTCACATTTGAGCTTGAGCATCTCCATTTGGATATCCAGGGACCCCAGGGATGGCACCCTCCCTGATAAGTTTCTTCCTTTGGCAGAAGGAGCGACATTTCTACTGTGGAACATTTATCTGTAAAGAATTGTTCTGTAATGAAGAGCACACATTTTGCTTAATGCAAGTCTCTGCATAGCAGAAGGCAACTAGCATTTAATTGCCCCAGCTGCTGATGCTTCCTTGTAATTATTGTATTTATTTTGAGATTTACAGCTGTAATGAAGACATTAAGAAATGCAATCCTGGAACTCTGCTGCAGTCCCAAGATATTCAGGATTAAGTTGATGATTAATAATATTCATGCACAAGCAGCCCAAGATGATAAACACCATCATCTCTCTATTGTTAGGTTATCTTGGGATCTAAAATTACTTGTTCTACACTGATAATGAAGACTTAAAATCTTTCTCTTCCCATTGTGAAGACCTCACCTTCTCTAGATATATAAGCCCTTCTGTTAAAGAGACAAGCAGATGCAGGACATGTAACCCCATAGAACATGACAGCAATGACAACTCTAACCTTTAGTGATGAAGGAAAATTTTCCCAGAAATCCTTGGTTAGTATTAATATCAGTATATTATAATGGTAATATCTGTTCTGAAAATAATGTTGACACTTATATGTAGCACTGATAATTGTTTCATTTTTTTTTTGATAATTACCCTGTAATCTTTAATGATCTCAAAACCTAGGTTCGTGGTCTTGCCTAAAATGAAGAACAATTTGTACATATCTCCCTACTCCCCCCCGCCATCAATCATATAATATCAATGAGAACAGCAAGTTATTCAAAGGACCCTTCACACTGTACTATTGGTGTACAACACAAGATACTGTATGATGTGAATCGACCCCCTCAAATTGAGCAACGTGGCAGATGTGGACATCTCTTTCTTCCAGAGAAGTGAGCCTCAGGCTGCTTACATTGTAATTTGGAACCAGACCCTGAAAATGTAAGCAGCATAAGGTCTCCAAATTCTCCTTGTTTTCAGGTTAACAATTGCATTTCCCATGTATTCTTGCTAGGGGTATGAGACTTAAAGCAACAGTAAGAGATAATAGAAAGATTATATAGAGCTGGCCTACAACAATGGTGAGTACTGGTCAGTGCAGTGATACTAATATACTGGCAACGATGGGTGGGAATGATGCATGTGGTATGTTTGTGCTGGCCCAGAAAGTTGAAAAAACCCATACTTACCCAGTACCTACAAAGTGTCAGGCAGCTTAATGTATATTACCTTATTAAACCACCTGTCAGGAAGGCACAGTTACCCCTAATTTAAAATCAAGGAAACAAAGCTTCCAAAAGTTTAAGGAACTGGGACAAGTTCTGAGAACCCTTTCCATGACAACACACTGTCAGTCTAGAAAACAGAGACATTTCAAGGAGATCATGAGTACACTCTATAACAGAGCTTCCAGTGGAGATATAATGTAAGCCATGTATGTAATTGTAAACTTTCCACTAGTCACATTTTTAAAAGCAAACATAAACGGGTGGTAATTTTTATATTTTATTTAACCCAGTGTATTGCAGGCATGATAATTTGCACATGTAAAACAACTACTGAGATTTTTTTTTCATCCTAAGACTTCAAAGTACAGTATATATTTTATACTGATTGCACATTTCAATTTGGACCAGTGTACATTTTGGACTTAGACCACATTTCAAGTGCTCCACAGACACATGCGGTTGGTGGTTACCATGTTGGACAATGCAGCTCTATATTGTGCATGGTATGTTTCACAAAAGGAATATTAAACAACATTAATAGTAAGTGGGAGAGGTTGCCTTTGCTGGGTTTTATTCATTCACCCATCTGATCTTGGCTAAGCCCCCAGTGCACAAGCAACCGTAGGGGATAGGTGGAAAACTAATCATGCTTTCAGGGGATTCAGAGTCAAGCAGGAGAGAGAAGAGAAACAACAAAGAAGAATAAATGGGGGCGCCTGGGTGGCTCAGTCGGTTTGATTTCAACTCGGGTCATGATCTCGGGGTCGTGGGATTGAGTCTTGTGTTAGGCTCCGAGTTCAGTGTGGAGTCTGCTTATCCTTCTCCATCCACTCCTCCCTCCACCCCCTCTAAAATAAATAAATAAGTACAATCTTAAACAAAAAGAATAATTAGGGTGGGGAGGGCAAAAAGTGCCCCAAGACAAGCACAGGTAGAAAAAATGCTATGGGACTTCAGCAGAGGGAGAGGCTGCTTCTGGCTGGGACACCAAGCAAATTCTGGGTCATTTAAAATGAAAAAAAAAAAAAAAAAAAGACTAGAGAGCAGGCAGACAGAGTTCTGGAGAAGGGCACTGCAAGCAAAAGCAGAAGCTTGAGCAAAGGCGTGGAGGTGGGTCAAGCATGGAGTGTCTGCGAAAAATGGTGAAAAGTTCTGTAAGCTTGCAGCTTAAAAGGAGTCAAGAGGAGGAGGAAGGGGAGAGCTTTGAGGAGTAGGCGGTGGGCAATCATTATCGCTTATGAGCAAGAGACTGGTACCATGTTCTGGCAGCACGGTATGCCATTTGGAACAAATACTTGGAGATGGTGAGGGGCCTTCTGCAATCATCTGAGTGAGAGGTCCCGGAGTCCTCAATGAGAAGGAGAATGGAAATAAAAAGGAGAAGGCCCAATAAGTAATATTGGAGTTTCCATGGACTGGATTGGCAGCTGTGTAGAATGAGGAGGAAAGAGTCCAAGATGCCAGGGTGCCTAGTGTCGTGTCAGTACCAGGAACAGCAAGCACGTGGAAAAGAGAACAGAGAAAACAAATTTGGGGAGGAAAGATGATGGTCCAGGTTGGGACCTACTGAATTTTACTGATAACCTTTTATTGGATTGATAAATAAGTAAATAATAAAAAACAGATGCTTGATCTCTGCAAGCGCAACTTAGAGAGGAAATGAGCTAGCGTTTAGGGAAGTTGGAACTTTTAATTTTCCACATCTGTAACCTCCGCAAGGAGCCTCACGTTTGTGTGTCTCATTATCCTCGAATGTAAATGATGATGATGGAAACTCCGTCTTGGGGTTGAGTGACAACCCAATGAGTTGGGACAGGTAAAAGTTGAGAACAGTGCGTGGTCCACAGTAAATACTCAAGAAATGTCAACTATTATGACTATTATAACAATTCTTCCATTTGGGAGATAAGTCAAGACCCACTGCACCTGTGGCGGTGAAGGTTTCCATCATTTCATTTCTCCGTGGAAGGCAGAATCATCAAGAGCTTCTTAGATGGACTCACGGCCTAGGATTCCTTGCACTCTCTCTAGTTTGTGGACACTTCTAAGAGGTAATTCTGCTTCTATGGTAGAAGAATCAGTGTTGAGGCGCCTGGGTGGCTCAGTTGGTTAAGCGTCTGCCCCCGGCTCAGGTCCTGATGTCAGGGTCCTGGGATTGAGTCCCACATCAGGCTCCCTGCTCAGGAGGGAGTCTGCTTGTCCCTCTGCTCCTCTCCCTGCTTGTTGTCTCTCTCTGTCTGTCTGTCCCTCTCAAATAAAGTCTTTAAAAAAAGAAGAAGAAGAATCAGTGTTGGTGGGGGAATATCAGAGTCAAGAGTTGCAGTATCGCTAGAATAAGTGCTTGGGAAACCAGCTTGTACCAACTTGCAGAAGCCAATTGTTAAGTTTTTGAGAATTTTGCAAGTTGGTTGTTGCCATTATTAAAAATGAAATCATATAATCATACAAATAAATGAATAATATAAAAGTAAGGTAATAAATACTTAAAACTCAGCATTTCAAATTACTTTACTATTATGTATGCTCTTGAGGTTATTCTTACCTGTTTTATCTTTGGGATGGAAATACAATATAATGTGCTACTCCTCATCTCTTCCCAACATTCAGTGGTGTCACATTGGTAGCTTGCAATCAGCCATAGTAGTAATCTTTATACCACAGGATTGGCAAATGCTGCAAATCAGAGCTTAATTTACTATTCTGTGGCCAGACAAAATTAAGGGAATGACAAACTACAGCTCATAAACCAAATCTAGCCCACTGCCTGTTTTTGTATGGCTTATGAGCTAAAAATGGTTTTTATATTTTTAATTGTTGAAAAAAACAAAAGAAAAAAAATATTTCCGGATACATAAAAATTACATTGAATTCAAAGTTCAATGTCCACAAATAAAGTTTGGCTGGAATACAGCCACGCTTATCTGCTTACATGCAGCTTCTGGCTGCTTTCATACTGTGATGGCCGGGTTGTACAAATAGAGATAGTTAAGATAGAGACCTTATGAACTAAAAAACCGAAAATGTTACTATCTGGCCCTTTGCAGAAAACGTTGGCCAATCCCTGGTTTGGACTTCAGAAAGTGGTAGAGGAAATTTAACTAATACAGATTAAATTTTTTAAACATGTCGTGTCTGGTTATTACATTGTGAATAAAAAATTGAGGAGATATTTTTCCAGTTTTCCTCCAGTACTCAAATCATTGACAAGTAAGTTCCGAGATATATGTCTTTCTTGTTTTACTTAGTCTTACTCACTGACTTAAAGGAAAACATTCACTAACATTCATGTAAGAACCACATCTGGTTCTCAGTGGCAAATGTAGATTGGCTATAGGTATAAGAGTTTGGCACAAATTAACAAAAACATTCTGTAAGAATCAATTGATTTACAACAAAGAATATTATGTATTTTATTATTATTAATAAATTGTGTGCTACATATCCTTTACACCAGTATGGTTTATAATAAACTTATGTCTGTAAATAGAGGCATACTCCCCCACCCCCCAACCCCACCTCACGGAGCCAGTTGTTAAACACTTAGTAGCACATCACTGACTAAGGTCCTTTTTTCACCTCCTCACATTCTTACCTCTCCTAAGAAATAGCGGGAAAATCCCAGCAATTATCAGTCTGGTATTCTACAGTGACAACAAGTTAGGAGTCCAGGGACAAGTCGAGTCTAAAATGAAACTTGGATCGGGGCTCCGCTGAGAGGCTTTAAGACTACGCATAACAACAACCTATTATTCATACTTCAAACAGATTTCCTGAACTGTACTGTTGAATTCCCAACAGAGTTTTAGCTTCGATTATTTTCATTCGGAATTCTTTTCTTTTTCATTCTTTGTTCTAGGACTAGAATCCTGCCTTCCAGAACCCCTGAAACATGGAACTCTTTTGATAGTCTCCCACGTGACTTAAAAGCTTGGACATCTCTTAAACCTGGAGTGCTTCCTCCATCTTGCTCTTACCTCAATCAAAATTACATAAACTGAGACCCCAGAAGCTATCACTCAAATTAAATCTGGCCTCTGGGCAAATATTAGGTAAAAGACCACCAGAAGGATGTCAAGCAGTTCTTCTTCTCATTGCAAATTTCTCTAACCACACAGTCAAAGAAGGGCATGTTCAAGGCCCGATGGCAGAACTCGGGTGTTAATGTTTTCAGCATTTCTCTTCTTGAGACTGAGCGTTGTTGGGGTCACTCACAGAAAATAGACAACTTTCTTTTCTTTTTTATCATACTGCAGCTAATCCAGTATCAGAAATTAGGTGATAATAATAGTAACGTAAAGACAAACGTAATAAAGCTTTGGGTTGCTAGCATCCATAAGAGAAGAATGTATTGCCTACTGGTTTTCTAAAGTGAAGACAATGTACACTGCACATTTAAAAACTGCTCATTTCACCTCAGTGTGCTTTCTGAGGAAATGTGTCTCAGACACCAAATCAATGCTTTTATGTAATCATTTTTAAATTGGAGGCCAGTTTAAATTACGACCATAATCAAAATTAATAGCGTAACATTTTTTGAAACATTAGGTGTCTGAGAAAATTATCCCTTGACTTCGCCATGGGACTGTGTTACCAACTGATTTTAAAACTACTCTGATGATCTCATGGTTATCTTGGGCTGTCATTGACTAACATGTCACATCCCACCTTTCATCAGCTAACCATGCTTTTGCCAAATATGTGAAGTCAAACTGCTTATCTTTTCTCAAACTAAGGAAATGCAGGGGGTGTGATGTTTTAAATTAAGCAGGATTATCATTCTCATAAGGATAGAAGAACTTAAAAACAGTTGTACCAATCCAGAAAGACTTTATTTGTATTTCATATATTAATTTAGCTCTAAATATTATATTCCAACCTTTTAGAAGTTTCAAATTGAGCAATCACTGTTTGTTTGTTTGTTTTTTCTTCTCATGGATGACTTGCAAAAATAGTAGAAGCTATTTTTTCAATATATTGTCCAAAGCAACAAGATTTCCAGTATGGAAGAAAAAGATTGCTGATACTTGTTTAATGAATTGTTGCCCTGAAATACTGCCCTAAACTTACGAAATTCCTCCTTAAAACTGCTTAATTTATTAGAATGGAGATCCATTTCATAAATGACTAATGGTCACATCCTTCAGTGTGTTGTATACAACAGCAGTAGCTAATGCTTGACGATGGGATGTGATTATGACCTTTACTATATCACAGTAAGAAATTTGAGTAATTTATTTGTAGTAATAACACTGATTAAATGACACGATGGGCTTGTATGTCGAGGCTTTGCTACATAGGATGAACATTTCTAATTCCAGAAAACAAAGGCATACGTACATCTATAGCCATACGTGTGTGTATATCTTTGTGTATTCATATACGTATAATCTGTAGTGAATTTGATTTGCTCAAACATAATTCACTTCCCCCAAATTAGACAGACAAAGCAAAAATAAATAAAAGGCCATTGTGGCATCATCTAGTTGTTTGAAGTCTGAGTTTCGCGATTCCTTTTAAGCACCTGACATTTTCATTTTGTTCTAGCAGTCCCATTTTTAGTCCCTCCCTCCTATTTGACCAGAAATGAAACCTTAACAACGTGCCACATTCCCCTGAAATCTGATTATAAATTGCATCTGTGTGTTTTCTCAGCAGCAAGTGGAAGCTTCATATTGTGTTGTAGAAATCTACACAGCTGGTGCTAAACTGTGATTTTATTCAAACCCTGCATGAGAATTGGAGAATTATAGACAGAGATAATAAATAGGCCTCTAGCAGAAGAGCTAAAAAAGACAAAAGGGCAAAGAAACACAGGCAGAGTGGGATACAGTGTGATCTCGCCTGCAAAGATTGAATGCAAGACGACTTCCTGTCAAAATCCACATCACTAAGCCATATTGGAGTCCAGGTTAACAAACACTGTGCTTACTCTGTGCTGGCCATGATCTAGCTCTGGTGATACCAAGACCAATAAGGAGGCATGATCCCAGCTCTGAGGGACCTTATAATCAGTGGATTCATACACAGTGTGGAGAGCTAATGATGTACAGAATGCAACTAGGAAGAGTGTTGGGGCACTCGGCCAGGAATAGGATGGGATCAGAAAATGCTTCCTGAAGGAGATGATGCTGCAAATGTGTCTAAAATCACACACACTGCTGCAAAGTGAAAAGACTATTGGACTTAGAACCTGAAGAAGATGGTTTGAGTCTTAGGTCTATTGTGATCACCCATTAGCTGTGTGATCTGTCAGTAATCATAGTAGCTAGAAGGTGTCACCTCTTATTGTGTTCAGGAAGCCACTATGCTCTAGTCTTCACATGCACCATCTACCTCGTGGGCGAGACACAATTATTTTCCTTCCCATTTGCAGATGAGGAAACTGCATCCCAGAGACATTAGGTTACTTGCTCATGGCCAAGGAATGAGTGAAGTGAGTGAATTTAAGCCACAGCTGTCAACTACTGCTACAAACTCTAACCTTGCCAAGACTTGGGTTAGTTTTCTATAAAATGGGGCTAATCATGCCTGTCCAATTTGATGTTGCAAAGTCTTTTGAGGATCAAATGAGATAATGTAAAATGCTTTGACAAGTGTAGGTCCAATAACATACAAGATACTAATTCTTTTTCCAGCCACTGTAGCATTGAATTACCATGTCCTGTTGTCCTGTCAGCACATGCAATGACTATTTTCCCCAGCCCAGAGCTACAAAAGCTCTGTGTGATAGTAGAGCATGTTTAACATGCAGAGGATGTACTAATTGTTGACTTTTCCAACCATGGGATACGTATCCATGGATACACACCATTCCTGCCTAGATCCTCCACTCTCAATATTGTGATATCTGGAGCGTATATGAGTCTCAGGAAACACCACGAGGGGGTTGCTCAAGAGAAGTCTTGCTGAAGGATTCCATGTGAGGGCTATTCATCCACCATCTCCCTCAGACCCGAGGCAGGTGCTGTCCTAGGAGGAGGAGCTAAGAGTCCTGGATGTGAACTTGGTTCCTTTCTAGTTAAGCATCCTAGGTTGAGGTAGAGGAGTTGGTTGGGTACGTAGGACTGTGATATGGCCAGATCTGGCAAAAGCTTGGCCTGTGAAGTTGAATGATGAGAGAAGAAGAAGGGAGGAGGACTGAAAAGCTTTGAGGGTCTCTGCCAACTGTAATCAAAGGTCTCACCCATGGTCTTTTCCCCCGACGTGGGTGTGGGACAGACACCTCAGAGCTGAGAAATGGTAACTGGAGTCTAAATGCGGACTTTTCCGCACGTTTCTCAGAGTTATACTGCCACATAGAGGTCATTATGTGGTCACAGAAAATGGGAGGGTGGCAGAGATGGTTCCATCTTCAACTTATGTTTTGTTCCAAGTGCAGGACGGAGAATCAGATAGAAGGTGATTAAAAATCCCACTTTAAATTTATGTAAATCTTGGCTCACTGTTTATTTCTAGCATATGTGTATTGGTGAAATCTAAAGTTCACAGCAGTCCTAGAGCAAAGAAGTTAAATGCAGCTATCAATAGAAGATTCTAATCCATGAACAACAGCCAAACTTTAATATTCTCTGATATTTCTGAGTTAGGTGCTGTAGAACAGTGCTTCTCAAACTTTATAAAGTGCATGTGAATCACCCAGGTGTGTTATTAAAAGTATGTGTAGACTCACAAAATGTGGGGTGCTGGTACATTTCTAACAAGCACCCAGACAATGCCTGATGTTGTGACCCATGGACCACACTTTGAGCAGTGAAGCTGTAGGGGATGCAAAGATAAATAAAATAGATGAAACAGTATTTCTGCTCTTAAGGAGATTGCATTTTGCCACAAGACAGACTAATGTTACATTATTGCTTCAAAGAATCAGTGTAAAGCTGATTCTCAGATTATTTTTTAATTGTAGGAAAATACACATGTAAAATTTACCATCTCAACCATTTTTAAGTGTACAATTGATGTTAACTATATTCACATCGTTGTGTGCAACGGTTGTTAGAACTTTTTCATCTTGCAAAACTGAAACTACATCCGTTAAACAACAACTCCCTATTTTCCATACATTGAAGACCTAGCCTCATGTGGAACTCTTAGAATATTATCATCACATTAGTCTTCAACATATTGTACTTACCAGGAGTTTTATTTTACACCGAGTCATTCTATTGAGTTTAACATGAGCTGGGAGCAAAGGTAATATCACCAGTGATAACCTAAATCAGTTCATTTTATGTGGACAGAATTTCTCTGCCTTTACATTTATAAATATCAAAATTAGAATAGAATTGAAGCTGAATTCTGTCCCATTTTAGAAATAAATGATAATCATCTAGAAATATATGAGTTGGAAAAAAGTCCTTGTCACCTCTTCAAGATATATTTCCAATAAATATATACTTCTTGTTCAATAAATATTTATCCAAACATAAAATACATATAAATAAATAATTATAATAATCCCTCTACCCAGGAGGTATTTTTCAAACTGCTTTAAATATAATACATATACCATAAATTTCACTCATTTTAAATGTACAATTCAATGAATTTTATGTTTACAGAATTATAAAACCATCATCACAATCTAATGTTAGAACATTTCTATCAACCTAAAAAAAAAACCCATGCCCATTTACAGTCAATTCCAATAACCAACCACAGCCATAGGCAACTACTACTCTACTTTCTATTTGCCATTAAAAAACTTTACAAAAATAGAATCATATAATATATGTTCATGTCTGGATTCTTTCACTGAGTTTTATCCATGTTGCAGTATTTTTGGGACCAAATAATACCAACTATATGGATTTATTACAATTTCAAAAATCTATTCATCAGTTGATTGATACTTGTTGTTTGGGTTATTTTTACTTTTTGGCCTTTTAAAATGCTATGAACATTTCTGTCAAGTATACCTGGATACTTTGTATATGTGTACCAGTATTTGTATTGTTTGTATTATATGTATTATAGGTGTTCTATTTCCAGAATAAGACAGGATTCAGCACCAATTCTATCTCAATTTTAACATTTATCGATGAGAAAGCTGAGAAACAGTATTCACCTAAACTAAATAAAGAAAAGTGGAAGGAATTTTATAACAGCAGCATCACTTGGTTTTTTTGAACCAAGAGATGAAAACATGTACACAACTTCACCTCTGATGGGAATTGCAGGTCATAAAGTAAGTCTACATATAACTTTTTAAGAAACAGTCAAACTGATTACCGAAATATGGCTGCATCATTTAACACTGTACCAGTAATATAGGATGGTTTGAATTTCTCCACATCCTTGTCCACACTGTTAGTATCTATCTTTTTTTATTACAGATATTCTAGTGGGTAAATAATGACATATTGTGTTCCTTATTTCCATTTTTCTAAAGACCAATTACATTGAACATATTTTCATATGCTTTCTGGCCATTTGTATATCTTTGGAGAAATGTCTATTCAAATCCTTTGCCCATTTTTAAATTATATTACATACCTTTTTAGTTATTAAGTTATAATAGTTCTTTATATATTCTAAATACAACTCAGATATAATAATTTGCAAATAATTTATCACAGTCTGTGGGTTTTATTTTCAATTTCTTTTTTTTAAGATTTTATTTATTTATTTGACAGAGAGAGGGAGAATGAGAGCAGGAACACAAACAGGGGGAGTCGAAGAGGGAGCAGCAGACTTCCCGCCGAGCAGGGAGCCCGATGTGGGGCTCGATCCCAGGACCCTGGGATCATGACCTGAGCCGAAGGCAGACGCTTAATGACTGAGCCACCCAGGCATCCCTTATTTATAATTTTTTGATGGTGTCTTTTGAAGAGCAAAAGGTTTTAATTTTGATGATGTACAATTTACCAATTTTTCTTTTATTGCCTATATTTTGGGGGTGGTAACTAAGAAATCATTGCTTCACCCAGGTTTATGAAGATTTACTCATGTTTTCTTCTAAGGGTTTTGTAGTTTTAGTTCTTACAGTTAAGTCTTTGATCCATTTTGTGTTAATTTTTCAGTATAGTATGAGATAAGGGTCCAAATTCACCTTTTTTGGATGAATTTGCAATTGTTCTATTTGTTGAAAAGAATATTTCTTTCCCATCAGATTTTCTTGGCACTTTTGTTGAAAACCAGTTCACTGTAAATGGGCTTATTTATGGGTTCTTAATTCTGTTCCATTTTTCAATTCTATCCTACGTAGGTTTGTCCTATGCTAGTACCAAACTGAATTGATTACTGAAGCTCTGTAGTAAATTTTGATATCATAAAGTGTGGGGGGAGCTAAGATGGTGGCATAGTGGGAAGACCCTAGGCTTACCTCATCCCTCAAACACAGCTAGATAACTATCAAATCTATTTGATAATTAAAAATCTATTCTTCTGAATAGCCAAGAAATTGACCTGTGGACTGACAAACTGCACAGCTAGAGGGAAAGAAGAGGCCACATTCAGGAAGGTAGGAAGTGTGGAGATGGGCTTTAGGGGAGAAATGGATCATGGGTGCTGCAGAGGGGAGGGGGCCGTGGTTGTGGAAACAAGCAAGACAGAGTGGAGCACACAGGGATATGCACAAGGGGAACACTTCCTCAAAGCCATTGGCTGGGTAAACAAGAGGGGCTGATTTTCATGAGTTTTCGCAACCAGTGGGGCTCAAAAACTGGAGTTTTAGAGGTCCACAGGCTTGGCTAGGATAGAGTCCTGACGGCACTCCCCTACTCCAGGAGAGAAGGCATGCAAGCAATCCTGGGGTGCATGGCACAATCTGAGCATCACCAAAGGCTCATGGTGAGAGACCGTTCACTCTTCTTAGAGTCCATCTCTGAGAAGTGACATTTGCAGAGTTGCCTCTCAGGTGATGAAAGATCCAGTGGACACCATCTCCCTCCCCCACCCCTCAGCATAGGCACAGAGATACCTGCTGAGCGTGGCTAACCCAAATACTGGAGCTTTAGCCTGCTTTGCTCCAAAGCCAAAACATAGCAGCAGAGTATAAACAGCACATACCAGACACACTCCTTGGAGCACCAGGCCCTGAACACTATATGGCCTCCCCTTTTTAAGGCCGTTACTCTCAGGAACAGGAGACATAACAGGGTTTTCTAATGCACAGAGGAAGACAGAGACCTGGACAAAATGCCAAGACAGAGGAATTCATTTCAAAAGAAAGAATAAGATTACAGCTAGAGATCTAATGGAAACAGATATAAGTAATACGCCTGATGGAGAACTTAAAGCAACAATCATAAAGACATTCACTGGACTTGAGAAAAGCTGGAAAGACCCTTACCACAGACAGAAATTAAAAATGCAATAACTGAAATTTGAAACCAACTGGCTATAATGACCTAAAGGATGGAAGAAGCAGAGGAACACATAAGTGAAACAGAAGATAGAATTATGGAAAATAATGAAGCTGAGCAAAAGACAGAAAGAAAAGCTATGGATCACAAGAGCAGACTTAGAGAACTCAGTGACCATATCAAATGTAGTAACATTTGTATCATAGTAGTCCCAGAAGCATAAGAGAGACAAAAGGGAGCTGAAGGTTTATTTGAGGAAGTAATAGCCGAAAACTTACCTTAGTCAGGGGAAGGAAATAGAGATCCAAATCCACAAGGCACAGAGAACTCCCATCAATACCAAGAAAAGCAGGCCAACATTAAGACATTGTAGTTAAACTTGCAAAATATAGTGATAAAGAAAAAAAGTCCTAAAAGAAGCAAGATATTTCCCTAACTTGCAAGGGAAAACCCATAATCTACTGGCAGATCTCTCAACAGAAACCCGGCAAGACAGAGGGAGTGACATGATATATTCAACCTGCTGAATGGGAAAAATATGCAGCCAGGAATACTCTATCCAGCAAGGCTATCATTCAGAACAGAAGAAGAAATAAAGAGTCTCCCAGACAAACAAAAACTGAAGCAGTTCGTGACCACTAAACCAGCCCTGCAAAAAAATATTAAAAGGGACACTTTGAGTGGGAAGGAAAGACCAAAAGTGACAAAGACTAGAAAGGAACAGAGAATATCTCCAAAAACAATGACAAAACAAGTAATAAAATGGCACTAAATATATATCAATCACTAATTACTCTAAATGTAAATGGCTAAATGCTCCAATCAAAAGACATAGGGTGTCAGAATGGATAAAAAACAAGACCCACCTATATGCTGCCTGTAAGACTCATTTTAGACCTAAAGACATATGCAGATTTAAAAAAAAATACTGATTCAAAGGGATAGATGCACCCTGTTTATAGCAGCATTATCAACAATAGCCAAATTATGGTAAGAGCCCAAATGTACATCAACTGATGGATGGATAAAGAAGATATATATAGAGATATATAGATGATAAATAGATAGATGAATAGATAGATGATAGATACATTTATATAATGGGATATTACACAGCCACCAGAAAGAATGAAATCTGGCCATTTGCAACAATGTGGATAGAACCAGAGAGCATTATGCTAAGCAAAATATGTCAGGCAGTAAAGACAAATACTATATGATTTCATATGTGGAATTTAAGAAACAAAACAGATGAACCTATGGGAAAAAAAAGAGAGAGAGAGAGGCAAACCAGGAAACAGACTCCTCTATAAGGAACAAACCGAGGGTTCCTGGAGCAGAAGTGGGCAGGGGGATGGGTAAAATGGGTGATGGTTATGGAGGGTACTTGTAGTGATGAGCTCTGGGTGTTGTATGAAAGTGATGAATCACTGTATTATTCAAATAAAAACTCAAAACACAAAAGAAACAAAACAAACAAAAAAAATGTCCTTCCCCTTTGTTCTTTTTCAAGATTGTTTTGGCTATTCTGGCTCCCTTGCATTTCCATGTGAGTTTAGGATTAGCTTGCCAATTTCTGCAAAATAGTTGTCTGGGATTTTCTTAGTGATTATGCTCCATCTATAGATCAATTTGGGCAATATTGCCATTATAGCAATATTAAATCTGTCTGCGAGTATGGAATGTCTTTCCGTTCATTTAGGTCTTCTATAAACACTGTCAGCAATGTTTTGTAGTTTTTGGTGTACAAGTCTTGCACTTATTTTGTTAAATTTATTCCCAAGTGTTTTGTTCTTGATGGTATTCTCATGACATTCTTAATTTCATTTTTGGAGCGTTCATTGCTAGTGTTTAGAAATACTATCGATTTTTGTATGTTGATCTTTTATCCTGCAACTTTGATGTACTTAGTAGCTTTGTAGTAAATTCTACGGTTTTCTATATATAATGACCTTGTATTTAGAAATTTCAAGTTTTTAAACACTTTAACTTTTATGGCTATTGCAAAATTTTAAAATTAGATTTAAATTTATGTACCTATGATGCAAAGAAGTTTGATAGGTGATCAAGAAAAGACTTTCCAGAATAAAGAAATATTATATTGGGATAAGTTTTCATGAAGAACTATGGAAATACAGTTTCAGGAAGAAAAGGAAGGATGTAAAATTTTGTGTTAAAGAAAAGCTTGTTCATGTAGTTATAAAAATTGATGAAGGATATCAAATTGCCTGGTATTTAGGTTCACACTGGCTACATTTAGAAGGGTTATGTAGCAGTTTTATTTTAAAACTGTCAATTTACGGGGCGCCTGGGTGGCTCAGACGGTTAAGCGTCTGCCTTCGGCTCAGGTCATGATCCCTGGGCCCTGGGATCGAGTCCCGCATCAGGCTCCCTGCTCCTTGGGAGCCTGCTTCTCCCTCTCTCTCTCTCTCTCATGAATAAATAAATAAAATCTTTAAAAAAATAAAAATAAATAAAACTGTCAATTTACTATTGAACAATTTGCATCGTTTGCAACTATTTAAATCAGATCAAAATTTTTAGGTATGGTCTATCTAAAAATGAGGGAAAAGGTACGTCACATGTTTCCAGAATTCTTTTAGGGAGTATACGAGCAAAATAATTTAAACCCTTGTATTAACGTGTACCTTCCTAACAGGTGTTTCTCTTTGGGATGACTGTTACCTTTCTTCGAGTGGGGGAAATTCCCAAATGGCCCCTAACTTAAAAGCCTCACCCAGTGATCCCACAACAGTCCTCATCATTAACTAATTTTGACTGAGGTCAGTACTTCATGTAGAATTAAGTCACTGCCATCCCTCAACAAGTCACTTAGGTAGGCGTAAGTGCTCAGGGCACCCTATGTATAGTTTTCTAAAGGCAAGTCTATTGAAGAGTATAAAGTGTCATCTATAGCATTTTAGTCATTTTAAAGAAGTTTTGGAGCAAGGTCAGGCATGTTCACTTTGATCCTCCCTTTTTAGCCCCACAATCATAAATGGTATCAGCACAGTTGCTCTTTATCCTGAGGAGTCAGGAATGTAACATGGGCAGTACTGCTGCGCGCACACACACAGACACACGCACACACACACCTCGAGACTTTTACCATCGGCGGCAACCGTCTTAGAATACATGAGTAACAAAGACTGGCTTCCAGGAGAGTTGGGAGAATCAGCCCTGGTGCTCGCACGTGCACTGTGTCCAGGGCTGCTCCCTCCAGCCGCGCCCGCTCTCACGGCCCACCGCTCTTTCCCAGCCCCTCCGGCGGCCTTGGTTCGCGGTGGGGAGAAAGACACCGCGCAAGCGCGGGCGCTGACGACGCGCGCGAAGGCCGGGACTGGGCGTCCGCGCGGAGCGGCCGCTTCACGGGATTCTCTGGGAGCCCTCCGCCCGCGTCCTCCAGGATCCGGAGCTGGCTGACGTCTCCTCACACACCGTCTAGAAGGTCAGCGTGGGAAGGCCTGAGGCGGGGCCGCGGAGGGTAAGCCACCCGAGTGGGCGTCACGCGAAGGCCGGCCTGCGGCTCCCCGCCGCGAGAGCGAGGGCTTGGAACGCTCTGTGAGGCCCAGCGTCAGGGCGCGCGCGCGTGCGAGGCGCTGAGAACCTCGGGCCGGCCTCGGCCCAGCGCTTCGTGGAGGCGCCGCGTCTGAGGGAGCAGGCCGCGGGGGTGCGGCCGCCGGCAGCCAGGCGGGGAACTCTCCAAGGGGCGCCCAAGCGCCCGAGGTCTGGAAGGCACAGGTGGGGCGGCGGCCGGCGGGGAAGGACGCGCGGGTCGCGGGAGCGCCTGGCGGGGCGGGGGGAGGGGCAGGGCAGAGACGGCCGGAGCCCTCCTCCGAGGGTCAGACGTGACACTTTGGTTGAAGGAAGCCATTGCGAGAGGACAGTTTGAGAAGTTGTTCTCCCAGCCCCCGTTGTATATTTACGGAACCTAACCTTGGAGCTCCGCGCCCCCTGCGCCCTTCACTCCATTTACTGGCTGACGCTGCCCCCCCACCCCTTTGGTCGTGCACTTGGCACCTTCCTGTCCGCCCTTCTTGCTGCCTCGTGCGCGCTGTTTACTTGGCTTCGGAAAATGGCTGTGGTTTTGCGCCCTTACAGCTTCGTGAAAGTTCGGAGTCTTTACAAAATGTCGGCAACCAATAGCAATTGTGTTGGGAACGGAGAGCGCACGGATTTTGCTCTTTCGAATACGTTTGTTCATGTTCGTGAGGGATCCAGCACCGCAGAGGCTCTCTCCGACCTCATTTCTATGTTTGGAAAAAGTTTCTCTTGGAACGTGCACTGTTCCGGGACGCGGCCTTACTGCGTTACGGTAGGGTTGGCCCATTTTCCCACGAACTAAAGAATCGTTTTACTCTTTCACTTACGGATCCTCGAAATTTACTTTATTGCCTAGTAATTTAGTGGATTTGCGTTCAAGATTGTTGCTGCTTCTGAAATATACTGGTTTAAATATTTAAGAGTTCAACAAGTTTTCTTTGAAATGTCCAAAGGCAAAACCAAGAAAAAGGAATGTAAGAATGTCCCCAGTTAGGAAGGGAGCTATTTTTTTTTATTGCTCTCCTTTTTTCAATAACACACCCCATTTGGTGACTTTATAGGAAACCGGTTGGAAACAGGAAGGTTTTACGTTGGTTCTTTCTCACCGTGGGCTTTCTGAAAGGTCGTTTGTGTAGTTCCCCTGACAAGAATGGGTGGGACGCTATTGCAGGAGGTTGCATACAGGTATTTGGAAAAGTTCCGTCTTCTTTTTTTGTAAAGGGCCAGGCAGGCATGCATTAGAGCACCTTTTGTACTAGAGACTACTTGTGATGTTGACCTTAGCTTGATAGTTACTGCTTTTAGGCTTTATGGGATTGAACTAAGATGTCAGGTGTTTGATTCAGAATTTTACCTTTGCTCCTGAGATTTACTTTTAAAGCTTACACGTATGCACATCCACTCATAGTTGTGTCTGAAACAAACAGGTTTTACTTCTTTTATTAGAACGTGTCAAAAAATAAATGCGCTATTTGTATCTGGAACCAGAATTTGGGTTCGGATTTAAGAGGATTATACTGGTGTGGGTACTGTTTTATTTAATACTATAGATTGACCTTCCAAAACCTCCTGTTCTCAACTTTAAAAATGAAAGGATGTGAGGGGCGCCTGAGTGGCACAGTTGGTTAAGCTGCTGACTCTTGGTTTCCGCTCAGGTCCTGAGATAGAGCCCAGCCTCCCGCTCCATGCCCAGCTGGAGTCAGCTTAAGACTCTGTCTCCCTCTCCCTGTGCCCCTCCCCACCTTAAATAAATAAAATCAATCTTTATTTTTTTCTTTCTTAAAGACTTTACTTGAGAGAAAGAGAGAGAGCGGGCAGAAGTTGGGAGAGAGGGGAGAGGGAGAAGCAAGCTCTCCGCTGAGCAGAGAGCCTGATGCTTGTCCATTCCAGGACCCCAGGATCATGACCTGAGCTGAAGGCAGACGCTCAACTGACTGAGTGACTCAGGTGCCTCTTGATCTTTAAAAGAAATTTTAAAAACAAAAATTAAGATATGTGGAATCATGTAATAAGGGTTTTTGTCTTTTCAAGCCACTTGATAAGGTCTTAACTGTAATTAGGGATATGACAGGTATTATTCATATTTTTTGTTTTGTTTTTTAAAGTACTATTTTGCAGTTCTTACCCCTGTGAAGTGCATTTTCTCAGTGACTGCTGAGAATATATCAAATCCTGGAATAAATCCCAAATTAAAAATACAGAATTTTAGTACAGACTTTTACTTTCTGTGCAGAAATTCCCAACTACATTTCACCTCATTTCCAGGTGTTTTTCTCCTGCTAAACTTTTTCTCTCTCCCAAGATGGAGATGCCAGCAAGAAATGCTATTCAGCAACTGACCCATGGAATTACACCACGATCACCACTTCCCCAGCACTGCCCCCACACACTTTTCTTTTCAGTAGGCAGCCCATTTCCTCCAGTGACACATTATTTCAGGAAATCCTTCAGCACACTATGTAACATAAGCTTTGAAATGTGGGTATATACAAGATCAGGTGTTGAACACCTTTTCACGTGCCATTTAAAGATCCTCTTTTGTGAAGTACCATCATGTTTTTTTCCCATTAACAGGAATAAGAGGTTATGCCTTTTTAATCTTGCTAGAGTTATTTTAATGGAGTTTTGGGAGGGAATAGGGCTAACTGTATGTGAGTAGCCTGCCACCTTTAAGTAGAATTGGGTAACTTTAAAGCTTCATCCAGATAATTTTTTCTCATTTCTGTCCTCTCCAATGATTCAACCTCATTTTTTTTTAAGATTTGTTTATTTATTTGAGAGAGAGTGTGGGCATGAGCAGGAGGGGCAGAGGGAGAGGGAGAGACAATCCAAAGCAGACTCCTTGCTCAGCACAGAGCCTCACTCAGGGCTTAATTTCACGACCCTGAGATCAAGACCTGAGCTGAAATCAAGCGTCGGGTGGTTAAGTGAGAGAGCCACCCCCGCACCCTTCAGTCCCAACTTGGGGCTCGATCCCAGGACCCCGGGACCATGACCTGAACCAAAGGCAGACGCTTAACGACCGAGCCAGCCAGGTGCCTCAGTGTCCTCCTCTCTTTGAATTCTAGCATATTTCAGAGCTGCTGTTGTCCTTCGGTCTTCAGTCATTTGAGTGGTGGGTAAACAGGCCCAGAGGGTGAAGGAACTTTCTATGGTTGTAAAGCACGTGGCAGAGCGGAGCTCCTCAGACCCTGCAGTGCCACACTCCATCGCTCTGGAGCATGTGTGTCTCATCTCGCTTGGAGCTCGGGAGTCCCCCCGGGGTACAGGCTCTTGTTAGTAGGGACTCAGCCTCTAGCTGCAGCAAGCTCCCCAACACTGGACAGTGGTGAACAACACAGGCCCTGACTCTCTCTGTGGGTTGGACACAGTTGGTGGTGGTCGGGTGGCTGAATGGCTGGAGGGTCCCTTCCGCCGGAAGGACCAGGGTCAGGCCCGGTGGCACAACGGCCTGGCGGGTCTGTGCGGGGGACGTCACAGGTCTGTGCCAGTAGAGGTCCCAGGCCAGCAGGCCACAGTGGTCTGTGTTTGTTTCAGTGTTGGGTGGATGTCCCTCTTGCTGGGGAGAGAAGTCTGAGCAGGACACGTTTGCTTTCTGGTTCCCTCTCTCCAGTGAGAGACCTCGTCCCAGAGGAGAGGCCGCCGTGCTGCACCTGTGCCCCAGGTGGTCGTAGGACATGTGTGAAAGCTCTCAAGGAGGTAACTCGGTGCTGTGTTCAGCAGGTCTGAACTGTGGGTTGGCTGGCCCTTCAGAGAGCCCTCCTGAGGTCACACGGCGAGCCTGCTGTCTGCCGACACTCCAGGCACTTGGATTCCGTGTAATTAGGACGCTCCATGCCATGCAAGCTCTTTTCTTGTCTTGCCCAGCCTTGGTTACTTGATGTGGCATCGTGGAGAAGTCTGGGTCTTTTAAGTATAACTCAGTGAACAAATGCAGAGGGTTTCTGTGGACGCTGAGCTTCAGGAGCCAGGGACGATGTCAGTGTTGGCACCTCGGTGCCTGCCGCCCCACATGGCCTGTGGGGCCTCGAAGCCATGGCCAGGATTCAGAGACTCCCACACTTCTCAGTATCGTAAGAGATAATAGCAGTGATTTGTTCTCCCGTGTTTACAAACGAGGTTATGCCGTAACCGTGTGTGCGCATAGCGTGGCGGGGGTGTGTGTGGAAGACAGGCCCCAGCTGGACCTCTGCACACAAGGGAGGTGCACGAGGCATTCCCAAGTCTAGTTGTAGCCAAGTCCACGTCACGTACCTGTGGTTTGACCTTGCACGAGGTTCTCCTCCTTTCCTGGCTTTGTGGGCTTATCTGGTCAGTGAGAAGGGCGCACGTGGTGTTCCGTCAGGATTGCCTCACATCCACCATGCCTGACTTCCCAAACGTTGTTAGCAAATGCAAAAGCCGTAGATGTGAACAGCGTACCTTCACTACTTACAGCCGTGTAAAACTGTACGTACAGATACGTATGCAGAGCTAGATAATTACGTAGAACTTGATGAATTTGTGGGCCATGCAAGAAGGGAAAGGTCTGCCTGTAGGATTACTTCCTTTATGATGAAGATTTCAAGAGGAGAGTGTTAGCGTAGGAACATGAGAGGACTGTGTATTGGTGGGGCTGTCACAGCAGAAGTGGTGTTCTTGTGAAGGATCCTGGGGTGGCAGTCGCATCGAGCCGTGGACCCTGGTTCGGGTGGGGTGGGCCTCCATCCTGCCAGTCCCGGGTGGTGGGAGTCCCCGGTGTACTCAGCACCCCGAGCGGTCCTCCTGTCTGTGGTTCAAGTGTGCTGACACGCGCTAGCCCCACCCATCCGCTAACCTGTCCCTCTCCTCCAGAGGCAGAGTGGCCGTGGCCGTGGGGCAGACCAGCCCGGGAGCCAGATGAGCAGAGAGGTCTGTGTGCACTCCTGGCCTTGCTCCTACTACTTAGAACCGGAGAAGCGATGGGTTCCTGGAAAGCTTTCGTTAAGTTCTCACTCCCTGAGATCTGCAACTGATAAAACCGGGGAGGCCCTGGTCAGCTTCCCCCTGTCTAGTGTGATTGAGATCAAGAAGGAGGCTTCTCACTTTGTCTTCAGTTCTATCACCGTCCTGGAGAAGGACCACCTCAAGCACTGGTTCAGCTCCTTGCAGCCCAGTCGGAATGCAGTCTTCAGCATCATCGAGCATTTCTGGAGAGAGCTGCTGCTGTCTCCGTCGGAAGCACCGCTCCCTGTGACCAAGGGGAAGCAGCTGACTGGTCTGATGGCCTGTTCCCAGAATCGCCTGGAAGAGACAGCCCAAGTCCTCCACCATCAGGGCAAGCAGCTGGATAGCATCACCAAGGGCCTGGACAAGATGGAATCTGACCTGGACGTGGCTGACAGGTACAGGGAGCGTTTCGGACACACGGGTCACGCCCCTGCCGTGCGCAGTGATGCCGGGTGGGCGTTGGTGAGGGACACATTCTGTGCCTGGTGCAGAGCTCCAGTCTTGTGTGAATAAGGAAGGCTACCTCGTTTCATCCTGTGGGGGAAACAGGCCGAGGGGCCAGGTCACACAGATGAAGTTGCTGTTCTGCACGGCCATGTGGTTGCAGGGTTTGAGCTGAAGCTCAAACCAGGGTCCCCAAACCAGGGACCCCCTCCAGTCTTCTAAACAGTGGTGGCCCCAGGGAGCTTTTGTTTATGTGGCTGTGTGTGCCGACATTGCCGCATTTCTTTAAAAACTAAGAAATTAAAAAAGTATTTGTCCATTGAAAAAGTACGATAATGAACCCATGACCTAGTAACGGAAGTCACTTTGTCAATGACAAATAGCTTTGATAAAGCAGACATGTTTAGTGGGAAGAGTGGGCCATGTTAGAGATGGCCGGGTCCTTCCACCGGCTTCTGCAGCCTGCCCCCCACCTCCCCTCCGGGTTATCCTGTGTCCCGGGGCCTCCGGGCGCTCCCCGTACATGCAGGAGAGCGAGGGCGAAAAGCCGAGCAGTGTCGTGGTGCTGTTGTGAAGAAACAGACCCCCCTGGAGGGTCCCAAAGACCCCAGTTTGCCAAGCACTGCCCTGACTCTAAGTCGTGTGCAGTGTGAAAGGGATTTTAGCACCTGGGAGGGCTGCCTCAGAGCTCATGACAGGGTGGCGGCCTCTCGTGTTGGGCCCTGAGCGTAGGCAACGCTATCTCACATCAGGGACACGTGCCCGCTGGTGCCGAGAACCCTTGGCCCCAAGTGACCCCAGTCTGCAGTTACCACCTGTGGCTATTTTGGGATATTCTTTCCTAAGTGCCTGCATGGTGAAAGACCTAGTGCTGCAGGGAACGGCCCCAAATCTTGCCCTTAAGAGGGGTGCCTGTGGTAACTGAGGTGGAAGGTGCTCAGACCTCTCTGAGTTTTGGTCCTGGGAACATAGCTGAGCAGTTTCTGCCCTTCTGTGCCATCATGGGGCAGAGGAGGTCATGCGACTGAGTGGTGGGCAGGAGTGATGTAGGTCACTTCCAGGCCTGGTCTCTGAAAGCCTCCCATCCCACACCATCTGTGTGCTGTCTTCCCCTCACCTTCTGGTGGCATGCAGAGAATCCTCCCCAGGACTCAGACGTGAGCTGGAATTTGGGTCGCCACATGGCATCCCAGAGCAGGCCCGACCCCAGCCCTCCAGTGGGGGGCTATGTCAATATTAAAATAATAAAAATCTAGGTTTCGATGATCAGGTTAATAAGAATTAAAAAAAAAAAGAATTAAAGGAAGAATACACAGTACCAGCTGGAGGATAGTGAATAAGCACTTTCACACACTGCTATTTGGGAATGTCTGTTGGTTAATCCTTTTGGAGAACAATCTGGCAATTTAGAAATGTTCTTTTAACAAAAGGCCAACTGATGGGGCCCCTGGGTGGCTCAGTCGTTGGGCATCTGCCTTTGGCTGGGGTCGTGATCCCAGGGTCCTGGGATCGAGTCCCACATCGGGCTCCCTGCTCAGCGAGAAGCCTGCTTCTTCCTCTCCTGCTCCCCCTGGTCGTGTTCCCTCTCTTGCTGTGTTTCTCTCTGTCAAATAAATAAAATCTAAAAAAAAAAAAAAAAAAAACAAACAAACACAAAAGTGAGAAGATGAACCTGAGGCTAGAGAAGATGCTTGTAGTATCTACTTGTATTCTTACCCGGGGATTCATACCCAGCTAGGTAGAGAGCTCATATGCCAGAATGAGAAAAAGCCAGTTCGGTAGAAAAATGGGCAGGACCATTGTTTGGAGTGTAGGCTCGGCTGCCGTCACGGAGATCCTCAGATCCTGTGGCTTACAGAAGCTGGGAAGCTATTTCCCCACCCACAGAGGTGCAGGGGAAAGTCGGCGTCCCAGGCAGGTCGAAGGCTCTGCTCTGGGTCACGCCCCGGGGCCCCGTGTTGGCTCCGTGGCTGGGTCAGAAGCTGTTGGCAGCACTCTTCCCAGCCACTGGGAAGGGGGCACAGGGAGGCCAGTGCACACGGCCTTGTTTTTAAGCAGATGAGCCCAGCCCACGAAAGGGAGGTACTGGCACCCCAGTAATTAGAGAAAGGTAAATTAAACCAACAAGTACAGATGTGGGACAACACCGACTGATGGTCAGGGTGTGGGTCGGGACGAGACGTCTTGTGTTGCTGTCACTGATGGGACCTGGCTCGGCCCCTGGCAAGACCTAGCTAAGCCGAAGGTGCACAGACCCCATGACGAATCCCAGCGTGTGTGGATGGGCACATTCACTGAGGCAGCTGTAGTCAGTCGATCCTCAAGGGGATGCAGTAATTAGTCACTACTGTGTAGTTTTTGGAAAGAGGTGAGGTCCAGAGCCGACGGCCAAGGAAGAATTCTTGAGATGTCTTCAGTGCAAAATGGTGGTTTTATTAAAACGGGGACAGGACCCGTGGGCGGAAAGAGCTGCTGCTGGGGGGTATGAGGAGCAAATGATGCTGTACTTTGGGGTGGGGTGGGGAGTAAAGGGAGGTTCCAAAAGGATCTTCATCTGCTAAGGACGACATGGGTTACCAGAGCCCTTGCTATTGTCAGACCAAGGTGGTTTTTCCTTGTAGCCAGGCATTAACAGTAACGCAGTATTTGTCAGTAGGCTGCAGGTTAGAAGGACAAAAGATTTTATCTACCTTTCCTTCTGCCTTTGTTTCCCACATCACTGCCAACTCGGATTCAAGGCACTGATTCCTGTTAGATCTGCACAGACTGACTTGGATCCACCTCAAAGCAATGTTAATAACACAAAACCAAGTTGAAAGCAGATGTGTACAAAAGCAACATTTATAAGAGTTTTTAAATGGGTGAAGTAGCAAAAATGCAGGGAGCACTGAACTGCAAAAGCCCAAGCTGGAGGGGCATGCACAGGGCCACACGTGCCGCGGTTCCACAGCGAGCTCCCACAGAGCCGCCATCGAGTGCTCCTCGCGGGGGTCTCCTGGCTCTTGGGGGTCGTTGGCACAGGTGTTCGGTGAGCATGTGATGCGGTTCTGCCTTTCAGTTTTAAAGTGTGTTCCTTCTGGAATGCCCGTTGTCTGGTTATCGGCCGTCCTGGATTGATCTTCTGATAGCGTTTTCATTTTTTCCTTGTCTTTTTGTTCTACTATTTCTTGAGTTTCATCTTCCTCCTACCCTTCCATTTTTGTGATATTTTTAATTTCTAAGATTTATTTTTTAATCCCCAAATGTTTCTTTTGAATAGCAGCCGCCTGTTGTTACTTTGTGGGTTACTGTCCTCTTATCTCTCAGGATTTTCTGGAAAGCCTCTTGCAGGAAGGGCCTGGGGTGTGCCTCCCGGCTTGGGGGAGGCCTCTGCTCCCATTTCCTGCTCGCAGCTCACCACGCCCCCTGCAGTGGTGACCAGACGGAGGTGGGGCCTAGCAGCACCAGGTGGGTTCTCGTTAAATGAACTTCCAGTCTGTTGGGGTTTGAGGCCCAACTTCACGCCTGTTTTCAGAGGTCCCTGGAATTCTGTCTTTTTCCACACAGAGGGTTCTGAGGCAGGGATAACTAGATTCTGGGGTGGCTGGGCCAGGCAGTGGCCCTTGGCCACTGAAGACAAGTGGGGATGGTCACCATAATGGACAGCAGAGCCAAAGCCGTGATCAGAATACTCTGACCCCGAGAGACCTGTGCTCCTGGAGGAGAAGTAGATGGGCAGTTGACCCAGTTCTTTTTTTTTTTTTTAAGATTTTATTTATTTATTTGACAGAGAAAGACATAGCAAGAGAGGGTACACGAGCAAGGAGAGGGACATGGAGCCCGATGCGGGGCTCAATCCCAGGACCCCAGGATCACCCAGGTGCCCCAGTTGACCCAGTTCATACTTTGGCCGGGTCAAGTGAGCAAGCCTCTAACTTGAATTAAAAAGCAGTCATGGCCCCTGAATCAGCTCCCAGACTTGAAGACCGAGTTTGCAGGTTCGAAACCCCTTGAATGATGGGGAAGCCGGAAGGACCCCAGTTTGCTCCTAAAAGTTTACACCTTTGGGAGCCCCTGGGTGTCTCAGTTGGCTAAGCATCTGCCTTTGGCTTAGGTCATGATCCCAGGGTCCTGCGATCAAGCCCCACATCAGGCTCCTTGCTCTGTGGGGAGCCCGCTTCTCCCTCTCCTCCCCACTTGTACTCTCTCACTGTCTCTCCTTCTCACTCTCTCAAATAAATAAATAAAAGCTTTATTAATTAATTAATTAAAGTTTACACCTTGTTCTTTCTCCCAGCCTTCCCCCACGGGACTTGTGGCATTTAACCAGGGTGGCCATGCCCTGGGGAGCAGGAAGCCACCAGACTTTTTGGGACCCCTGGATGCTGGAACTGACCCGATGGCAGCAGGCCAGTCAGAGTAGGGGCTTCTGGGGGTCAAGGGATCAGTGGAGTTCTAACTGAGGTCTGCCTTGTAGTGTCACAGTGGGCCCAGTAGGCCCCGAACCCATCCCAGTCCTGGAGCACATCATCCAGCAGCAGGCAGAATCGCACACTGGTTCCCTGGCCTGTGTAGTGAGGGCTGTTCTGGTGGCCAAGCCAAGTGGCAGCCTCTGGACTGCCTAGAATAGTAACCTCTTCTTGGAGGGATTTCTGAGATCAGTGCCCCCATCAAGGACTGGAAGGGTGCATGGATAGTGAGCCTGCATCATCTGCACTCAGCTCACTCACTCGACGGTGCAGAACAAAGATGGAGTGTCTTAAACTTACCAGGTGGTACTCTTCATTGCAGTTGCTTTTCCCGATGCTTGAGCAAATGAACACATCCTCTGGAACGTGCTCTGCAGTGGTCTGTCTGGCAAATGCTCTTAGGGAGGACCACCAGATCAGCTTGCTTTCAGCCGCCAGCAGTGCATTGTATCGTCCCACCTCAGGGGTATACCAGCTCTCCAGCCCTGTGTCATGCTTTATGTCACAGGGCCCTTGTCTGTCTCTCCCTTCACAGGATAGCATGCTGGCCCATTACATGGGGGATACCGTGCGGACTGGCTCAAGTAAGAAGTAGCAGCTACTCTAGATGCACTGGAAAGATGTTTGCTTGTCAGAGGTGGGAAAGAAATCTGACAGAAATTAGGGACTTTCATCCTCATTGAAATTTCTAGGGATCCAGTGGGGCTTGCTGAAGTATCTTCTTTATGGTGAAGGATAGATTTTTGCATCTGGCTCTTCCTACAACCAAAAGGAAGACACACTTGGGGTGTCTGGGTGGCTCAGTCGGTTAAGCGTCCAACTCTTGGTTTCAGCTCAGGTCATGATCTCAGGGTCATGAGATTGAGCCCCACATCATGCTCTATACCCAGTTGGAAGTCTGCTTGAGGTTCTTTCCCTCTCCCTCCCCCCTCTCCTCTTCCCCCCCACTCACACACATGCTTGTGCATGTTCTCTCTCTCTGTCTCAAATAAATAAAATTTACAAAAGTAAAAACAAAACTAAAAGGAGACATGGCACCTAGTGAGCCCCTTAGCATTTTGGAAGCGACATACTCTCCATTTGGGTGTGCTACTCTGGCCAGTTACCAAGTGACTTGAAAAGTTGCTAGTTTTGAGTGGGGTCTGGAATAAGAAGGCTCTGTAGCAGGTCCAGGTGCCACCTGGGCCACATGATCCAGCAGATCCAGTGGCGCTCCAAGTATCTGCGGTAGACAAAGGTGCTCTTTGGAGCCTTTGCGGACCTTTATAGGGAGTCACAGTGTAGGATTTCAAAACAGAGCCCTGATACAGGAGATCAGGCTCTAGCAGGCCCTGAAAGCATAGGCTAGGTCACATGGCCCCCACTCCTGCCATATCGCCTTTTCTCTCCCAGCCTGCACCGAGGGCACATTCCCTACCTGGGGAACACTCTACAGTCAGTTGACTGAGGAGGAAAATTGTGGAGCCTGGTTTACAGATGGTTTTGTGCAATATGCAGGCATGACTCAGAAATCCTCCCAGTGGGCTGAACTTCAAGCCATGCACCTGAAAATTCATTGTGTTGGAAAGGCAGTCTTGTGCATAAAGTCTTTTGACTCACTCAGCCTCATAAGAATGGGTTTTAGGCCTGGGACACATAGCCTGTGCCAGCCTTATCCCCTAGTAGGGAAATGGCTTTCCCTGTTACAAGCTCAACCAGTGCTCTTTTGTTCTACAGAAGCATGCACGCGAGTGGCTCTCAGGCACATCCCCAGTCTTCTGTGTTTCAGACTCCATAGTTGGGGGGTGGGGGGTTGGTCCTTGAGCTGAAGCGTTAGAGGGATGTACATAAGCCGTTTGTCCTGCATCAGCTGCCAGGGGCACCTGATGTCCGTGAGGTACCAGTGCCTACGTTGGACCTGATTTTGTTCCATCTCTTCTCCATGTGAGTAAAGCTGGGTAAGGCATTGCTCCATCCAGTGCTTGACCATGTTGTGTTCTGTGGTAACTCCAAGATGGCTGTGGGCAGACGTGTTTGGAGGCCCCTGAGATTGGTGACCGTTGTGTGGTACTCTGCTCAACAGTTTCCTTGGAAGGAGGAACGGCTAGAGGCTCAACTGCGTACTGATTGGCTGTGGCCGGTGGTTTGGCTGGATGTTTGGGGAATGGAAGAAACATGATTGGAAACTTCATGACAGGGAGGTCTGGGGTAGAAGTATATGGATAGACTTCTCTGAGTGGGACAAAAGGCAAAGATGTATCCCATGTGAACGCTCACCAGAGTCTCTTCAGCAGAGGAGGATTGTGATAATCAAGTGGCTAGGATGACCTTTTCTCTGGATCCCAGCCAGCCTGTTTCCCCAGCATCTCCTGCAGTTGCCCAGTAGGCCCATGAGCAAAGTGACCACGGTGACAGAGATGGAAGTCATAATGGGTCTCAGCAACATGGACTTCAACTCACCAAGGCCAGCCTGGCCACGGCCGCTGCTGCACACCCAATCTGGAGAGCAACACGGAGTCTCCAGTATGGCTGTGTTGTCTAGGCTCCTCAGCCAGCTACTTGGTGGTTGGTTGATTGATTACATTGGACTGCTTCTTACTGTGAATCTCTTGAATGTGGCAGGTTGCTTGTCTCTTCTTGCTTTCAAAACTCTGTTTTTGTTTTTGGGTTTCAACACTTTAACTATGATGTATCTCCTTGTGGATCTTTATAAGTTTATCCTTCTGGGTGAGTTGTTGAGCTTTGAGTCTTTTCCAAACTATTTTTGTGAACCATGTCTTTCTTGTGTGTGTTCATTGAAATTTCTCTTCCCTTGTGTCTCCATTCTTAGATATCTGGCTCCCATGAAGGGAAAAGGAAATAGGGCTTGTCTCTTTGAATTCTCTAGCTGGAAAGCTGCTTCAGTTCATGGTGGTTGAAACCCCTATGCTAGCCTCTCTGCGATCAAAAGCAGCAAAAGGGCCCCATAGAACTCGAAGAAAACAAATGTGTGTGTGTGTGTGTGTGTGTGTGTCTGTGTGTGTGTGTCTGTGTGTATACTAAAAATCTGGATTATACTGCTTCCTACTTCCTGGAATTCCGTATCTCTCTTTAAATGAAATGAAGACAAATTGGCAACCTGGTTTTGATATCAGGAGTTTGCTGGAATCTAGTTGTAAGTAGTTTGGTTGTATTTCCATTGGCATCTGTGAGTAAATAGTGTGGCCTTGGTGTTCACGTGTTGGAAAGTGGCACTCTTGAATGACAGTTTGGCTCTTCACAGTTGAGCCCTATGTAGCTCAGGACTTTGAGGATGTTTTCCATTGTCTTCCTAGTGTATGTTATTGCTAAATTGTGTAGGATTGTGGCTACTGTTTTCCCCCTTTCCTAGATATTCTGATGTTTTATTCTGAGGTGTCTTTGTAGATTTTTTTAAAACAGTCTTCTCATTTACATACCATAAAATTTACTCATTTTATTTGAACAATTCAATGATTTTTGGTAGATTTACAGAGTTGTGCAGACATCACTATAGTCCAAATTTAGGACAGTTCCGTCACTCCCAGAAGTTGCCTCAAGCCCTTTGGCAGTCACTCTGTTCTTGCCCTGCCCAGGTCACCACTGATCTACTCTTTCTGTGTAGATTTGTCTCTTCTAGAGAGGTCACATATGCATCATGTTTTTGAGGTTCATCCTGGTTGTAGGATAGATCAGTACTTTGTTACTTCTTATTTGTTCTTTTTTTTTTTTTTTTAAAGTAGGCTCCATGCCCAACATGGGGCTTGAACTCACAACCCTCAGAGCAAGAGTCCCATGCTCTACTGACTGAGCCAGCCAGGCGCCCTGTTGCTTTATATTTCTGGCTAATATTCTGTTGTATGATCTATCATATTTTGTTTATCCCTCGACCAGTTTTGACGGGCATTTTCTTGTTTCTGCTTTGTTGCTATTATGAATAGTGCTGCTTTGGATGTTTGTTTTCCTTTCCCTTGGAAGGGAAATTCCTGGGTCTCTTTAACATTTTGAGAAACTGACCAATTGTTTTCCAAAGTGGCTGCACCATTTTACATCCCCACCAGTAATGTATGAGGGGCTCCAGTTTCTCCACAACCTCACAACACTTGTTATCTATCTTTTTCATTATAACTCTCCTAGTGGGTGTGAGGTGGTGTCTCACTGGGTGGTTGACTTTCATTTTCCTAGTGATAATGAGCATCTTTTCATATGCTTTTTGTCCATATGTGTATTTTGTTTTCAGATTCTTTGAGCATTTTTTATGTGGTTGTGTTTTTATTATGGAGTTTATAAGAGTTCTTTATAGAAGTTGTTAAGAGTTCTTACAGAGTTCTGGATAAAAGTCCCTTTATCAGATACATGATTTGAAAATATTTGCTCCCTTTCTGTGGATTGTCATTTTCTTTTCTTTTTTTTTTAAGATTTATTTATTTATTTTAGATATGGAGTGGGGAGGGAGAGAGAGAATCTCAAGCAAACTCCCCACTGAGCACGGGGCTCAGTCCCACAATCCTGAGATCATGAACAAGAGCCAAAATCAAGAATTAGACGCTTAACTAACTGTGCCACCCAGGCGCCCCCATTTTACTTTCTTGAAGATATTTTTTGAAGCAGAGAATTTTTTTTTCTCCAAGGAATCAAACACAATTTATTTTTGAACTAATTAAGAGAGATTGAGGGGCGCCTGGGTGGCTCAGTTGGTTAAGCGCTTGCCTTCGGCTCAGGTCATGGTCCCAGGGTCCTGGGATCGAACCCTGCTTTGGGTTCCCTGCTTGGCGGGAAGCCTGCTTCTCCCTCTCCCACTCCCCCTTCTTGTGTTCCTGCTCTCGCTGTGTCTCTCTCTGTCAAATAAATAAATAAAATAATTTAAAAAAAAGATTGAGTAAAAGAAAGTTTTACCTCAACTTTCCCAATAGACATTTTCTCCTCAGACTGCATGTTATCAATTTTAAACTTAAATTAGACTTAAAATTGAGTCCCATCAGTGGCCTTCATAATATTCACAAAGGATGTACAAATTGTGTCATTTGGTTGAAGATTCAAGTTTGAAAATAACAATCTTTCCACTTTTTGTGCTTTAGATTTTTTTTTACACTAATCTTGTGCCATATGTAGGGTTTGAACTCATGACCCCAGGAATCAAGAGCCACATGCTCTATGGACTGAACCATCCCGGTGCCCCACTTTTGTGCTTTAGAACAATTCTCAAAACACATTATGATGCTCCCAGCTCATAACTGTTCAGTTAATTTTTTCTTCTCAAAATAACTTAGAGGAAGAGATTCATTTACTTATGTAATATATATATATATATATATATGTGTATATATGTATATATATATTCAAAAACAGAACTCATCCAGTTTCTCCCATGTTCATGGTGGGAAAAACTAGTCCAACCCAACAGATGTAGCAAAACATCTGTGTCCTGTTTTGGCTTCTCTGTTTTAAGGGACCAGAGAAAATCCTTTGTTGTTTTCATTGTGGTTTCAACATAACAGTACCACATGTCCTTTTCTTCCTCCCGATCTTGATCCAGCATCCAACATTGATCTTTTATATTCAAAAAATGAGCTTTCCAGAGCTTTGCAGTTTCCCTTCTTCAGACACTGCCAAGCAGACTTACCTCCCTGGAGCATGTGGTCTGACCGTGGGAGAGGACTATGGCACACGTGCACCCGGGCCCTCTTCGTGGCCACACCCTCGACTCCTCCTCCAGATACCAGCATCCCAGGGCCTGACTGCATCTCTCCTGCCTGTGGCCCAGACCTGGCTGGATGCAGGCCTAAAAGATTTAAAGTGTATCTGTTTTTCTTTCATCATTTGCCTTTGGTGTCATATCTGATTCATTGCCAAATCCAAAGTCACAGAGGTTAACTCTTTTTTAGCCTTTCTGTTTAGGTCTGTGATCCACTTGCAGTTCATGGTATGAGAAATGGGCCCAACTTCTTTTCTTTTTATGTGGATATCCAGTAGTCTCAGCAATATTTCAATTCAGTGTTTCCCCGTTGAATTGTCTTGTTGTCCTTGCTGGAGACCAGCTGACCCTGCACGTAAAGGCTTGTTTCTAGACTGAGTTCTATCATTGATCCACGTGTGGACCCTATGGCAGTACCACACCATCTTCATTTCCATAGCTTTGTAGTAAGCTTTGCACTCAGGTAGTGGGAGTCAACCAACTTTATTCTTTTTCAAGATCGTTGGCTATTCTGGGTCCCTTGCATTTCTATATGAATTTCAGGATTAACTGGCCGGTTTCTGCACAAGAGCCAGCTGGGATTTTGATAGAAATTGGACTGAACCTGGAGCAGTTTTGCCATCCTAGCAATGTAATTATTAGTGTGGTGTAAAAACACTTAAATCTGCTGTTTTATTTTTTGTGTTACTTGTTACCTCTGTTGCTCATTTCTTTTTTCCCCCCTGCCTCCTGTAGGTTACCTGAATATTACTTCATAATTCCATTGTGACTTACCTACACTGTTGTGAATGTAAGTCCTTACATATATTCTTCATCGGACACTCTAGGTATTATGTTGTATATGCATAATTGGTCACAGTGTGCTGGTGTTGACATTTTTTTAAAGATTTTATTTATTTATTTGACAGAGAGACACAGCGAGAGAGGGAACACAAGCAGGGGAGTGGGGGAGGGAAAAGCAGGCTTCCCACAGAGCAGGGAGCCCAATACGGGGCTTGATCCCAGGACCCTGGGATCATGACCTGAGCCAAAGGCAGCCGCTTAATGACTGAGCCACCCAGGCACCCCTGGTGTTGACATTTTACCCAATTGAGCGGTGTGTAGAAACCTAACCACTGTCTTTATGTCTGTTTACCCCACCAGATTCATATAATCCTCTGTAAGTTAATTATCTTAACTTCATTTACCTATTTGAGAACCACATCAATTTTGTAATTTTTACTTCAAGTGCCATACATATTTTAGCCAGCTCAAAAGTAAAAAGCAAGTGCATTTTATTTCCCTATATCTGTACTCTTTCTGTTTCTCTACCCTCCTTCCTCATGTTCTAGGATTCCTGCCCTTATCAGTTCCTTTCTGATCCATCGACTTCTTCAAGACATTCTTTTAGGGCAGCAATTTCTTTGTGGGTTTTCTTCCTCCGAGAATAACTCAATTTCTTCTTTATTCCTGAACAAAAGTTTCACTCATTGTGGAATTTTGAACTGACAGTTCTTTTCTTTGAGCACTGAAAACCATTGCGCCACTTCTTTCTGGCTCCATGGTTTCTGACGAGAAGTGCGCTGCCATTCAAACTGGTTTTCTCCTGTAGGTGAGGTCTCTCATGCCACTGTCAGGATCTTTTCTTTGTTTAACATAACTTCACGGTAATTTCTTTGGTTTTATGCTGTGGGGGTCTGATTAGGTTTTTTTTTTTTTTTTTCACTCTATCGGCTTATTTATGTGTTTTTTTGCCTAACTTGGGAAATGTTCAGCCATTATTTGTTTGAGTCCTTTTGCAGCCCCACACTCTTTCTCTTCTCCTGCTGGAGTGGTGGTGATGAGTGTTCAGTCTTTTGTTTTGGACCCTTGGGTTTGTTGTCATTGTTGTTTTTAGTATTTTCTCTCTGTTGTTCGGATTGGGTAACTTCTGTTCTTTGATCTTTAATTTCACAGATTCTTTTATCTGTCATCTCAGGCTGCAGTCTACGTCTACCCATTTTTTTTTATCGGTTATTGTATTTCTAAGTTCAAAAATTTCCGGATACTTTATTGTGTCTTCTGTATCTCTGCTAAGACTTTGTGGTTTTTAATTTATTTCCAGCATGTCCATAATTGCTTGTGGAAATACTTTTATGATGGTGCTTTAGAATTCTTGTCCAGTAATTCCATCAGTTTCATCCTGGTTTTGGCATTTGCTTCTATTTTTTATTTAAGAAGAGATTTTCCTGCTTCTTGGCATGGCGATTCTTCATTGTATCCTGGACATTTTGGGTATTAAGACTCTGAATCTTGTTTTTCTGTTTTAGCAGAGCTTTCCCCGACATGGTGCCCCAGGAGTAAGAAGCTATTTCCTCTTGGGGCGCCTGGGTGGCTCAGTGGGTTAACCCTTTGACTCTTAATTCGGCTCAGGCCGTGATCTCAGGGTGGTGCGATGAAGCCCCACGTTGCGCTCCATGCTGGGCGATGAGACTGCTTGAGATTCTCTCTCTCCCTCCGCCACTCTCTCTCTTTCTCTCTTAAAGGAAAGAGGGAAAGAAGGGAAGGAGAAGGGAAGCTGATTCCTCTTACTGCCGTGTGAGGATGAGAGCCCCAATTCCCCACGTGGCCCTTGTTTGTGCCTTGGGATAGGAACAGACACCTGTTGCTGCTGGCTGGGAGTGGGATTTCAAGCTTCCTCATAACTGTGCCCTAGCTGGGAGAATTGGGGGGGTCTTGTTACCGTCCCCCTCCACTGAGCCAGTAAGGTTTCCCTTGTTACTGATGGCTCTTCATGTGGCCTTCCCTACCACCATCCCACTTAGGGGAAGGAGTCCTCCTGCAGCCAGGTAAGGGTGGATGTTGAGGCTCCTCATGTACTTTTTCTGACACTGCTCCAGTTGGGGAAAGCACACCACAGTATAGCCAACTGAGGGTGGACATCCATGCCCCCCTTTTTTTAGTCGAAGTATAGTTGATACACAATGCTCTGTTAATTTCAGATGGACAACATAGTGATTTGACAAATTAATGTTATACTCACCACAAGTGTAGCTTCCATCTGTGTTGGTATTACAATACCGTTGACCATGTTCCCTATGCTGTACCTTTTCTCTCCATGATTTATTTGTTCCATACTGGAAGCCTGTATCACCCACTCCCCTTCATCCATTTTGCCCCTCCCCCAACCCTCTCCCCTCTGGCAGCCATCAGTTCTCTGTATTTATGGGTCTGTTTCTGCTTTTTGTTTGTTCGTTTGCTTAGTTTTTTAGGTTCTACATATAAGTGAAGTCATGTAGTGTTTGTCTTTCTCTGGCTTATTTCACTTAGCATTAATACCCTCTAGCTCCATCCACATGCTTGCGAAAGGCAAGACTTCATTCTTTTTTGTGGCTGAGTAATATTCCACTGTGTGTGTGTGTGTGTCACATCTTCATTATCCATCTAGGGAGACCCATGGGTTACCTCCGTATTTTGGATATTGTAAATAATGCTGCAGTAGAGATAGGGGTGTAGATATCTTTATCATTAGTGTTTTTATTTTCTTTGGGTAAATACCCAGGAGTGGAATTATTGGATCATATGGTAATTCTGTTTTTAATTTTTGAGGAACCTCCCTACTGTTTTCCAGAGTGGCTGTACCAGTTTGCATTCCCTTCAACAGTGCAAGAGCGTTCACCTTTCTCTGCATCCTCACCAACACCTGTTGTCTCCTGTGTTGTTAATTTTTTTTTGAAAATTTAAAGAACATTTATTCATTTTTCACTAAGACTTTATCTTGAGCATGTAACTAAACTGTCACTACCCCCCCACCCCAACCTGAAGGGTTAGTACAGCGACTGTTATAAAGTAGATATGAACAGTTTGAAGGATTGGAACCAAGATTAACTGACAAACAACTTCCATCTAAATTATCATAAAAATGTTTAAGTAAAAAAAAAAAGGGAGGGGAAGGGGGCAATGGGGGTTTCAGATTGAACAAGATCCTCACATTTCATCTAATACCTTCCATCCTGGCTAGAGTACACCAAGATGGAGACAGGATTACTATAATACAGAGCCGCCACTGCAGCACGCTGTACACACCTGTGTTCCAAGCCCACCCCCAGCCCCCACTGCTTCTAACTCAGCTATTTCCCGGCCTGTTGGGCCTGCCGACGAAGGAGCACGTAGATCTTCTCTTTAATCCAGTCTTTGTTATAGGGCTGGTATGTCTGGGTATCAGCTCGGTAAACAAGGCAGCTGAGGTCTGCCAGATTGTCAATAAAATCAAACAACTGACTGATATCATATGTGATAGAGGGACTGTTGGGATTCATTCTCTTCAGATGTTCTTCATACATTTTACAAACACCTTCCATGCATTCATTCACAGATTCATAGTCAGCATAAGTTCTGCCTTCTGGCCTCTTGGTAGGCTGTACCAGCAAAATGGTGTGAGACATCGCGCCAAACTCTCTTGCTGCAGCCGCTGCCTACACTGCCGCCGCACAGGAGCTTAGCCGCAACGCCCTCCTGTGTTGTTAATTTTAGCCATTCAGACTGGTGTGAGGTGATATCTCAATGTGGTTTTCATTTGTATTTCCCTGATGATGAGTGATGTTGAGATCTTTTCATGTGTCTTTTGGCCACATGGATGTCTTCTTTGGGAAAAGGCCTATTCAGATCCTCTGCCCATTTTTTAATTGGATTGTTCATTTGTTTTGGTGATGAATTGTATAAGTTCTTTATATATTTTGGATATTAATCTCTTATCAGATGTATCATTTGCCAATAACTTTTCCCATTCAGTAGATTGCCTTTTTGTTTTGTCAATGATTTCCTTTGCTGTGCAGAAGCTTTTTATTTTGATGTAGTCCCAACAGTTTGTTTTCACTTTTCTTTCCATTGCCTAAAAAGACATATCCATAAATATGTTACCAAGGCGGATGTCAAGGCGATTTTACTGTATATGTTTTCTTTTAGGAGTTTTATGGATTCAAGTCTCACATTTAATCCATTAATCCATTTTGAGCTAATTTTTGTGTATGGTGTAAGAAAGAGTCCTATTTCATTCTTTTGCATGTGGCTGTCTAGTTTTCACACCACCATTTGTTGAAGAGACTGTCCTTTCCCTGTTGTATATTCTTGCCTCCTTCGTCATAGATTAATTGACCGTGTAAGTGTGGGTGTATTTCTGGGCTCTCTGTTGTATTCCTTTGATCGGTGTGTCTGCTTTTGTGTCAGTACTGTGTACTGTTACGATTACTACAATTTGGTAGTATATCCTGAAATCTGTGATTCTGATACCTCTACCTCCAGCTTTGTTCTTCTTTCTCAAGATCGCTTTGGCTAGTTGAGGTCTTTTGTGGTTCCATACAAATTTTAGTATTTTTCTAGTTCTGTGGAAAATGCTCTTGGTATTTTGATAGGGATTGCGTTAAATCTGTTGATTGCTTTGGGAATTATAGACATTTTCACAGTATTAATTATTCCGGTCCATGAGCATAGCACGTATTTCCATTTCCTTGTGTCGTCTTTAGTTTGTTGTTTGTTTGTTTGTTTTTAATCAAGGTCTGATAATTTTCAGAGTACAAGTCTTTCATTTCCTTGGTTAAATTTATCCCTAAGGTATTTTATTATTTTTAGTACATTTGTAAATGTGATTTTTTTTTCTAAATTTCTCTTGCTACCACTTTGTTATGGGTGTTCATATTCTTAAACTACTTCTTGCTTCAGTTTTGGAAGGTTGGGTGTTTTGAGTATTTTGTCTATTTCATATAAGTTGTCCCATTTATTGGTGTAAAGTTGGGTATGATATCCCCTAGAAGGCTTTCCAGGGGATCTATGGTGATGCCTCCCTTTTTATTCCTGATATTGGTAATGTGCATTTTCTTTGCTTTGTTCTTTTTTTTTTTAAAGATTTTATGTATTTATTTGAGAGAGAGAGAATGAGAGATAGAGAGCACGAGAGGGAAGAGGGTCAGAGGGAGGAGCAGACTCCCTGCCGAGCAGGGAGCCCGATGTGGGACTCGATCCCGGGACTCCGGGATCATGACCTGAGCTGAAGGCAGTCGCTTAACCAACTGAGCCACCCAGGCGTCCTGCTTTATTCTTTTTTTTTTTAAGATTTTATTTATTTATTTGACAGAGAGCGAGAGGGCACAAGCAGGGGGAGCAGGAGAGGGAGAGGGAGAAGCAGCCTCCCCACAGAGCAGGGAGCCTGATGCGGGGGATCCCAGGACCGTGGGATCATGACCTGAGCCAAAGGCAGACGCTTAACCGACTGAACCACCCAGGCACCCCTCTTTGTTTTATTCTTGTTCATGTCTTGTAAGGGTTTAATTTTTAAAAATTACTTCGAAGAACCAACTTTTGGGTTTAATTTTTAAAAATTACTTCAAAGAACCAACGTTTGGCTTTGTTAATATTTTCTTTTTTCTGTTTTCAGTTTCATTGATTTCTGCTTTTCCGTTCTTCTACTCTGGGTTTAATTTATAACTTTTCGCAACAGAAGCTTAAATCACTGATTATAAACCTTTCTGAGAAGTTTTCAGATACATGCATTGAGAACTATAAATTTTCCTCGTGACTGCTCTATTTGCATCCTGCCATTTCCTGCATATTGTTTTGTTTCATTCACTTCAGATATTGTCCAATTCCCTTTATTCAGAATTGTGCTTAATCTCCAAATATTTGAGGACTTTCTATTAGTCTTTTGTCATTAATTTCAGATTTCATTTCTTTGGGGACAGATGGTATACTTGAAATTTATTGAGACGTGTTATACTCTTTTTTAAAGTTTTGAATATACTTTAAAAGGGTGTGTATTCAGCGGTTGGATGATGTTTCCATAAATACCAGTCAGCCTGAGTAGATTAAATAGTGTTTATATTCTTACTCATCATTTTTGTCTTCTTGCTGTGTTAATTATGGAGAGAAATTTGTTGAAATCTACAACTGTGATTGTCTATTTCTCCTTTTAGTTTTGTTAATTTTTGCTTAATGAATTTTGAAATTGTGTTAGATATACATGTTTAGTATTAAGTCTTTTTGTCAAATTGACTCTCTTATTATTATGTATTGTCTGTCTTTATCCCTGGTAACACTCCCTGTCTTAGAGTTTATTTTCGGCACAATATGTCTTTTTTCCAGTCCCTTTGCTTTTGATGTTTCTGTGTCCTTATATTTCAGTGTCTTTTATAAACAAGACATAGCTGTGTCTTGGTGGCTTTTTCTTTAATCCAGACTGAGAGTCTGCCTTTAAATTAGAGGATTTAGTCTATTTACATTTAGTATAATTACTAATATGGTTGAGTCTATCCACCATCTTGATATTTATTTTCTGTCGATACCATTTGATCTTTGTTCTTTTGCTTTTCTTTTCCTGCTTCCTTTTTTACTTTTGCTACAAGGTAGATCTCTTTGTATTCGTGGGTACGTTACAGTGGTGCCATCCACTGTGGTAGCCACTAGTCACATGTACTTAAGTTGAAAATTCAGTCCCTCGTTATATGAGCCACACTCTGGATGCCCAGTAGCCACACATGCTTGTTACCACGTTGGAAAGGAGAGATTACGGCAGAAAGTTCCAGATTGAGGTCAGGATTTGTTTTGAGTCAGAATTACCCAGGGTCCAATGTGAAAAGGGCATCGTTCTAGTCAGAAGACGTGTGTTCATGTTTTGTGTTTACTACTGATGGGCTTTGTGTCCGTAGGCCTACGAGATCCTGCTCTTAGCCTCAGTTTTCTTTTCTAAAACACACGGATAGTAATTCCTGCTCTTCCGCTTCACGGAGTGCTTGTGGAAAAGAACACTACAAAATGGTTAACAGTCTTCAGGAAAACATTAAAACTCAGTTGACTGTGTTTCTGTGTTTTGTTTGGTCTTTTAGGTTGCCGACGGAGCTGGAGTCCCCTTCTTGGTGGCCCTTTAGCTCCAAGCTTTGGAAGATGCCAGCAGAAACAAAGCCCAAGGGGGGCACCTCAACGGCTAGTCCCAAAGCTCTTGGAAAAGAAGGGGTAGTGGTCCGAATTCCTGCTGTTATCTCCCAGGGAACAGCATCTCATGTTAAAGCAGGAAGTCTCACCATCCTTGTGTCCGGGTTGGAAATCCATGACTCGAGTTCTTTGCTCATGCATAGATTTGAAAGAGAAGATATAGACGACATTAAGGTTCACACACCTTATGAAATTAGCATCCGCCAACGGTTCATCGGGAAGCCAGACATAGCTTATCACCTGATATCCGCCAAGATGCCCGAGGCTGTCCCCATTTTGGAGGTGCAGTTCAGCAAGAAGATGGAGTTGTTAGAAGGTGGCTTGACACCCGGAAGTGCCAGCACGTCTTCCCCAGCAGAGAAGGGCTGCTATGACTGGCAGGTGGGTGAGTGCGCGTCGGTCTCCAGGGGCGCGGCCTGTGGTACACCGTTAACGTGCTGCGTCGCTGATAGCATCTGCTGGTTCTGTGCACCAGTGCAGACTGTCCGTTTGTTTGTAAATGAGAACACTTCAGACCGTTTTCCTCAGTACCTGCAACCTCAGACTGTGTGAGTCCCGGAGCGCGGGTGTATCACACACTGGACGGCTGTGTGGGTTTCCCCTGAGCTCAGCAAGGCTCGGTGGCACTTTCAGAACAGAGGAAGGCTCCACGGTAGGCGATTCCCCCTTTCCTCTGTGTGACTCAGGGCACCTAGCTGCCCACCCTGGTGGGTGTCCAGTCCCTCCACCCCTGACCTTGGCATCAGTCTGGGTCATCCCAGCCCGCCTTCCAGGGACATGTTTAGGAATCAGAATCTCTGAAAACTGCAGCATAGTTTTTGTGGGTTTGCAGGCCTCCACTGTTGGTGAGGTGTGCTGTCCTCCGAGTGTCTCTGGGGAGCACGGAGCTGGGCATGGCCAGGGGTCGCAAGGGTCCCAGGTCGCAGGCCCAGCCCCAGCCTCGCCCACAGCAGCCTGGGGTCATCTGACTTCTCAGATTTGCCGTCCTGATGGTATCCGGTGGCATCTTGCTGGTGTCTTTATTTTCATGTCTGATTGATTGTGACGTGGAGCATCTGACGCTCCTTATTTGCTTTTGGGCTTCACATGTTTCTCTGTGGATTGCCTATTCTGTGGTTTTTGTTTTTTTATTCTGCTGTGCTGTTTGTTCAGTCCATGTTGTAGGTATGCATCCCTGTTGGCTTTAGAAGCTACCACCTCTGCCAGACTGTCATTCTCCTTTACAGAAATCCTTAATTGGGTAAATTCCCCTTAAGTTTGTTTCTGCACCCATCTTAAGAATGGCAGAGTCATAAAATACATTATTTTCCCATAGGTGATCTTATGTCTGTGTTATTGTGATTTTTCTAACAGGCTAGTAGTCTTTCCTTATTGACTTTGATTGCTGGATGTCTGTTACAATAAGAGATATGTTTGCTTCTTTTTGTTCTGAAGTGATTGATTTCAGTGCTAATATGTAACCTGGTTCCCTAACACATGAATATTTTGATGTTTTTCTACATGGCTTCACGTTTCAAAAGAAATTTACCTGAAAATAGATCTGTCCCATAAGCACCAAAATTTTGGAAGTATTAATGTAAACAGGTAATTTTTTGGCATTTCCAGATTTTTCTTTGGCCCTTCTCAAGGCAGGACTGGGAAGCCCATAAAGGGGCCGAGAAGGGTGGGCAGTACCAGCGAACCCAAGACCCTGATGAGGGAGGCATCAGGCCAGGCCGTCGGTGCCTCCACCCTGCGGTTTGCCCCTGGGGGGCTGGGGCTGTTAGGCCTGATGCAGAGCGCCTTCAGCCATTGATTCTGCTGATGGAGAACTCCCCGTGCCAGGCACAGTGCCGGGCCCCCACAGTCCCTCTTCTCATGGTCCACCACATTCGTGGGTTTTCTGTGTACCTGGTGGTTTCGGAGAGAGTGTCGCGTGCCAGGTGGGGGATGCCAGCACACTCCATGCAGGGGAGAAGAGGCTTGCTGGGCCTGCTCTGACCCCGCATGTCCAGGTGCAGACAGGGCTGGAGAGGAGCAGGAAGTGCGTGCCAGGGCCTCTGTGGCCGTGGTCCAGCAGCAGGAGGCTAGGTGAGTGTGGATTCCACAGGGCCCGCCATCAGGAAGGGCACAGGCCAAGGCTGTTGACCACAGGCCGCACGTCTTCCTCCTCAGGGAAGCCTCACATAAAGTCAGCTGGTGCTGGGCCTTCACCACATCCACAGACACGTTCTCAGCAGCACCTAGATTCAGGATGTGTGGCCTCGCCTGTCAGTCACAGACGGTGTGTGTGTGGAAGGAGTGGGACCACCTCCACGATGACAGATGGGTGTTCATCCGGGTGCTCACTTTAGCCTCTGGGGTGGAGGGGTTCCCAGAGCATGTCTGCATCTGCATGGAGCAAGAGGTGCCATGCTCCCTCGGTGAGGACACCCTGCCCCGGGAGTGGATGAGGGCGCAGGTGATGAGGAGGGGAGGCAGGGGGAGGCCAGCACGTGGGCTTGGGAGCAGAACAGCAGGACCGCGTCTGGCTTGCTGGGGACTCCACAGGAGGCCTGGGCGGGCCCTCTCTGTCACCTCTGATGTTTCCAGCACCTGTGTTTTCACTGTCCCACAGTGGAAAATGCAGAAGCGGTGGGGGTGGAAACCATGACTTGACATCTCAGAAATTTACCCCGTCCTCCAGAAGCCGTGTTGGTAGCTGCGTGGCCAGCAGGGGGCAGTGTCACCACAGGACCGGGTTTGCCTTGCGTCAGGGTGGGGAAGAACTTTCCAGAGACCTCTGCAGTCCTGTGCAGTGTAGGTGGCCCGGGCAGCGACTGGCCCCAGGGGTCTCCTGGGCTTCAGGGGCTGGGAATGACACAGGTGGCCTGCGTTCACCCTGGGGAAGAGCAGTGGAAAATGGCTGTTTTCTTGCACAGCATCTTTAGGGTACCCTTTACATCTTAGCGTGGATTCAGACTTGAGGAAGAGCTGGGAGGAGAGTCCCCCGTGGCTGCCATCCTCACTGTCACAGCTGACGAGCCTGTCTGAGCTCTGTCTAGATCCCCTCGTGCTTGCCGTTGCAGGACACCGCCTGGAGTCCCCCACGATGGGTGGTGTCTCCCTGGGCTCTCCTTACTCTGAAGGTCTCGACGGCGCGTAGGAGGAGTGCTGAGGTTTTGTACACCGTCTCGTGATTGCACTCTTGTCTCATGTTGTCTCATGGTCCTGGGGTGATGGTTTTAGGAAGAAGACTTCAGAGCATGGCCCATGCTTAGCAATTGATGGTATTTTGGGTAATTTTTGTCTTTGTTGTTTGCCAACGGCCACCTTTGAGAGAAGCCTTCTCTGACCACCTCATTTATGAGACAACACTCGCCCTCGGGTGCTGTTGCCCTCTGATTGGCTGCCGTGCTCTCACACTGGGACAAGTACTGCATCTGGACAGGACGCAACTTGTCTCTTGATGACCACATCTCCAGCACCCAGAACAGGCCCAGGCATCCAGGAGAACACTCATCTGCATGAAATAGTACACATCTGGGACCCCGACTTCACCGTACCCAGGCTGGAGTCCTTGAGCCTGACACTCCCCCCTGACCCACGGCCTCAACTCAGACCACTGAGGCCATTCACAGCACCAGCACATCAGGCCTGTCATGCCCCTAAGCTCTAAGCCTAACCCCAGGTTGGCTTTTGAGCGTCTCTTCCCAGAGCCTTGCTCCAAAGCACCAGGTATCCGGGACACCCAAGCAGCATCAAGGGACTCGGGCTGCCCCTGGAAGGAAACCGCACCACTGTGAACTCTGGAAAGCACTCAGAGCAGAACTCTGAACGCCCATCCTGGAGAAACTGCACTTTCTGTGCCGCCTGGCAGCAAACCCTGAGCCTGACTCCCAACCTGATCCCATCCTCAAGACACACTGCCCATCCCAGCTCACCACAGTTCCCACAGACCAGGAGTGCCGTGCACCTGGGCCCTAACTCTAACCCTAAACCTCACATGGCTTCTGAGAGGTCTCTCCCTAGGTCCCTGGCTCCATGCCCCAGGGATTTGCACCACCTGAGCAATACCAGGGGACACAGACTGACACCACAAAGCAAAATGCACCATTTGGCACTTCTGAAAGCGCTGAGAGCAGGAGAGCTATGCCTGCCGTGCCCCTAGGCCCTAACCCCGACCCTAGGTGGGCTCCTGAGTGCCTTGTTTCCGCAGGTCTCGCTCCAGAGCCCCACGGACAGGGTACAACTGAGCAATACCAGAGGACTCAGCTTGCCACCAAGAAAGGAACCCCGCTGGTTGGAACCCCGGAAAGGATTCACAGCAGGAGAGCGCTGCATGCCCACCCCAGCGAACCCACACTTTCAGCGGTCCCCTGGCCGAAAAGAGGAGCAAGACACTCACGCTGACTAAAGACACTCATGCTGACCCACACCCTCGACCCTCACCCGTGGGAACCTTGACGCAGCGCTGGCACATCAGGCGTGCCGTGCCCCTATGTCCTAACCCTCACCCTGGGTTGGCTGCTGAGGGGTCAGTCCCCAGAACCTGACTCCAAAGTCCCAGAGATTCAGGACACCTGAGCAATATCGAGGGACTCAGGCTGCCACCCGGAAGGAAAACGCGCCATTGGGAACTCAGGAAAGCATTCGGAACAGAACTCTGAAAGCCCAGCCCAAGGAACGCACAAATTTTGCGCCTTCTGGCGGCCAGCCCTGAGCCTGACACTCAACCTGACCCACGCCCTCAAGACAAACCCCCGAGAAGCAGGCCACAGTGCTGGCACGTCGGGCCTGCCGTGCCCCTAGGCCCGCACCCTATCCCTCGCTGGCTTCTGAGGGCTATGGCCCCAGAGGCCTGGCTCTAAAGCCACAGGGATCGGAGGCACCTGAGGAATACCAGAGGATGCAGCCTGTCTCCCAGAAGGAAAACGCACCATTGGGAACTCGGGGCAAAGCTTTCCGAGTACGAGAACCCTGCATGCCCATCACAGCGAAATGCCACTTTCAAAGGCCCCCTGCCCACGAACCCTGAGCCTGAAACTCACCCTGACCCACACCCCCAACTTGGATCCCCCATACCCCAAAGCTTGCCCCAGAGTGGCCAAATCAGGACTCCAATGACCCTAGACCCACCCTAAGTCTATCCCTAGGGTGGCTTCTAAGTTTCTGTGTCCAGAAGCCTGCCTCCAAAGCCCCAGGGATGGCAGTAACTGAGCGACATCAGAGGACTCAAATGCCAAAAGGAATTCAAACGCACTACTTGCAACTCCAGAGAGTGTTCCGAACAAGAGAATTCAGAATGCACATCCCAGCCAACGCACAAATTTGGTGCCCTCAGGTGGCCAACCCTCAGCCTGATACTAAACCTGGCCCACTCCCTCAAGACAGACCCCCCAGAGCAGGCTACGGTGCTTGCACGTCAGGCCTGCCATGCCCCTGGGCCCTAACCGTGACCCTACAGAGGCTTCTGAAGGGTCTGTTCCCAGGGGCCTGGCTCCAAAGCCCCAGGGACTGGGGACACCTGACCAGGGCCGGAGGACTCAGCCTGCCAATAAACGGGAAAAAGTGCCATTGGGAACTCCGGAAAGCTTTCTGAGCAGGAGAACTGTGTCGGTCCATCCCAACGAACCCCGAGTTCAACGTGCCCAGGCCACAATCCCTGAGCCTGACACTCCCCACTGACCCACGGCCTCAACTCAGACCCCAGGAAGCTCATCACAGCGCCGGCACATCAGACCTGTCACGCCCCTAGGCCCTAAGCCTCACCCTAGCTTGGCATCTGAGTGGACTGTCCTCGGACCCTGGCTACGGAGTCCCAGGGGTGGCTGTAACTGAGCAACACTAGAGGACTCAAATGTCAAAAAGAATTCAAACACACTACTTTCAATTCCGGAAAGCGTTCAGAACCAGAGAAATCTGAATGCCCAACCTAGCCAATGCCCAAATTTGGCGCCCTCTGGCGGTGAACCCTAAATCTGACGCTCAACCTGACCCTCGCCCTCAAAATAAACCTCCCAGAGCCGGCTACAACCTTGCACGTCAGGCCTGCCATGCCCCTAGGCCCTAATGGTGACCCTATGGATGTTTCTGAAGGGTCTGTCTCCCCAGGGGCCTGGCTCCAAAGCCCTAGGGACTGGGGACACCTGACCAGTGCCAGAGGACTCAACCTGCCACTAAAAAGGAAAACGTGCCATTGGAAACTCCGGTAAGCATTCCGAGCAGGAGAACTGTGCCGGTCCATCCCAACGAACCCCGATCTCAATGTTCCCAGGCCGCAATCCCTTAGCCTGATACTCCCCCCTGACCCACAGCCTCAACTCAGTCCCCAGGAAGCTCATCACAGCGTTGGCACATCAGGCCTGTCATGCCCCTAAGCCCTAAGCCTCACCCTAGGTTGGCTTCTGAGCGCTCTGTCCCTAGAACTAGCTCCAAAGCCACAGGGATTTGGGACACCTGACAAGTATCAGAGGACTCAACCTGCCACCTCAAAGGAAAACATGCCATTGGGAACTCCGGTAAGCATTCCGAGCAGGAGAACTGTGCTGGTCCATCCCAACAAAACCCAAGTTCAACGTGCCCACGCCGCAATCCCTGAGCCTGACACTCCCCCCGACCCACAGCCTCAACTCAGTCCCCAGGAAGCTCATCACAGCGCCGGCACATCAGGCCTGTCATGCCCCTCAGCCCTAAGGCTCACCCTAGGTTGGCTTCTGAGCGGTCTGTCTCCAGAGCCTGGCTCCAAAGCCCCAGGGACTTCAGACACCTGACCAGCGCCAGAGGACTCAGCCTGCCACTAAAAAGGAAAACGTGCCATGGGGAACTCCAGTAAGCATTCCAAGCAGGAGAACTGCGCCGGTCCATCCCAATGAACCCCGACTTCAGCGTGCCCAGGCCGCAGTCCTTGAGCCTGACAGTCCCCCCCGACCCATGGCCTCAACTCAGACCACTGAGGCCATTCACAGCACCAGCACATAAGGCCTGTCATGCCCCTAAGTCCTAAGCCTAACCCTAGGTTGGCTTCTGAGCGTCTCTCCCCAGAGCCTTGCTCCAAAGCACCAGGTGTTCAGGACAGCCGAGCATTATCAAGGGATTCGGGCTGCCACCCAGAAGGAAACCACACCACTCGGAACTCTGGGAAACTCTCAGAGCAGAACTCTGAATGCCCATCCCGGCGAAACTGAACTTTCTGCACCGCCTGGAGGCAAACCCTGAGCCTGACACTCAGCCTGACTCCCGCCCTCAAGACACACTGCCCAATAAAAAATTAAAAAGATAAAAAAAAAAAAAGACACACTGCCCAACCCAAGCTCGCCACAGTTCCCGCATACCAGGGGTGCCGTGCACCTGGGCCCTAACCCTAACCATCACGTGGCTTCTGAGAGGTCTCTCCCTAGGTCCCTGGCTCCATGCCCCAGGGATTTGGGCCACCTGAGCATTACAGGAGGACACAGACTGACACCATAAAGCAAAATGCACCATTTGACACTTCTGAAAGCATTGAGAGCAGGAGAGCTCTACCTGCCATGCCCCTAGGCCCTAACCCCAACCCTAGGTGGGCTCCTGACTGCTTTATTCCCACAAGTCTCGGTCCAGAGACTAACCCGTACCCTAACCCTAACCCATATTGTAACCCTAACCCGTACCCTAACCCTAACCCGTACCCTAACCCTAACCCATACCCTAACGCTAACCCATACCCATCACCTAAACCCTAACCCCTAACCCGTACCCCAGCCCGTACCCTAACCCGTACCTTAACCCTAACCCATACCCTAATCCTAACCCGTACACTAGCCTGTAGCCTAACCCTAACCCGTACCCTAGACCATACCCTAACCCGTACCCTAACATTAAATCCTACCCCCAAACCATAAATCCTATCCCTGATGCTATCCAAAACTGTAACCAAAACCCTGAACTTTAACCCCTTTCTTATTTTTCCCTGGCCTGGAGTTTCCTTGTTCCCAACCATGTGCATAGTCTCCGTTCCATGGAAAGTTCATCCCCCTAAAATATTTCTGAGTCTCAGTTTTAAATCTGCACAGCTCAGCCCATTCAGAATGGTTGCCTTAGGTTCTAGGGCTTACCTGTAATTAAAGCTCCCAGGTGTACCCATGAGGATTACTCCTGCAGCCCAAGTCGTCTCGGTCCTGGAAAGGCAGTCCATTCTCCTTCAGTCTCAAAGCACATTTTTGTTGGATAGGGTAAGTTCTTGTGGGCCCAAGAGCCCCCTCCCAAGACCCAGCCTTTCAAGATTCTTGCCCTGTTCCAGGTCCCTGCCTATCTGGACCTCCATATTTTGTGCATAAGCAGTAGGTACCTCCCCAGCCTGCCAATGTCAGCTGGGGTCTCTCAGGCCTGTGGAGGACAACCTGGTCCCAACCCATCTGCTGGTCACCTGGCTGTTGGGATCAAAGCCCCACAACTATTTCTTTGGCAGCAGTTTTAATGTGACTATCAGCCCCAGGACCATCTGCCTGTTCGATCCCCAGCTTCATCAGTCCTCACAGGTGTCTACTATACGGAGATAACATGTTATCTAACATTTAATCCGCTGCACCGGCCAAGGAAGCCCACTCTCCTCCAGCTCAGCCTTCAAAGGAAATAGGTACATTTGAGTTAGTACAGGCTTGGAAATGGATAGATTCCACGTACCCCCAACTGCCCGCTCCTGAAACCAGGCTTCTTCTGAACTTCTCGCTGTACAGATCCCTGGGTACATCCCTGTGTGGGACGTGTGTGTGCAGTATGCAGTGATCAACCAGTTTTGTGTGTCCGGGACCCTACAAGCCAGTGGAGTTCCGACCTCCACAACAAAGTGACTTTCTGAAAGGAGGGGGCACACCCCTGAAAATCCTTGTGTGGTGGCAGATTTCCACGTTTGGACTGATTGCACACTGGGGATGCTGACTTGCACAGCAATCAGTGCTCCCAGCTGTTTCATTGAAGGGTACCCCAGCGAGTCTGTGGAGCCCCATAATGGCAAGGATGTGCAGCTTCCTCCAGCTGGGCCTTAGGGGGAATATGTGCATTTGGAATTAGGCAGATATCCGGTGCTCCAAGCAGCCCGCTCCTAGGGCAGTGCCTCTCCCTAGAGCTGCCCTATTCCAGCTCCTTGGCTCCCCAGATCTGCCCAGCTTGTGCACGCACACCACACATCCTTCAGCCTGCAGAGGGCAGCCTGAGCCCCACAGGTCTGTGGAATCCCTCTGCATACCTCCCAGGGAAAGGGTTACACCCCTGAAAATCTCTCTCAGCAGCACCTTTAGACTGCCAGCAGTCAGACCCCGTTTGGACCGGCTTCCTGAAGGGGCTCTGGGTCTCTCTTCTTAAACACGGCCCAGACAGTCCCTCACTCTCACCCGCCTCTTCCAAGGGGCTTGAGTTAGGGTCCATCTTGTCTGATATGGGGATGGCACACCACGTCTCCACTGGTTAATGTCTGTATGGAGGATCTTTTCCACCCTCTCACTTTAACCCTCTTTGTGTCACCGGGTCCCAGGTGAACCTCCTGGAGACAGCATGCAGCTGGATCTTGTCTTTTAAAACTAATCCTAACTGGAGCTCTGCCTTTAACTGGAGACATCCGCTCATTACTTCTAATGTAAATGAGCAGGAAGAACTCACTTCAGTCATTTCCTATGTGTTTTCTGTATGTCTTCAGCTTCTTTTCACTGAGTCAAGATTTATTTCCAACCTTGAAAACATTTGGACTCATCAAAATGGTGCTGCTGTAATTTCTTATCCTACTTTAGTGCTTCATATAGAGATTTTCAGACATAGACACAGTGACCCAGCCCGACAGCACGTGGTAAGAGTTACAAAGGCCTCGGCTATTTAACAAAACCGAAAGTGACAACCAAATAATGCAGCACAGGACTTACGCGTCCTTGATGAGGACATAATCAGGAGCAAGTTATTCAACCAAACCAAATGCAAATTTGTTTTTACACTTTTCATGTGTACTTTTAGTCTTTGCTTCATACAGCCACTGATAATTGAGGAAATTTTCAAGTACGTGATGTCTAAATATTTTTTTAAGAATTTTATGTATTTGGAATAGAGAGTGAGCAGGGGGAGGGGCGGGGGAGAGGGAGAAGCAGGCTCTCCACTGACCTGGGAGCCCGGCGGGGCTCCGGCCCTGGACCTGGAGATACTGACCTGAGCTGAAGTCCGAGGCTTAACAGACTGAGCCACCCAGGCGCCCTGGGATTTCTAAGTATTTTACTAAAGAAGACACGAAAAGGGGAGGCGGAGCAAGATGGCGGAGGAGTAGGAGACCTAGATTTCGTCTGGTCTCAGGAATTCAGCTGAATAGGGATCAAACCATTCTGAACACCTACGAACTCAACAGGAGATCGAACAGGAGAGTAGCAACAACTCTCTGAACAGAGAAGCGACCACTTACTGGAAGGTAGGGCATGCGCAGAAGTGAATCTGAGGCGATATTCGGGAGGATAGACGGCGGGGGAGGGGCCTCCGCCGGCCGCTTCTGGCAAGTGATAGAGCCGCGGAGCACAAAATCGGACCTTTTAGAAGTTGGCTCGGCGGAGGGACGTCGCTGCAGTGGCTAAGCGGGGGGTGGAATCCTCCCGGGACAGTGTGGTCTCAGGACCCTTGGGGTCACAGAGAGACCGGGGGTGCCTGAGTGCGCCAGAGCTCCCAGGTATCAGAGCAGGGAAGCCGGCTGCAGATAGGAGCAGAGTGCGGGCTCTCAGCTCGGGGTTGCCATAAACTCTGATCTGCGGCCCAGTCGGGGCACGGCTTCCCCAGCAGGGACCCAACAAGCAGCAGATCCGGGGAGAATCCCCTTCCTTCCCAGGGAGGAGCGGTGCGGGAACGCACTGCAGGGATCTGCTGGGTTTGGAGACTCCGCGCGGGGTCGGGTGCCAGAGATAGCAACGCTCGATCACAGGCCGGGTGAGCACGGAGTGCAGCCGGAGACCAGGGACACGGAAGTGACTGCTTTTCTCTGGGGGCACGCTGAGGAGCGGGGCCCCGAGTTCTTGGCTCCTCCCAGTGGAGATTGGGAGGCCACCATTTCTGCCCTGGTCCTCCAAAGCTGTACCGAGAGCTTGCAGGGAACAAAAGCTCCTGAGAGCAAACCGGAGCAGCTTCCTTAGCCCGGACCGACAAGGGCGGGGCAATTCCGCCTCCGGCAAAGACATTTGGAAACCACAGCAACAGGCCCCTCCCCCAGAAGATCAGCACAAACAGCCAGCAAGCCAAGACCAAGTTGATCGATCAAGGAGAATAGGAGAACTCCAGCGCTAGGGGAATACTGCACATAGATTCATGGCTTTTTTTTTTTTTTTTTTTTTACCATGATTCATTATTTCATCAAAGTTAATTTTTGTTGACTTTTTTTTTATTTTTCTTTTTCCCTTTTTCAACCAACATCTTATAAATCCCTTTTAAAAAAAAAACATTTTTCATTTTTCATTTTTAGAGTCATATTTTATCCCTTCATAGTAGTTACCCTTATTTTTGGCATATATATATAAGTTGTTCTCTCTTTAAAATTTTGAGGTACAGTTTCTTCTAACAGATAGAAATATACCCTAAATCACTAGTGTATGGCTTTGTTCTAGTCTCCTGCCTGATCACATTCTCTGCCTTTTTCCTTTTTTTTTTCTTAAATCTTCTTTCTTTTTTCAAACAACTTATCTTACCAAGTCCTTTTATAAAATCTTTTATAATTTTCATCTTTACAGTCATCTTCCATCCCTTCATTGTATCAACCCTTATTTTGTACATATATGTCTTTCTTCCTTTAAAATTTTAGGAGGCACTTTTTTCTAACAGACCAAAATACGCCCAAAATCTAGTGTGTGGCACTGATCTATGCACTAGCCTGATCATATTTGATCATATCCTGCCTTTTTGTATTGTTTTGTTTTAGTTTTTATCTTTTTTTTTCTTTTTTTTTTCTTTTTCTCTTTCTTTTTTCTTTCTTTCCCTTTCTTTTCCCCTGGTTTCAGGTCTTTTCTGATTTGTATAAAGTATATTTGCTGGGGACGTTGTAAACCTGTTAGCATTTTGTTCTCTCATTCATCTATTCTCCTCTGGACAAAATGACAAGACGAAAGAAATCACGTCAGCAAAAAGAACAAGAGGTAGTACCGTCAGCCAGGGACCTACTCAATACGGACATTAGTACGATGTCGGACCTAGAGTTCAGAATCATGACTTGAAAGATACTAGCTGGGCTTGAAAAAAGCGTGGAAGTTATTAGAGAAACCCTTTCTGGAGAAATAAAAGAACTAAAATCTAACCAAGTGGAAATCAAAAAGGCTATTGATGAGGTGCAATCAAAAATGGGGGCACTAAATGCTAGGATAAATGAGGCAGAAGAGAGAATCAGCGATATAGAAGACCAAATGATGGAAAATAAAGAGGCTGAGAAAAAGAGGGAGAAACAACTACAGGATCACGAGGGCAGAATTCGAGACATAAGTGATATGATAAGACGAAACAACATTAGAATAATTGGGATCCCAGAAGAAGAAGAAGAGAGAGAGAGGGGCAGGAGGTATATTGGAGCAAATTATAGCAGAGAACTTCCCTAATGTGAGGAAAGAAACAGGCATCAAAATCCAGGAGGCACAGAGAACCCCTCTCAAAATCAATAATAATAGGTCAACACCCCGACATCTAATAGTAAAACTTACGAGTCTCAGAGACAAAGAGAAAATCCTGAAAGCAGCTCGGGAAAAGAGATATGTAACCTACAATGGTAGAAACATTAGATTGGCAACAGACCTATCCACAGAGACCTGGCAGGCCAGAAAGGACTGGCAAGATATCTTCAGAGCACTAAACGAGAAAAATATGCAGCCAAGAATACTATATCCAGCTAGGCTATCATTGAAAATAGAAGGAGAGATAAAAAGCTTCCAGAACAAACAAAAACTAAAGGAATTTGCAAACACGAAACCAGCCCTCCAAGAAATGTTGAGAGGGGTCCTCTAAGCAAAGAGAGAACCTAAAAGCAGCAAAGAGCAGAAACGAACACAGACAACAGACAGTTAACAGTCAACTTAGAGGTAATACAATGGCACTAAATTCATACCTTTCAATAGTTACCCTGAATGTAAATGGGCTAAATGCCCCAATCAAAAGACACAGGCTATCAGATTGGATTAAAAAACAAGACCCATCCATATGCTGTCTGCAAGAGACTCATTTTAGACCCAAAGACACCCCCAGATTGAAAGTGAGGGGGTGGAAAACCATTTACCATGCTAATGGACACCAAAAGAAAGCTGGGGTGGCAATCCTTATATCAGACAAACTAGATTTTAAAACAAAGACTGTACTAAGAGATGAGGAAGGACACTATATCCTACTTAAAGGGTCTATCCAACAAGAAGATCTAACAATTGTAAATATCTATGCCCCGAACATGGGAGCAGCCAATTATATAAGGCAATTAATAACAAAAGCAAAGAAACACATTGACAACAATACAATAATAGTGGGGGACTTTAACACCCCCCTGACTGAAATGGACAGATCATCTAAGCAAAAGATCAACAAGGAAATAAAGACTTTAAATGACACACTGGACCAAATGGACTTCACAGACATATTCAGAACATTCCATCCCAAAGCAACGGAATACACATTCTTCTCGAGTGCCCATGGAACATTCTCCAGAATTGATCACATCCTAGGTCACAAATCAGGTCTCAATCGGTACCAAAAGATTGGGATCATTCCCTGCATATTTTCAGACCACAATGCTTTGAAACTAGAACTCAACCACAAGAGGAAAGTCGGAAAGAACTCAAATACATGGAGGCTAAAGAGCATCCTACTAAAGAATGAATGGGTCAACCAAGAAATTAAAGAAGAATTAAAAAAAATCATGGAAACCAATGAAAATGGAAACACAACTGTTCAAAATCTTTGGGATACAGCAAAGGCAGTCCTGAGAGGAAAGTATATAGCAATACAAGCCTTTCTCAAGAAACAAGAAAGGTCTCAAATACACAACCTAACCCTACACCTAAAGCAGCTGGAGAAAGAACAGCAAATAAAGCCTAAACCCAGCAGGAGAAGAGAAATCATAAAGATCAGAGCAGAAATCAATGAACTAGAAACCAAAAGAACAGTAGAACAGATCAACGAAACTAGGAGCTGGTTCTTTGAAAGAATTAACAAGATTGATAAACCCCTGGCCAGACTGATCCAAAAGAAAAGAGAAATGACCCAAATCAACAAAATCATGAATGAAAGAGGAGAGATCACAACCAACACCAAAGAAATACAAACAATTATAAGAACATATGATGAGCAACTCTATGCCAGCAAATTAGATAACCTGGAAGAAATGGGTGCATTCCTAGAGATGTATCAACTACCGAAATTGAACCAGGAAGAAATAGAAAACCTGAACAGACCTATAACCACTAAGGAGATTGAAACAGTCATCAAAAATCTCCCAAGAAACAAAAGCCCAGGGCCAGATGGCTTCCCAGGGGAATTCTATCAGACATTTCAAGAATTAATACCTATTCTCCTGAAACTGTTCCAAAAAATAGAAATGGAAGGGAAACTTCCAGACTCATTTTATGAGGCCAGCATTACCTTGATCCCAAAACCAGACAAAGACCCCATCAAAAAAGAGAATTACAGACCAATATCCTTGATGAACATGGATGCAAAAATTCTCACCAAAATACTAGCCAATAGGATCCAACAGTACATTAAAAGGATTATTCAGCACGACCAAGTGGGATTTATTCCTGGGCTGCAAGTCTGGTTCAACATTCGCAAATCAATCAACGTGATACAATACATTAACAAAAGAAAGAACAAGAATCATATGATCCTCTCAATAGATGCAGAAAAAGCATTTGACAAAGTACAGCATCCTTTCTTGATCAAAACTCTTCAGACTATAGGGATAGAGGGTACATACCTCAATATCATAAAAGCCATCTATGAAAAACCTACAGCGAATATCATTCTCAATGGGGAAAGGCTGAGAGCTTTTCCCCTAAGGTCAGGAACGCGGCAGGGATGTCCACTCTCACCACTGCTATTCAACATAGTATCAGAAGTCCTAGCCACAGCAATCAGACAACAAAAAGAAATCAAAGGCATCCAAATCGGCAACGAGGAAGTCAAACTCTCACTCTTTGCAGATGACATGATACTGTATGTGGAAAACCCAAAAGACTCCACCCCAAAACTGTTAGAACTCATACAGGAATTCAGTAAAGTAGCAGGATATAAAATCAATGCACAGAAATCAGTGGCATTCCTATACACCAACAACAAGACAGAAGAGAGACAAATCAAGGAGTCGATCCCATTCACAATTGCACCCAAAACCATTAGATACCTAGGAATAAATCTAACCAAAGAGGCAAAGGATCTGTACTCAGAAAACTATAAAATACTCAGGAAAGAAATTGAAGAAGACACAAAGAAATGGAAAAACGTTCCATGCTCATGGATTGGGAGAATCAACATTGTGAAGATGTCAATGCTACCTAGAGCAATCTACACATTCAGTGCAATCCCCATCAAAATACCATCCACTTTTTTCAAAGAAATGGAACAAATAATCCTAAAATTTGTATGGAACCAGAAGAGACCCCGAATAGCCAGAGGAATACTGAAAAAGAAAAGCAAAGCTGGCGGCATCACAATTCCGGACTTCCAGCTCTATTACAAAGCTGTCATCATCAAGACAGTATGGTACTGGCACAAAAACAGACACATCGATCAATGGAACAGAATCGAGAGCCCAGAAATGGACCCTCAACTCTATGGTCAACTTATCTTTGACAAAGCAGGAAAGAATGTCCAATGGAAAAGAGACAGTCTCTTCAACAAATGGTTTTGGGAAAATTGGACAGCCACATGCAGAAGAATGAAACTGGACCATTTCCTTACACCACACACAAAAATAGACTCCAAATGTTTGAAAGACCTAAACGTGAGAGAGGAGTCCATCAAAATCCTAAAGGAGAACACAGGTAGCAACCTTTTCGACCTTAGCCGCAGCAACTTCTTCCTAGAAACATTGCCAAAGGCACGGGAAGCCAGGGCAAAAATGAACTATTGGGATTTCATCAAGATAAAAAGCTTTTGCACAGCAAAAGAAACAGTCCACAAAGCCAAAAGACAACGGACAGAATGGGAGAAAATATTTGCAAATGACCTATCAGATAAAGGGCTAGTATCCAAAATCTATAAAGAACTTATCAAACTCAACACCCAAAGAACAAATAATCCAATGAAGAAATGGGCACAAGACATGAACAGACATTTATCCAAAGAAGACATCCAAATGGCCAACAGGCACATGAAAAAGTGCTCAACATCGCTCGGCATCAGGGAAATCCAAATCAAAACCTCCATGAGATACCACCTCACACCTGTCAGAATGACTAAAATTAACAAGTCAGGGAACGACAGATGTTGGCGGGGATGTGGAGAAAGGGGAACCCTCCTACACTGTTGGTGGGAATGCAAGCTGGTGCAACCCCTCTGGAAAACAGTATGGAGGTTCCTCAAACAGTTGAAATTAGAGCTACCGTTCGATCCAGCAATTGCACTACTGGGTATTTACCCCAAAGATACAAATGTAGGGACCCGAAGGGGTACGTGTACCCCAATGTTTATAGCAGCAGTGTCCACCATAGCCAAACTGTGGAAAGAGCCAAGATGCCCATCGACAGATGAATGGATAAAGAAGTGGTATATATACACAATGGAATATTATGCAGCCATCAAAAGGAATGAGATCTTGCCATTTGCAACAACGTGGATGGAACTGGAGGGTGTTATGCTGAGTGAAATAAGTCAATCAGAGAAAGACATGTATCACATGACCTCACTGATATGAGGAATTCTTAATCTCAGGAAAGAAACAGTGTTACTGGAGTGGTGGGGGGTGGGAGGGATGGGGTGGCTGGGTGATAGACATTGGGGAGGGTATGTGCTACGGTGAGCGCTGTGATTTGTGCAAGACTGTTGAATCACAGTTCTGTACTTCTGAAACAAATAACGCAACATATTTTAAGAAAAAAGAAAAAGAAGAAGATAACAGGAGAGGAAGAAAAGGGGAGTATGTCAGAGGGGGAGACGAACCATGAGAGATGATGGACTGTGAAAAACAAACAGGGTTCTAGAGGGGAGGGGGGTAGGGGGATGGGTTAGCCTGGTGATGGGTATTGAGGAGGGCACGTTCTGCATGGAGCACTGGGTGTTATGCACAAACAATGAATCATGGAACACTGCACCAAAAACTAATGATGTAATATATGGTGATTAACATAACAATAAAAAAATAAAAAAAAAAAGACATGAAAAGGCCACAAACTACAAATGCCTACACCAAAGAGGGAAACACGGCCCAGCTGCATTTACCCGTGTCCCCGCCCCTCAGCACCGCAGGAGGCCCGCCCGCCGCCTGCCGACCCAGCGGCCAACCAGCCCTACCCAGGCCTGGCCATCCCGGGCACCTCCCGCCCTCCCTCCTGGCACCGCGCTAGCCAGCCCGTACCCCGGAGGGGTCCTTCAGGCCTCGGGCCGGGCAGCCCTACTGCGGGTCCTTGTGCGGTTGCCTAGCAGCTGCGAGGACGCCAACAGAGCCGGAAGCGGAGTGCGGCGCCGAGAGAACCCGGCTGGCCCGAGGTCTCCGAGGCGGGACCGGGGCGGAGCGGGACCAGGGACGGGGCGGACCGGGGGACAGGGGACGGGGCGAGACGGGGACCGGGGCGGAGCGGGGCGGGGGACGGGCGCTGACTGGGACATGGCTGGCCGCCGGCGGGCCCACCGGGGGAGTCCGGGGTCGCACCTCGTTTCCCTCAGGTGGCAGGCCCAGCCTTGGCATCCACCGTCCTTGGGCCCCGGGCGGGAGAAGCACGGATCGCTGGGTTCATTCCGCGGTGTGGGGGGAGGGCAGTCCAGCCTGACGGGGAAGGTTGGTTCCCAGATGTGTCGGGTGCCCAAAAGATGTTGGTCGAATGAAAGAGGCCTTGCGAAGTGGATGGCGGAGCGCCAGCTGTTGACGGTCTTCGAGCCTGGAGTTTAGGTCTGGGTTTGGCTTTGGAGCAGGTCCCTCTGCTCCAGGGGGAGATGGAAGGGGCAGCCCCTCGCTGTGCTCACCAACCACCTACCACTTGCCACACACAGGTCATGAGATGAGGGTACCTGGGTAAACAAGGCTCAGCCCTACCTGAGCAGCGGTACCGTCAGGGAACTCTGGGTCCTGTGGGCATTTTCCACCCCGACGGGGTGCACACCCGTCCTAGCTCTTGCCACAGGAGACTCTGCCAACATTGTGTCTCCTTTCCTCTGAGCCCAGCACAAGGTCTGCTCATGGGGAATCGAGCCTGAAGGCATCATTTCTGTGTGCCCCAGTGGCTCAGAATCGGTGCTGTTGTGCGTTCTTAGTACAGTTTGAAAAGTTATATTTGGCAGTGAGGAGAAAAGAAACAGCTAGAGATGATGTCACAACTAGGTGTTGGCACTAACTGATGTTTGGAGTAGGCAAGAATTACGTATTCGTTTTTCATATGTTATTTGTCCCTGTGTGGCAGAACCTACTAGTCCAAATCTGGTAGGACATTGCCCGAGTCTGCTGCCAAGGGAAGCAATGTTGGTGGAGGTGCAGATTTGGCGTCATCACTATTTAGGAGATACTTGAAACTACTAGAGATTGAAATAACCCTAGAGAAGAGGGTCTGGAGAATGCCACATTGAGAGAGAAAGAGGAAGCTACTGATTGCAGCAGGGTAAAAAGTGAAGGGGAAGGTGGAGGCATGAGGTAGGTGATCAGGAATGCACATTAGATGTCTTTGGTTGTGTGGCCTGTCATTCAGCGATTAGAGCTTAGGCCTACAGAACACTGTGTCTCACATTGATTGTTTTTTTGTCCTGTTTTACTGGTGAGAAAGCTTGCCTATATACAACTTGTCAAATAGTCTTTCCAGGTGGGAATGGGAGGTGTGGCCCTGAACATAGCTGCCGTAAGGAGATGACATAGAGTCATAAGTGGCTCATAAGGGCACAGGCAATATACACCCGAGTGCCCCTGCATAAGTATAAGGTTACCCAGCATCGCATCACCAGCTGGCTCTAGAGCCCACATCTATAAGCATGTATGGCGTGTCACGCTGTGCTCTGAAAGCTTCACATCTGTCCTAATTTCATTGTCACACAACCCTACGGCCATATTCCCAAGGCCACATAGCTGATGAGGGGTAAAGCAGGGGTGTGTTTGAACCCAGACAGGCTGACGAATCCTGAAAATACTCATGCCTGCTTCATCAGTCCCTGTTGCAACCCCAGCAGGAAAAGACAGGGTCCTTGGTCTTCCTCACCCAAAGTTCCTCCCTCATGCTCCTGTACCCTATGCCATCTGTCTTTGCAACCAGAACATAGGACCATCTTGCACTTGAAACATGTGCACACAGTGAACAGGTGAACAGGTATGAGACTGTTGCTTGTTGCAGCAACTGCCCAGCCAGGAGCCCGGGGGTTTCTTTCTGGAGCCTGCCATCTTTAATTCTCAAGTGGCTAATCCAGCATTTAGGCTTGATCTGGGCCCTGACCAGAGTAGGCAGTTGACCTGAGGCCATCGAGATCTCTTTCTCAGGAATTCACAGATGGACATAACCAATTCTGGTTGAGGGCAGACTCCTGCCTGGGGTTGGCCCTGTGGACTGAGCATCAGATGGCCACGCTACAAAACTTCAGACTGGGGTCATTCTTCCAATGGACTCAGACCCACACCCCTCCTTCTGAGTCAGCTCACCTCACAGAAGTGCTCTAGGGCCCACCTGCACTGATTTAATAAGCAGAGACTCTGAGTGTGAGATCCAGACCATACCTGGCCTGTCACCCCAGATCGCCTTGCTCCAACTTCAAAAATCAAGATTTAGGAAACCACAATTGCCACTGACACACTAGCAATTCCACCTTGTTGGAGGGTGACAGAGGGAGGACAGATTTGCTGGGGGAGGGTTTGGATTGAGTTGGGGAGGGCAGGTAGGTAGAAGTCGAGAAAGCAAATATAAATATAGATATATATAGATATATATCTATGTTTATATTTATTTATTTCATCTTTGTTTTCTTGGGAGTAAAGGGCTCACTGGGTCTGTTGGGAGTGGGGTTGGATCAGGAGGCGGCGGTCTGTTCTGGGAGATCTGTGGTCTCCATTTTGTAATACCCCTTTGCATTAGAAAAGGTCTTCCCCTTCAAGATCTCTGTGAGTTGCTGTAGTCTCTTGGCAAAAGAAAGTACTTGGGGAGCTTTAGTGATAGGTGGGGGTAGGGTTGGGGCCGGGGTTTGGGTCGAGGTCGAGATGCAGGGGGGCTGGGAGGAGGTCGAGGAGGGCATTGGAAGTACCAAGGAGGGCGAGCAGAAGGGCGGGCAGAGGGTTGTCTAGCCGGGATTGCTTGAGAAGTCGGATGGGGAGGGGTGGGCAGTTGAGCCATGTGCAAGGCATTAGAACTGATCTTGGAAGCAGTCCAGTTCAGGTAGGGCCAGGTGGCCGTGTAGAATCCGGGGCGCTTAGTTCGGGCACAGCCTACCCCCCAGCTTGTGACTCCCACGACCACATAGGTGTTTGCCATGTTGTCTCTGCACATGAGAGGCCCGCCGCTGTCCCCCTGCCCAGAAGGACACAGAAGTCACTCTCTGTCTGAGCCACTTTTCCCCTGCCCAGAAGGGCCATAGGCTCTGGAAGGACAGTTTCTTCAGTCCCATGGCTTCTTGCTGCCATGAACACAAGTGGTGGTGGTAAACTTTGAGTTGTTATCAACAGCTTCAGGTGGCTGTGAGAAGGGGATGGATTGTCACAGGTCTCCTTGCAGTGAGGAGGGAAGATCAGCCACCCATGTGTCCACGTATGAGGCTTTATGCATGCATGGGCATGTGTGTACAAGTGGATTGGAAGGTTTTGTATTCTGGTGAGGAGAGGTAAGCCTTCTCTTCCAGGGTGGTGTTCGGGTGGTATGATCTCTGTGTCACGGTGGGATAAAGCTCTGTGTGGTGACTGGTTCTTTGTTGGGGCCCCAGGTGTCACCTCCCATCCTCACTGCTACAAGATGGGACCAGGGAAAGGGTCACTGAAGCAGGGCCCTGGTGGGAGTGGAGTTCAGGGATTCACAAAAGAGGTGTTGACAGGGAAAGGGCGCCCGAAAGGACGTTACCTGGCAGGTGTCGATCTTGCCTTCAGGGTACCCTGCCCACACATTGAAGGAATGCAGCCGTTGTACCACTGGGTGGAGTTACATAAGTCGAGGTCGATGAGGTTCACACGGGCCTCCTGCAGTGTAGGTGCGATCCTGTAGGCTACAGCCAGGCGGCTCGGTGGTCAGCGATCACAGAAGACACGTTTTGGGAAAGCCCTGATTCCTCCCTTCACGGAACCCCCATCATCCTGAAATGCTCTACTTCAACCTAAAATCCATGAAAGTCAAGGCCCCTGGCCTCTCCTCAGACACTTTTAAGGATGTGGGGTGGTGGAGGCATATGCAGGTGAAGAGGAGGGGCAGTGCATGGAGGATGAGCCGATGCGGCTGCAGGAATGTGTGTTGAAGCCAGATGATTATTCACAGCTACAGCCAGGATGTGTCCCCTCATTTACACCCCACAGGGACCCCCTGTGTTAAGCGCTGACTCACCTTGCCTCCAATCAAGAGCCTGGAGCACCACTTGCCCAAACATGATGGTAGGGATGTGGTGTGGCTTGGATTCAGAGGAAGGTTTTCCTCTCTACACTCAAATCCAGGACACACATTTCATTTCCCCACAGTACGGCTCTAAGTCCCCCTCATTGCTTTTTATCCCCCGTTAAACCCCTCAGCTCAGTTCTGGACAGGATCTGCTGGAGCTGGGCAGATGAGTCCCTCCCCACGTGCCTCCCATCCGTTTTGAAGTTATAAAGAAGGAGGAGTCTTAACTTCATTCTTGAAGGATCATTTGCTGGATGTAGAAATCCTGGTTGACAGCTTTTTAAATATGTCATCCCACTGCCTTCTGACTTTAGTGGTGTCTGATGAGAAAGTGGCTGTTTGTCTTATCAAGGATTTTATCTTTAAGTTTCACCAGTTTGCCTATAATCTGTCTCAGTGTTGACCTCTGGGTTTATCCTGCTTGGAGTTTATTAAGCTTGCTAGGTGTGTGTAGTCACGTCTTGCATCAAGTTTGGGACTTTTTTTTTTAATTTTTTTGTTTTTAAAGATTTATTTGAGAGAGAGAACCTGTGCAAGCATGTGTGTGTGTGTGTGTGTGTGTGTGTGTGCACGGGGAGAGGGACAGCAGACTCCGTGCTGAGCACAGAGCCTGATGTGGGGCTGGATCTCATAACACTGAGATCATGACCTGAGCTGAAATCAAGAGTTGGATGCCCAATCGACTGAGCCATCCAGATACCGCAGGTTTGGGAAGTTTTTAGGCATATTTTTTCAAATCTCTCTCTTTTCTTTACGATGCATATGTCGGTATGCTTTATGTTGTCCCACACGTTCCTTAGGCCCTGTTCATTTTCTTTTTTTCTTTTTTAAATTTTTCTTTTATTTTAAGATTTTATTTATTTAGTTGACAGAGACACAGCCAAGGAGGGAACACAAGCAGGGGGAGTGGGAGAGGGAGAAACACGCTTCCCACGGAGGAGGGAGTCCGATGCGGGGCTCAATCCCAGGACCCTGGGATCATGACCTGAGCCAAAGGCAGATGCTTAATGACTGGGCCACCCAGGTGCCCCGGCCCTGTTCATTTTCATTCTTTTTTTTTTTCCCCTCTCCAACTGGGTAATTTCAATTGCCTTATCTCAAGTTTGTTGATCCTGTCTTCTGCCTGCTCAAGTATGTTGTTGGAACCCTCTAGTGAGGGTTTTTTTTTTTTTTTAATTAATGTGCTTTTCAGCTCCAGAAGTTTTGTGGGTTCCTTTTCATAATTTCCGTCTTTTTATTAATATTCTCATTTTGTTCATATATCATTTCCTGATTTCCTTTAATTATTTGTCCATAAATTCCTTTAGCTCTTTGAGCACATTTAAGATAATTCCAATGTCTGTATTTCTTCTGGGATTGTTTCTGTCCAATTCTTTGTTTCATGAGAATGGGCCATATCTTCTCATTTCTTTGTTTGCTTTGGCTTTTTTTTTTTTTTTTAATGAGAATTAGGCATTCTGAGTATCTTAATGTGGTAACTTTAGAAATCAGGTTCTCCCACTCCTCAGGGATTGCTGGTTTGTGCTTGTTTGGGGCTAGAGTCATCTGTTTGTAACTTTTCCGAACTATTTTTGCAAAGTGCGTATCCCTTGTTGTGTGTGGTCGCTGATGTTTCTGTTCTGTTATCTGTGGTCAGACCACAGTGACCTGACAAAGATTTCCTTAAGTTTCTGGCTCCAAAAATGGAAGGAAAAGCAAAGGGGTTCCTAGCTCTTGAAATCTCTGACAGATGCCAGCAAGGGAACCCTGAAGCCTGAGAGAGCTGAGACCTAAATGTGCAAAATATGCAACCCAGACTTTTTGAGGGCAGTCTTTCTACCGCCACCCCTGGCCCTAGCCTGTTTCCTCGAGCCCAGGTCACGAGGTCAGCGCAGCAGGCCCGAGGGATGGGTGGTGGCAGCTGCTTGGCCTTTGTCACTCTTCCACCTGGGACCAGCTCTCCGCTTTCACGTAGTGCTCTCTTGCTTGCTGTGTGTCCAGTCAGGTTCCAGAGTGTGGAAACAGTTGATTCTGATCAATTTTTCTGGTTTACTGGCTATATCAGTTGGGGGTTGACCTCCTAGAACTTCCTACTCCACCATTTGGTTAACGGCCTCAAGGTTCATTTTTTTCCCAAGCATATTCAGTTGCTTGGACACCATTAATTGATGAAAAAGTTCTCGACCCCATTGAATCATAGTGATGCCTTTGTTCTAAATGCCATGACCACACATGTGGCTGCATATATTTTTTTTATTTTATTTATTTTATTTTTTATTGTTATGTTAATCACCATATATTACATAATTTGTTTTGGTGTACTGGTCCATGATTCATTGTTTGTTCATAACACCCAGTGCTCCATGCAGAATGTGCCCTCCTCAATACCCATCACCAGGCTAACCCATCCCCCCACCCTCCTCCCCTCCAGAAACCTCAGTTTGTTTTTCAGAGTCCATCATCTCTCCTGGTTCATCTCCCCCTCTGACTTACTCCCCTTCATTCTTCCTCTCCTGCTATCTTCTTCTTTTTCTTTTTTCTTAACATATGTTGCATTATTTGTTTCAGAAGTACAGATCTGTGATTCAACAGTCTTACACAATTCACAGCGCTCACCGTAGCACGTCTTCCCCAATGTCCCATCATCCAGCCACCCCATCCCTCCCACCCCCGACCACACCAGCAACTCTCAGTTTGTTCCTGAGATTAAGAATTTCTCATATCAGTGAGGTCATATGATACCTGTCTTTCTCTGATTGACTTATTTCACTCAGCATAACACCCTCCAGTTCCATCCACGTTGTTGCAAATGGCAAGATCTCATTCCTTTTGATGGCTGCATAATATTCCATTGTGTATATATACCACTTCTTCTTTATCCATTCATCTGTCCATGGACATCTTGGCTCTTTCCACAGTTTGGCTATTGTGGACATTGCTGCTATAAACATTGGGGTGCACGTACCCCTTCGGGTCCCTACATTTGTATCTTTGGGGTAAATACCCAGTAGTGCAATTGCTGGATCGAATGGTAGCTCTAATTTCAACTGTTTGAGGAACCTCCATACCGTTTTCCAGAGTGGTTGCACCAGCTTGCATTCCCACCAACAGTGTAGGAGGGTTCCCCTTTCTCCACATCCCCACCAACATCTGTCGTTCCCTGACTTGTTAATTTTAGCCATTCTGACGGGTGTGAGGTGGTATCTCATTGAGGTTTTGATTTGGATTTCCCTGATGCCGAGCGATGTTGAGCACTTTTTCATGTGCCTGTTGGCCATTTGGATGTCTTCTTTGGAGAAATGTCTGTTCATGTCTTCTGCCCATTTCTTGATTGGATTATTTGTTCTTTGGGTGTTGAGTTTGATAAGTTCTTTATAGATTTTGGATACTAGCCCTTTATCTGATAGGTCATTTGCAAATATTTTCTCCCATTCTGTCGGTTGTCTTTTGGTTTTGTGGACTGTTTCTTTTGCTGTGCGAAAGCTTTTAATCTTGATGAAATCCCAATAGTTCATTTTTGCCCTGGCTTCCTGTGCCTTTGGTGATGTTTCTAGGAAGAAGTTGCTGTGGCTGAGGTCGAAGAGGTTGCTACCTGTGTTCTCCTTTAGGATTTGGATGGACTCCTGTCTCACGTTTAGGTCTTTCAACCATTTGGAGTCTATTTCTGTGTGTGGTGTAAGGAAATGGTCCAGTTTCATTCTTCTGCATGTGGCTGTCCAATTTTCCCAACACCATTTGTTGAAGAGACTGTCTTTTTTCCACTGAACATTCTTTCCTGCTTTGTCAAAGATAAGTTGACCATAGAGTTGAGTGTCCATTTCTGGGCTCTCGATTCTGTTCCATTGATCTATGTGTCTGTTTTTGTGCCAGTACCATACTGTCTTGATGATGACAGCTTTGTAATAGAGCTGGAAGTCCGGAATTGTGATGCCGCCAGCTTTGCTTTTCTTTTTCAATATTCCTCTGGCTATTCGGGGTCTCTTCTGGTTCCATACAAATTTTAGGATTATTTGTTCCATTTCTTTGAAAAAAGTGGATGGTATTTTGATGGGGATTGCATTGAATGTGTAGATTGCTCTAGGTAGCATTGACATCTTCACAATGTTGGTTCTTCCAATCCATGAGCATGGAATGTTTTTCCATTTCTTTGTGTCTTCTTCAATTTCTTTCCTGAGTATTTTATAGTTTTCTGAGTACAGATCCTTTGCCTCTTTGGTTAAATTTATTCCTAGGTATCTAATGGTTTTGGGTGCAATTGTGAATGGGATTGACTCCTTGATTTGTCTCTCTTCTGTCTTGTTGTTGGTGTATAGGAATGCCACTGATTTCTGTGCATTGATTTTATAGCCTGCTACTTGACTGAATTCCTGTATGAGTTCTAGCAGTTTTGGGGTGGAGTCTTTTGGGTTTTCCACATAAAGTATCATATCATCTGCAAAGAGTGAGAGTGTGACGTCCTCGTTGCCGATTTGGATGCCTTTGATTTCTTTTTGTTGTCTGATTGCTGTGGCTAGGACTTCTAATACTATGTTGAATAGCAGTGGTGAGAATGGACATCCCTGCCGCGTTCCTGACCTTAGGGGAAAAGCTCTCAGCTTTTCCCCAGTGAGAATGATATTCGCTGTAGGTTTTTCGTAGATGGCTTTTGTGATATTGAGGTATGTACCCTCTATCCCTATACTCTGAAGAGTTTTGATCAAGAAAGGATGCTGTACTTTGTCAAATGCTTTTTGTGCATCTGTTGAGAGGATCATATGATTCTTGTTCTTTCTTTTGTTAATGTATTGTATCACGTTGATTGATTTGCGGATGTTGAACCAGCCTTGCAGCCCAGGGATAAATCCCACTTGGTCCTGGTGAATAATCCTTTTAATGTACTGTTGGATCCTATTGGCTAGTATTTTGATGAGAATTTTTGCATCCATGTTCATCAAGGATATTGGTCTGTAATTCTCCTTTTTTTTTTCCTTTTTTTTTTTTTAAATTTTTTATTTATTTATTTGGGAGAGAATGAGAGAGAGAGCAAGCATGAGGAGAGGGAGGGTCAGAGGGAGAAGCAGACTCCCCGCTGGGCAGGGAGCCCAATGTGGGACTTCATCCCGGGACTCCAGGACCATGACCTGAGCCGAAGGCAGTCGCCCAACCAACTGAGCCACCCAGGCTCCCAATACTTGTCCTTTTGACCTTGCAATTTAGCATTACAATATTATTCGATGATGACATAATGTTAAATACAGTTGCCCCTTGAGCAACACAGAAGGGTTAAGGATGCCAACACCCACGCAATAAAAAATCCATATATGTTTTGACTCCCCAAAACTGAACTACCAGTAGCCTCCTATTGACTATAAGCCTTACTGATAACATAAACACTCAACACATTTTGTATGTTATACATATTTTATACTGTATTCTTACAATAAAGTAAACTGAAGAAAAGGTTATGAAGAAAATCATAGGGAAGAGAAAATACATTTACAGCAGTGAAGTGTAAAAAATTTGTGTATAAGTGAACCAGCACATTTCAAATGGTCAGCAATACACAGGGTTTATTGACTCTTTTCCTATTGCTGAATATGTCTGTTGTGGTTCTAATATTTTACTTTAGATTAGTATATTTTTGCATTATATGTTTTATGTAACATTATACCGTTAGAATAGATTCCTAGAGGTGTTATCACTGAAAACAGAGAGTACGAATATTTTTAAGAAACTTCATAGAGTTTTCCAACTTTCTTTGCAATACAGTCTTATTAATTTGTGCACTCAAAAATTATGCAAGACAGTACCTATTTCACCATACTCTTGCCAATATTGTAATTGTAATTCTCCTTTTTGATGGGATCTTTGTCTGGTTTTGGGATCAAGGTAATGCTGGCCTCATAAAATGAGTTTGGAAGTTTCCCTTCCATTTCTATTTTTTGGAACAGTTTCAGGAGAATAGGTATTAATTCTTCTTGAAATGTCTGATAGAATTCCCCTGGGAAGCCATCTGGCCCTGGGCTTTTGTTTCTTGGGAGATTTTTGATGACTGTTTCCATTTCCTTAGTGGTTATAGGTCTGTTGAGGTTTTCTATTTCTTCCTGGTTCAGTTTTGGTAGTTGATACATCTCTAGGAATGCACCCATTTCTTCCAGGTTATCTAATTTGCTGGCATAGAGTTGCTCATAATATGTTCTTATAATTGTTTGTATTTCTTTGTTGTTGGTTGTGATCTCTCCTCTTTCATTCATGATTTTGTTGATTTGGGTCATTTCTCTTTTCTTTTGGATCAGTCTGGCCAGGGGTTTATCAATCTTGTTAATTCTTTCAAAGAACCAGCTCCTAGTTTCGTTGATCTGTTTTACTGTTCTTTTGGTTTCTAGTTCATTGATTTCTGCTCTGATCTTTATGATTTCTCTTCTCCTGCTGGGTTTAGGCTTTATTTGCTGTTCTTTCTCCAGCTCCTTTAGGTGTAGGGTTAGGTTGTGTATTTGAGACCTTTCTTGTTTCTTGAGAAAGGCTTGTATTGCTATATACTTTCCTCTCAGGACTGCCTTTGCTGTATCCCAAAGATTTTGAACAGTTGTGTTTTCATTTTCATTGGTTTCCATGAATTTTTTTAATTCTTCTTTAATTTCTTGGTTGACCCATTCATTCTTTAGTAGGATGCTCTTTAGCCTCCATGTATTTGAGTTCTTTCCGACTTTCCTCTTGTGGTTGAGTTCTAGTTTCAAAGCATTGTGGTCTGAAAATATGCAGGGAACGATCCCAATCTTTTGGTACCGATTGAGACCTGATTTGTGACCTAGGATGTGATCAATTCTGGAGAATGTTCCATGGGCACTAGAGAAGAATGTGTATTCCTTTGCTTTGGGATGGAATGTTCTGAATATGTCTGTGAAGTCCATTTGGTCCAGTGTGTCATTTAAAGTCTTTATTTCCTTGTTGATCTTTTGCTTAGATGATCTGTCCGTCTCAGTCAGGGGGGTGTTAAAGTCCCCCACTATTATTGTATTGTTGTCAATGTGTTTCTTTGCTTTTGTTATTAATTGCCTTATATAATTGGCTGCTCCTATGTTCGGGGCATAGATATTTACAATTGTTAGATCTTCTTGTTGGGTAGACCCTTTAAGTAGGATATAGTGTCCTTCCTCATCTCTTATTACAGTCTTTGTTTTAAAATCTAGTTTGTCTGATATAAGGATTGCCACCCCAGCTTTCTTTTGGTGTCCATTAGCATGGTAAATGGTTTTCCACCCCCTCACTTTCAATCTGGGGGTGTCTTTGGGTCTAAAATGAGTCTCTTGCAGACAGCATATGGATGGGTCTTGTTTTTTAATCCAATCTGATAGCCTGTGTCTTTTGATTGGGGCATTTAGCCCATTTACATTCAGGGTAACTATTGAAAGGTATGAATTTAGTGCCATTGTATTACCTGTAAGGTGACTGTTAACTGTCTGTTGTCTGTGTTCGTTTCTGCTCTTTGCTGCTTTTAGGTTTTCTCTTTGCTTAGAGGACCCCTCTCAATATTTCTTGGAGGGCTGGTTTCGTGTTTGCAAATTCCTTTAGTTTTTAATCAAAGCCCTGAGATCTTTAAAATGCCAGCAATGTTACAGCATGGCCCAGAAAAGCAAATGTCCCTGTGCACCCAACCCCACCTAAACTATTGGCCATTTCTTGTCACTTGAGCTGAGGTCAAAGGATTGGGAGTCGGGGCATGAGGAGGGTCCTGGGCCAGACTTTGTATTTGGGAGACAAAGTCCATCCAGACAAGCTTGTGCTGAGCCTGAGGAGGGGGGTCTGTTTGGAGACCCCAGTTGCAGGCACTGCTGTCCACGGATGAGCCCTCAGCCTGCCCCAGTGCACCTGCTGCTGGGGGAGAGCCTGCCCCCTCCTCTCTGCCTGAGGGTTCTCTCCTGCATCAGGTGCACCTCCTCTCCTGCCAGTCACTGTCAGCCTACAGCCTCGGAGGGTGGATACCCTGACAACCCCCAGCCCTGGGGACAGAGCCAGTGTGACATGATCTCCCAACAGGCCTGTACGCCAGTTTGCCACAGTGCCCACTCTCCTCCTGCAGGCTCACTGTGCCACATCCTCCTTCAGTCTCCCTGGGCCCAAGTCTTCCTCTGTTCGCGGACCATCCTTGACCCAGGCTCCACACGCTGGGACTGGGAGCAGGTCTCCTGGACCTTTGGAATCTCGCTTCCGTGCCTGTGACACGGACACCGTCCATCCTCACAGACTGCTCAGAGGAGACGTAGTGCAGGAAGAGGCAGGCCACTTCAAAGGAGATGGCAAGTGACCCCAGAGGGAGCACACAGTCCTTGCAAAAAGCACCGGGCTCACAGGACCCAGCGTGGGATGTGGGTGTCAGGCCAGGGGGCACAGGGAGTCCTGGTGGGGGTAGCCCTGGCGGGGAGGCCACGGAAGGGTCCCAGAAGAGGCAGGAGACAAGGAAGACGACAGGACAGAGCTTCCCAAGGAGGTTGATGGAAGGATCAGAGAATCGCAGAGACCCTTGGGAAAACTCAGAGGCCCTGTAGATGTCGGCTGAAATGCTGGCATTTGACCTGAAATGTTGGGTCACAACACCGCAGTCGACACTGGAGGATTTACTCTTTGTTGGTTCTAGGAATCAGTAGGTACCTGCCAGGAGAACTCACATCGCATGAAGTCTAGGGTATACTTACTTTTCATCACTTTTCAGGACTAGATATTTCTAGAGGAAGTGCTAAGCATGGGTCTTCCATTCTTTGCATTGTGCAACTGGCCTGTTTTCAGGAGCCGATTCCTGGTGCTCATCACCAGTGCTAGCCCTGAGGACTGCCCCCGTCACTTCCCACAGTGGACGTGACCATGTGGGTTGGGGGGTGCTCACTGATGAAGCCCCAATGCTCAGTACACAGCAGGGACCCCAGATCCTCTGCTGAATGAGGGAGGAAGGAGGGAGGGAGGGAGGGGGAGGGAGGGGAGGGTTGGTGGTGGGGAATGAATGAGGGAGAGAATGAATGAGGGAGGGAGTAAATCCACAGAAGCTGGGTCCATAAATCAGGAGTCCTTATTTGGGGTGAGGTCCGAGGGCATCACAGCCCGGGCCCTGGATGGTGGCTCAGGGCACGTCCATCTGTCCTCCCCGTGCTGACCTTCCTTCTCCTTGGACCCGCTGTCATCCTGGAACCTCTCCCCCTCCTCCTCAAACAATTCTCAATGTTCCCAGGGGCAGGGTGGCAGGAGGGGTGGGTCTCAGGAGGGGCTTCCTGGATCCTGTGCCCTGGATGACACCGGGACAGTAGCTGCAGGGCATTCTATCATGAGAACTGGGACCGTGGATCCCATCCATCTCCTTGGGCATTAGTGCTGTTCCATTCCCTGCTCTCTCCAGCACCGCTGTGATGAACACTCCTGACAATACGTGTGTGAAAAACCGAGGCAGAGTTTCCGGGGCTGAGTCCGAGGCTGAGGGTGGGTGCACCTGTGGCCTGGGATGGATGCTGCTCACTGTTCTCCCAGACAGGGGTGCCTGTCACCGTTCTCTCTGGGGGACCTCTACTTCCTCACGTTCTCCCCAGGGCTGCTGGTCCCCAGACCAGACACCTGCCGGTCTGAGGGTGACCAGCGCTGCCTCCATAGGGTTTCCTTTGTCGGAGTCCTTCCCCAGGAGCTCCCGCATCTCTGACCCATATTCCCTGCGTGCCTACTCTTCCACCTTGGACTTGCATGTGTTTGGTCTCCGTCCCTGTGGAACCCAGTGACTTGGAGCGTGGTTGGACCAGAGTCAGGTGAAACCTTTCTCTGGCCTTAGGTTGTGAGCAATGCTTTTGTCCTTTGCGGTGTGTCTTCCAGCTTTATGCATTTCCCTGGTTTCTGTGTGGGTCTCAGGAGGAACCAGCCCTGTCCTGTCTGGGGTCAGGCTGTGGTGTCCCAGCAGGTCCACGGGTCTCGGCCCGAGATAGTGCCCACCATTCCCTTTAGGAATTGTAATCTATGTAATCTATGATTACATCTGATGTGTAATCCATCGGGGATGTCAATATCAAATGAGGGAAATTTTATGACAAATAAATACAGAAGAAAACGAGTCCCCTTCGAAAATAGGGGGGCAGACACAAAGGCACCTATTGTGTGATTCCAATTACAGAAACATCAGGAATAGGTAAAGGAACAGAGAGAGAAAGTAGCTTAGGGGTTGCCATGGTCTGGGCTGGAGGAGAAACGGGCAGGGAGGGCTTCTGTTTCGGGGACTCCTTTGGGGAATGAGATATTCTGCGGCAATATTCTGGGGTGTGGTGGCACAGCGTTGGGCATGTACTTAATGCTCATGATGTGTTCAATTGAAAACAAGTAATTTTATTTAAAACAAATAATACACAGTGTATAGGACATGTAAGGATAAAATATCAGTTAATATGTACCAGAGAGAAAGAACACAGGGGGAGGGGATGAAACAATGGGGCGGGGTCTCGGGTTCTGGCGATGGAACTAAGGGTAATTGTACAAGGAGCTCTCCCTGCAGGGATGTGGGCTCTGGATGTGGCTGTGGGAGCCCTGCAGGAGCAGGAGTAGGGGCAGGGGTTAGGATAGGGGCAGGGACAGGGGCAGGATCTGGGTCCGAGGCAGGGGCAGGGGCTGGGGTGGGGGAAGGGGGAGTGGCAGGAACTGTAGCAGGGGCAGGGGCAGGTGCTGGGGCAGGAGCAGGTGCCAGTTCTTCCTGGACAGCGCCAGGCTCTCCTTGGGCAGGTGCCGGGTCACCTGCCGGCTCCTGGTCTCCTCCTGAAGTCACTGCAGGCACCAGCCCTCCCTCCAGATCCGGCTCTAGCTCCTCAGGTGGTGGAGCATCTGTGAGAGGAGAAAAGCTCACCCCTGTGCCTGCTCTCTGTGGGCCTTTGCAGAGACAGAGCCCAGCCCAGGGTCTCCCAGAGAAGCCACAGCCGGGAAGGACTCCTCACGGGGATGTCTCTCCAACTGCAGTCCACCTGCTGTGTGCTCTGTGCCCAGTCGTTGCTCCTGGCCCCACACCAGCCTCTGGGGGCTCCTCCCTGTGGGCCCGCGCCGACCCGTCCCCACACACCACAAACACCCAGCCCCACCCTTCTCACCCTCGGCCTCGGCCTCCGGGGGCTCCGGCTCCTGGACCACTGTTCGGTGGACGACCACCTGGGACAGTGGTCTGCATGGTGTCGGAGGTCTTGCCCGGCAATCCCCAGCACCTGTTTCTCGGGATGCCTGTGGGGTCAACCCTTCTGTCAGGGAGGAGGGCATATATGCCAGCTGCCTCTCCATGTCCTCCATGGCCTTCTGCAAACACAGGGATCGGTAGCCGGCCCCGAGGCACCACAGCCCTGCCCGGCCATCCGCACTGTCCTCCTGCCCAGTCCCCCTGCTGCTCCCAGATCAGACACACACCTGTGCGTGCACAGTCCTGCATCCGGGATGCAGTGACTCATCCCTGCAGGGCTATCGGGATAAACTTTGGGCAGAAGAGGCAGCGCCCACACACTCCATCCCATACTGCCAGCCTTGACCTTGCACATGACCTGCCCACCGGGTAGCTGACCCCCATCAGCCTGCTCCTGCTCGGGGTGGCCCCACCCTGTATAACCCCTCTTTACACACACATACACACACTCACACACACACACACACACAGGGAGGGCACCTGGGGCTACACAGGTCATCAGAGCGAGTGGGGCTGGGTGGCTGTCCTTGGGCCTCCTGCTGTCACCTTTCTGTCCTTCTGGCCAAATGGCCAGAGGCGGTGGGGAGCCCTGACATGAAATCCCCATTGGGGAACAGCGTCTGCAGGGCGCGCTTTCTTCCGCCTGCAGCTTCCAGACTTCGGGAAGCAGCATGTGAGCATCTTGGTTTGAGGATCTCCAAGGAAATTAGCTGGGCAGGGGGCTGTCTGTGGAATATGGGTGCCTGGTTACCAGGGTTCCAAATTCTGTTGGGCTCTGTTGTCAGGGAAGTGAGGTCACCACTGCCTGGAGTCTACTTACCTAAATTCCTCCTCACACAAGAGCCCCCCCGAAGGCCCCCCTCCCCTGCTGCTCAATGCTCACCCTCCCTGCATGCCGCATCCATACAGTGACACCCACACAGCCCACCCACAGCCCCCGGGAGGACTGGGTGCAGCCCGTGTCCCTGCTGTGAGGGCACAGAGCTGGGTTCATGCCGGACTCCTTGTGTGCCCAGGGCTATGACCCTGGACAGACCCTGTGCCTCTCGGGGCCTCCCCAGGCTCCCCATCTGCACATCGGGGTATTCTGGCTTCTACTTCTAGGGACGCCATCAGGGGTAGGACCTCTACACATGTTCCATACCTGCCTTCACAGGAGGCTGGTGCATACTTGGCAATGCAAGGATGAGCCAAGTAGCTGGGCTTGGCATGGAACACAGCTCAGAGGGGCTTGGGTCTGCTCTGGGATCCAGGCAAAGCCACCCCCCTCCTGCCTGTGTCCCAGCCCCCGTGGGAAGGTAGGAATGAACTGATTCTGACCTTGTCCTCTCACAACACAGACTTCCAGGGGCTCCCATTAGGGTTAGGCTCAGGTCCCAGGGCCTCGTCTGTGCCCGTGTGCTGGGCAGTCCCCACAGTGGCCCCTGGCACCCCTGAATCCTGGTCACACATCCCTGTGGAATCCCCTCCCCTCCAGGGTGGATGGCCTATGTGACGGCGCTCTCCGGAATAGAATGGCACAAAATGCCGGGATGTCATTTCCAAGCTGGTGGAGGAAAGTCTATGACTTCTCCTGGTTCCCTCTGTCCTGTGTTCATTCTCTGTCTCCTTCTCTGTCTCTGTGTCTGTCTCTCCCAGGAGCAGGATCTGTGGGTTCCATGGGCGATGTGAGAAACCTCAGAAGCCTCCCTTGTCCCCGTTTCCCTCTCCGGTCCTGGTGCCCCATTCCTTCCTAAGGCCTCCTCAACCTGACCGGAGCAGTGATTCTGGATCCTCTTCCACATGGGGACCCTGAGGCTGCAACAAGGAGGGCCCTGACCTTGGTCTCCAGACTGGGGGCCCAGTGCTCTGCCACCTTCTGCGTAGCCAGGTCCTCAGCCCCCCAAGCCCCGAGTCTGTCCTCTGCTGAGAAGGACCTCGAGGGGTTAGAAAACATTTTCCCAAGACTGGGATCACAGGGGGTCGGGGATGGATATCCAAGGCCAACAGGCTCTTCTACAAGCCTGTGGGACCCTTGGGACACTACATCTCTGCAGCCCAAGTGACATCAGAGTAAGCTGAGGCCTTTTGTGCTATAGCCCTCTGGACTTGGGGGTGGGTATCTCTTCCTACTCCCAAGTTCGCAGGGTGGAGGTGGACACCGGAACCCAGACCCTGTCATCTTCCAGCGCCCTGGCAACCCCCTGGCCCCTTGGAGACCCCTGACCATCAGCCTGGCCTGTCTCCCCTCCCCATGCTCTGGATCTGGGTCCTTGCCAGGAGTCCTGATGCCCTGCCCCATGGCCCAGCTGTCTCCAACCTCTTTCTTCTTTCCCCCTTGTCCCCACCTCGTTCCCAGGGTGCCCTCCCCTTCTGACCCCAGCTGGGCAGTCAGAGTGGTGTGTGTGGGTGTGCAGGTGCACATGCCTCTACATGCCTGGGGATGCCAAGGTCATGTCCCCACATGGGACATGGTGGGTAGCTCTCCCCGAGGATCTGAGGGGGTCTCACCCCCAAAGCGAACCTCATGGGAGGGTTGGGTCTGGCCTAGGACTGGAGAGCAGCCCTGCTCCTTGGGCTCTGCACCCCTCAGTTGTCCTGGGCCAGTCCCTGCCTCTCTTGACCCAGGTTCCCAACTGTCGCTGAGGGTTGGACTTGGAAACGCTTGAACGTGGCCGCTCCTCCATGGGTAGGTGGGGGACAGGTGCACCAGGCACCCAGGCCTCCCCACCGAGAGGGCCAGCCAGGTGTGTCATGGCCAGGTATGCAAAGGGGACCTGCACACAGCAGCTGTACGGTGACCCAGCCCTGTGGCAGATGTACACGAGCCCCATGGCTCTGCACCTGACCGGTCCCCCACATTCCCTCACCACAGCTGACTGCTCTGTGGCCCCAAAGTCCACTGGGCCCCGCAATCACACCCACCCTGGGTGGCAGGCCTTAGGGTGCAAGGCCAGGTGGGTAGGACATCTGGGGACGCACAGGTCATTGAATACCCCTCCCACCCAGCTGCCCTGGAATGCAGACTCCCTCTCAGGGCCCAGCTAAGTTCAGGGCTGGGCCAGTGAACCTGGAGGCATCAGTGGAGTCCGACTCAGGACAGGGAGAAGATCAGTCTGCGTTTAGGGTTAGGGTTTATGGTGAGGGTGAGGGTGAGGGGTGAGGGTTAGGGTTAGGGCTAGGGTTAGGGCTAGGGGTAGGGGTAGGGGTTAGGTTTAGCGTTAGGAGATGATGGCTCCTGATACTCAGGTAAAGATATATAAGACCTACTGTATATTCAGTTGAAGGGCATGTGACCTCCTGAAAGTTATGTGAGCTGAGAAAGTGTGACATGCAGTTAGAAAGTTAGTAGGAGAATAAAGCTCAATTGACAATCTGAAAACTCATAACACTCAGGAAGAAGCTATGAGGTGTCCTGACACACAGGTAGGCGAGGGACAACCTGTTGATGCTCAGATGGTCTGGTGGAGAACTTACACTCAGGGAGAGGAGGGCACACTGCCCTTCATGCAGGTGGAGGTGTGATCTCCTCACACTCCTACAGGAAGGTGAAACTTCTTCACATGCAGGTATGTGAGGTGAGCATTTGTCATGCTCCCGTCGGTGAGATGCCGTCTCCTGACAATCAGAAAAATGAAACCTCAGGATATTCAGGTGATTGTGGTGAGAATTCCTGACCCTCAGGTATAGGAGACACATCTTCCTGCATGTAGGTCCCAGAGAGGAGACCTGGAGACACTCAGGTAGGAAACCCCAGACCCTGTGATACTCAGCAGTGAATAGAAAGGTGGGCTTTGTAGTCCTAAATTAGAGAAATTCAAAGTGGCTCTTTGAAAAATGTGCTGATAGTATGTACTTGGAAGAGGGAAAGACAATTTGCCCTACACAGGGTCAAGGATCGATTAATCTGGTGATCCCAACACCCTGTGACCTTGACATGCTGCATCATCTTGACACAGAGGGACAGAACTGCCCCTCAACCCATGATTTGGAACAGGAACTGTGGTTGCAGCTTGCATGAGGGGCAGACCCTGACACTGCACAAAACTGGATCCTCAGATGATACAGAGCCTTCAAAGGGTAACTGGGAATGAAGATCCTGGCCTTGGGACAGAGGGAGGGGGCTGCACATGAGCCCCCATCACCCGAGGGTTGCAGAGGAGCCTGTACAGAAAGCTGGCATCTTGTTTCAGCCTGGACCGGTTAAGCTAAAGGGCTCCTGCCTGGTCTGACTATTGGGGTGGGGGAGGGGGATGTAGCCATGCTGATTGGTCAGGAGGCCACAGAGCTGTGTGAGGTCACTGGGCTTCCAGGCCGGGCTGGGGCAGGAGTATGGTAGAGATGCTGCCAACTGCCGTTCTGCTGGCCTTGGCAGTGTCTGTGGTTGCCAAAGATAACGCCTGTGTAAGTATGTGTAAGGGACACGTCCGGGGGGTGGAAAGGGTGTTTTCTGAATAGCAAGCCCCACCCAGACGCCCTCTGTCCAGGACTAGGAAGGAGGCCAAGCTTGGGCCGTAGTAGTCCCCGGGGTCTCACGGGTGCGACCCACATTCCCAAGTCAGACCATCCTTGCTCCCAGCTTCATCAGCTGAGAGACCCCAGGGCTGACCCCGGGCTGCTATGCCTCCCGTAGCACAGACGCTGGGGCCCTTCCCTCACCTAGAGACTGACCTCACTGCCTCTTGCACATCAAATCCCAATTTTTAGAAACCCCTTTCTTCCCACGGATAGTGAGGTGCTCCTCCTGTGGCTGACCCCAAAGACCCCAGGGTGTTGTCATAGCTTTCTTCTAGGGTCGGGCCTCCACCTTAGACTCTCACAGACCCCAAGTTACCCCCAAACTCTTGTGGCCTCTCCCCAGTTCCCAGAACTTCCTCCCCTGGACCCCCGCTGCTCCCCACACCTGGGATCACTGGACCTGCCTTGGCTACTCTCCCTCCTCCTGCCACCATCCAACCCCACACTGCAGCCCCAACACCCCTGTGGCTTTTTCCTGAGTCTCCTGCCCAGAATTGGCTCTAAAGACCTCAAGCCATTACACCTCTCTCTCACCTCCTCTAGCCTCCCCCCTGCCTCGGGATCTCCCATATTTCTAGGGCCCTTATCATCCGTCTTGCTTCCTACCGTGCCTTCTTTCCTCGCCTTGGGGCTTCACCCACAAGACCCCAGAACTCATACTCCTCAAAACCAGTTCTGAAGTCTGCAGCTTCTGGCTTCCCTACCACCCTGACAGCACCTCTCCTCAGCAGCTCCCCCTCGGACCCTCCACACTCCCGGTTGCCACACTTTGCCCAGCCCCCTAGCCCTGATTCCCCCATCGTGCAGCTGCGAGTACAGGCTGTGCCTCTTCTTGGTTTGAACTGTGCCCCTGGTCTCTCCCCAGTGCCCCCTGTGGGTTATGGTTCAGGCAGAACCCACCGGGAAGTGGCCGTGTCGTCGGAGGGCAGGATGCAACAATCGGGGCCTGGCCCTGGATGGTCAGCCTCCAGGTATTCATGTCCCATAATAACCGAATGTACCATGCGTGCAGAGGCACCTTGCTGAACTCCCATTGGCTGCTTACGGCTGCCCACTGCTTCCTCTCCAAAAAGTACGTGTGGGAGCACGTGGAGGGGGGTCTTCAGAAAGGCTCTTCCCAGAAAGGGACATTCTCCAGGACTCTCTGTACGCAGTCTCCCCGGGGCTCTGGGCTTTGTGGCAACCAGACCATGAGTGGGTGGTCCCAGGCCCTTGCTGAGGAGGGCTCTGAGGATCATGGTCACCAGAGGTTTCTGTCAAGTCCGTCCTTTCTGAGGATGACCTGGCTTGCCTCTGTGCCCACAGAAAAGTATATGACTGGAGACTGATTTTTGGAACAAGGGAAATTGTGTATGGGAATGAAAAGCCAGTAAAGCTGCCTCAACAGGAGAGATATGTTGAGAAAATCATCATTCATGAGAAATACATCCCCAGTTTAGATCACCATGACATCGCTCTCATGAAGAACACCCCTCCCGTTCCCTGTGGGCAATTCATCGGAAGGGGCTGCCTGCCCCAATTTAGCGCAGGCCCACCTCGAGTTCCCTAGGCCTGCTGGGTGGCTGGCTGGGGATTCTTGAAAGAGAAAGGTGAGTATGGGAGGGGCTCTCACAGGGGTAGGGACACGGCAGGTCATTTCCTCAGTGGTCTCTGAAGTGCAGGGGACATATGTGGTGCCTAGTGGTAATGTCCACCAGAATGCGGGACACTGTCCCCTTTTAGAGCGGGAGAAACTGGCAGCCGAGTCCCCTGTCCACAACCTCACCACTGATGGCTCGTGTGGTCGCTGGGTGGAAGGGTGCATGCAGCCCCAGGAGAACCTGGGCATTTTTCGAATGGGGTATGGGCTGTGGCTCTATCTGGGGCCTGGAACCCCAGTTGCTACCTTCTGGAAATGGGGGATTGTCCCCTGAAACGGCACTTGGAGAAGAGCTCGAGATGGGGTTTTGTGGTTGCGGGCCAACTCCTCCCCTCTCTGGACATCCATTTCCCATCTGTGAGTGGAAGGGACATGTCACGTGCTCTCTGAGCTCTGAGACCCCAGAACCCAGCCCTCCAGACCTCAGTGAACCTCTGCTCCCCACCCTCGCTGGTCACAATGCGAGAATCCACCCCCCTCAATCCGAGTGACTTTGTTTTCTCTGGAGAGAGGGGACAGGGTTCTTGGCAGGCCAGCAGTGGGCAGCAAGGGTTTGACGAGTAGGTTAGGCCTTTCAGCTTTCCACAGGTGACCACATGGACTTTTTACCCAGTCACATTGGGGATGAGAAGAGAGACTGAAAGCTATTCTGTCCGTCGATAATGGAAAACTGAGGGCTCCTAATTCCTGAAATACTTTACCTGTTTTAAATATTTTCATTATTTCAAAAATATTGTTAGATATGAATTTGTGCTTAATATAATGCAAAATGTTATGGTTTAGAGAAGAAAGAATCAAAAATGTTTACTAGAAAAAAAATGGTTCACTAGCCCCATCAAGAATACAAGGATGTTCCAGGGTCATGCTTTCTTACATTAGAAGTACACACTGGTACCAGACTCTGGCCCTATCTCACTGTGACAAGGTGGTCTTCATCCCCTTTGTCTTTAAACCTGGGATGACTCATATGTGATATAAGACCAAATAAATCTCAAATACTTAACTCTATATTCTTTTCACATAAATCACTTAAGCAATATGATGATAACATAGCCACCTAAGAAATACTCCCACTTGAGTAAATGCATGTCAGATGCATAATAGAATTCACACTACATAATCATCAAACTGAAATGTATCTCTTTAAATATAATTGCATATTTTCCTTTTCAATATATGTTGTAGGAAACTCATCAAAGCACTCTAATTTCTTTTTTTTATTATTAATTAATTTTATTATGTTAGTCGCCATACATTACATCATTAGTTTTTGATATGGTGATCCATGATTCATTGTTTTTGTATAACACCCAGTGCTCCATGCAGTACGTGCCCTCCTTAATACCCTCCACCGGGCTAACCCATCCCCCCTCCCCGCTCCCCTCTAAAACCCTGTTTGTTTCTCAGAGTCCATAGTCTCTCATGGTTCAACTCTCCCTCCGATTCTACTCCCCTCATTTTTCCCTTCCTTCTCCTAATGTCCTCCCTACTATTCCTTTTGTTCCACAAATAAGTGAAACCATATGATAATTGACTTTCTCTGTTTGACTTATTTCACTTAGCAGAGTCTCCTCCAGTCCCATCCATGCTGATGTAAAAGTTGGGTATTCATCCTTTCTGATGGCTGAGTAATATTCCATTGTATATATGGACCACACCTTCTTTATCCATTCATCTGTTAAAGGGCATCTCGGCTCTTTCCACAGCTTGGCTATTGCGGACATTGCTGCTTTGAACATTGGGGTGCACATGGCCCTTTTCTTCACTACATCTGAGTCTTTGCGGTAAATACCCATGATGCAATTGCTGGGTCATAGGGTAGCTCTATTTTTAATTTTTTGAGACCCTCCACACTGTTTTCCAAAGCGGCTGTGCCAACTTGCATTTCCACCAACAGTGTAAGAGGGTTCCCCTTTCTCCACAACCTCTCCGACATTTGTTGTTTCTTGCCTTGTCCATTTTTGTCATTCTAACTGGTGTAAGGTGGTATCTCAGTGTGGTTTTGATTTGAATTTCCCTGATGGCTAATGATGATGAACATTTTTTCATGTGTCTGTTAGCCATTTGTATGTCTTCTTTGGAGAAGTGTCTGTTCATATCTTCTGCCCACTTTTTGACTTGATTATTTTTTATGGGTGTTGAGTTTGAGAAGGTCTTTATAGATCTTGGATACCAGCCCTTTATCTATAGTGTCATTTGCAAATTTCTTTTCACTTACCTCAGAGGACTCAGCAGATTAAACACCTATCAGATAGCTGAGTGATTGTTACTGTGAAGATTCTTTTCCCTCCACCAAGACAAGACTCTGAAACTAAAGAAGGTATTTCCTACTATATACAGCAAATTTCTCCAAGCACATATCCAGCCCAATGCAATCACATCACTGTTCATGGCTGACTTCCTCCCAGCTGGAGGGTAGACTCCCAACCTTACTTAACAAATGCCTGTTTTTCTACCACACGAGACACAGTTTGCATCCACACATTTGGGTGTCTGAGCCCAAAAACCATACCAAGGGAAAGTCAGGAGATCACTTTAGATACAGATGCCCCTTTAAATTCACACAAATAATGACAATATAGACATGGAACAGTATCTGGTTTCCTTTGATCACATCCTAGGAAGGGAGTAAGAGCAGATGTGTCATGAGGAGAACAGATTAGATAAATCAGTATATCTGATGACATTCTTTCAGGCATACTAAAACCTTGCTGACACATCTGTCCCTTGAATCTTGGACAAAACATGAAGATGGTGGGCTAGAATGTGCCAGCCCTCATTTCCCACAGACACTCCATAAAGCACAACATATGGACAAACATAGTTTTGTCAGAACTCCAGAAACCAGCTAAAAAGGTGCAAAAGCCGCGTGAATCCTTAACCAAGAAAAAGTCCTTACTCAAAATGTTGGGAAATTTTGTGGAATTGTGCCTCCCCTTGCCATACCCCCAGCTGGAGCAGTGTGGTTTAGTCAGGAGGACACTTCTTAATTCTCAGTTCCATCATTTAGACAAAAGAAGAACATACTTGCTTATAAAGTACTGACTTGTGGACGGATCTCCATATGATTTCTGTCTGTCCCTGGCTCAGAACAGTGATGGGTAAAGTGGCATAGTTGGAAGGCCTCTGATGGCAGGGACAGTTGCAGTGGATCATTAAAGCAACAGTGAGCTACAATTTGTGGGGGAAGCAAGACATTAACAAAGAGACATTTAATACAAATCCAAGAATTCTAGAAAAAAAAATGCAGGGATGAGAGTCTAAGGAAATTTAAAAGTGACTTGTGTGTGGAGAACTTGACCAAAACACACAGAAGTCCACCTTTACTTCTTTTATAAGATTTGAAAAACCAAACCTGAAAATTATTATAAATACATATTAATGGACCCACACATACAAAAATCTCATCTATGATATCAGTAACGTAATGTATTGTAGAAGTCATTTTTTTGTAATCCACATGTGTTGTGGACTGAATTGGGTCCCCTCTTAATTCATATGTTGAAATCCTAACCTCCATTATTTTATAGTGTCTGTATTTGGAAATAGTACTTCCAATAGGCAATTAAGTCAACATGGATCATATGGGTCACCTTCATCCAATATACGTGATTTCATATAAGTGGAGTTTAAGATACAGACACTTTTAGAGTTACAGCCGTGTAAAGACAGACAGAGAAGATGGATGTCTACAAGCCAAGGAAAGGGTTCCCAACAAAATTCAACTCTGCCAACCCCTTGACGTCCATCTTGTAGCCTCCAGAAAAGTGAGAAAATTAACTATTATTAATTACAACCCAGGTTGTGATACTTTGATATGGCAGCCCCAGCAAACAAATACACTATGGTAATGACAAAGTATCAATAAACTACAGACAAAAGGAAATAGGAGGTAAATAAAAGCATCCCATTATTAAAAAAATCAACAAAATGAAGGCATTAAAAAAGGTAATGAGGGACAGCAATAGCTATAACAAGAAAACACTTAACAAAAAGGCATTGAGTTATTTTCCCACCAGTAATCCTATTAAATGTCCCATTCAAAAGATACAGATTGACAGAATGGAATGGATTTAAAAAGAGAAAATAACTATGCTGCCTACAGGATACTCTCCTTAGTTCTAAGGACAGACGTTGATAGATTGTTAATGAAACAATAAAAAAAAATAGACTGTGCTGAAGTAGAAACCGATTGAGATCAGTGGCATTTATACTAAATTCACACAAACATGAAACTGTAAGAAAGGAAAAGGACACATAACAATAATAATGACATTTCACAATTATAAATATATGTATACCAAACCCAGAGATATTAAATATATATAGAAATTTTGGCATGATTTCTAGGGGAACATGGAACATTTTCCAAGATAGACCTTATATAAGAACAGTAAACATTTATTAACAACATTTTAAGAAGGGTAAAGTCATACAAACTAGCTTTCCTTATCATAATGAGATAGAATTAAAAATTGGGGCAAGGGCAGCCATAGCAGGTATGACTGCTATTACTGCCCACTTTGGGAGCCTCAAGGCACACGGCAAGGATATCATCCTTCAAGTAGCCCCTGCACATGAGCTTAAGGCAGGCATTTTCCTGACTGCTGTCACCTTCCAACTTCTAGCACATGTTGGAGCAGGCTGGTCCCTTCACAGCACAGGGTCAAAAACCTTCTTGGTGTAACAAGCACAGTTGTCAATTGCAGCCAAATGGACTGAAGGAAACTCTAGTCAGTCATGATGGTAAAGTGCACACAATCCACATAGAGACCTCCTTAGAGTACCTGGTTCTGGTGAACCGGGGCATTGTGCTGCTGGACAACACAGGACCTCTTCTTCAAAAAGCCATGACTGTTAAGGTCAAGAAATGTAGCTTATTTTCCAAATACATAGGAAACAAGCACAGAGGGTTACACATAATAATGAGATGGAGGAATATATCCCAAAAGAACAAGGGCAAAACTGCATCAAATTGCTAAATGAAGAGAAATAATCGATATGACTGTTATAAATTCAAAGTAATGGCTGTAAGATATTCATGGGATTTGAGAAAAGACTGTAGGCTCTCAGTGAGACAAAGACAGAACATATTGAAAAGAGACCCAGACTTAGATAAAGAACTCAGTAACTGAAATAAAATACAGTAGAGGGAAGCAATAGCATATAAGATGAGGCAGAGGAATGGATCAGGGAGCTAAAGGAGGATTAATGGAAAACAACAAAGATGAACAGCAAAAAAGAAAGAAAATAAGAATAATAAAGTATGTGACAAGGTGAAGGGAACTCAGCGTATCATCAAGATTAATAACATTCACTTTATAAAGAATCCTGAAGGAGAGAGAGAAAGAGGGGCAGAAAATTTATTTGAAGAAATAATAGCTGAGAATTTCATTAATTTGGGGAAGGAAAGAGGTATCCAGATCCAGGAGGCACAAAGAAACCCTCCCCCCAAAAAAATCAAAGCAAGGAGGTGCAAACAAAGACACCTCATGGCAAAATAGTATTGATAAAGTGAGAATTATCTTAAAAAGCACTAGAAAAGAAAACTTACATATAAGGGAAATGACATAAAACTATCAATAAATTTCTTAGAAACTTTGCAGGCCAGAGAGGTGTGGCATGTTACATTAAAAGTGCTGAAAGATACAAGAAAACGTAAAACAATATATTTATGCACACAATATAGGAGCACTGAAATACACAAAGCAACTCTTAAGAGCCATAAAGGAAGGTAATCACAGTAATACAATAGAGGACTTCAAGACCTCACTCACATCAATGGATAGATTATCTAGCCAGAAAATCAACAAGGAAACAATGACTTTGAATAACACGATGTACCAGATGGACCTACCGGATATATTCAGAACATTTCATTTAAAAAATATTGGAATACACAATCTTTTCCAGTACATGAGGCATTCTCCAAAATGGATCCTATGTTAGGCCACAAAAAAGTCTCAAATTCAAAAAGATTGAAATTGTATCATGCATTTTTCTCACCACAATGGTATGAAACTAGGAAGCAATTGCAAGAAAAAAAGATGGAAAGAGCACAAATACATGGAGGCTAAATAACATTCTACCAAATATTGAATAGATGAAACAAGAACTAAAAAAGGAAATCAAAAAATATATGGAGAAAAATGAAAATAAACTACAATGATCCAAAATCTTTGGAATGCAGCAAAACTATTCTAAGAGGAGACATTATAACTGTACAGGAATACATCACAGAGCAAGACAAATATCAAATAAAAAACATAACATTACACTTAAAGGAACTAGGAAAACAAAATAAAAACCAAGCCAGTAGAAAGAAAAAAAATAAAGATTAATCAAAAACAAATGAAATTTAAACTATAAAACAACCAAAACCCAAGAAGACCAAATTAATGAATCCAGGAGCTGTTTTTGTTTTTTTAAAATTTTTTATTGTTATGTTAATCACCATACATTATATCATTAGTTTTTAATGCAGTGTTCCATGATTCACTGTTTGTGCATAACACCCAGTGCTCCACGCAGAACGTGCCCTCTTTAATAGCCATCACCAGGCTACCCATCCCCCCACCCCCGTACCCTCCAGAACCCTCAGTTTGTTTTTCGGAGTACACCCTCTCTCATGCTTGGTCTCCCCCTCCTATTTCCCCCCTTTCATTCTTCCCCTCCTGCTATCTTCTTTTTATTTTTTCTTAACTTATATTGCATTATTTGTTTTAGAAGTACAGATCTGTGATTCAACAGTCTTGCACAATTCACGGCACTCACCATAGCACATACCCTATGGAATGTCTATCACCCAGCCACCCCATCCCCCCCACCACCCCCACTCCAGCAACCCTCAGTTTGTTTCGTGCGATTAAGAATTCCTCATATCAGTGAGGTCATATGATATATGTCTTTCCCTGATTGACTTATTTCACTCAGCATAACACCCTCCAGTTCCATCCACGTCGTTGCAAAAGGCAAGATCGCATTCCTTTTGATGGCTGCATAATATTCCATTGTGTATATATCCCACATCTTCTTTATCCATTCATCTGTCGATGGTCGTCTTGGCTCTTTCCACAGTTTGGCTGTTGTGGACATTGCTGCTATAACCATTGGGGTGCACATCCCTTTGGATCCCTACATTTCTATCTTTGTGGTAAATACCCAGTAGTGCAATTGCTGGATCTCCCTTGGGTGGGCAGAGGGGCGGGCCCTGGTCCTGCTGGGCTTCACGCTGAGGATGCAGAGAGAGGACTGAGGGACCCTGGACCCCCGCCCAGCCTCAGTCTGGAAAGGTCCGGGGCGGCGGAGGGGGGGGGGTGTTGGGAACACGTGGTGAGTCCTGACTTCCGCATCTGGGTCTCAAAGACCCTGGATGCCTTGGCAGAAGGAAAAGGGCCTCCCTCGTTGGGCAGAGGGGAGGCCTCTTGTCCTGCTGGACTTTATGGTGAGGATGCAGAGGGAGGAGTGAAGGAACCTGGACCCCAGCACAGCCTCAGTCAGGGAAGGTCCATTGGGGGGAGGGGGGCTGATTGAAACACGGTGAGTCTGGACTTCTGAGTCCGTGTCTCAGAGAGACTGAGGTGAGGCCCTGATGAAAGGAGCAGATGCTCATGTGGGCAGAGGGGAGGGCCCTGGTCAACCAGTGCTGGGGGGGTGGCTTGGGGAGGCCAGGGATAAACCCGGCAGGAGGACAGAGGGGAGCCCCGCAGAAGCCCACCCATGATGTCAGTCTAGGGAGCCCCCCCTGGGCGGGATGGGGACACGTGGCCAGTGCGGCGACTTCTGCATCTGGGTCTCCCGAGAACCTGGGGTCCTTGGTGGATCGAAGGAGCAGGGCCTCGCTCAGGGGGCAGAGGGGCAGGCCCAGGTCCTGTTGGGGTTTACGCTGAAGTTGCAGAGGGAGGACTGAGAGACCCTGGACCCCAGCCCAGAGTCAGTCCCTAGAGGCCTGAGTGGAGGACGGGGACACCCCAATTGTGTTCATGCGTGCGCTTGTGTGTCCCCCACTTGCCCATCCGGTGTCCCAGACACGGGATGCCCTGGTGCCCAGGAGCCGATCCGCAGGCAGTAGGGACAGGCAGAGGCATAGGCACCCAGGGAGTCCTGGTGGAGATCAGAAGAAGGCCCGAGAGACCTGGACACCCCATCTCAGCCTTGGGAAGCCCTGGGCTTCGTGGCCACACGTGTTAGCCACAGACTTAACCCGGGGGGCTCAGGGCAGGGAGGGCCTTGGTGATGGCAGACCAGCTTGGGGACAAGCAGCCAGAGTGGCCTAGGACCTGCCAGGGCTCAAAGTGAGGACCCCCAAGGGACTCCCCAGGGAGCCCGCAGGACCGCGGCCCTGATTCAGCCATGGGAGACTCCTGGGATGGAAGAGACCACACAGTGCGTGGCCACTTTGGCCTCAGGGCCTCCGAGAACCCCTGGCCGTTTGGATGGAGCACTACCTCGATTATGCGGGTGGGGGGCGGTGGCCCACGTGTTGCTGGGTGGAAATGCGAAGACCGGAAGGAGGACTGCAGGATTGGGGACAGAGAACAGATTTGGTCCCGGGAGGCCCCGGGGCCAGATGGTCACCTAGGGCGTGCCCTGACTTCCCAGCCACGTCTCCTAGAGCCTGGGGTCTGGGTGGAAGGAGCAGGCTTCAGGGCCGCCCAGGCTGAGCCGGTCCTGCCAGGATGGAAGGGGAGGACCAGAGGGAGGACTGACTGGGCCGCAGTACGGACAGGCCATGGAGGAGGACCCTTGTGGAGAAGGAGCCCATGCCTCCTGTCCAGGGGTCCACATCTGGCTGTTAGAGCCTGAGGGCCTGTGGTGAGAAGGAGCGGGCCTGGGGTGGGGCGGGCCTGTGTGTGTGTGAGGGTGGAGTGCGGGGTCGCGGGGGCGGGGCACGGGTCCGGTTGGGAGTCAGGGTGAGGACCCTGGGGGAGGACTGGCCGTACCCCCTCCACCCCATCTCAGCAAAGAAGCCAGGGCACCGGAGTCTGGCCGTGCCTGAACCAGGGAGGATCGGTCAGCGGGGGCCCAACCTGGCATGCATGCTCGCTCGTCTCATGGGCCAGAAGGCGGGAGTCCTCGGGGAGCTGAGGTCTTGGTCTGAGGGGCACATGCCTTCTGTCTCACGTTGGGGACCTGGAAGAAGCGCAGGCCCTGGCAGGAAGAAAGAAGATTAGCGTCCTGTGGGCCTGAGGGCATCCCCACCCCAGGACAGAGGGGCCTGTCCCCACTACCAGCCCTTTGGGATCTTGCCGGGGGCTGAGGGGGTGGATGGAGACGTGGCCGTGGATGAGGACGTGCTGGCTCCTCACCCTCTTCTCGGAGCTCTCAGGGAGGTGAGGATCATGCTGGGAGAGGTCGGGGTCAGGTCATCTGGGGAAGCGCACCTGGGAGACACACAGGAGTCCCTGCTCCTGCCAAGAAATCAGTGTGGGGACACCCGACGGAGGAGTGAGTGACTCCCCACCAACCCCTTGGGACCAGGAAGGGATGGCCCAGAAGTCTGTGCAGCCCCTACCTGGAGGCCCTGGGAACCCTGGGTGGGGCCTGTCAGGCTGAGTCCCTCCTCCTCCCCAGATCCTTCCTCTCAGGATGGAGAGTGCCCGGGCCTGAGGGTCTGGACTCCGGTAGCAGAGGAGGCAGGTGCCCTGGCTCTGGGTCTGGCCCTGATGGTGGGGGGCAGATGAGAAATGAGGGGATGCCTCCCACAGCAGGATCCTTAGGGCCCAGGCATACCCTGCGGCTGCTGCCAGCCATGGGGAGACCGGCGATCGGTGGGCCAAGTTATTTCAACTGACTTTTCCTTCTGGCGTCTCCCAGAGATGAGGCCTTGGCACCAGGAGGGTGGCCTCCAGTCAACACGGAGTATTCCCAGGCCTTCCGTGGGGTCAAGGACTAGACGGAGAGGTGCGCCCATCCCAGCACAGACGGCACCCGAGCTTGGCCGTCCCTGGGATCCCGAGACGAGCCCTTAGACCTCTGGCAGGGGTGGGCAGAGGTGGGCCCCCTGGCTTACCTTCTGTGGGGTCTCAGGGCTGGGCGGTCTTGCTGTGATCCTGTGGCCTCAGGCTGCGGGGGTGCGGCCCAGGCCCTGCCAGGGGAAATAGCAGTCCCCTGAGGGGCCAAGGAGGGGACCACCCAGCTTGGACGGATGGGGACCTCACAGAGTCCGCCCCAGCCCTCCTGCCCCACTGGGGGCCGGGGGCTGTGCTCGTGTCTGCACCCCGAATTGACTCCTCCTCTTCTCCAGGGGCTTCCAGAATTCAGAGTCGAGGCCTAGGTCTGAGGCAGGAGCCTCTAAGGTCCCAGAGCAGGGGAGGTGCAGGTGAGTGCCAGTGGTCAAGGTGAGGTACTTGCTCTGTGCCTGGAGCCAGGGGCTCGCCCGTCCCACCCCAGAGGGGACCCCTCAGCACCCAAGTCCGACGCAGCACACTGTCAGCTCCAGGACTTCAGGCCTCTGCTACCTGGGCTGCACCCTGAGGAGCCATCCCACCTCTTTCTTCAGGTTCAGCCCGACACAAACACCATGCCCATGGGTCAGAGGAGTGAGCTCTGGAAGCTGGAGGAAGACCCAGGCCCGGCCCAGGGCCTGATGGAGGCACAGCTGTTGGGGGCTGGGGAGGAGAAGGTCCCCCGCACCCCCTCCTCCTTCTCCACCTTGGCCTCCTCCCAGTCCGCCGCCCCATCGGGCTCCTGCTCTGCCCTGTTTCTGGTCCCCTCGGAGGAGGGGTCTGCTGCTGGGTTCCAGAGTCGTCCCCAGAGCTCTCTGAGTGCCTGCCCCTCCCCCACTGCCCAAGCAGCCACTGCCTGCAGCCAGCCTGACCAGGGCTCCAGCAGGTCCGATGAGGAGGGTGCCATCCCCCGCGAGGAGCCTGAAGAAGCCCAGCCGGGGCTCCAAAACCTACTCCAGGGGAAGCTGGCCGAGCTGGTGGAGTTCCTGCTCCTCAAGTATCACATCAAGGAGCCGACCAGCCAGGCAGAGATGCTGGAGATCGTCAGCCAGGATGCCCTGGATGCCTTCCTTGTGATCTTGGGCCAGGCCTCCGAGTGCTTGCAGCTGGTCTTTGGTATGGATGTGAAGGAAGTGGACCCCAGCGACCACTCCTACATTCTGGTCTCCATCCTGGGCCTCACCTATGATGGGATGCTGAGCGGTGAGCATGGAGTGCCCAAGACTGGCCTCCTGGTGGTGCTCCTGGGGGTGAGTCTCCTGCATGGTGACTGTGCCCCCGAGGAGGAGGTGTGGGAAATGCTAGGGGTCATGGGGGTGTATGCCGGCCAGGAGCACGTCATCTACAGGGAGCCGAGGGAGCTCCTCACCAAGGTCTGGGTGCAGGAAGGGTACGTGGAGTACTGGCAGGTGCCCGGCAGTGACCTTCCTGCTATGAGGTCCCGTGGGGTTCCAGGGCCCATGCCGAAACCAGCAAGTTGCAAATGCTGGAGTATTTGCTCCAGGTCTGGCGCGGTCAGCTGGCTTCCTCCCTGGCCCTGTCTGAAGGGGCTGTGAGAGATTAGGGAGAGGGGGCCTGAGCCCTGGGGTCCGCCAGGCCCTTTCCAGGCTGTGCTGGGTTCGGCAGCCTCTCCTGCGGGGTGCTGGGCATGAAGTGAGGCCACTTGCTGGTTCTTCCCTGTGTGTGTGTTTGTGTGTGCCCGTGAAGACAGAGCCCTGGGCGTTTTAAGGAGTGCAGGGCCAGGGAGGGTTGGGAGAAGAAAGCAGGGCAAGGAGCCTCCTGGGGGTGGGGGGGGGGTTGTTTCCTGGGATGACTCCCACATCCAGAGCTTGGTGTCCTTGAGGAAGCTCTCCTGTGGGATTCCTTGCCATAGAAGGTTTCAGCTGCTTCAGGGGCTGATTGTGTGAGTACCATCCACTCTGCAGCATTTGTTCTTACCCAGTCCAAGAATTAAGAGTTGTATCATGTTCATGAGGTTCCTGGGTCCTCTGTTGGTTAAGCGTCTGCCATCGGCTCAGGTCAGGATCTCAGGATCCTGGGATCACACCCCACATGGGTCTCCCCGCTCAGTGGAGACTCTGCTTCTCTCTCTTCCCTGTGTGTGCTTTTTCTTTCTCAAATAAATAAATACCTTTAAGAAAAAGTTTTTCTTCATGCCCTGGACACCAGCCTGGACACCTTGCCTACTTGCTTGGGCTCTGGACCGAAATCACAGGGCATTGCCCTAGGGATGGGTTGGAGAGGCGCAAGAACGGAAGAAGCAAGGAACAGGGGTCAGAAGCTGAAGAGATAGAAGTTTGCTGGTTCTTGCTTCTGATGCCTTCCCGACCATCATTGTGCAAATGCCAAAGGCAAGCACGCGCACACAAGCGTGGGGACGGGGGCAGGAGGGCCCAGGTTCTGTCAGGAGTCAAGGTGAGGACCAGAGGGAGGAATGAAGGACCCTGGACCCAGTAGGGAATCAGTCCTGGGAGGCCTCTGGGTGAGACAACGGTGACATGAGGTGTGTCCTGAATTCTGCACTGTGTCCCAGACACACTGAGCGCTTGTTGTGAGGAGTGGCCCTCAGGAGCAGGGATGAGGGCACCAGCCATCCAGGGAGTCCAGATGGGGAACAGAGGGTAGGGCTAAGGGACCCGAAGGATCCATCTCGGGGAATCCCTGGACTGTGTAGCCTGACGCGACGTCCACAGTCTTTGCCCGTGGCTCTCATGGCAGTGAGGGCTTTGGTCTGCGGGAACAGGCCTGGAGACAGCAGAGACCGCATCATCAGCGGTGCTGCGGCTCATGCTGAGATCCCTGAGGGAGGGCTCAGGGAGGGACCTGGACTCCAGAACAGGGACAACGCACTGAAGCCTGCCCCTGCTGTCCGCCCTGGGAGGCCTGTTTGTGCCAAGTCCACAGGCGGTGTGTCAGGATGTCCGCATCCTGGTCTGACAGAGGCTGGGGGCCTGCTTTAAAAAACCGGGGGTCAGGACCTAATGGAGGAAGACCCAGGCCTGGCCCAGGGCCTGGTGGAAGCACAGCTGTCGGGGGCTGGGGAAGAGGAGGTCCCAGCAGCTTAGATGAGGAGGGTTCAAGCACCTGGGAGGAGCCGGAAGTCACGCAAACCTCTCTCCAGGACAAACTCCACGTGAAAGTGGCTGCCCTGGTGGAGTTCCTGCTCCTCAAATACCGCAACAAGCAGCTGACCCGCCAGGCAGAGATGCTCGAGATCGTCAGCAAAGATTACCAGGACTACTTCCCAGTGATCTTGGGCCAAGCCTCCGAGTGCATGCGGCTGGTCTTTCTCATGGCCGTGAAGAAAATGGACCGTAGTGACCACTCCTACAACCTGGTCAATGTCCTGGGTCTCATCTGTGATGGGATGCTGAGCGGTGAGCATGGCATGCCCAAGACCGGCCTCCTGGTTTTGGTCCTGGGGGTGAGCCCCCTGCATGGTGACCGTGCCCCCGAGGAGGAGGTGTGGGAAACGCTGGGGGTCATGGGGGTGTATGCCGGTCAGGAGCACATCGTCTATGGGGAGCCCAGGGAGCTCTCACCAAAGTCTGAGTGCAGGAAGGTTACCTGGAGTACCGGCAGGTGCCTGGCAGTGACCCTGACCGCTACGAGTTCCCGTGGGGTCCCAGGGCCCATGCTGAACCAGCAAGGTTCAAGTGCTGGAGTATGTGCTCCGGGTCAGGCACGGGCAGCTGCCTTCCTCCCTGGCCCTGTCTGAAGGAGCTGTGAGAGATGAGGGAGAGGAGGCCTGAGTTCCAGTGGCAGCCAGGCCCTTTCCAGGATTTGGTGGGGTCGGCAGCTTCTCCTGCGGGGTGCTGGGCATGAAGTGAGGCCACATTTTGTTCTTCCCTGTGTGTGTGTGAAAGGAGAGAGCCCTGGGAGTTCTAAGTAAGGCAGGGCCAGGGAGGGTTGGGGGAAGAAAGCAGGGTGAAGAGCCAGCATCTCTGGGGGCCTGTTCTCTGTGATGACTCTGACATCCAGAGCTTGGGTTTCTTGAGGAAGCTCTCAAATGTTGTTCCTTGGAGTAAAAGTTTTAACCAGCTTCGGCAGGTAAATGTGTGCGTGACATCCACCCCACAGCATTTGGACTTACCCAGTTCAAGAGTTTTAAGAGTTTTGTCATGTTCTGGAAATAAGGTGGGAGATCTTCCCTCCTTGTTTGGGTTCTGGAATGAAATCACGGGGCATTGGCATAGGAATTTGTTGGAAAGGTGGAAAAATGGAGCAGTCAAGTGACGGGGTCAGGAAATACGGAAATAAAAGATCTTTTTTCAAACAACTTCTTATCTTATCAAGTCCTTCTATAAAATCTTTTATAATTTTCATCTTTACAGTCATCTTCCATCCGTTCATTGTATCAACCCTTATTTTGTACATATGTCTTTCTTCCTTTAAAATTTTAGGAGGCACTTTTTTCTAACAGACCATAATACGCCCAAAATCTAGTGTGTGGCACTGATCTATGCACTAGCCTGATCATATTTGATCACATTCTGCTTTTTTTGTATTGTTCTGCTTTGTTTTTATCTTTTTTTTTTTTCTCTTTCTTTTTTCTTTCTTTCCCTTTCTTTTCCCCTGGTTTCAGGTCTTTTCTGATTTGTATACAGTATATTTGCTGGGGACGTTGTAAACCTGTTAGCATTTTGTTCTCTCATTCATCTATTCTCCTCTGGACAAAATGACAAGACGAAAGAAATCACCTCAGCAAAAAGAACAAGAGGTAGTACCGTCAGCCAGGGACCTACTCAATACGGACATTAGTACGATGTCGGACCTAGAGTTCAGAATCATGACTTTAAAGATACTAGCTGGGCTTGAAAAAAGCGTGGAAGTTATTAGAGAAACACTTTCGGGAGAAATAAAAGAACTAAAATCTAACCAAGTCGAAATCAAAAAGGCTATTGATGAGGTGCAATCAAAAATGGGGGCACTAAATGCTAGGATAAATGAGGCAGAAGAGAGAATCAGTGATATAGAAGACCAAATGATGGAAAATAAAGAGGCTGAGAAAAAGAGGGAGAAACAACTACAGGATCACGAGGGCAGAATTCGAGAGATAAGTGATACGATAAGACGAAACAACATTAGAATAATTGGGATCCCAGAAAAAGAAGAGAGAGAGAGGGGGGCAGAAGGTATATTGGAGCAAATAATAGCAGAGAAATTCCGTAATGTGAGGAAGGAAACAGGCATCAAAATCCAGGAGGCACAGAGAACCCCTCTCAAAATCAACGAAAATAGGTCAACACCCCAACATCTAATAGTAAAACTTACGAGTCTCAGAGACAAAGAGAAAATTCTGAAAGCAGCTCGGGAGAAGAGATATGTAACCTACAATGGTAGAAACATTAGATTGGCAACAGACCTATCCACAGAGACCTGGCAGGCCAGAAAGGACTGGCAAGATATCTTCAGAGCACTAAACGAGAAAAATATGCAGCCAAGAATACTATATCCAGCTAGGCTATCATTGAAAATAGAAGGAGAGATAAAAAGCTTCCAGAACAAAAACTAAAGGAATTTGCAAACACGAAACCAGCCCTCCAAGAAATATTGAGAGGGGTCCTCTAAGCAAAGAGAGAACCTAAAAGCAGCAAAGAGCAGAAACGAACACAGACAACAGACAGTTAACAGTCACCTTACAGGTAATACAATGGCACTAAATTCATACCTTTCAATAGTTACCCTGAATGTAAATGGGCTAAATGCCCCAATCAAAAGACACAGGCTATCAGATTGGATTAAAAAACAAGGCCCATCCATATGCTGTCTGCAAGAGACTCATTTTAGAACCAAAGACACCCCCAGATTGAAAGTGAGGGGGTGGAAAACTATTTACCATGCTAATGGACACCAAAAGAAAGCTGGGGTGGCAATCCTTATATCAGACAAACTAGATTTAAGAGGTGAGGAAGGACACTATATCCTACTTAAAGGGTCTACCCAACAAGAAGATCTAACAATTGTAAATATCTATGCCCCGAACATGGGAGCAGCCAATTATATAAGGCAATTAATAACAAAAGCAAAGAAACACATTGACAACAATACAATAATAGTGGGGGACTTTAACACCCCCCTGACTGAAATGGACAGATCATCTAAGCAAAAGATCAACAAGGAAATAAAGACTTTAAATGACACACTGGACCAAATGGACTTCACAGACATATTCAGAACATTCCATCCCAAAGCAAAGGAATACACATTCTTCTCGAGTGCCCATGGAACATTCTCCAGAATTGATCACATCCTAGGTCACAAATCAGGTCTCAATCGGTACCAAAAGATTGGGATCATTCCCTGCATATTTTCAGACCACAATGCTTTGAACTAGAACTCAACCACAAGAGGAAAGTCGGAAAGAACTCAAATACATGGAGGCCAAAGAGCATCCTACTAAAGAATGAATGGGTCAACCAAGAAATTAAAGAAGAATTAAAATAATTCATGGAAACCAATGAAAATGAAAACACAACTGTTCAAAATCTTTGGGATACAGCAAAGGCAGTCCTGAGAGGAAAGTATATAGCAATACAAGCCTTTCTCAAGAAACAAGAAAGGTCTCAAATACACAACCTAACCCTACACCTAAAGGAGCTGGAGAAAGAACAGCAAATAAAGCCTAAACCCAGCAGGAGAAGAGAAATCATAAAGATCAGCGCACAAATCAATGAACTAGAAACCAAAAGAACGGTAGAACAGATGAACGAAACTAGGAGCTGGTTCTTTGAAAGAATTAACAAGATTGATAAACCCCTGGCCAGACTGATCAAAAAGAAAAGAGAAATGACCCAAATCAACAAAATCATGAATGAAAGAGGAGAGATCACAAGCAACACCAAAGAAATACAAACAATTATAAGAACATATGATGAGCAACTCTATGCCAGCAAATTAGATAACCTGGAAGAAATGGGTGCATTCCTAGAGATGTATCAACTACCGAAATTGAACCAGGAAGAAATAGAAAACCTGAACAGACCTAGAACCACTAAGGAAATGGAAACAGTCATCAAAAATCTCCCAAGAAACAAAAGCCCAGGGCCAGATGGCTTCCCAGGGGAATTCTATCAGATATTTAAAGAACAATTAATACCTATTCTCCTGAAACTCTTCCAAAAAATAGAAATGGAAGGGAAACTTCCAAACTCATTTTATGAGGCCAGCATTACCTTGATCCCAAAACCAGACAAAGACCCCATCAAAAAGGAGAATTACAGACCAATATCCTTGATGAACGTGGATGCAAAAATTCTCACCAAAATACTAGCCAATAGGATCCAACAGTACATTAAAAGGATTATTCACCACGACCAAGTGGGATTTATTCCTGGGCTGCAAGGCTGGTTCAACATCCACAAATCAATCAACGTGATACAATACATTAACAAAAGAAAGAACAAGAATCATATGATCCTCTCAAAAGATGCAGAAAAAGCATTTGACAAAGTACAACATCCTTTCTTGATCAAAACTCTTCAGAGTATAGGGATAGAGGGTACGTACCTCAATATCATAAAAGCCATCTATGAAAAACCTACAGCGAATATCATTCTCAATGGGGAAAGGCTGAGAGCTTTTCCCCTAAGGTCAGGAATGCGGCAGGGATGTCCACTCTCACCACTGCTATTCAACATAGTATTAGAAGTCCTAGCCACAGCAATCAGACAACAAAAAGAAATCAAAGGCATCCAAATCGGCAAAGAGGAAGTCAAACTCTCACTCTTTGCAGATGATATGATACTGTATGTGGAAAACCCAAAAGACTCCACCCCAAAACTGCTAGAACTCATACAGGAATTCAGGAAAGTAGCAGGCTATAAAATCAATGCACAGAAATCAGTGGCATTCCTATACACCAACAACAAGACAGAAGAGAGACAAATCAAGGAGTCTAACCCATTTACAATTGCACCCAAAACCATTAGATACCTAGGAATAAATCTAACCAAAGAGGCAAAGGATCTGTACTCAGAAAACTATAAAATACTCATGAAAGAAATTGAAGAAGACACAAAGAAATGGAAAAACGTTCCATGCTCATGGATTGGGAGAATCAACATTGTGAAGATGTCAATGCTACCTAGAGCAATCTACACATTCAATGCAATCCCCATCAAAATACCATCCACTTTCTTCAAAGAAATGGAACAAATAATCCTAAAATTTCTATGGAATCAGAAGAGACCCAGAATTGCCAGAGGAATACTGAAAAAGAAAAGCAAAGCTGGCGGCATCACAATTCCGGACTTCCAGCTCTATTACAAAGCTGTCATCATCAAGACAGTATGGTACTGGCACAAAAACAGACACATAGATCAATGGAACAGAATCGAAAGCCCAGAAATGGACCCTCAACTCTATGGTCAACTTATTTTTGACAAAGCAGGAAAGAATGTCCAATGGCAAAAAGACAGTCTCTTCAACAAATGGTGTTGGGAAAATTGGACAGCCACATGCAGAAGAATGGAACTGGACCATTTCCTTACACCACACACAAAAATAGACTCCAAATGGTTGAAAGACCTAAACGTGAGACAGGAGTCCATCAAAATCCTAAAGGAGAACACAGGTAGCAACCTTTTCGACCTTAGCTGCAGCAACTTCTTCCTAGAAACATCGCCAAAGGCACGGGAAGCCAGGGCAAAAATGAACTATTGGGATTTCATCAAGATAAAAAGCTTTTGCACAGCAAAAGAAACAGTCCACAAAACCAAAAGACAACCGACAGAATGGGAGAAAATATTTGCAAATGACATATCAGATAAAGGGCTAGTATCCAAAATCTATAAAGAACTTATCAAACTCAACACCCAAAGAACAAATAATCCAATGAAGAAATGGGCAGAAGACATGAACAGACATTTTTCCAAAGAAGACATCCAAATGGCCAACAGGCACATGAAAAAGTGCTCAACATCGCTCGGCATCAGGGAAATCCAAATCAAAACCTCAATGAGATACCACCTCACACCCGTCAGAATGGCTAAAATTAGCAAGTAAGGGAACGACAGATGTTGGCGGGGATGTGGAGAAAGGGGAACCCTCCTACACTGTTGGTGGGAATGCAAGCTGGTGCAACCCCTCTTGAAAACAGTATGGAGGTTCCTCAAACAGTTGAAATTAGAGCTACCGTTCGATCCAGCAATTGCACTACTGGGTATTTACCACAAAGATACAAATGTAGGGACCCGAAGGGGTACGTGTACCCCAATGTTTATAGCAGCAATGTCCACCATAGCCAAACTGTGGAAAGAGCCAAGATGCCCATCGACAGATGAATGGATAAAGAAGTAGTGGTATATATACACAATGGAATATTATGCAGCCATCAAAAGGAATGAGATCTTGCCATTTGCAACGACGTGGATGGAACTGGAGGGTGTTATGTTGAGTGAAATAAGTCAATCAGAGAAAGACATGTATCACATGACCTCACTGATATGAGGAATTCTTAATCTCAGGAAAGAAACTGAGTGTTACTGGAGTGGTCGGGGGTGGGAGGGATGGGGTGGCTGGGTGATAGACATTGGGGAGGGTATGTGCTACGGTGAGCGCTGTGAATTGTGCAAGACTGTTGAATCACAGATCTGTACTTCTGAAACAATAACGCAACATATTTTAAGAAAAAAGAAAAAAGAAGATAACAGGAGAGGAAGAAAAGGGGAGTATGTCAGAGGGGGAGACGAACCATGAGAGATGATGGACTCTGAAAAACAAACTGAGGGTTCTAGAGGGGAGGGGGGTAGGGGGATGGGTTAGCCTGGTGATGGGTATTGAGGAGGGCACGTTCTGCATGGAGCACTGGGTGTTATGAACAAACAATGAATCATGGAACACTGCACCAAAAACTAATGATGTAATATATGGTGATTAACATAACAATAAAAAAATTAAAAAAAAAAGAAAACACATGAGTGGTTGTCAAGGTTAGGTATCAGGGGAAAGTAGGACTATAAATGAAATATCAGAAAAAGTTGACTTTATAAGAAGGAAATTTACCATGGATAGAAAGGAACATCACATAATGATGAAAGAGTCAATTCGGGGTGCCTGGGTGGCTCAGTTGGTTGAGCGACTGCCTTCAGCTCAGGTCATGGTCCTGGAGTCCCGGGATCGAGTCCCGCGTCGGGCTCCCTGTGCAGCGGGGAGCCTGCTTCTCCCTCTAACCCTCCCCGCTCTCATGTACTCTCTCTCTCTCTCATTCTCACTCTCTCAAAATAAATAATTCTTAAGAAAAATGTCAATTCACCAAGAAAATACAACAATCCTAAGTGTGTACACCTAAAAACAGAGCTTCAAAATACAAGAAAAAGAATCTGATTGAGCTGAAAGAAGAAATAGTCACATCAACAATTACATTTGGAGACTCAACAGTCCTCTCTGGGTAAATGACAGAAATAAACAAAACATCTTTGCAGTGTTCTGGGGAAGCAGAAGCAATAGGTGTAAATAAAATGAGCCAAGTTCCATACTCTTGTTGAGGGTGCTTGAATGTGATCTGAGGATACATTTAAAAGAAGGAAGCATGAAAAAGAAGGTAAAGAAGGCCCACTGTGTTTCTTGGAGTGGAGAGCTACCAGGTAAAGCACTAGTAAGGGCCTCTTTTTCAAATGAGAATTTAAGGCAGGTTTGGAAAGAAGGTTTGGTGAGTTAGAGGGAGGGCAGCTAATTCCGTGCTGAGAATAGAGAATAGTCAAGTGGGTGGAAAGATAATGTGTGCCAGTGTGTGTCTGGATTGGAGTGGGAGTAGGGGAGCACTGGCCAATGAGGAGTTTGGAAAATGGGATGATAAGTTATGCTGAGAGCATAGTGGTTAGGGCACCATTTGCTGTTGGCAGCGCTGGAAACCGAGACAGCAAAAGTACCGTCAGTGCATTGGGCCCATTGGAGTCCACAGAGATAGGTGTTTTTGCAGGAGCATGAGGAAGTCCATGTCTGAAGAAGTGTCTTCTGGCACACAGCTTTCCCATCTGTGATCAGGAGGACCCCAGCATTCTGTGTCTGGGTGGCAGGGTCCAATTCTTTGAGGGTTTAGGAAGGACTTTAGGATTATCATCCTCACTTCAACCATTCAACAAGAGTGCTCTGCCTTGCTCATGTTCATGAAGTGGATTTCTGTGGAAGCGATTCTTCTGTGGAAGGAAGTAAGAGGTCCTACACCTAAAATTTTGATGACCACTGTCCACTAGATAAATGACACATCATGGAATCCCAGCCTCTAGATATCTGAGTCGAAGGGTAATTCCAGACCCCTGATCTGATTTTATGAGCAACTTTTGTTACTGAAGAGTTGCCTACTGCCTAAAACTCACACACCAGACTTGAAAAGGTAGTGTCTGGATATTGGGGGAGGCAGAGAGTAAGCTCAGTTTTGCCAAAGGCTTTCAAGAGTAATTCCTTAAAACTGATCTGACACAGCAGATGTGAAATTGAAAGGTCATTATTGTAAAACTATACATAGGAGCCACAAATACACAGAATAAATATTTTATAAAAATTTTCTGTAATTGATTTTCTGGTTGAATATTTTCTCCCATTAAAGTCTTTCCTAAATTTAATATGTGCCTTTAGTTTCCAACTCTGTTTGCTGGAGAGAAGATGGCCTACTATAGCATGTAGGCCACTATCCATGCAACGCTTTTTTAAACATAAACCTAAGGTCTCAAATTACCCCTACTGAAGCAACCTAAAAATGCCCAGCCCAAGCTCCTCTCCTGTTAGACCCATGTTTCCTCCTACCCACTGGACAGCCCCACCTGGACAGCTGGCAGAAGCTCACTGCTTACATGGCTCACACTGACTGCATCCTCCACACCTTTGCTCATTAACTTACTACCACTTCTTCCTCCCTGATACTCAATCTCAGATGAGAGGAAAAGCTTCTGCCAATTGAGAAATCTCAGAATTCAGTGTCATTATAGACTTTACCTGCCATCTCAAAGTTCCTAACTTCCTAAAACTCTTGTACATCACATCTCTCACCATCCTCCCATTCAGGCTGAATTAAGTGCTTTGTCATGTTATTTTGTTTTGTTTACTTGATATTCTTTCTCAGCATATGTTCAATAAATGTTTGCTGGATGAATCAAGTTGCTGGAGCGTGCCATTCCCTGATTCAAAATGTGGAGCCTGCCCCCTGCCTGGGCCTTCCACCTCCATGGATGAAACCCACAGTTCTCCAACTGCTCACGGAACTTCAGAATTCCTATGGAAACTATTATTGAGGGTGTCACCATGGACGTCTCCTCCCCAGGTCCAAACACCATCTTGGAGGTGGGGTTGCTCTCAACAAGATGGTCCGTGGTGCTTCCTTCCTAGGAAACATGGTCTATCAGATTTCCCCTGCCCATTTATGCTCCTTGCCCTGCACTGGCGCCCACACTTTCTTATCAGTTGGATAAGAAAAAGCCATCTCCACAGGTTTTCCGCCCACCCTGCAGACTGGTGGCAACACAGGCCAGCCGTCCTAGCCACAGGACAGGACACCCGCCCCTGCTATGCCACGACCTCAGGAGCCCGGGAAGGGAGTCTGAGCCGTGGACACCATTTGGACAGCTTTCAAGCGTGTCCATGCCCCGCCCTTTATCTGCAAAGTCTGAGGTGATTGGCCCCAGGGCTTTCTCCTTCCAATTTCACCCTCCCTGCAGCTAGCAACACGCTCCCTTCCACTGCTCCTGGGTATTCCTGGCCTACCTCAGCTGTCCTTCCTCAGTCACCCACCCCTCACTCACATAGCCCCACCCTCGATGTGGGGTTGCACTCCACCCAGGGGGAAAGCCCCCTGCCTCCAGGAGGCATCATGGCAGCTCCCAGCCCTGGGACCCCGGCAAGGATGCCCTGGACCACTAGAGTAGTCAAGAGATGTCTCTCACCTGTATTCAGGGGGAGGGAGACAAGTGTACTCTTCCTGACAGATTTAGGGGGACTCTACAGTAGTGGGGTGTCTGGCATGCTGCCGATCCATTCATCCAACAGACCTGCCCTGTCAGACCACCCCACAACTTCCAGCTGGTGATAAGGATTCAGAGGCTTCCCCAGCCCATCCACGTTCTTTCTACTGAATCCCTCCGCCTCTCCACCATCTCTCCTTTTGGCCCCTTTCCCCCTAAGCCGAACTCTAGATTCAGAGCCCTGACTGCCAGCCAGCTTGGGGCTCTCTGGACTTGGTTTTGTACTCGTTTTCTCTCATGGACTCTGGCCATCACTTTCCCCAGGATGCTCTCAGTGCCCCTCACTAGCTGAGGGTGTCCTGGCTGGTCTCCTCCCCTGGCTGCTGGTCATTCTGGCCAAATCCCTCTTTCTCAAAGTAGAGGGGGGAAATGTCTTGTTGATACTGCAGCCGTCATCTCTGGCTTCTGGTAAGAATGACAGGAAGATGTGACATTCCCCACAGGTGCACTGGAACCTCACGGCTGTGTTTGGCCAGACTTCAGTTTGCTTCTTCTAGTTTGGGCACATAACTGGGGCTTCTCGTACTAGCCACGCTCTTGTAGACCCACCACCTGCTCATACACCAGAATGAAGACGGTCCAGAGTCACATGACATAAGACCCCAAATAGGCAAGATGGATAATCAAGAACATTCACCATGCCAAAGTCCAGAAAAATATCATCTTGACCATGCCACACAATCCAAAGATCGCTAAGATCAATGACGACCTAGATGTTCGGATTTCCAATGGGTTTGAAAGGAACCATTATAAAAATGCTTCCACAAGCTATTGCAGTTGTGATGGAATCAAATGAAAGTAAGTCTCAGGACAGAAAGATATAAAAAATAATGTAATTAACAAAGAACTGAAAAAATATAACTAAATTTTTTGCAACGCAGTAAACTGGCTTAGTAGGACAATGTAGATAACAGAGGAGTCAGTACCTTGAAGGTAGAACAACAGAAAGTATCTCATATGAACAATGGAGAGAAGAAAAAAATCTACAAAAACAAAAATCTATTCATGTCACAAGAATCCCAGAATGAGAAAAAAAGAAATGTAGGGATTAAAACGTATTTGAAAGAAATGTAAAGGAAAAAAAGAATATTTTGAGAAAACATAGCTGATCATCTCCCAAAGTTGACAAAAGACATGAGCCTAAAATTTAAGAAAATGAACAAGACCCAAATAGAGGGAACCCAATACAGTCATCAAGACACATGGTATAGACTAAATTCGGTCCCCCATCCCATTCACATGTTTCAGTTCTAACCCCTATGAAACTGGACCTGTCACCTTGGGAGGAACATAGGTTGAGTTAGGTCACAAGGTTAGGACTCTCATGATGGGGTTAGCATGCTTACGAGAAGAGACACAGAGAGCTTGCACTCTCCATGCACACCTACAAAGAAAGGTTATGTGAGCACAAAGCCAGAAGGTGGTTATCAACAAACCTCCAGGAGGGTGGGCTTCCTCAGAACCTGACCACATTGGTGCCTTATGTTGGACTACTACCCAGCAGAACTGTGAGAAAATACATTACGGATGTTTAGCCATTTTCTAAACTTAGCATTTGGTGCATTTTTACACAAGACAAGAAAGGAGGATTCATAAGGTATAACACTGGACTTTATCAAGATTAAAACCGTCTGTTGTTGTAAAGATCTTGTTAGGAGGATGAAAAGACAAGCTATAGACTAGGTCAAACCACTTATCTGACAAAGAACTTCTATATATAAAAAATTAAAACACAACCAGGGGAGAGGAAAAAAAAAAAAAAAACTATCCAAATAGCAAATGGGCAAAAGTCATGAACAGACATTTCAGCAAAGAAAACATGCAGATGGCAAATAAGCACAAGAAAAACTATACATTAGTTGCCATGAGGGAAATGTAAAGGAAAACCTGATTGAGTAATCACTACTACCTACCTGTTAGGAAAGCTCGTTAAATTAAAACAGAGTAAAAACATCAAATGTTGGAAAGAGCCAGATCTCCTACATTGCTGGTGGGAATGTAAATGGAACAGTCACTCTGGTAAGACAGTTTGACTGCTCATGCAAAAGCAAAACATAAATGCAAAAACCCACTGTCCTGAACCTTTATTCTCAAGAATGAAAATTTAAGATCCCACAAAACAATATGCCAAATATTCACTGTGGGATTATTTGTAGTCTCTAAATCCCGGAAACAAAAATATCCCTCAAAAGGGGAGCAGATGAACAAACTGTGGCATTTCCAAACTAGGGAGGCCAAATCAGTGATAAAAAGTCATAAAGTTAGGATAACACAAAACGTGAATGGATTCCAGGCGTATTATCCCAAATGAAACCAAACAACATCACCGGTCACAGCTGTAGGAGTTCCCCCATGTAACAAAATGCCAATATATCCAAAATGTAAAACACAGGGGTGAATGCCATGGGCAGGGATGGGTAGCATGAAGGAGATCTTTGGGCTGACAGAGTAGTTCCATACCTGGATTGTGCTGTTGAATATATAAATGTCCATGACAAAGTGACAGACCTAGACATGTCCATCATACCACACTGTCAGTGTCCTGGTGCGAATAGTGTCCTGCAGTGATGTAGGATGTTACCTTGGGGCAAAATGAGCCAAGAGTGCCTCTGCGATGGGACATTTCTGTACTATCTGAATCTCTAAATGGACCTAAATCCCTCCCTACCTATAGGATCGCTCTACCTGTCAACACACCTCAGCATAGTTCCCTAAAGCTATCAGTCCCACCCTGGCTCCTGGAAGCTCCAAGCTTCCCCAGGACCCTAATGTGTGGGTGTCAAGCAGCAGTGTAGGAGGCAGGAGGAACCTGGTCTGGTCTGTGACTGGGCAGGCGCTGGGCTGTGATGTGCTGTACCTAAGGGGCCGAGAAGGCCAGGTGTGGGACAGGACTGAGGCAGGACACAGACTGCTCTTCTGAATCTGCTGTTCTGAGTTTGGGAAGGAATTGACAGGGCAAGGACCTGGCTCACAGCCTGCCCTCCCTCCTCTGGACAGCATCCGTCCCCTGGCCTTAGAGATCCCCTCCCCAACCCTGCCGTCTCCTGCATCCTGCTCACACAGCCACCCCCCAAAAGTTGCCGGCATTTTACAGGTGAAGGAATGGTGGCTTAAGGAGTGAATTGCTCTGCTACACACCCCCAAAGTGGGGTCCTAGCACCTCCAAGATCCTGCTGTGTCCAGAAACATGTGTCTGGTAAGTGGGGTCTGAGCAGGTAGCCACTAGAGGTTAGCAGCTCTGGGATCACACTGTGATCCACTTCCCCATCAAATCCAAGTGACCCGGACTGCAGCAGCCTCCCCACTGGCTCCTGAAAGCAGCAGCCCTCCTATAAGTTCAGACACCATCCATCTTAGAGATACTAACCTCTCTCATCCCAAGTCCCCCTCATTTTGACCTTCCCTAAGAGACAGCTTTTTCTTGGCTCTAATCAGGTTATGCCCTGGTACTATGAGCAGAGTGCCTTGAGCTCCCCCAAGGAACCATGGCTCTAGGCTCTCTTCCACCTCCACTATATCCACAGGCAGAACCCAGCTCATTGATATCCACAAGGCACTTGAGCTCCCACATCCTACCTTGAGGTAAGGGGACAAACTCTAGGGAGAAGACAAACCTGGAACCCTACTCTCCTCCTTCCTTCTGTCCAATGCATGGCAGAATCTCAGCTCTGCATATTAGAGGTAGACACCTTCCTCCATATCCACAGACACCCGAGTATTCCATATGCACCTCTTCCTGTCTCCTTCTCTTCTTTACTCTGTCCATCCACCCCTCCACATGGAGCAGCAAGTAGTAATCTGTGTCTACCCCAACTTCTGCAGTGCTTCTGTGGCTCAGAGCAGAGAGCCCACACTCCAGGCTCCTTACTCCAGTCTATACCTACCTCACCCACAGGAGGAAATCATCCAGAGGCAGGGAATGGTCCCCTGCTTCTGGCCGCCCTCCAGCCTGGTTCCCTCATCTTGTCACATTTACTGTTCAGAGGTCTGCATCACACAGGGACATGCAGTCAGGAAATAGTTCTGGTGACCAGAGTTTGCAAACTTTATGCCAGGGCCCAAACACAAATTTGCCACATCATGTGTGATGGGGCTAGGGACAAAAATCATTTTTGCAGAAATACCTACATATGGACATTACAGCTTATTTTTTCCTTCCTTCAGAATGCGGATGACCTCAGCAGCTGACCTTGATTTCCAGAAACCAGGATGTCTAAAAGTGTTGATGGGGATAGGAAGGATGTGTTCAGGGTCAGCTCTGCATAATTCACTGACACTCTCTCAGAGCTGTGGAGGCCACTGCCCACCAACTGGAGAACGTGATGACTTACAAAGCACAGTAGTGAGAATAACCCAGGCTATACATCACAGTCACACGGGTTGTTTCCTGTACTTATTCTGAAATAATGTTTTTAAGTTATTTAGGCCTCTGAAAAATATTAAAACTCTCACTCCTGGAGATGACCAAACTTTTCCAAGCTCCGCATTTATGGCATCTTGGATGGAAGTGTGCAGGGACGTCACCACTTGGATGCCGTTGCCTGGGAGGCAAAAGCTTCCAGCAAGTCCTTGATGTACCCAAAAAATGTCTCTACCTTATAGACCTGAGCCTGCTTCTCACCCCACGACTTGATTTGTTTTCCTATGGTCTCCACCACTCCTTCTAGGATGGAGCACCTCTTCTTCATCTGGAGGACCTTTGCCAATGTGTCCTCTGTATTCAGGGCCTGGGGTCTCTTCTAGAATTCCCTCCAGTCCCCATCTCGTCTCCTGATATGAGTTCTGTTTCAACCCCCCACCTCATCTCCTGCTATGAGTTCTATTTCAAACTCTCCAAACTTTTGGTTTGACTCCACTTTTTGGCTTGGTATCCTTTCCTCTTGAGGGATATTCCCCAAAAGATGAGGGCTACCCAGGTGACAAGCCACAATGACCTTAAGCTGAAGTCTATCCCAGGGAACTGGTGACTCACTTGTCCTGGGGTCGCCTTAGTTAAAGGGCTTCCAGTCAGTTTAGTGTTCTAGGGACTTCTTGGCGCAGTGCAGAGCTGAGATGGAGGAGTCATGACCACAGGGCTCCCAGCCAACCTCTGTCCTGGGGACCCAATTGTCCTGTGCTCTATGGGGTGGAGGGTTTTGGGTCAGAGGTCTCCTGCTCAGGCTGATGTCCGAGAGACTCGGCACAGTGTCAAGCTGAATCAGAAGGCTTGGCGACCCAGATCTCCCAGTTGGCCTGGTGTTCTTGCGACTCAGTTGCCAGCTGTCTCCTCAGTTGAAGGGCCCCCACTTGGAGGGAATCCAGTCATCCTGTTGTCCAAGTGAGTCCTTTGCCCACTGCCAACCTGAGTTGGAGTGTCTGAAGGTTCCTGTTTGGCCCAGTGTTGTGAGGACTCAATTGCCCTCTGCTTTCTTGGGCTGAAGAGCTGCCAGAGAGAGGACTCCCACTCAGCCCAGTGTCCAGGGCACTCCTTTGCCCAGTGTACAACTAGCTTGGTGGTGTCATAGTCTCAGGGCATCTATTGGGCCTGGTGTTCTGGGGAATTCGTTGCCATTTTCTCAACAGCAGTAGAAGACTCCCCTTCTTTGTCCTAAGTTCCAGGTAGCTCCTTTCTCTGG